>NC_067152.1:24945483-25545483 GCF_903995435.1 Acomys russatus
TCCCACCACTCTCAGCTCACTCTCTTTCTGCGTTGTGGCTGTGGACCAAGATGTGAGCTCTCAGGTGTCCCCTTGCTCAGCCAGCATGAACTCTAACCCTCTGAAACTATAAAACCACGTTCATTTATAAGTTGCCTTGGTTGCGGTATTTCATCAAAACAGTAGAAGAGTAACTGAAGACAGTCTGCAACCAAGATTATCAACAAACTCTCAAGAGTCCTTGTAAAGGATCTGTGAACTAGCCTAAACCTTAGCTGGGCTCTGAGGCTGTGTCTATTACTGGGGGTGCCAGGGTATTAAGACAGGGTTTTCCTGTGTAGCCTTGTCTGTTCTGGAACTCACTTGGTAGACCAGGCTGGCCTCAAGCTCAGAGATCTGCCTGCCTCTGCCTCCCATGTGCTGGGATTAAAGGCATGCACTCTCTGGCTTCTGTGTCTATTTTTCTTCTTCTGTTTTTGCTTTTTCGAGACAGGGTTTCTCTGTGTAGCATTGGCTGTCCTAGACTCACTTTGTAGATCAGGCTAGCCTCAAACTCACAGCGATCCGAAAGCCCCTGCCTCCTGGTTGCTGGGATTAAAGGCGTGCTCCACCAAGCCGGGCTCTGTGTCTATTATTAATTAAGCTGGTTTCATACACATTATCTTATTAACATTATGGCCAGACGGTCGCCCATGATGTTGTAAAGTATTTATCTGAAGGGTCGTTTTGTTTTGTTTTTGGTCAATCACTCCTATGAAGACCTCCTTCAGAAAAATAGCTTTATCTTTTTTACTATTGTGGTTAAATATTGGCCTCCAACAGATAAGTTTTCTTAAAAAAAAAAAAAAAAAAAAAAGAAGGAAGCCCCGACTGTAATGTAAAATAAATTAATACACAATCTATATTTCAAAATGTAAATGTGCCAGCACCATCATTCTAGAAACCAGAGGGATAAAGCAAGCGATGCATCTGTAGGGTTGCTGTGAAAGAGGATACTTCCATATAGAAGGATACAGGCACACTGACAGTGGTAAAAGTGTTTGTTGTGAGCTGGACCAAAAAAAGATCCTCTCCCAGTGAACGCGGTAGTTACAGCCCTAGACAAACCAGGGTGTACTCTAACCGTGCAAAAACACTTTATATTTAAACATAAAATGGAGTGAGAGCCTGGAGGTAATTAGATTTTGAACAAAGGAAGAGAATCCTGGAATGAGGCGCGGCTTCCTCAGAGAGAGCATTCGAGGGGAACCCTAATGGATGGACGAGGGAGCCCCACTGGCATGATTGGGGTGCTATTCACCGCGTTGGGAAATACGGGAGAGCTGGTCTTGGTGTGAGAGACAAGAGGAATGGGTTTGTTTTGAACTTGTCGAGTTGTGGGAAAAGCAGTAGAAAAATAGGTAATTAAGGAAAGACCGTGTGTGTTCTGGGAACACTAGCGGTCCAGATTGGCAACATTAGAAGGCAGGAAACACCGCTGGCGAAAACACACTGCGGCCGCATTGTGAAGTGTTTTGGGCAGGCGATAACTGTCTCTTGTGCGTAGATCGTTCTGGCAGCAATCCTTGAAACAGACAAGTAAGCCTAGGGGCAAGGCTGCGGGGAGAGGGGAAAGCGAGCACCATTCTGGATCAGTACTTTTCAAACTGGAACACCAGGGTCCCAAGTGGTGGTGTCCTTTGGCAGAAAGAAAGGCCCGACAGAGGATTCGCGCTCCTCTTCTCTCTTAATCTGGACAACACACTCGTCAGCTTCCGAATTAAAAAGCGTTCCATGCTAAATTCGAGTTTCTATCTAACGCTAATTCTTGGTGTACTGTGACACGGAGCGTCGTTAGAGGAGCCATCCGTAGGTCCGCGGGCACATATCTGTAACCCCAGGGCTTGAGAGATGGGGCAGGAGGATCAAGTTCAAACCAGTCTGGACTACACAATGAGACCCTCGTAAAAAATAAAAGAAAAAGAAAAAAAGAAATCTGAGGGCTGGAGAGACAGCTCAGCAGTTAAGAGAATTTGCTGCTCTTCCAGAGGACCTGCCTTTGGTTCTCAGCCCCTGCATCTATAACTCCAACTTTGGGGGATCTGAGGCCTCATAAAAATCTAAAGCCAGGTATGGCAGCACCCCCCTGTAATTCCAAGGGCTTGGGGGGCCAGAAGCAGAAAGATCAAGAGCTTGAGACCAACTAGAGATGTAACAAGTTTGAATTTTTTCTGTTTGTTTGTTTGGTTTTCCTTTTGTTTTTCGAGACAGTGTTTCTGTGTAGTCTTGACTGTCCTGGACTTGCTTTGTAGACCAGGCTGGCCTCCAACCCACAGGATCCGCCTGCCTCTGCCTTCCTGAGTGCTGGCATTAAAGGCGTGAGCCACCATGCCTAGCTGACATAGCAACTTTGAAGCCAGACTGGACTTTATAAGACCTTGTCTCAAAGCAAAACAACCACACACACACACACACAACCTGAGTTCTATTAATTATATATCAGTTATTATTTGGTCTATTATATTTCTTGTGCATCTATCGCATGTTAAAGTTTTAGCTGTTTAGAGGTACTCAGGACCGTATTAGGTCACTGGTGGTTACAACAGCTTTTTGTGAAGTCCTTTGAGAAATACAAATTCTTTTCGGTGAGCTGCGCATGCCATGCTGTTGGCTTGGCGTGCTTGGATGCTGTTACTTGGTTGTATATTCTGGTCTCCTGTCCTTCTAATTCAAAGTTGAGGAGTAAGATTTATTCCACTTGGGGCTGGAGAGATGGCTCAGTGGTTAAGAGCGCTGACTGCTCTTCCAGAGGTCCTGAGTTCAATTCCCAGCAACCACATGGTGGCTCACAACCATTTATAATGGGAGCTGATGCCCTCTTCTGGTGTGCAGGTGTACATGCAGGCAGAACACTGTATACATAATAATAAATAAATCTTTTTTAAAAAGATTTATTCCACTTTATCTTTACATCTATAAATCATAACACAAATTATCATGTATTATGCTTTATATATATATTATAATTTACAAAGAGTCAAAGCAACTGCCTATATTTTCAAATGCAAGTGGGTTTTTTGTTTGTTTGTTTGTTTGGTTTGGTTTTTTGAGACAGGGTTTCTCTGTGTAGCCCTGGCTGTCCTGGACTCACTTTGGAGACCTGGCTGGGCTCTAACTCACAGAGATCCACCTGCCTCTGCCTCCCAAGTGCTGGGATTAAAGGTGTGTGCCACCACACTGTTTTGTTTTGTTTTGTTTTAAGAAAAATTTATTTTATTTTTATTTGTATGTGTGCATGTACACTTGAGCGTCCTCTCTAGCTTCAAAAGGTTGATTTCTATACTGAATTCTTGCTGATCAGCTTCCTAACTTCACACCGAGAACGTATGAAACTGTTAAAATGTTATCCTAGTCCTCTCGTCTACGCACAGAAACATTCTCGTTTATTCAGAGAAATTTTTATTTTAATAGTAGCAAGCAGCCTGAAGATGGAGCTAGTCGGCAGGGTGCTTGCCTGGTATGCGTGAGCCCTGGACTCCATCCCAGAACTGAGTAAACTTGGCATGGTGCACACACTTGTCGTCCCGGGGAGGTAGAGGCAGTAGGATCAGAAGTTCGAGGTTGTCTTCAGTTACACTGACAGTTCAAAGCCAGAGCAGTTTATATGAGACCATACCTCAAAGAAGGAAAGAGAGAGAGAGAGAGAGAGAGAGAGAGAGAGAGAGAGAAGGAGAGGAAGGACTAAGAGGTCAAGAGGAGCTTGGTTGTTCTTTCAGAGGCCCTGGATTCCCATGGTCAACATGGTGGCTCACATTCATCTGTAACTCTAGTTCCGGGGCCTCTCATACTCCTCTCTGGCCCTTACAAGCACCAGACAGTCACAAATGTGGTGCAGACATACATGCAGGCCAAACACTCATACACATAAGATAAAATAAATAGTAGCAGGCAGATGTGGGTTTTTGTTAGGACAGTCCAAAACACCTCTGTCCGGATGCAAAGATTTACAAAGCAAGAGCCACCTTACGCTTTGGGTTTTTAAACTGTGGGTCACATAACTCAGTGTAGGGGTCCGTAGGAACTTGGCAACACTGGACGTGGTGGCACCTTTAATCCTAGCACTCGGGAGGCAGAGGCAGGTGGACCACAGTGAGTTCAAGGCCAAGCTGTTCTACAAAGCGAGTCTAGGACAGCCAAGGCTACATAGAGAAACCCTGTCTCAAAAAAAAAAAAAAAAAAAAAAAAAAAAAAAAAGAACTTGGCAACAACAAAGCCATGCCGAGTGTGTAATGACCAGAGATTAAGTCACAGTGGAAGTGTAATGAATTCTAGGTGTTTGTGGCAGGGCAGCCATATTTCATCATGCGATCTCAAGGCAGCCTTGGTTTTACACATATATACCACATGGCACTTGGCATTGTGTATACCATAAAGCCACAAATGCCAATCCATGCCAATCCCAAAACACCCTAGGTCAAACCGGAGTCTATTGTCTACTATAAATTGAAGCAGCAAGGTGGGTTTGTCTTCTGGGGGCGGCGCAGGTTTCTAGACAAGGTTTCTCTGTGTGTAGTCCTGGCTGTCCTGGAACTTGCTCAGTAGACCAGGCTGACCTCAGACTCACAGAGATCTGCCTGTCTTTGCCTCTCAAGTGCTGAGATTGAAAGTATGTGCCACTACCGCCTGACCTTTTTTTTTTTTTTTTTTTTTTTAACTATATACTGTTTTCTCATTCTATGGGAATATAATGGTTTAACTGTGGAAAATAAAGACTTTTAATATTTGCCTACCATCATTCCTTAGCATGTAAGTAGTAAATTAGTGTATCTTTGCAACGATTGGATTAGAGTGTATTTTGTTGTTGTTATTAATTGCCATTTGAGGGTTGGATGGCTCAGCAACTAAGAGCCCTTATTGCTCTCACAGAGGATACAAGTTCATTAGATTCCAGCATCCACATAAGGTGACTTACAACCCCCTATAACTCCACCTTCCGTGGATCTCATGCCCTCTTCTGGCCTCCACAGGCACCGCATTCACATACGCATATACACAAACATACAACAACAACAAAAAATAAAAATAAAAAAATTTATAAAATTGCTATATGAGTTGCTGAATTCAACCATCAAGTGAATTTTGGCAATAACATTTCTGAAACAGCCATAAGCACACATTAACCATTTTGTTCTACACGTTTATATGAAGCAGTGTTCTCAGTATCGACGACTATAAAATAAAATTTAAATTAAAATATCACCTGGCGTGTGCGTATAATCCTGAAACCCTGGGAGGCAGAGGCAGGCAGATAGCTGTGAGTTTAATAAAGCAAGTCCAGGACAGCCAAAGCTATACAGAGAAACCATATCTTGAAAAGCAAAAAACAAACAAAAAATATTGATCAAGTCTGAAAAACATTGACAATACTCTGTTCTGCCATATTAAATACTTGATCAAGATTCTTATGCCTTTTAAAACTTTTTTTTTTATGTTAGTGTTCAGATCCTGGAGTTACAGACAGGGGTGAGCTGCCATATGGGTGCTAGGAATTGAACCTGGGTTCTCTGAAAGAACAACCAGTGCTCTTAACCACTGAGCCCTCTCTCAACTCCCTTATTCTTATTCATTTTGTTTTGTTTTTCAAGATAGGTTTTCTCTATGTAACAGAGCCCTGGCTGTCCTGGACTTGCCTTGTAGACCTGGTTGGCCTCGAACTCACAACGATCTACCTGTCTCTGACTCTCGAGTTCTGGGATTAAAGGCATTAGCCACTACACCTGGTATAAGATTTAATTCCTCTATAAAAATAATGACATCCATTTCATTAGTATGAAATTTTTAACATTGTCTTCATAAATGATAAAATTATATGTATGCTAAAAACCTATTTTAAAACAAATTTATTTGTGATTTATTGCCATCCAGTGTCTGATGTGTATATTTATTTTATGTAATTATCTATACATACATAAAATTTTCTCAGGTGAAAAGGTGTTATGAGTTAAGAAAGCTTAAATGCTGTGTTTTGTTTTGTTTTGTTTTTCTGGCTCCCTTGACTCTGCTGCACAGAACTGATTTAGACACATGCTTCTTGCGAACTGTTGGTCCATGTACTCCTCAAAGCCTGACCGCTTGAGCATGACACCCACAGCACTGAGATAGGGTTAGGGAGCCGTGCACAACACAGGAAGGTATGTAGCGCTGGGGACCAGAAGTGTAATATCAGACAGGCCATAACTGCTACATGGTGGCAGGAGGGAACCTACTTCCACAACCCGGCCTCTGACCTTTACATGTGTGCTGGGTGTGTGTGTGTCCCCCCCCCCCCCCCGCCTCCACACACGCAAATAAATTTAATAAAAATTTTAAATGAACATAATAAAAACTATTTTTAGTGCTGTTTTCTTCTGATAGCCTCTGCAAACCAGGCGATGAGCATGCAAAAGTCAGACATAAAGTCGGGGAGATGACCAGAGGACCTGAGTCTGGATCCCAGCACACACATAGAAAAGCCAGGCGGGGCAGTGTGTGCCAGTGAGCCCAGCAGTGTGGAAACAGAGACAAGCGGACTCCCAGGGCTTTCTGGCCAACCAGCCAAGCTGAATTACTGAGCTTCAGGTCCAGTGAGAAACCCTGTTCCAAAAATAAGGTGGAGAGTCCCAGAGGACACCAGCCACCAGCCTTTGGCCTCCACATACAAGCACAGGTAGGTTCACACCACAAACACACACACACACACACAAGTGATTAAAAATAGTCTCTCACAGAGTGTTGTGGCCACTTGCAAATCGCAGAACTCAAGAGGCTCCAACAGGAGGATGGTGTATTTGAGGCTGACTGAAGTTACACCTTGAGACCTTCTTCAAACAACAAAAACCCTAAAGCCCACAGGAAGGATAAAGCAACACACAATCTTCATGTACCACAGTAGAAGAATCTACAGAAAGGAAAAACCTTGGGCAAAAGTAGGGTGATGTGAGGCACTGGTTAGGGTGCAAACCAAAGGGCCGTGGGGAGAGAGAGGTCCTAGCAGGTTAGAGTTTTCACAACAACGGTGCTTGAGTGGAGGCTGGAGATCTGAGTGGTAAGGGTGGGTTGAGGTGTTAGGAAAGACATGGACGTGTGAAATGCAGTCCTCAGTTATAGAAAGTGCAGACACCAGTCTTTAAAATTGCACCCTACCAGAAGCCCACGACATTTCTTTGGCTGTGGCCGCTCAAAACTCTTGACATTTTTAACCTCTACACACTCATGTTGCAAAGCAAGGAAACCACCACCTAGATGCTAAGACTCTGTTCATTCCCACCATCTGAAACATGAAAAAGGACTCAAAAATAAGACCAAAGAAATTGCTACCACAAAGTCCAGAAACTGAGCTTAGCAACAGAAGCCAACATCAGGAAAGAGGCTGCATACTAAGGAAACATTTAGTGCGGGGGAGCATTCAGTTCTGTGCTGCTTAAACTCTTCCAGGAGGATGTTTACACTCTTCCAGGAGGATGAATACAGAACAGGTGCCCAGTCTTCTATAGCGTGACCCAGGAGGCACTGGGAGAACTCCCTGCTATGCACCTTGTTTATAAAGCAGGAAGCTGTACAAACTACACACACATTTGGGACTGAAAGATGTCTCAGCAGTTAAGAAGGACACAGCTGCTCTTTCAGGGGGACCTTGGCTCTGTTCGGAGCACCCCCCCATGGTGGCCCACAGTCACCTGTAACTCCAGTTCTAGGGAACCCTACATCCTCTTCTGACCCCCATGAGCATCATGGGCACCAGGCATGCATGTGATCCATATACATACACGCAGGGGGAAAAGCACGCATACACATAAGATAAATGAATCTTTAAAACATACACTTAAAACGATCTTTCCATGTGGCTAAACTGAAGGCTTTATATTAAGTGAGAAGCCACCCATCACTTCTGAAAGTCATCCTTATGAATCTCCTAACCGTGCCGGATAGAAGAGCTGTGTCAGCACAGCATCGCAGAGCCGTGCAACATTAGTGATACCTCGCCTTGGGGTAGTGAATATCTAAAGCCACTGACTGTGATGAAACAAATGTTACAACTTTTGATTTAATAGACTAACTCTTCATTCTTACATGAAATATTACTTTTTTATGAAAAGATGCAACCTCAGATTTCTATTTTAAGGGCTTATTTCATCTGACATCTTCACACAGAGAATGTTTTAAAAAAGAAGTCTGTTGATGAATGCAAAGATAAATGAATAAAAAAGGGATTTTTATCTACTGAAGGAATGACAGTGTGGTCTTGCATTTCACAATAACTGTAGTATATTACTTTGACCACCAATTTAGGCAGAAACAAAAGTATTTTATATAATAAAATACACAAAGCATTTTACTTCTTATGTCAATGAGAGAGAAATGGGATCCAGGTCAAATCTCTGTAAAGCCAAATATCAAAATAGTACAGAGTATCTTACTTCAAATACCAAAAACATGAGCCAACACGGTGGCGCATGTCCTGTAAATCTCATCACTCAGGAAGCTGAAGCAGTAGGATTGCCATTTGCTCAAGGCCAGCCCCGGCTATGGTGAGTTCAAGGCTAACCCTGCATTGTCTCAATAAACAATCCAAATGAACAGATTAGTCTAATCAGTCTAGATTATTTTTAGTTATTTTACTACACCAACTATTCTGTCCTCAAGGGTCTAACATTAAAACAACCAAACTCACATTATTAATAGTTTTTATTTTATTTTAAACAGTGAACTTGTGTATTAAATACACTGTATGACGCCTATCTCTTTGTGTCGCTCATTTTAATCTAGTCATCTAAATGTATAACTTCTTTAAAGCACTAAGGCATATTCTATAACCTATTTTCCCACGTATAGTCTATTAATGCTGAAATATACAAGTTTTCATTACTTTCTTCTTCAGGAAGTCTTCATTGATCTTATTGCAAAGCCTGGTAGGATACTTGTGTCCTAAAATACATTATTCGACTTAGTGCCTGTATTTCATCTTGAATAATTAATTGGCTAATAACATCTGCACAGAAATGTTCCAGTTGTAGGTTTACATTATTCTTGTTTTGTTTTTGGAGACAAGGTTTCTCTGTGTAGTCCTGGCTGTCCTGGAGTTGCTTTGTAGACCAGGCTGGCCTTGAACTCACAGGGATCTGCCTGCCTCTGCCTCCCGAGTGCTGGGATTAAAGGTGTGCCCCACCACATCCAGCTAGGTTTACATTATTCTTAATAAATGGCATGATTAAGACTGGGAAATGGTGTTGGAGAACTGACTAGTACCTTCAGGAAAGAGATTATTTGTAATAAGGCTTGCTTTGAAAATAAAATGTTTCATAGTATACACCACCCTAACTTTTTCCCCTCTGTTCTTGGATGAGGAAACTTTTACATGTAAAAATTTATACTTCATAGTTCATTATTTAAATGTCAAAAACTTTGAAGTTTTTTCAAACCTTGACCACTAAAAATATTGGAATCATATAGACTTTTTTTTTCACAAGAGAAAATGTTTGAAGCATCATCCAACAGTGGACACCTAAAAGTTTGTGTCCATTGCAGTAGCATTTGCCATTTTACTGAGAGAGAAAAATATGTTTACATTAGTCAAAGCAGAAAAGAAGAAGAAGAAGAAGAAGAAGAAGAAGAAGAAGAAGAAGAAGAAGAAGAAGAAGAAGAAGAAGAAGAAGAAGACGACGGCATTGAGCCATCATATCCATGTACAAGCTGAGAATTCAGGGCTGTGCTGCCCTCAACTGCATTGTGAAACAAAGCCTTACCATATTTAACCGTGTCCCGTATTATCCAATATTATTTCATGGCTTCACATACCCTAGAACTAAAGAGGCCAAAGATCAAGGTTTGTGTTTTAAAAGAGATCCTTCGATCATTATGAAGAAAATATCTGTGATGCAACGCTTTAATTGGTTATCAGCATCTCTGTCTCTTTTAAATGGATGCACTGCTCAACTTCGGATTTTCTAAACACCACCTCTCCCCACCCCCAAAGTTGAGCCACATCTTCCATCGTCAGAGTTTTAGAAACACTTGTTGAAAATGTGAAATTGCACTTATCTTAAGGAAGTTCATACTATGCAGCTTCTGAGAAGCAAGCTATAAACTTCCGAAATGAATTCAAATGAAATCCTTAACGTGAGCCTTATTTTTGTTTGGGGCTTAAAAAAAAAAAAAAAAGGTAACATAGAAGACTGAGTTCCAAGCCAATTAACTAACTATAAGTGCCAATCATTTAAAAATGTACCCCCGTGCCCCTAAGACAGAATTCACAGAGAAGTAACCACAACTCAGATTAACCTAATTCCCCTAGACACTGAATCCGTGAACCCCAACTGGCCCCGAAAAAGATAATTTCATCCCAGGTTTGGTGCCAAATTCAGGGAGGGATGTCTTAAGAAAGCTTTTCCTTTGCATATTTAAGGTGACCCATATATACTACCCATCGGCCTCACAGCCCCTAAGAAATAAAACTGAAGAGAACTTTCCCAAGTTGGGGGAGGGGGTGTCTGAGAACCAACACGCATTTAAATTAACAACAACAACAAAAAGAAATAAATAGAAGCAAAACCGAGATTCAGAGCGCACCTCTCAAAGACCCCAGCGCAGGCGCGCGGAACTCACCTTCCATGTCGCCGCGGGGCCGGCGGGCTGCAGCTGTCCTTCAGGCTCCGCGGCCGCTCCACGTGCTCCTGCCGTGGAGACCCGCGCGGCTGGCGGGAGATTCCCGGAGCGGGGAGGCTCCGGGATCGCTCGGTGGCGACGGCGCAGATGCAGGGCGGGAGCCGGGCAGCAGGCGGTGCGCGGGGTGACAGCGGCGCTGGCTGGCGATCGCTTTAAAGCGCGCTCGCTCCGAGAGCGCCTAGCGCCGCGCCGCGGGTTCCGCACCCTCAGCCCACTTTTGAATGTCAAGCCTGAGGAACCCTGATGGCGTGGAAACAGTGCCTCAGAGATAGTCTCGGGACGTCTACTTCAGAAGCAGCGGGCCTGAGGGCGCTGTCGTAGGGAGAGAGGTGTATGCAAGCCCAACTTCCAGATTTGTCTGACACGGACGGATATGGAACTTTAAAAAAAAAATTTTTTTTTTTTTTTTATCTAGACTCAGGAATTCTGAGTCATGACTGTCATTGAAAATTCGCTTCACTGAGTTATTTATGGAGGGGTTTTTTTCGACCACCCTTCGGTTTTTCACTCTAGTTGGGGTGGCCCACCACTGTGATGCCAGTACTCCAGAAGCTGAGGCAGGAGGATTACCGTCAGTTCCAGGCAAGCCCGGACTACAGGATGAGCCATTTTCTCAGAAAACAGACTTTTTTAAGTCCTTGGTCCAGATTTATAGATAGTTGAAAAGTAAGCTGGCATTAACGGCCCTCCAACTTTTTAACTTGAGGGAACAATTCTCTCGTTTTGCTGTCCTTTTCTGAGAACTGGCTGGTTTGTCTGTGCACAAAAAGGACAGCTCTGCGTATGTGTGTGCTCACTTACTACGAACTTTCTTTCTTCTAAATAGGACCCTTTACAAAAATACACATATGATGTGTCAGAAAAGTAAAGAGTAGAGCTGTGTCGGGTAGAGGGAGCAAGTCAAGGAAAGGTGTATGTCAGCATCCTTTCCCATCTTCTACACTTTATGGAGGACAACATTTGACAGCTGCGGTAGGGGAGGAGGAGGGGGAAGTGATAACAAAACAGTTTTTCAAAGCAGAGTTTCATCACCACACTGCAGTCCTGAGAGACAGTTTTCAGATGGGCACCTAGAAGCCCCGGGTGCTGAAGATCCCACTTCTCACTATCATTCTTGGTAGAAAAATATGTTGCTAATTATACACATTATACAAATACTTGAAGCCAGGCTTGATGGCGACCACCTTTAATCCTGTCACTCAGGAGGGGGAGGGAGGGGGAAGCGGGGAGGGGACGTCCCTGTGAGTTTGAAGCCTGCCTAATCTACACAGTTCCAGGACAGCCAGAGCTTTCAATAGAGAAGTCCTCTCTCCCTCTGTCTCTGTCTCTGTCTCTGTCTCTGTCTCTGTCTCTGTCTCTGTCTCTGTCTCTCGCTCGCTCGCTCCCTCCCTCTCTCTGTCTCTGTCTCTGTCTCTCTGTCTCTCTGTCTCTCTCTCTCTCTCTCTTACACACACACACACACACACACACACACACACACACACACACACTTGAGATTTAAGGCTGAGGACTGTACATCAGTCACCCATATCTGAAAACAATCATACTTAGGATCTAAGCAAGCACACTGAAATTTTATGAGCCTACGTCGATGTTAACTAGTGCCTTGGTATAGGCAGTCTGTGTAGTATATAGACTATGGTTGTGCACACCTGCATATATAACATGAGTGCCTCACGCTGGCTTTAAGGTCAAGGAGCCACAGCAGCACCTCCACAGGGGTGAGTTAAGAGTCCTGCGGGACGCTATGGAGTTGGGAAAGATACCCTCAAACACTAAGGTTTAATTTTAGTACTGAAAGGGGAAATTTGTTGTTTGTTGGTTTCTAAAAGCAAAAAATAGCACATTAAAAGTAGCAGAAGAGGAACTGTAAACTTTCACAGGGATGATAAGGATGAATAGTTGATCGCTTGTCTTGAAGATGGGGCAAAGCTTGGCGTTTTCTGTGACAGCGTTCTCTGCATGTAACAGCAGACTGTGGCCGTGCTGTGCACGCTTCCTCCAGACTCTACAGATACTTGAGGGGACAAATAAAACGCACATGGGTACAACCATTTATGTGGCTGTTCTGCCTTCAAGCAGGTGACTGCTAAATCTCCCCTAAGTGCAGGGCACACACCCTTCCAAACGGTACAGCGTGGAGAGGGAGGGGGACCCTGACAAACACTCCTTCAGCCAGGTGAAGGCATTAAACATTAAAAGCGATGACGCATGATGTTTGTACCCACGATATGACGTATTGGGAATGTCACTCTTCTTCTGCTGTGCTCACAAAAACCCATAATTCTATACAATAATGAGGAAAAACCACCGAGTAAAAATCCAAGAGAGGTTTTCTACAAAATACTTGGTACTTTAAGGCTAAGTCAGGATCATCAGAGCGGTCATTAACGGTCAAAGTTAAGAAAGACAAACACAAAGAAAAAATGTCTGAGAATCTGCCAACAGCCCAGAAGAATTAAGAGGACAGGACAACTGAACGTACTATGAAAGCCTGAATGTGACCACGGTGCCAAAAAAAAAAAAAAAAGAAAAAGAAAACTAAGGATGGATATGTGAATAAAGCATGAACTTTAATTAATAATACTATACTGTATCATTCCAGAGATAGAGGTGCACACCTTTAATCCCAGCACTTGGGAGACAGAGGTAGGAGGATCTCTGTAAGTTCGAGGACAGACTGGTCTACTAAACAAGAGCTGGGACAGCCAGGGCTACACAGAGACCCTGGCTTGAGAAGAAAGAAGAGAAGAAGGAGGAGGAGGAGAAGACGGCAATGATGACAAGGACTGCTCAAATGCATATTTGTCCCAAGTATGAAAATGTAATTTTTCATGTTAGAATAACCAGAATATCAGCATGATTATTATTATATTATCATCATCATCATCATCATCATCATTAGGTTTTGGGGTTTTGAAAACAGGGCTTCTCTGTGTAGCCTTGGCTGTCTTGGACTTGCTTTGTAGACCAGGCTGGCCTTGAACTCACAGAGATCCACCTGCCTCTGCCTCCCAATTGTTGAGATAAAGGTGTGTGCCACCAATCCTGGCTGCCTCACTTTATTTTTGTTTTTGTTTTTCGAGACAGGGTTTTCTTGTGTAGCCTTGGCTGTCCTGGACTCACTTTGTAGACCAGGCTGGCCTCGAACTCACAGCGATCCACCTGCCTCTGCCTCCCGAGTGCTGGGATTACAGGCGTCCACCACCACGCCGGCTGATATCAGCATTATTAATTTGTCTTGTGTAAAAATGTCTCTCATATAATGAATTACTGACATAAATCAATCAAAACTAGATATCAAAAATTAAGGAAAGCCTTTAATCCCAGCACTCAGAGGCAGAAGCTGGCAAGCTGCTGTAAGTTTGAGGCCAGCCTGGTCTACAAAGTGAGTCCAGGACAGCCAAGACTACACAGAGAAACTCTGTCTGGAAACACAAACAAACAAACAAAAAAGAATTAAGGAAAATCAACAGAGATTTCACAAGTTTACCCAGCTCATGTAGCTTTTCCACAGACAATATGACAAGATTATTATTATTATTTTATTTTTTGGCAGGGGAGCTACTGGGCATGGTGCTACACGCCTTCAATTCCACCACTAAGACAGAGGCAGACAGATCTCTGTAAGGCCAGCCTGGACTACATAGTAAGTTCCAGGCCAGCCAGGGCTACACAGAGAGACCCTGTCTCAAACAAACAAACACACAAACAGAACTCTAAACCACAAAGCTTGCATTAAAAGAGTACAGGGATACTTTGAATACACAAACCACTGCTCTATCTTTATAAAGCTTTTGGGGTTGGTTTGGTTGGTTTGGTTTGGGTGTTGTTGTTGTTGTTGTTGTTTGGTTTTTGAGACAGGGTTTCTCTGTGTAGAACTAGCCATGCTGAACCCTCTCTGTGGATCAAGCTGGCCTCAAACTCAGAGATCCACCTGCCTCTCCCTTCCAAATGCTGGGACTAAAAGTATGTGCCGTAGGGCCGGGCGTGGTGGCGCACGCCTTTAATCCCAGCACTCAGGAGGCCAGAGGCAGGCGGATCGCTGTGAGTTCGAGGCCAGCCTGGTCTACAAAGTGAGTCCAGGATGGCCAAGGCTACACAGAGAAACCCTGTCTCGAAAAACCAAAAAAAAAAGTATGTGCCATCACCACCAGGCTAAAGGTTATATGTGTGTGTGTGTGTGTGTGTGTGTGTGTGTGTGTGTGTGTGTGTGTGTACATATGCATGAGAAATAGGAGGTATGTACACGTGAATGCAGGTGTCCAAGGAGTCCAGAAGAGGACATTGGATCCCCTAGAGCTCTAGAGCTGGAGTTAATAGGTTGTTGTAAGCTGCCCAACTGGATGCCGGTACTAAGCACTCTGAAAGAGTAGATACACTCTCAACCACTGCGCCATTTCTTCCATACCACTATTCTATTTTTTACGACTCTTCTCGAGCTGGGCGAGGTGGCACCTGCCTTTAATCCCAGCACTTGGGAGGAAGAGGCAGGTGGATCGCCGTGAGTTCGAGGCCCTCCTGGTCTACAAAGCTAGTCCAGGCCAGCTGAGATAACACAGAGAAACCCTGTCTCAAAACACTGAAAAACAAACAAACAAACAAACAAACAAAAATCTTCTCATAGGAGTCAAATTTTAACACAGAAAGTTTATGAGAATCATCTGCGGTGACTGGGCAGTTAACAACACATTGTACATTTGGAAAATGCTTTGAGTAAGTCTGAAATGAGAGGCATCTCAGAGGTTATGAGCATTGGCTGCTCTTCTAAAGGAGCCACTTTTGATTTCCAGCATCCAGATGGCTGCTGGAAACCATCTTCAACTCCAATCTCAGAGCCGACACCCTCTTCTGGCCTCTGTGGGCAGTGCACGCCTATAGTGCACAGACAGACAGACACGCAAGCAAAACAGCCATACACATTTTTACCAGTTGAGGCTAAACCCTGAGTCTAGACGTAGTAACTGACAACGGGTGGATCTGACTCATTGAATCACATTTTCACGCTTGTGCAGTACAGATAAAACTAGCAGTGACTAAAAATGAAATTACTGACAAAGGTTGCTCCTGGACCATCTGAGACAGTCCAAATACTGACTCGGCTCAAAGGAAATAAAACTGAAAACCCATGCTCTCACCCCAAATAATCATCCTGCACCCTAACTGAACCTTGGGGCTCTCTCCTTACCAACCTACTCAAAACCACTACTGAGGGTGGTGTCTTAGTGCTAAGAAATAAACAACACATAGGGCCTTTCAGGTCACCTAAATAGTAGTCAAGATGGGACCACACATGATGGGGTTAACGATTCAGTCCAGTGAAGGTCCTGGGTTTGGTGCCCAGCACCCAGGCGTTGGGAAGAAAACTCTGAAAGACTGTTTTGGAGCTCCCTGATAATGATTTGTCTTACATCAGCTGAGGAAAAGATCATACGTTCCTGCCTTCCGACGGGACCCATTTTCTAAAGCAAAGTTACTTGCGAGTAAATTTGCATGAGGGGTTGTCCCTTTACATCATCTCTCATTCCAAGCTGAAAAATAAAGGTTCAACCTTCTTCCTCCACGTGAGAAGGTCTGGAGGCACCCTTGGGTGCACTGAAGGCTCTTCAAGGTCTTGGTTTTAGGTAGTTAGGTAGAAACTGGGTGTGAACATTTGACAGATGTAGCAACATCGGTTTTATGTCAGACTAGGGAGTTCCCGAGCTGGGCCCTCGCTTTTAGGAAGTTCCCACAAATTTCTCCCTTCTTCAGATCCCTAAGCAATGGCGTCCTGGGGGGAGGGGGGGCTGCTTGACGCCACCATCATCCGCGGGACCCACTGTGTTCTCCTGTCAGTTCCTTTAGCCCCGAGTCTGAAGAAGCCCCGGGAAGTCTTGAGTACGTTTCCTTTACCCTCTTCACGCCACCGTGCAGACTAGAGCTAGAAGAACAAGGCGAACATGGCACCCGAGGCCAGGTGCGAACCGCGTGGAGGGCGCAGCGCTCCGCAACTGCGCGTGCGCGCGGGGGGGGGGCGTCCTGCGCGCGCTCCCGCGCCCGCCCCGTTCCGCCCCTCGTGCCCCTCGTGCCGGGCCGGAACACGCAGGCGTTCTCGGGCACAGCCGCCCCCGTGGTAGCCACGGACCGGTAGGGGGAATGCCCTCGGCGGTTTGCTTCGCTCTGTAGAGGAGCGATGGGGAGGCGTTGGGCCTGGCCTGAGGTAGGAGGGAGCCCTGCTGTCGCCGCTAGTGCCTGAGCCGTGATGCGCGCGTGGGCCCTACTCTCCGTGGTGCTCTGGTCTCTCGCAGGAGGTGGGGCTTGGCCCACAGGCTCCTCCCTCTGCCTGAGATTCCCACCGACTCCTCCTTCGCCTCCCTCCTCCCCGCCCTCCCCCCCAGTATCGTCCCACCGCCATATAGCCCCCCCATCCCTCCCCGCTCTGACCCTCGCTGAACTGTGGGTCCTCTAAACACTAATAAGTCAGAGGTTTTCTTTCCTCCCCAGTTGAACCGCGTCGTTCTTCCTTATTCAGTAACAAAGGCTTGGTTTACGGCACGGTAGGACACCCAGGTAATTAAGTGCCACTTCTCACGCTACGCCTGTCCCAAAAGCTGGAGGGGAGGGGGGAGTCGGGGGTGTACCTGATTAGGTTCTTCTAGGAGGGGAAAGGGAGCTGGCTCTGCAGTTCGGGAAGTTTGCATCATTGCGTCCTCAAAGCAATGATAGTCTTTCCGTCCCAGTATTCACCACAGATCTATGGCTCTGATACCAGCTCTCTTTCAAATACTTCTGCTTTGTAATGGGTTGAAGAAGCCACTTGGTGGGGAGGACGTCCCTCTCTGGCAGGCCTTTCTCCCCCTCTTGTGTTAACCAGCCCTACTCACTCACCAATCCTCAGCTCCAGTGTGACCCTCTGTGGTTTAACTTTCCTACATTCCCCAGGATAAATTCGAGACCCAGCTACTTTGAGATAAGGCCAACTACTCCACTAAACTGTGCAGTAGCCTTTATAGATTGAGACCCTGGCAATGACTAGGACTTAAAATAGGGGTCTTGTGAGACCAACTGAGTCAGTGGAGATCGCTACAGGACACCTTTCTCGTTAGTACCGCACCGGGACAACGGGAAGCGTACGTGAAGTACCAAGTTTTTCAGTTTTGAAACACTTTATCAGTCAAGCTCACAGCCTCTGAACATTAATTCCACGATCACCTCAATAGCCTTTAATGAGTACATTAAAAGGAACTTGCCATACATTTATTATGGACCGTCACAGAATAAAGAAAATATGACCGGCAAAGTACGAGTTTAAAGGCTTACTGTGAGAAGCACAAAAGACTTCATTCTAAATGACAACCGGCATCCAGCTTGTTAGGAGTACTTTCTAAGTACTGAAATCCAGAAAAAACGAATTGGTATCATTGGGACAAAACAACAGGATGGTGTTTATTTTGCTGTATAATGTAGTTATGCAGAGTTTTCTTTTGTCACAGTGAAAATATACGTCAAGTTACATCAGAATAGCCCTGCCCTTATTTGTATGGATATTAATCGTGCTAGTAAAGAAATAGTGGACCCCACCTACTTATGGATTGGGCCAAACGAAAATACATTAACAGGTAAATAATTTTAATATATTTTAATGATGTGAACAATGTTCTTAAAACAGACTGTCATTATTGAACAGAACAAATTTAATTTTAAATTTTTATTAAAATTTATGTATATAGTGAGTGGTTTGCCCACATGCATGTCTGTGCACCACCTGAGTGCCTGATTCCCTCAGAGGTCAGAAAAGCATAGCTGATTTCATTGAACTGAAATTGCTAGTGGTTGTGAGTCACCATGTGTGTCCTCCGCAAGAGCAGCAAGGGCTCTTACGTACTGGGCAATCTCTCCATCCCCAATAAGTTAATTTTAACTGCAATGAAATTTGCTCAGTACTTAGGCAAGTTATATTTTTTTCCCCTTGGGCTATGACTTACATTCTTTCTATGCAAAAACTAAGCAGATTGAAAGGATGGCACAGACCTGTAACCCCAGCACTCAGGAGGCAGAGGCAGGTGGATCGCTGTGAGTTCAAGGCCAGCCCGGTCTACAAAAGGGAGTCCAGGACAGCCAAGGATACATAGAGAAACCCTGTCTCGGGGGGAAAAAAAATTCTATTGGGTTCTTGAAGTTTTGCATGTTTGTTTATAGTCCTGAATTTACTGAATGGTTTGGTTTGGTTTGGTTTGGTTTAGTTTTGGGTTTTTGGTTGGTTGGTTTGGTGGTTTGAGACAGGTTTCTCCTTGTAGCCCTCCCTGACTGTCCTAGAACTCACTCTGGCCTCAAACTCAGAGATTTGTCTGCCTCTGCCTCCCCAGTGGTGGGATTAAAGGTGGGCATAACCACTGCCTGACTCTGAATAATGTTTCCGTGACCTGTTGAATAACCAAGTGATTTCCTCTTTCCGATTAGGGAATAGCCAGATAAATATAACAAACACAGGAAAATTGTTAGTGAAGAATTTTATGGAGTCATTATCTGGACTTTATACGTGTACTCTTTCCTATAAGACTATCAAAGCAGAAACCCAAGAAGAAACTACAGTAAAGAAGAGATATGACTTTATGATATTTGGTAATATTTCTATAATTACGATATAATAATCTAAGTACATGAGCCATCTTCCCAGTCCTCCGAGATTTACTGTATTATGTATATGTGTGTGTCTTTGTGCGTTATGTGGGTTGAGTGCAGGTGGCAGCAGAGACCGGACAGGGTGTCTAATGCCCTGGAGAGGCAGCTCTAGGCAGCTGTGAGCCACAGCTCTTAACTACTGAGCCATGTCTCCAGCCCCATTGTTTTCCTGAGACTGTTAACTTACCTGATTGCCACCCCACTGAAGCCATTTCTCCCAAGTAGATAGACATCTAATGACAATGATGTTTTTTCATTGAAATTATTAGTTATATGTATTCTGTGAACAGACTGATGGAGTATTTTTTTTAGATAAGTACAATTTTAAAACTGATTTGTAAGATTAATGACATTTAGTATTACATGTTTTGAAATGTTTTAATAGCAGAAATTAATGCAAGACACGATTGTTTTCTCACCTTTTCCCAAAGCCTATCGTGAACCTGATTATTCTTACCACATGGCTGTGCGGTTTACCACAAAATCTTGTGTAGGAAGATATAATGACCTGCTCTTTAGAGTGCTGAAGAAAATCTTGGATAATTTAATCTCTGATCTGTCGTGCCACATCATAGAACCATCATATAAGTGCCATTCTGTTAAAATTCCAGATCGCGACTTCGTGTATGAGCTATTCATAGCCTTTCAAGGTGAAATAACTTTACAACATAAATTTTATGACTTTAGTCCAAAACTATGACAGATTATAAATTAATTGCCATGTAAATATGAGATGTCTCATAAGCAGTAAGTTTGAAGTGTTTGCTAAGCACTAGTTTACACTATTGCCTGGTTATGATTTAAAAGTCAGCATACTGGTGATGTGCTTTCTAACACAACACAGTGTTTATCATTTAAGCTCAGTGTTATGTTGTTGACCTAAGCTTTAACTGTGCAGCTAAATTTCTACTTACAGTTTTCTTACAGAATTTTAGGGATTATTTTCCTTTTTTCAAAATTAATAAGGGAGTAACCAGAGCCAATATATTTCTATTTTCAAGTCTTGTAGTTACTCCCACTAGCCCCCAGATGGAGTAAAGTCGCACACTGTATGCCCAGCTTTATTACTGTGATTAGATAGCTAGCTGGGCTCAGCGCATGTCTGCCCACATACCAACCAAAGCATTCGGGGGCCTTACGGACGTGTGGTATGCACCTGTCATGTTTTCCTCTGCAGTGAACCCTTTTGCACCGGGCTGGAAAAGTATGTGCAACGACTCTTCCGACTGTGAAGACACCACTAACCACAACATCCTCAAGGTGAGTGCTCAAGGCTAGCCTGGGCTGCAGGAAAACCTATCTCAAAGGGAAAAACTTCACCAAGGCTCCACCTCACGTCGTCCTCTGACCTCCACATGCAAACCAGAGGATGCATGTACCCACATAACACACACAGTATGTGTGTGTGAAACAAAACAGGACTGTTCTAAGTTTTTTTTTAATTTTTAAAAATATCTTTTATTTATTATGTATACAGTGTTGTGCCTGCATGTACACCTACACACCAGAAGAGGGCACCAGATCTCATTATAGATGGCTGTGAGCCACCATATGGTTGCTGGGAATTGAACTCAGGACCTTTGGAAGAGCAGTTAGTGCTCTTAACCTCTGAGCCATCTCTCCAGCCCCCTATATTTTTTAAAGAACAATTAAAATTTTGTTTTTGTTTTTGAGACAGGGTTTCTCTGTGTAGCCTTGGCTGCTCTGGACTCCCTTTATAGACCAGGCAGGCCTTGAACTCACAGAGATCCACCTGCCTCTGCCTCCCAGAGTACTGGGATTACAGGCATGAGCCACATTGCCCAGTGAATAATTTAAACTTAAATGTATTTCTTCTAAATTGGTTAAATTATATATGTGTATATGTGTGTGCATGTGTATATATGCGCACTTACACAAATGCTACATGTGAAAGTCAGAAGATGACTGGTGGGGATTGGTTCTCTTCTTTGTCTGTGTAGGTTCCAGGAGTCAAATCAGATCATGTACTGTCTCAGCAGGTTCCTTCACCTGTCAGCTGTCTCAACAGTCCCAGGTGGTTTCATCCTAGAGAAACAGTTACAACACAGAGATAAACTCCTTGGTAGACTGCAGGAGTCCGTTCCCTCCTACTGTGTGGATCTCAGAGTGGAACTCAAGTAGTCAGGCCTGCTGGCAAGCACCTTCACCACTGAGCTTCTCACCAGCCTGCTCCAGTCTTTTGTTTTGTTTTGTTTGTTTTTGTTTTTTGAGACAGGGTTTCTCTGTGTAGCCCTGACTATCCTGAACTTGCTTTGTAGACCAGGCCAGCCTCGAACTCACAGTGATCCGCCTGCCTCTGCCTCCCAAGTGCTGGGATTAAATGTGTGCACCACCACTGCCCAGCCTGCTTCAGTCTTTTAAATGAAGATTGTTGACATATATATGTTGCTGTGTGTGTGTGTGTATAAATCATCTGGAATATTATATACCTTCCCAGGCTCATATTATAAATTTTATTTATAGCAGAAAGGTGAATCCCTGGTTATTTTGGTTGGTTGGTTAGTTGGGGATTTTTTGTTTGTTTTGGGTTTTGTTTTTGTTGGTGGCAGTGGGTTTTGTTTAGTTGGTTGGTTTTGGTGTTTGGTTTTGTTGCGTTTGTTTGTTTGAGACAGGCTTTCTCTGTGTAGCCCTGGCTGTCCTGGAACTCACCCTATAAACCAGGCTGGCCTTGAACCCACAGAGATCTGCCTGCCTCTGCTGGAACTAAAGGTGTGCACCACCATCACCTGGCGTCATTTTCTAAATGGTTAAGCAATGGCATGAAGAAAAAGCTCACAATCGAGTTATCATAGGTTAAAGCTGTGGTTCTTCCAAGGTTGCACCTATGGGAAATGTGGTGGTTTTCCCGCTCCCGGCTCAAGAGGCTAAGGGCATAGTCAGAAAACGGTCTTTACTCTCCAGACTTGCTCTGAGTCCGTGCCTGGGGTGTTTGTTGTGCATGGTCTATGCGACATGCTCAGTTGAGCTAGTTACTATGTCTGTTCCAAGGCCAGATTCACACCATCATTTATACTGTTAATTAAAGCCTTGATTTGTGTTGTATTCAGCTCTTTCTAAAATTTTATTCTCCCAGGCTGGAGAGATGGCTCAGAGGTTAAGAGCATTGCGTGTTCTTCCAAAGGTCCTGAGTTCAATTCCCAGCAACCACATGATGGCTCACAACCATCTATAGTGAGATCTAGTGCCGTCTTTCAGCGTGCAGGTGTACATGCAGGCGAACACTGTATATGTTTTTTTATATTTTATTTTTATTCTCCCAGCACTTGGGAGGCAGAGGCAGGCAGATCTCTGTGAGTTCGAGGCCAGCCTGGTCTATAGTGCAAGTTCCAGGACATCAAGGGCTACACAAGAAACACAGTCTCGGGGAGCTTTTTATTGATGTATTTGAGCCTTTGTCTGTCTGTCGTCTCTGTGCCATATGCATGCCTAGTGCCCTGAACAGGCCCGAAGAGAGCATAGAATCCCCTGGAACTGGAGTTACAGACAGCTGTGAGCTGCTGTGCAGGTGTTAGGAAGGGCAACAGTGCTCCTAACTCCTAAGCTGCCTCTCCAGCTCTTTGTCTCTTTTTTGTTTTGAGGTTTTGTTCATCATGGAGAATTAGCGATCATATTTAATCTATGTATGAAAAAAGACATGCTACAATAATTCAAAACAAGCCTTTATCTGTGTATGTGAGTGTGCGTGTATGTAAGTGTGAGTGTGTGAGTGCGCATGTGCGAGTGTGTATGTGCGTGTGTGGCCATTATTTGTTACTTTGTGGGTTCTTCTTTTTCCCACCCTTTAGCTTCAGCAGTTTCGTGCCCTATCACTAGAAGGGGAGAGGGGAGAGAAGGAGGTAGAGATCCCCGGATGCCTTTCTTCTTGCTTCTTCTTTGAGCATGACTACTAACAAACGGCACCCGACCCTCCTGAGCAACCACCAACCACCAACTCTGCCTTTGCAGCCCTCGCATTTATACTCCCTCTGAAGATTTCCCAGAATTCCAAATGTTATACAATTGCAGAAACTATCTGCAGCTGCAGAACCATGCCTCTGCTAAAGCATGAGGCAAATTATGCTCAATTGTTGCAGACAGCCCCAAAGCAGCCCCATATTCCCACACTTGGTCTTAAAACAAAAACACATTTCTGTGGGGTTTTTAAAAAGAATATTTATTTATTTATTTATTTATTTATTATACAGTGTTCTGCCTACATGTACAGCAGCAGGCCAGAAGAGGGCATCAGATCACCTTATAGATGGTTGTGAGCTGCCATGTGTTTACCTGAAATTGAACTCAGGACTTGTGGAAGTGTAGTCAGCGCTCTTAACCTCTGAGCCATCTCTCCAGCCCCTATTTCTGTGTTTTTTAGAGAAACAAACAAACAAAAAAGTCGGGCAGTGGTGGCACACGCCTTTAATCCCAGCGCTTGGGAGGCAGAGGCAGGCGGGTCTCTGTGAGTTCGAGGCCAGCCTGGTCTACAAAGCGAGTCCAGGACAATCACGGCCACACAGAGAAACCCTGTCTTGAAAAACGAAAAACAACAACAACAGCGATAAAAGAAACCAAAATTCCAGAATTCTCACTACATGTGTGTGCATGTTTATGTATGTGTAGGTATTTGGGGGTGTGAAGGCTGCAGTATGACTTCGGGTGTCAGTCTCAGGGACACTACATCCTCCTTTGAGGCAGGGTCTCTGCCTGATAGACTAGACTAGACTGACCAGCAAAGCCCCAGAATTCTTTGTCTCCACCTCCACCCTCCCAGCACAGAGATTACAAGCAAGGGAAGCTCTTGTCCAGCTAAGCCATCCCCTAAACAAGTTTTTATAACTTTTCCTTAGCTGCTCTAGGTATAAATTAACAATAATTAGTAAAGTCAAAGCTAGACTTAATTTTAGGCTTTAACATTGAGCTTCAGGACTTCATCTAATGAATGAGAAAGAAATATTTCTGCTTCATTTTATAGCCTGTGATTCATGAAAAGGTGTTTGGTTATTAAATGAGTAATTATCATTTTCTCTGGTATCTCTAAATCTTAGGCAAGAGACCGGATAGAAGAATTTTTTCGGAGCCAAGCATACATTTTATACCATCGCTTTAATAAAACTATACCAGCTATGCATTTTGTGGACCACAGTTTTCAAGTAGTACGTATAGATAACTGTCAACCAGGCTTTGGAAAAAACGAAGGTCTACACAGCAATTGTGCTAGCTGTTGCGGTAATTATAAAATATAAATACCTAAATGTCTATATTTTCCAGAGAAAGGATGAATAGCTCACCTGGGACTGTTGAACTGAATCTTTTTCATTGATTCGTCCATAGAAAAGAGAAATAAAAACAAAACAAAATCAAAAAACTTGAAAACCCAAATTTTTAATATAGTCATCCTAACGTGCATTCTTGTGCTGTTCCCTCTCGTATTACAAAACATTTCCATCGTGCTCTGACAGGGGACACGTTCTAAGCAGGGCAGCAGGGTTGTCCTGCCCGGAAAACAGAGCAAGGAAGCAGGAAGTAGACACTGCAGACAGGCACTTAGAAAGGAAGCACGGGGAAGGCCTTGCACACAGTGATAGAAAGGAAAAGACAGTGTTCTAACTCTCTCCTGTTTTTAAGATTGTCACATTACAAAGTTGAGGTAATGTTCACTACTTAATTGGCTAAGCAGGCATGGGCTTATGTAGAAAGGGTTACTATTGAAGACTCTGGTATGGTTGCTAGGAGGCACTGTAAACTGCATTGACTGACATCCCTCCTCACCTTTGCAGTGGTCTGCAGTCCTGGAACATTCAGTCCTGATGTCGATGTCACCTGTCAGATCTGTGTTTCTGTTCATACCTACGGAGCTAAGTCTTGCCCATAAACTTCAAGACCAGAGGTGAAAGCATGGTTACTTGCCTCTGAAGGAAGGGACGAAGATTTGTTCGCATTGAAAGCATCGTGGATACCCCATAAAGTAACATCAGTAAGAGCGAAACTTGGGAAATACACATTTTAGAAACAACAGAAAATAGTTGACATGGCATTTCTGAGAAGACATTTAATTCAGTATCTGCAGTGTATGAGGGGAGTTTACGTGTTAGTGGATGCTTTAATTGAAATATGTTCTGTAGTCTACAAACCAAAACATGCCTTGTACCTGATACTATATTAAGGTTGAAAAAAGTAGCAAACTATAATATAATAAAAAAAATTCTATTTTCCATATATTTGTTTGAAATGACTCCTATCAAGACATACATAATACTGTTTTTTCTTATATTTATTATATTTTACATGTATGGTTGTTTTGCAAGCATGTATGTCTGTGCACCACATATGTGCTTGGTACCTCCAGAGACCAAAAGAAGGCATTGGATCCCCCAGAACTGGAGTTACAGAAGGTTGTGAGCCACCATGTTGGTGCTGGGACTCAAACCCAGGTCCTCTGGAAGAACAGCCAATGCTCTTAACCACTGAGCCATCTCTCCAGTACCCATAGCACTTTGGAAATTATAACTAAACAACTTGCTTTAGTCCCTTTGCTTTTATTTTTTAACAATTAATAGAATTTGTGTTTTAGTATAGGCATAGATTTACAGAAAAGGAGACAGGTAATATACAGTTCCTTATATTCTGCCATGTACACTCGTCCTCCCCCACATATCCCCCTACTAATTTTTACTCTAATCCATGGTTCACATAAGGTTTCATTCTTGGTGTTCTAGGTTTGGGCAAATGCGTAGTGCTGTGTTCACCATTCAGCTTCGCACAGAATGGTTTCACCACCTGAAAACCGACCGTGCCTCCTCTGCTCCTCTCTACCTCCTCCCTCTTCCTGAGGAGGAAGAGGCACGCCTCGTCATCTTATGTCTTTTCCTAAATGCCATGTAGTTGGGATTACACAATGCAAGGACACCTCAGATTGGCTTCTTTTCGCTCAGTACTATGCATTTCAGGGTCCTTTGTGTCTTTTCATGACTTGATAGCGTATTTTTATTGATGAATAATGACTGTTCCCTGGTGTAAATATAGATGCCAGGAACATGTGTGTGCAAGTCTTTGTGTGGACATACTTTTCAGCTGAGTTGGGCTAATTCTGAGGAATGTGGTTGCTGGCTAAGGCAGTAGACTATCTAGTTTTGTAAGAGACAGGCAGACTGCCAACCAGAACACTATCATTTCTTGTTCCTTCTCCTCACCAGCATTCGGGACTGCCAATTTGAGGGTCAGGGCTGACTGCTCTAATATAGAGAAGGGTTATTCCCTTTTTGTTTTTTCTGGGGGAGGTTGGTTTTTGTTGTTGTTGTTGTTGTTGTTTTTTGAGACAAGGTCTCTTTGTATAGCCTTGGCTGTCCTGGACTCACTTTGTAGACCAGGCTGGCCTTGAACTCACAGCAATCCGCCTGCCTCTGCCTCCCGAGTGCTTGGGTTCTGGAATTAATGGCATGCACCACCATGCCTGGCATATTCCCATTCTGTTTTAATTACCAAATTTCCTCTAATACGGGGCATGTTTTCATATGGCCACTTGTTGTGTCTATGTTTGTTGGTTATCCTTGGTGTGCAGATCCCTTTGGATTGGATTGTCTGTCTTCCTGCTGAGTTCTAGGAGATCTTTGTATATTCTGAATACAGTTTTAGATGCTTTTACAAAGATGTTCGCTCACTCTGGAGTGTGTTGCTCCATTTATTTCACAGTGTCCCACAGAACATCATTTTTAATTTAAGCAGACCCCTGCCACTCTGTCTACTTGTCTGTTCTTTCATCAGCGCCATGCTGTCTTGACTCATGGGTACCAGTCACCATCTAACTTGAACAGTATTCTTCAGTGTTGTGTTAGTAACCCTGCACTCACTGACATGATCATATGATTTTCCTTCAGCTTGTTAATGTGATGGATTACACTAGTTCAGAGAGATGATAGTAAGCTGAAGGCCAGCCTAGGCCACACAGTGTGTCCCAGGACAACACATGCAACAGAGTGAGGCTCTGCCTCAAACCTCCCCCAAAAGAATTTTCCAATGTTGGGTCAGATTTGTGTATTTGAATAAACCCTTCCTGGTCATTGTGTACAGACATTTCCCTAAGCACTTTATCTTTCCCAAAGCATGGCGACACAATGTGCTTTGGAAATTTTTGAGATCATTTTGCTTCCCTGTCTTTTGTTTGTTTGCTTGGTCTGGTTTGGTTTAGGGTGCAGTGGGTTGTTTGTTTGGCAATGCTAGAGAGAAACCCAAGGCCTCACATATACTACCATGTACTCTACCACTGAGACATATCCCTGGCTGGGGGGCGGGGAGAAGCTTTCATTGGCAACTACCTTTTACCCATACCGCTTCCATGTCCTAGGGTGGCTTTCTAGATTTGGCTCTCTGCTTTTGCCTTTACAGGGTTGCCACTTAGTTTTGCTCTGGGATAGGGTACTTTTTCTTCCTTTGTTTCTATGTTCTAGGCTTTTTTTTTTTCTATAGCCCTGGCTGTCCTAAAAACTCACAGAGATTGTCCTGCCTCTGCCTCCCAAGTGCTGGGATTTGTTTTTTAATTATGTATACAATGTTCTGCCTACACCTGCAGGACAGAAGAGGGCACCAGATCTCATTATAGATGGTTGTGAGCCAGCATGTGGCTGCTGGGAATTGAACTCTGGCTAAGCAGTCAGTGCTCTTAATCTCTGAGCCAGCCCTCTAGGCCTCATTTTAAACTCACTGAAGAAAGGCAGTTCTGTGGAAGAGCAGTGTGTACAGGGTTTCAAATTAGCCATGGCTTTCTCAGAAGTCAGTCATTTATTTTATGTATTTTATGTACATGAATATTCTGTCTTGTCTTCATGCACGCCAGAAGAGGGCATTAGATCCCATTACAGATGGTTGTGAGCCACCATGTGGGTGCAAGGAATTGAACTCAGGTTCTCTGGAAGAGCAGCCAATGCTCTTAACCACTGAGCCATCTTCCCAGTCCCAAAGTCAGTCATTTTTGAGTTGTGACATCTACTGTTGTACTTCTTGTAAAGTGCAGTTGAAAAAATGGTAACTAATTAGTTCATCATTAGATTGCTAGTACTGTTGCCTTGTAAATAATCCAAAGAGTCACATTGTATTACAGTTTCTTGGGGAGGCAATTGGGAAAGAGATGTCTAAAATGCAGTCTAAGGAAGACCTGTAAGGGAGCCAGGAATGTAGCTCAGTGGTAAAATACTAGTGCTAGCTTTCATGTACCAGCTCTACAGAACCAGAGAAAAGTTAAAAAGCGGTCAATAAAGGGCTGGAGAGATAGCTCAGAGGTTAAGAGCACTGACTGCTCTTCCAAAGGTCCTGAGTTCAATTCCCAAGCAACCACATGGTGGCTCACAACCATCTATAATGAGATCTGATGCCCTCTTCTGGCCTGCAGGTGTACACGTAGGCAGAGCACTGTATACATAATAATAAATCTTTTTTTAAAAAAAGTCAATAAGGAACAGCCATGGAGGATGAAGTCATCAAGGGTCTAATTCCAAAGCTGGTATTCAAAGCCTTGCACTGGCTCTGGCTGCTGTCATTTCCACACTGACAGACAGATAGGACTAAACTTATGATCTCTCCACAGCCAGGCATCATGGTATATTCCAGCACTCGGGGGGAGTTCAAAGATAGCCTGTGCTGCATGAGGGGTGTGTGTGTGTGTGTGTGTGTGTGTGTGTGTGTGAGAGAGAGAGAGAGAGAGAGAGAGAGAGAGAGAGAGAGAGAGAGAGAGAGAGAGAAATCTCAGTTTCTCAGTTTGATCCCTTCCCTCTTACCAGACTCATTTTGCTGCCTTCTGGACAAACTACATCCATTTCTCATGTCTAGAATGCCCTTCCTCCTCCCTCTCTCCCTCTTCCTCCTCCCTCTCTCCCCTCTCTCCCCCTTCCTCCCCCCTCTCTCCCCTTTCCTCCTCCCTCTCTCCCCCTTCCTCCTCCCTCTCTCCCCCTTCCTCCTCCCTCTCTCCCTCTTCCTTCCTTTGGTGTGTGTGTGTGTTTTAGAGATGCCAGCTCACTCTTAGCCCAAGCTGGCCTTGGATTCAATTATGCTTCACCTCCAGCTGCTGGGGTTACAGGACTACAGCAACACGCCCACTCTCCCCTTCCCGCTTTGTATTTACTTAGAGTAGATGTAAAGTAACCTCGCTTTCTTAAGTCCTTTCCCCCCCATTGCTAAACTTGTCGAGCAGCCACATTCTGTTGTCATTTATATTTTAAAGCCTTGTTATTTGTAAAATGAAGGGATTGTATTAGGTGAGATAGATGGTGTGTAGCTCACACAGTAATCCAGCACGGGCAGGAGACCTGCAGTGAGGCTGAGGCCAGCCTGGGCTACACAGCGGGCTGTAGGCCAGCCTGGGCTACAGAGTGTAAAATGTAATATGGTCTGTAATACCTCTTCCAGCACTGACTGAACCTTTCTAGTTTGTCTCCCCCTCCCCCTGCCAGTCCCCTCCCCCCCCACCCCACCCCCGCCACTGTTAAATAATAAGTTTGTGAGCAGGAGCACACTCATACTGCCCCTGACTCTCCTTTGTTTCAGCTTTATGGAGTTTGTGTGTGCGTGTATGTGAGTGTGTGTGAAGGAATGTACACGTGTGAATGAGTGTATGTGAAAGTGTGCTCGTGTGTGTCAACGTGTGTGCCTGTGTATATTAGTGTATGTGAGAGAGTGTGTGAGTATATGTGAGAGCGTGTGCATGTGTCTGAGTGTATGTTAGAGTGTGTGGGGGTACGGGGGTGTTCATGTGCCTTCTGGTGCTCATATGTACCAGAAGTCAATCTTACATATGATTCTTGATCCCTGTCTTGGATTGTTTTGTTTTGTTGCATCATGTTGTATTTGAAACCTCACCTTTTCACTAGGAGCTGGGTCTTGGCCAATTCAACTAGACTGGCTGGCCAGTGAGGCCCTGGCATCCTCTGGTCTCCGTTCTTTGGCTCCTGTGGAGGTGGACTTACAGGCAGTGGGAGTCAGTCAACATGGGTGCTGGAAGCCAGACTCTGGTCCTCTTGAAGAGCAATAAATGCTCCTAACACTAAGCCATCCCCCTCCCCGCCTCCCCCTCCCCGCCTCCATCATCCAGTTTTTTCACATGGGTTCTGGGTACCAGACTTGGGTCCTCTTACTTGGCTGGCAAACACTTCGCCCATTCAGACATCTTCTCGGCAATCTTTCCTTTGTTTTTGGTGATGTTGTTATTTGATCTTTTGTGACATGGTTTCATGTAACTCGAGCTAGCCTCAGACTTGTAGCTAAGGATAACTTTGATTTCCTAAGCCTTTTCCCTCCACCTCCACAGTCCTGGTGTGTTTCCATGCGAAGCCTGCATTCATTATAATTACTTTGATAGTTATAATGAGCTAAAGCATCCAGAGGTAAACTCTTGGTTCCCCCTGCTCACTGTTTATTTTGAGCCTTGAGATTGTTTCTTGGTGGTTTACTGAGTCACATTCCTCCACCCACAAGCCCCTAATCCAAAATAACCTATCTAAAAGTAATATAGAAAAATATAAAGGGTATGTTGAGTGGTAAAACAGTCAATAATTAAGTTCAGTGACTGCCATCTTCTCATTAGCATAAGGAGGACCTGAAATGGCAGCAAAGTTACATCTTTACATTATGCAATGGAAACAGAAACTGTAACATTGGTCCTTACAATGTAGTATTGAAGAGTCCTCTTCTTGAGTCTGTAAGTCTGTCTGCTTGTAGGGCTTAAAAGTCCCATGTCACAACTGTTATCTACCAAACATCAGTGTTAAATAGCCGTTTGTACTTTGTACTGCCACAAGGGTATTTTCAACACTGGTAGATTATTAATGATAGAGGAACATTTGGATCTCATTTGTTTGTCTAATACCCATCTGACTGTCTGCAGTATTAAGAGGCTTAAGCTGGGGCTGGAGAAATGGCTCAGCAGTTAAGAGCACTGGCTGCTCTTCCGGAGGTCCTAAGTTCATTCCCAGCAACCACATGGTGGCTCACAACCTTCTATAATGTGATTTGATGCCCTCCTCTGGCCTGCAGGTGTACATGCAAGCAGAGCACTGTATATATAATAAATAAATATTTTAAAAAAAAAAAAAAAGCTTAAGCTGTAGTGGTAGGAGTCTTGCCTTTCTGTCTTGTGGATGTTTTTGCTCGGAACAGCTAAAAACCTTAGTGCATTTACTTAGTTCAGATAATAAACCTCAGTGAAATGTTCTGGCCACATGCCAAACACCATTGAAATAAAAGAAAATCACAGATCACACAAACTTTGAAGAACATACTTTCAGGCTGGAGAGATGGCTCAGCAGTTAAGAGCACTGGCTGCCCTTTCAGAGGACCAGGGTTCGATCCCAGCACCCACATGGTGGCTCACGACCATCCGTAACTGCAGTTCCTGGGCATCCACTGCCTTCTGCCCTCTTTGACATCAGGCACAGAAGGAGCACACAGACACACATGAAGGCAAAATACACACCTCAGTTTTTAAATTTGTTTAAAGAATACCATTGCTTGAACATTTATGCTCTATCAACCTGCTAGCAAGCTTGTTAGAGAGATCATTTGGGAATAAAAGGCTAATAGTCTAAAAAAAAAAAAAAAAAAAAAAAAGGCTAATAGTCCATGCACTTCCCAACCAATCATAAAGTCCTCTAGAAGAGTCACTGTCTAGGCGCCAGTCATTTTTTCTCCCTTGAGCTTTATGAATTACTAGATAGACTTAACATCACATTATCAGTGTCCCTGCTTGTCACCTCTATCTAACTTTTCTCAGAATGTGCTGAATAGCTGTTTACAATGAACGTCAGTGTCCTTTTCCTACGTGGCTTCTGTGTTTTCTTGTCATTGTTTCCTTAAAGAATTTTCCTTGTTTCAGATTTTAAATACGAATACATTGTAAGTTCTTTTTGTTTGCTTGTTTCAAGACAGGGTTTCTCTGTGTAGCCCTGGCTGTCCTGGGCTGGCTTTGTAGACCAGGCTGGCCTCGAACTCACAGCGACCCACCAGCCTCTGCCTCCCGAGTGCTGGGATTAAAGGCATGCGCCACCACACCCGGCTCTTAAAGCCTTCTTATAGTTCTCCTGTATCACTATTTTCCCTCCACAAGAATCAACCACTTTGAAACTGCTGTGTTGCCCAGGCTAGCCCCTCTAAGCCCTAGGTGTAAAGGATCCTCCTGCTGCAGCCTCCACAGTAGCGAGGTCTGCAGGTAGGCACCCCCATGCCTGCTTAGTCTTTCGGTTTGGTTTTTGTGGTCCTTGGAATTGAACCAGGGTCTTGCCTTGAACTATACCCCTAAACCCTTTTTTAAAAATCTGATTTCCTAGCCAGGCAGTGGTGGTGCACACCTTTAATCCCAACACTGGGGAGGCAAAACCAAAAAGAAAAAAAAATCGGATTTCTTCCCCCCAATAGTTGCCCATCTCCCAGGCCATATGCTTTTTTGTGACAGGGTCTCTCTGATTTACCTGGGTCAGCCTTGACCTTGCTCTGTAGGCCAGGCAGACCTTGACCTTGCTCTGTAGACCTGGCAGACCTTGACCTTGCTCTGTAGACCAGGCAAACCTTGACCTTTTGATCCGCATGCTGCTGTCTCCTGCCCCCTCTGAGAAGCCACTGGCTTTTAAAGCATCTCTCAAGGGGTAGCTCCCTCAAAGGACAGAAAGCCAGCAAAGAAGCCGGCTCTGTCTATGGTGGGAGGACAAGCTTTCTCGTCCTAGTCCTGGCACCATCTCTGAATGTCTTTGACTAAGGTCGTTCTCTTATGCTGTTCATTAACCTAGATAGTTCCATAGGCCCTCCTGTCTGTTGGAGACTAAGACGGCAGGTGGAGGATGGAATTTAGGCTCACACGACACAAAGAGTCCAAATATAAAACCAAAACATCACCATTCCATTTTGTGAAATACGAATTTGGAAAAGATCATTATTCAGCATATCTTAGATAATTATCCAGTGTCTTAGGGTTGTTGTTGGGAACACAGCACAGGGGGTATACAGAATTGTCCTCTCACAGGAATGGACATAAAACCTGCTCTTCTATCTAGAAAGTTGGGAACTTGGAGTGATTAACAACCTGGTGGTCTGTGTTATGTGCCGGGCCAGGCCAGATCAAGCTCCCACAACCAGAACCAGAGGTGCCTAGTAATCTAAATGACCCTTACAGCCAGGGGCTCCCCCAAGCCCCCACAACCAGGACCAGAGATAACTAATAGTCTAAATGACCCTTACATTATCTGTCTAGCCTGGGGCTCCCCCAAGCCCCCACAAGCAGGACCAGAGGTAACTAATAGTCTAAGTGACCCTTACATTATCTGCCTAGCCTGGGGCTCCCCCAAGCCCCCACAACCAGGACCAGAGATAACTAATAGTCTAAGTGACCCTTACATTATCTGTCTAGCCTGGGGCTCCCCCAAGCCCCCACAAGCAGGACCAGAGGTGGTCAATAGCCCAAGTGGCCTCTATATTACCTGTACGGCTGAGGCAGGCCAGGTCCTCCCCTCGGCCCATAAGCTAACACAGGTAGCCAAGCTCCAGAACTCATCTTCTTGGAAGAAATGACACGTACCCTGAGTTGAGTTTCAATGTAATGATGCTCTCTTGTGCACCAGGAATTGCATTATACTGTGTTTAAATATGCTCGCAAGAACCGCCTGACATCTGACTCCCTGAAGTTGATCTGAATCAAAGCTTCATTCTCTCTTCTTTGCCTCTGCCATTTGTTTCCCTGCCTGCCACCTGCAGAGACCCCCCTCGGGTTGTCATTTCTGTGAGGAAACACCATTAAGAAAAGCAATCTGCCGGGTGTGGTGGCACACACCTTTAATCCCAGCACTCAGGCGGCAGAGGCAGGTGGATCTCTGTGAGTTCAAGGGCAGCCTGGTCTACAAAGCCAGTCCAGAGCAGCCAAGGCTACACAGAGAAACCTTGTCTTGAAAAAATAATTATGTCTTCTAATTCTTTAGTATTATATATTTAGCTGTTGTTTTAACCCCACTATCCACATGGCCACTCACAACTGTTTGTAACTCCAGTTCTGGGGGATCTGACACCCTCAGGCCAATGCACATAAAATAAAAATGATTAATTAAAAAAAATTACAGTTTTGCCTGTCACATTTTGATTCAAAGTGCTCTCGAGCTAATACTATGAGAAGGGGTTTTCGTTCAGTAATTAGTGGGTGTGCCATTGTCCTCGCACTAGCCTTTCTCACGAACTTTCTCATATATCGGATGTCCTTGTACATAGGATGCATTTCTGAGGTGTCTTATTCTGTTTTTCCTTCTGTCTACCTCAGCTCCGATGTCACACTAAAACATTACAGGTTTTATCATCGGTCTTTAACCTAGTGGAACAAGTTTTTCTGCCTTGTTCTTTTTAAAGACTATCACAGCTGGGTTGGAGCAATGACTCAGCTGTTATGAGCATTTGCTGCTCTTGCAGAAGACTTGGGTTCGGTTTCCACAACCCACATCAGGTCCTCACAGCCCCCTCCTCTGGCCTCCACGGGTACTGCACACACAGTGCACCTGAACTCAGGCAGGTGCACACATACACAAAAAGAAAGCTGAGTGAATAGGTATTTTTTATACATTATGGCTGGTTCTAAATCTTTTGCATTTTCAAACCAGACAACTGTTGGGATTATACTGAATCTGTAAATTAATGTGAGAAAATCAACATTCTTACAATATTATGTCTTCTATGGGCCGGGTGTGGTGGTACACGCCTTAATCCCAGCACTTGGGAGACAGAGGCAGGCGGATCACTGTAAATTCAAGGCCAGCCTGGTCTACAAACTGCGTCCCGGACAGCCAAGCCTAACACAAAGAAACCCTGTCTCGAAAAATAGTTATGTCTTCTACTCCTTCAGTATTATATATCTAGCTATTGTTTAACCTTTTCTAAGATCCCTCATTTTATAAAAAGGGGAGTAGAGCTATTTTACACCCTTTGTTTGATACTTCCTAAGTGTGTCATATTTTATAAGTTTCATTTTGCGTTTGTTAGTGACGTGTGTAGTAAGTACGTAACAATGGTACCAGGTGCAGTTGTTTTCACGGTGGATCTGTAAACCTGCTGTTCTGTCGCACACGCTCCAGCACTTGCCTCCTCCTGTCTGGTCCTTTCCTTGCTCACCTGTCCTTGCTAGATCTCCTGTGCAGTGTGAAATGGAGATGGTGGGGGTGGGCACCCCGTCTTTGCAGTCCCAAAGAGAAGGCACAGAAACATCCCCCCCCCCGCCATGTCTTTGCTTACTGTGTGTTTTTATATACTCTGATGAGATTAAAGCAGTGCCTGTGTGTTCCTGGTTTACTAGGAAAGAGTACGTATTGAATTTTACACAGTGTTTTTTCATCTCTATGGAAAAGATTGTAAAATTTTCCTACTTAAACGTCTTTCTTTGGTTGATTTTGTTTGTTTTGAGACAGTCTTTCCATGTGGCCCTGGCTGGCCTGGTATATGCTGAAATCCTCCAGCCTGCGTCCTGAGTTTTAGAATTACAGGAATGAGCCACCATGCCCAGTTTACATTATTAATGGGCCAAAATCTGCAATGTTGGGTTGTTTTTTTTTTTTTAAGTTGGTTGGTTGGGTTTTTGGGTTTTTATTTTTTATTTTTTTATTTATTTTTTTAGGTTTTTCGAGACAGGGTTTCTCTGTGTAGCCTTGGCTGTCCTGGACTCACTCTGTAGACCAGGCTGACCTGGAACTCACAGCGATCTGCCTGCCTCTGCCTTCCGAGTGCTGGGATTAAAGGCGTGCGCCACCAAGCCCAGCCTGACCAAATTCTCTTTATTCATTCATATGCTGATGGATGTCTAGGCTCATTCTATTTCTTAGGTGCTCTGAAGAATACAGCAGTAAGCCAGGAAGTGGTGGCACACACCACTTTGAGTTCGAGGTCATCCTGGTCTACATGGTTCCAGGACAGCCAAGGCTACACAGAGAAACCCTGTATCAGGGGGAAAAAAATACCAAGTGTGATGGCACACGCCTGTAATCCCAGCATCTGGGAGGAAGAGGCAGGTGGACCTCTGTGCATTTGAGGCCAGCCTGGTCTACAAAGTGAGTCCAGGACAGCCAAGGCTACACAGTGAAATCCTGTCTCAAAAAACCAAAAAATAAAAAATAAAAAAGTGAAGCAGTAGTAAACACTGATGTGCAAGTATCTATGAAATATGTCCATTTAGAATCCCTCAGGTAGGGGCTGGAGAAATGGCTCCAAAGGTCCTGAGTTCAATTCCCAGCACCCACGTGATGGCTCATAACCATCTACAATGAGATCTGGTGTCCTCTTCTGGCCTGCAGGCCTTACATCCAGGCAAAATACTGTATACATAATAAATAAAAATATCTTTAAAAACAAGAGTCTTTCAGGTATATATTTTAAGATGGTATAGCTGGGTCATATAGTGGTTCTGGAAATTCTCAGTTTTTTGACAAACCTCCATAGTGCCTTCCCCCATGGCTACAAAAATTACAGTCCCTGGCTGGAGATATGGCTCAGCAATTAAGAGCACCTGCTGCTCTTCCAAAGGTCCCAAGTTCAATTCCCAGCAACCCCTTGGTGGTTTACAACCATCTATAATGAGATCTGGTGCCTTCTTGTGGTGGACAGGCCCACATGTGGGCAGAACACTGTATAAATAATAAAAAGTCCTTTTTAAAAAAATGTTACAATCCCTCCATCTGTGACTGTAACTTTTATTTTTTTCATCACACTGTCACCAGCATTTCTTGTCATTTTTTTTTCCATTAATGCTAGCCATTCTAACCAGGTAAGAAAGACCCATGAAGCAGTTTCCTGCTTTTCCCTGACAGTTAAGGCTATTGAACACTTTTAAAGCATTGCATCCCACTTGCCCGTTTATTGATTGGGTGACCCCAGGGTTTGGCATTTCACTTCTTCAGTTCTTCCCTAATGCTTATGATGAAAACAATGTTCTCTCGTCCCGTCCTCCCCGCCTTATGGCCTATACCCCACAGCCTGCATTGTGAGAAGCTTTCTGGATTCCAAAGAAGTGCTATGCTGGGGGCTGGGGCTGGAGAGCTGGCTCAGAGGTTAAGAGCACTGGCTGATCTTCCAGAGGTCCTGAGTTCAATTCCCAGCAACCACACGGTGGCTCACAACTATCTATAATGTGATCTGATGCCCTGTGTACACACAGGCAGAACATTGTATACATAATAAATAAATAAATCTTTTTAAAAAATATCCCTCCTGGGCTGGAGAGATGGCTCAGAGGTTAAGAGCACTGGCTGATCTTCCAAAGGACCTGAGTTCAATTCCCAGCAACCACATGGTGGCTCACAACCATCTATAATGTGCTTCTGACCTGCAGGTGTACATGCAGGCAGAACACTGTGTACATAATAATAAATAAATAATCTGAAGAAGAGGAAGAAGAAGAAGAAGAAGAAGAAGAAGAAGAAGAAGAAGAAGAAGAAGAAGAAGAAGAAGAGCTAAGAACAAATTGTAGGTTGGGGGTTTTATGGCTGGGTTGGTATCCCAGTCCCTCCATTGGAAGTCTTTCCTGGTTACAGGAGACGGCTGGTTCAGGCTCCATATCCTCCATTGCTAGGAGTCTTAGCTAGGGTCACCTTCATAGATTCCTGGGAATTCCCATTGCTCTAGGTTTCTAGCTCATCCAGAAATGCCCTCCCCCCACCCCATCCCAGTGTCTCTTCTACTATTCTCTCCCTCTGTCCTCTCTCCACCTGATCCCTCCTGCTCTTGTCCCCACCTCCTCCCCCATCTAGTCACACACACACACACACACACACACACACACACACACACACACACACACCATGTCCACCCATGAAGTCTATTCTATTTCCCCTTCTCAGTGAGACTCAAGAGTCCTTCCTTGCCAGGTGTGGTGGCACACACCTTTAATCTCTGTGAGTTCGAGGCCAGCCTGGTCTACAAAGCAAATCCAGGACAGCCAAGGTTACACAGAGAAACCCTGTCTTGAAAAACTTATTTTAAAAAGAGACAGACAGAGAGACAGAGAGAGAGAGTCCCTCCTTGAATCCTCCTTGTTTCTTACCTTCTTTGGGTCTGTAGACTGTGGCGTGGTTGTCTTTTACTTTCTAGCTAATATCCCCTTATAAGTGAGTACAGACCATGCATGTCTTTCTGGGTCTAAGTTAGCTCACTCAGGATGATCTTTTCTTTCTTTCTTCTTTCTTTCTTTCTTTCTTTTTTTTTTTTTTTTTTTTTTTTTTTTTTTTTTTTTTTTTGAGACAAGATTTCTCTGTGTAGCCTTGGCTGTCTTGGACTTACTTTGTAGACCAGGCTGGCCTCGAACTCACAGCGATCCACCTGCCTCAGCTTCCCTAGTGCTGGGATTAAAGGCGTGCACCACCATGCCCGGCTAGGATGATCTTTTCTAGTTCCACCCCAATTGACAGCAAATTTCATGATGTCATTAAGGGATTAGCCAACCAATGACTAGTCCAGCTTGAAACACATGCCATGAGAGGGAGCCCACCACTGACACTTAATGATGCTCTGCTACATTTGCAGCCTGGCATAACTGTCATCAGAGAGGCTTCACTCAGCACCAGGTGGAAACAGACGCAGAGACCCACAGCCAAACATTAGGTGGAGCTTGGGGACTCCTTCGGAAGAGGAGGAGGAAGGGTTGAAGGAGGTGCTGAGGGCACCAGAAAACCTACAGACTCAACTGGCCATGGCCCATACAGAGACAACCATGAATCAAAGAGCACACATGGGGTTGACCTAAGCCCCGTGCACATATGTAACGGTTGTGCAGCATGCAGGAGCGGGGCCCTGACTGCACTGCCTGGCCTTGGGCCCCTTTCCGCTTACTGGGCGGCCTCTTCTAGCCTCGATAGAAGATGCACCTAGTTTTACTGCAACTTGAGATGCCATGGCTGGTTGATAGCCATGAGAGGCCTCCTCTTTTCTGAGGAGAAAGGGAGAGGGAGGGGCTGGGGAGGAGCAGTGGGGAGGGAGGACTGGGAAAAGAAGAGAGAGGAAACTGCAGTTGAAATGTTAATTAATTTTAAGACCCTCCTTTCTGCTTCTGTCACCAGTTTCTTTCTTTTTTTTTTTTTTTTTTTTTCCTATTGCTTTTGGAGTTTGGGTTGTTCTGTTTGTTTTTATTTTTTGAGATGTGGTCTTACGTAGCCCAAACTGGTCTCAAAAAGTCAAAGCAGCAGACAATGACTGTGATGGTTGTTCTTGGTTGTCAGTTTAGTTAACCTGGAATTCACTAAAACCCAAATAGCTGGGCACACTCATGAGGGATCTTTTTTTCTTTTTTACTTTTTTGTTTTTGTTTTTCAATACAGGGTTTCTCTGTGATAGCCTTGGCTGTCCTGGACTTGCTTTGTAGACCAGGCTGGCCTCAAACTCACAGTGACCCACCTGCCTCTGCCTCCTGAATGCTGGGATTACAGGTGTGCGTCACCACGCCCAGCGTGATTTTCTTTCTTAACTAAATCATTTCTAATGCACATCTTTTGAGGTGGGCAGATCCACCTTTAAGGACATGGATGGAGGATGCTTGCTGTCTTTGCCTGCTTGCTCTTGCTGGCAAGTCCATTCCTTCAGGGGCATTATAGCCTACTTCAAGATTCCAGCATATACTGAAGACCATCTGAGACATCCAGCCTCGGGCACTGGACAGCTAGTGCAGTTTTGGACCTTTTGTGGGTAGATAGCGATTGTCAGACTACCCGGACCACAGCCTGTAAGCCATTCTAATAAATAAATTAAATGTATATACATACATATAGTGTGTGTGTGTGTGTGTGTGTGTGTGTGTGTGTGTGTGTGTGACCATTCTATCTGTTCCATTCCTCAGAGAACCCTGATCCTTGACCTCTGCATCCTGAGTTTGGGGACAGCAGGTGTGTGCTACCACTCCTAATCTGTTTCTAATGTTATCTAATGAGATTTCTAGAGAAAAAACACAGGGTGGATATGGCTCAGTGGTACAGCACTTGTCTTGTGGTAGACATTGGGTTTGAAACCAGCAATGCGAAAGACAGAAAAGGTAAAGTGAGAAGAAATTACTATTCACAATCTGCCACTTTTAATCAGAGACCACTCACAGACTCCAGGCCACGAGTAGACTCACTGCTGGGACTCAGCTGCAGCAGGAGAAGGGAAGCAAGTAGAGAGCACAGAGGAGTCCTGCCTCAGTGGCACAGCTGACAGACATCCTGGCTAATCTGCTCAGCCCAGCTCTGGATGGGCCCCACCTGAAAGGAAACTCACCAGACTAAAGGCTAGGAATGCACGTGTGAGCACAAGCATGCATACACACAAGTGCGCACGCACACACACACACACAATCATAAGGCTGGGCATGTGGTACATGCCTTAAATCCCAGCACTCAGGAGGCAGAGGCAGACAGATCTCTTGAGCTCGAGGCCAGCCTGGTCTACAGAGAGTTCTAGGACAGCCAGAGCTGTTACACAGAGAAACCCCTGTCTCGAAAATCCAAAAGCAAGAAAAGCTAAGAACAACAAATGACCACCACAGCAAGCAATTGGCCACAGCCCATCATTCTGAGCCTGTGACAGACAGGGACCCATCACGGCATTCTTCCTGCAGAGATGAGGATCCTCATCACCCCTTCTCCACAGAGCAACAGGCATTCCAGAGGGTACCAGATGCCATCTTGGAACTAGCCCGTTTTCTATCATTCCTTCATCCAGAGGCAAGCAACAAAGCATCTAAATTATATATATATCAGAGAATTGTCACAAACCTGCTGCATAGACATGAGCAGACAGTAACTATGGAGTAAGAAGGGACTCTATTGTGGGGTTTCTGGGTCCCTTGAGAACACAGGCATTAGTTCCCATAACGGCGGTAGCCCTCTCCATCCAGTGTGTCTCACCTGGTCCCTCAGCGAAGACAGGGTCTTCTTGAGTGCTTCAGCCACATACTTGCACTTCTCAGGCAGCTCTGGAGGCAGAGAAGGGAGCTTGTTAGTAAGAAGGAGAGTGATGCCACCATATGCATCAGAGAGTTTCAGACAGCCCCTGCGGTACCGGGTGGGAGTCACCTCCAGATGCCTCATGCTCCCCTCTTAGATAATGAGGAATCACAGACGGTACCAGAGAGAACTGGGTGGCTGTCCTTCAATATCTGGCCCAGGAAAGACTGACAGTCTCTGAAATGCCACAAGCTGCCCCTCACGGAGTATAAATGAATACAGTGCACACCCCCTAAGCTTTGGATCCCCCACCAACCTCCTTGCTCAGCGTTTCCTCTATTCCAGCAGATAGCTAGACCCTTCCTCGCCTATCAAGGCAATCAAGAGCTCTCCTCTACCAAGCACCCAGCACTGTCATGAAGACTGCTTGAGGGGGGACCTGCTGAGTCCTCAGTCCACAACGCATCAGAGATCAGGATGTCAGAAACCTGGGACTAGGAGGCAGGGAAGCTAAACACAGTCCTCTAGCAGGTGGTTCCCATCCTGCCATCTGCCCTCCAAAGCCCCACCCCCACCCCCGCCGCAGTTCTTCCTTGGGGTTCCCTACTCTCTGCTCCGGATCTTCCAGGCACTACCCCCCGCCCCCCCCCCCCCGTCCTTGATGGCACATGAAGGGACAGAGCACGGCACACCTCTTTGCTCCTTCTCATTCGGTTCCGGGAGCCTTCTCTCTGTGCCCTGTACCTGTCCTTCAAATTCCTAGTAGTTTTCTGTCTTTTCACATTTTTAAAAAAGATTTATTTATTTATTGCATATACAAAGTTCTGCCTGCATGTGTGCCTGCACACCAGAAGAGGGCGCCAGATCTCATTATAGATGGCTGTGAGCCACCATGTGGTTGCTGGGAATTGAACTCAGGGCCTCTGGAAGAGCAGCCGGTGCTCTTTATCTCTGAGTCACCTCTCCAGCCCCACAGTTCATTTTTTAAAATCTACTATTCCTTTCCCCTGCCCCACTGCCTTGACCCCCTGAGATAGTCTCATGTAGCCCAGGCCTGAACTCAACATGTAGCCAAGGATGGCCCCTTTTTTTTTTCCTTGTGCGGGAGGGTGCATCAGTCCTTTTTGGCCGCCGCCTTCCTCCTGGCTGCCAGCACGTTGCTGAGCTCCTCCCCCTTCCTCTTGGCCCGGATGTGCGTGCCCCACCCTCTTCTTGATGAACTTGAGCTCACCCTTGTCCTTGGACACCTTGAGCAGCTCCATGGCGCCCCACTCACAGGGTACGAAGCCAAACAGGTCCCTGATCATGTGCCGCACGAACTTGGTGTGCTTGGTTAGGCGCCAACTGTGCCTCGGCTCGCTGACGTTCTTCGTCACCTTGTGGCCCTTGTTGAGGCCCACAGCCGTGGAGCAGTGCAGGGCCAAGGCTGCTGCTCCGCGATAGCAGCCGCGACAGCCGATGGCCCTTTGTTATGTATGACCATCTTGCCTCAAGAATTGGGATCACAGTAGAGGACCGCTATGCTAGATCTTATTTTAGTCTACTTTTTGTTGTTGCTGTTTCGTTGTTTGTGGTTTTGTGTTTTTGTTTTTGTTTTGGGGTATATGGGTGTTTTGTTTTTAACCTCATCCTTGTATCTTCCCTTCTTCAAAACACAGCAAGTCAGAATCACCTAGAAGGAGCCTGGCGGCCAACAGTGCATCCAGGATGCTTCTCCATAAGCAGACTTCCCTGCCCTGTGGCTCCTGCCTCTGAGTGCTTAGCCACGTGCTGTCGTCCTCCGTTTAACAATAACGTCCTTGCCTGTTCAGAAATGATTAATAGGTGGCCCGGGGCTCACTCACTTGAAAAAACTTAGCTTCAGTCTAGAAGGCAATAGTTAAACCAACAGCAAGAGGAGAACAGGGATAAGAGGAAGAGAAAAATAAGCAAATGGTTGTTTCTGTCTCCGTTCCCTCTTTCCATCCCCCTAGTCCCCACACGCTGCTCCCAACCAAGGAAAGGAAAGAAAACCAAAGTGCTAATCTGTCATGCGACTGAGACTGCCATCCTGTAGGCCAGACTGATACCATGGTGAGTGGCTACTGGATCAGTCTGGCTAGAGCCCACATGGCCCTCAGACCTCAGGCCTCCATCCCCCCTTCTTCCTCTTACCATCCACCCATCCATCCACCCATCCATCCATCCATCCATCCATGCCAGGCTCAGTCCACATCCACCCACTGATGCGTTCAGGGCCACATTTCCTACGCCCGTGGCAGCTTGCTTACATAATCTCCCGTTTTTGAGGATAAGCTGCTTTCGATAAGCCAGCAATCCTGTTGGCAGGGTTTATGATTTTTGTCTTGGTTCTGAGGAGAGCGAGCTTGTGTTGATATATCACAGTTTTCTTGCCATGCCTCTCAAACACTCCTGTGAGGTGGACATCTTTATTCTCAGTTTACAAATGGAAGGACTAAGACTCTAAGGCAAGTATGTGAGCCAGTGCTGTGGCTGAAGCCACAGGCAGAGCTGAAATTCAAACTTATGACTGACAGCAAAGCCATGCTGTTTTCACTGTTCATCTAACAAGTGTACACTGAAGACACACCTTGTTCCAGGGACTCTAGCTCCTCTGCCTCTGAGAAAGGGAGGCAGACAAGAAACAGAATACCCATGTAATTAAGAATGTCGAGTGAGCCAGGCGTGGTGTCGCATGCCTTTGATCCCAGCACTCAGGGAGGCAGAGGCAGGTGGATCTCTACGAGTTCCAGGCCAGCCTGGTCTACAAAGCAAGTCCAGGACAGCCAGGTCTACACATAGAAACGTTGTATTGAAAAAAAAAATCAAAAAATAAAAATAAAAAAGAAAGGAAAATAATGTCTAATGATAGACTGGGTGTGCTGGTATAACCAGATCTCTGTGAGTTCAAGGCCAGCTGGATCTACATAGTGAGTTCCAAGATAACCAGGGCTACACGGGAAAACCCTGTCTCAAAGAAACAAAAAATTTAAAGAAAGAAAGAAAGAAAGAAAATGAAAAGAGGGCATTCTTGACAGTCTGTGAAGGAACTCCTCCACAAGTTAACACTCCCTTCCTTAGACCAAAAAGCACAGGGACGTGCCAGCATTGCTGCAAGAGGCCTGAAGGAAGAGCTAAAAAGAGATCAGTCTTGGCTGGCATCCCCTGAGCCTTCGGCGGGTGGCACAAGGCTGACTGTTCCACACCACATCTCCCAGGACACTAATCTTGTTTTCATGGTTAATGCCCTTAAGAAATGAGCTCTGAGGCCGGGCGTGGTGGCGCACGCCTTTAATCCCAGCACTCGGGAGGCAGAGGCAGGCGGATCGCTGTGAGTTCAAAGCCAGCCTGGTCTACAAAGTGAGTCCAGGATGGCCAAGGTTACACAGAGAAACCCTGTCTCGAAAAAAAAAAAAAAAAAAAAAAAAAAGAAATGAGCTCTGAATTTTATATCTCATTTCTGTTTATAGGGTTTCCTCCTTTCCTTTCTCTGGAGTCTCCATCACCAGATACACATTTTCTTCCATAATGGTTTTGAATGACGCAGGCAGATTGTTTCTGCTTCAGCCTCCTATAGGGCGTGGAAGGGATAAGAGTTCAGGGCCTCTCAGTGACACCTGTCTATCAAATACCTCCTCCTTTTCTTGCCTCTACCTCCCTAGTGCTGGGATTACACGTGGGTCACCACATCTGGCTTAGACTCATGTTTTCTTTTTCAGATTTGTTTGGGATTTTTTGTTTTGTTTTTGTTTTTACTTTTTTTTAGATTTGTTTTTATTTTTATTTATTTTTGTTTTGTTTTGTTTTTTCGAGGCAGGGTTTCTCTGTGTAGCCTTGGCTGTCCTGGACTCACTTTGTAGACAAAGCTGGCCTCAAACTCACAGTGATCCACCTGCCTCTGCCTCCCGAGTCCTGGGATTTGCCTGCATGTACATGTGTGCACCACATGTATGCCTGGTGTCCATGTTAGTCAGAGGAGGGTGTCTGATCTCCTGGAACTCATATTACAGATGGCTGCTAGCCACCATGCGGGTGCTGGGAACTGAACCTCGATCCTTTGGAAGAGCAGCCAGCTGTTAACCACTGAGCCATCTCTCCAGCCCCTGACTCATGTTTTTTTGGTTTGGTTTTTTTTTTTTTTTTTGTTTTTTGGTTTGGTTTGGTTTTTTGAGACAGGATTTCTCTGTGTGGCCCTGGCTGTCCTGGACTCAATTTATAGACCAGGCTGACCTCCAACTCAGAGCTATCCACCTGCCTCTGCCTGCCTGGGTGCTGGGATTCCAGGCATGCACTACCATGCCTGGCTGACTCATGTCTTGTAATCTTCTGCCTTGACAGCCTGGGGTCAAGCAAGAGCCCAAAGTTCCAGGACAACAAGGAACTAGAACGGCTCATCTCCCCTGTTTATTGAAAGTGAGGCAATCCTGACACAGTAAGGGTGACCACGGTGGATCCCAAGTCTCCCTCTGCCCTTCATAGAACGTGCTGAGGGAAAGTGGGGTGAAGCGTTGCCCCACGGTGGGGGTGGGGGGAGGTGAAACCCCCTTTCTGCATTTCTCAGAGCAAAGCTGCTGTCTATTCCCAAAGGCATAGGGGTTGAGAAGGTTAGACTGTCCCCCACACTGAACACCAGACTTCAGGGTATTGGTCCTGACTTGGCTGTTTCTCCCCTTGGCTCTGGCTCAGAACCCTGGGCTTCCCTGCAAACCCAATGACAGGGTACTAAGCCAGCCCTGGACAGGAACAAACGCTTCCTGGGTTCCCACCACAACCACCTGTATCCTAAGTCCCTTATGCCTGGCCAGGGCATCTACCCACCGTCACTTTCTCTCGTCTCCAGTCTTGTCGGGTCTGGGAATTCTAGGGGTCTAGATAGGGCCCGGAACCACAGGCCCATCTCAAATGCTCTGTCCTCTGCTTCTTCCCTGAAATGGAGACTCAGAATTCTCGCAGATCTCTGCCAGCTTCCGGCTGGAGTCTCAGGTGCTATGATAGGCGCCTGAGAGCCCCCCCGCCACGATCACCTCCTGCAAACCTGGGTAAGGCCTGTAGAGAAGGCAAATTATGGCCCATGTGAAAAGACAGCGCCAAAAAGAGATCTTGCCCTTTTGTTTTTGGATACATGGGCCAGGTGTTTCGGAGCCCAAGAACAGCACAATGACTGGATCACGCAATCAAGTGAGCTGAAATGAGTGGAGTTGGGTCCCAACCACGGAAGGTAACAGCCACCGCTGCGCTGAGGATACAGAAAGTGACCTACCTCAGAGCCAGCTAGGCAAATGCCATGGCATGGGAGGCAGTACTAAAGACCCAAACACAACTGGAGCTAACAGCCACAGAATCAGGTTGGTCCAGTTAAAGTAAGCAACCTCCCCCAAAAGGATACATTTCCATGTGCCCGCCTCCATCCCTCCCCCCCACCACCGCCATCAGACCCTCCTCCTCTGGATGCCAGCTATTTTCTTCACTCTCCTCTTCCCAGGAGTCTTCTGGCCTCACCTCTCTCCTCCCTCAGAGACAACTGCTAGGGTGGGCCCATCCTATGCTCTGGCCTCCCCATCCCCTGAACTGCTGGCTGCACCCCAGGCACCATGCCCACAACAGCCTGAACAGGCACTCCCCTCAATAGAAGACTGAGCTCAGAGAAGCAATTGATTAAGACCATAGCGCTCCAAGTGGCAGAGCTGGGATCGGAACACCCTGACACCTTCGTCCTGACTGGCTAAAGGCCAAGGACTGAGCCCAGGGGCAGGCAGCACTTCTAATGTATAGTCCCTATTTGAGGAGGGGACAGCATGGCTGGACTAGGATAAAGATCACACTTTCCCTCACTCACACTCCAAGAACACCATGATGCCGGGCCAGGGCCACAGCCACAGAGGCAGGAGGCTGGGAAGGAAGTTCCTCTGCTAGCCTGAAACTTTGTCCCTGGCCAAGGAGCAGCAAATAATACTGCACAGAGCAGCCTGAGAGGCCAGTGTCCCCAGAAGATAAGGATCCCTCCCTGTCCCATCCGTGCTTGCAAAAGCCACACGCACCCTTCTTCCCTCCTGCTCCTCATAACGGGAGGAGGCGCAATGACCACGCTGCCCGAACAGAACTGGCTGGGAAGGACCCAGGTGAGAAGTGAGGACCCACAGGTAGTACCAGAGGGAAAACCAGAGCACCAGAGATCACTACCTCCCCACACCATTTGCAAAGACATGTCTGGACCGACTTCCTGGCCACCAAGCCCTACTCCCAATTCTGCCAGCCAGAGGCTCAATGCCAATCAGAGGCTCAGCACCAATCAGAAGAATAGCAGGGCAAGGCACAGACAGTAGGACTCTGCTCGGACTTAGCAAAGTCTTCAGCAGCTTCCTCACAGCCCCTCTGGCTTTCTCTCCTGGGCCTGGAAAATGACCACCGGCCCCAGAGTCCCCACCACTGCCAAGACAGGAGCTGCTGTTGCTCACGCTGTCACCCTGCCCTCCAGGAAGCAGAGGCCACACATGTAAACAGAACATTTCCTCTTTATTTGCATTTTTCAGAATACTGTACAAAGGGAGTAAAAATCCTATTCACACTTTGCTTAGAAAGACCAGAAGGTGAAAGTTCCCTATGATACACGGGGTTGAGAATGAGGGTCAGGGGTTAGAAAACAGGGTGAGTGACTTCCCTCTAGCCCCTGGGAGAGGGCTTGGGCACCCACACATTTCAAAAGGAACATGCCCCGATCGAACCAGCGAGGGGAGAAGGCTCCTCTCTGACCTAGCCTCACGCTCTATGACCCGCCTCTCTTGGGGCTGAGGAGACAGTGCCTGCAGCTGTCCCTACTACTCCCCTGTTTGGACAGGGATCCTGTAGCCCTGTGGGGACTCATGTGGAAGAGGCCTCCTGACCCCAGCACAGTCTACGCAAGAATCCAGGTTGAAGGGCTGAGGAAGACCCTCTCTGTAAGCGTCCCCACAGCACCGCTAAGGAAGGTCACCGTGAACTGCGCTTCCGAGGGCTCACAGGCCTCTTGTAGCCTGTGCACACCCCCATTCCGACCCCGGAGGCTCCAACCCACAGAGAACTCCTGTCCCTATCACAATCATGCTGTGGGCAAAGTAACCCTTCAAGCCAGCTCTCCCTCTGGCCCACATACCAAAGGAGGCGGAGTCTGGCTCCTCCTCCCCAGACCTCTTGTTTACACTGCTGCTGCTATCCTGTCCATTTTATGCCCACCCCCACCCCTGATAAGAACTCCTCTCTCCCCAGGACCAGGGTGGCAGCACCTGGCCCCCACCTCTAGGTGCCTCACCAACCCATCTTCTTTCCTAATCTCCCCCTGCCCCACAGTCCACCCAGAGTGGGTTGCGGCGAAGTCCACAAAGCCTGACCGCTCTCTACCTGGAAGGTGGAGGCACGTGCACACAGCGCACGTTTCTGTACACGCAAACAGTGAGTCTCCGCCCACACGCTGAAGGGTGGACAGGAAAACAACGCAGAAGTTGTACCGTCCCTCTGCCCCTATCTCAGGGGCTAAAGTGCTATGGCTGCCCGAGGGGAAACAAGCCAACAGGGGGTTTTCCTGGCTTCCTGTCCCAACTTCTCAGGTCCACAAGTCAGACAGAGAGCCCAGTCCCTTTCTTGACCACCCCCCATGGCATCTCTATTCAAAAGGCGAAAGGAAAAGATCAAAAACTTCAGAGCGGGTCAGAGCCCGGGGGGCCCCACCCTAGCCCCACTACAAGCTACTCCAAGTCGGCTACTGGGGAAGCGAAGGGGAAGCCAGGCCCAGGGCACACCCCCATCTCTGGCAGTGCCCAGAGGCTCCTGTTTTCAGCATCACAGCAAAGGCCTTCCACCCTCCCCTTGCCAACCTGGCTAGGGGAGGGGCTGCAGCCTCAGTACTTATTGATTCCAAAAATCCGGACTCCGTGGAGTTGGGGCAGCTTGGGGATGAGCACGCTCATCAAGGACACGGTGTTGAGTATGAAATGGACCTGGTCGTACTTGGTGTAGAAGCTGGTGAGGAAGTACCTGGGGAGAGGCAGGCAGACAAGGAACACAAATGTATGGGCTCCCAGATAAGAGGTGGGGGGACAAGGATCACTAGCTAGCAAGGTTCCCCCCCCCCCCCCCGCCGCCCCGATCTACACCGGAGCTAACCCCAGGCCTGTGGGCCTGGCTCAGGCACGCAGAGCACAGGAAAGCCTGGGCTAGGGAGGCCTAAAGCCTAGTGTGAGACCCAAGGATACATCACTTCCTTCCCTCTGCTCATCCATCCACCAAGGGCCAGAGCTGGAGAGGCAAGCCCAGCTGAGCCCACTGGCTTTCCCCGGCCTCTGGCATTCTCCCACAGCCACGGCACTCACAGCACAATAGGTGTGATGGTCAGGAACTTCCTAGAGGCTGTGAACTGGACTCCGTAGTCCATCTGCTCCCAGTGGGTCAGCAGCCTTGCTTTGCCCTGGTCTGGCGTCTCGAAGGGCGTCCCTTTCACTGTGTGCAGGAAGATGTACATGCCCTAAAAAGAGGGGCCTTCATCAGAAAATACAGAACGCAAGATGACTCCCAGTCTGGCTCCCCAGCCCTTCACAGACGGGAGCAGCTCCAAGCGGACCGCCACCTGTCCCTGCGGCAGTAACTCGGGAAGGCAGCCTTACTGTATGAAGCCCAGGAGCCTGGAGGAAGGACAAGGGGGAGATGAAGAAAGGGGGAGTCACCCGCAGGATGGACCCCTCAAGGCAGCCAACTGGGGGTCTCTACATGTTGGCTACAAGGAGCAAACCAAGCGGGGAGGACTACCCCCTTGCCTGCTCAAATGTGGGGTACAGGGCAGCAGGTCTCAGGGAGCACAGAGGATCAAGAGAGCAGCAAGGTTTGAGGTCCTGGCCTGGGAAGGGATGGTTTCTGCATCAGACTCCTGGGACCTGGAGGATGCGCTCCTTTGGCTATCCTACCAGTTCACCAGCCCCCCCATCCCGGAGACATGTGCAACGTGCAGATTTGATTCCACAGCCCACAAGAGGGAGCCAGGCAGAGATAAGAGCTGGGCCAAGGCTCTGGTGACAGATGTTGGGGGGGAGAGGGGGGGCGGGCTGTCTGTCCCATGACAAGCTCCTCCTATCTCTCAGCTCTGGCAGAGAACAGCCCATTCGGTCAGAGGCAGGCGATTAAGCAGGCTCTTCTTACCAGGTTGTGGATGAGGTTGGTGAGGGTCCAGACGACAGGGACGCTCACAAAGGGGATGCTCAGAAGCACGACGTGCAGCAGCCCGATGGCCAGCACGTACGAAAGCCAGATGCCTCGGCTGTTCATCACCCGAGTGTTGGGGTTCACCTCGCTGTGTGCCGTGCCCACATTCATCCTGCCACCCCTCTCGACGGCTGCTCTGCAAACATGCAACACAGGTGAGACAGGTCACACCACTTTCCCTGCCCCCTCACACCCTGAGCCCCGTGGAGAGGCAGGCTTTTCAGTCCCTGAGAGAACGTCACACCATGGTCCACTGTTTTCGATTCTCAAGCCCACGAGCTGGAAAAGTCCACACGAGCGTGTTAACGCTAGTCGTTTCCCGGCGCTGGGCTGGGATCGACACCGGGCTGTCATACATGTCATCCACTGGGACTGTATGCTGACAAAGCCTGAGAGAACCAGTCCTGAAGAGCTGTCCAGCCCAGACTGCAGCAACGTCCACTCCCCACTCGCACTCCCTACAGTACCTCTGAGGGCCTCTTCCTCCAGGGGTCAGAAGAGAGGCTTTCTCCCTTAGAGCTCTCACTCAGAACCCTCTGCTGGCTCACTCACTGAGCCTTACAGAAGACACCCACACTCTAAGCTCTCCCCAAAAGGAGCAAGAAGGCCTGCGGGCACAGGCAACAGTGGATGAAGCACTTTGGGGCTACTGTTCCCACCACCCCTATTTCTCCAATCCTGGATCTCTTCAAGCCCAGGCCCAGGATGACTGACAGGGCAGGGAGAAGAGGGAAGAGAAAACAGCCAGCCAGGGACAGGCTTTGCTTGGACCTACGAAGATTTCAACACAAAATGACGTACCCGTTTGGTCCATTTGGCATCTGCTCAGGCTGACTCTCCTGGGGTGCCAACATTGGGCAGCCAAACCACCACCAGAGAGCCCTTTACCCCACTGGCTAAAGAGGAGGACAGGACAGTTGGCACCGGCGGACACGCCACTACCTGTGGCCTCCCTGCTACCTCCTCCCTTCTTAGCCCTAACTGACCTCACCTCCCTCCCCAGCATCTGTCTATGGGTGTGAGTTAACAATGTGGCTTTCTTGCCCAGCTCCAGTGGTAGAAGCTCTACAGCCCTTGATGCCCAGAAAACAAAAGTAGCAGCAGACCACAGTGGCGAATGGCTTGGCTGTCCCCAGATTTCTGAGGGTCCACTGACTGACCAGCAGGTCATCAGTGTACTAGACTACTTGCTACCTTAGGGTCCTCCTGCCTGATGAAGGTCCCAGGGTCATTACTGTGTCCCACAACTCCACCTTTTCAAGGTGTACAGAAAGGAGTAGAGATGGGGGAGGTCTGGAAGTACCAGCCCAGCTCCCTCACCCTGCGGCAATCACCTCACCCCCAGACTCAGATGATATCTCACCCAGCTAGAAAATTCCAGCCAAGACTCCTCCTCCACAGGAGCCAGAATTCTCTCAGGTAAGTACCTTACTTAAATAAAATGGAAGCAAGTAAGTTCCTCTTCTCAGGAAATACGACCCACAGCAGTTGCCCAACAGACCCATAAGTTGGCCTAGGGTAGTCATGCTCCTGGGACCAAACCACTGGCCCACTAAGATGGATAATTGGTCCCAACAGAAACCCAAAGAACTAGAAACCAGTTGTTTACCTTCCCCAGACCTTAGGGCTTCAGTTACCCTAACACAGCCCTCTGGGACATCTGCTACGTAACAGCCTCCACGTGAGGGGCAGGGAATGAGAGGTGAAGTCTCTGAAAGATCATTAAGGTAAGGAAAAGAGTTGCCCAAGTCTCCCCCAGAAACTGTTGTTGCTCCCCGTAAGCCAGCCCTGCAGCGGCACAGCTACAAACAGAACTCCCTCGCACTTCGTTCAGGAGTGCCAAGAGACTGGCTGAATCCCAGGATTACAAAACCCTCTGCCCCTTCCTGGCTCCTAGAGGGCACCTTAGAGAGCCTGGCTGACCCCCATGAGAATCGTCTTCCTAAAGACTAAGTGCCAGCCGCCTTTTAAAGCAGGTGAGGAGCCCGGGAGACAACCCCCCCCCCCCCGTCTCCCCACCATCTTTCCAAGGGTACTTTTGAGGCTTTTCTGTGGCTTTGTGTACATTGTCACTTCCATCAGTACACAACTGACCTTTCTCCCAGAAGTGAAGAAAGAGGAGCCTGGCAGAGAGAGGCAGAAAGGTCTCGCCGGACCGAAAACTTCTGCTACCACAGCTGGCAGGTGGCTGATGTGGTTTCATAACCTGCCTCAGACCAGAGCCCAAAGCAAGTCTGTTCTGTTAACCATTTTTTTTTTTTTTCTCTAGCTCTTTCCTCCTTTTCCATGCGGGGCCAAGCCAGTCGGTCAGACACTCATGCCAAGACAGTATTACCCCGCAGCGTAGCCATCCCGTAAACACTTCCAATGCCCCCCCCCCCCCCCCCCCGCTTAAGGCTGGCCCTTTAACACAGCAGACCTGTTCCCAGGAGATCCCAACAGGGAATGCAAGCAACACAACAGTATGCCTCTTCCACTCGGCCCACCCTGACTCTGCAGGGCCACGGTGGTCCTCGCCGGCCCAGACTCCTGGACTCAGAGTTGAGTGGAACTGGAAAGAATGCGAACCCCCACTTATCAGGAGCGAGGAAACGGCGTCCTCGCTGTAGTGAGTTGTGTGAGAACTCTTTCCATGGGGCCTCCCGCTCTGCTCTGCTCTGCTCCGCAGCCCGGTACCTCGCACTTGCAAGCCTGGCCGGGTTCAGGGCCCAACCCCCATCTCCACGCATTCACTCAACCCCGGAGGCAGCCGAACCTTTATCCTCGGAGTCCAGCCGTTCCCCGCCTCCCAGCCTCAGTTGAAGCGCTCCTCTCCGACGCCCCACCCCCGGCCTCCTGCTCCCACTTTCCTCTTTCGGCAGATGCTCTCACTCTCCACCCCCAGGCACCCAGCTCAGGTCTCCTCCTGCACGGACGCCTCCTCAGCGGCAACCTTCTCGCCTCTCCAAGCCGTGGAGGCTTCGGGCTTCAACACTCCGAGGCCGCCCGAATGGACTCACCGCGCGAGGCCGGGAGGTAGAGGGCCGGGGGAGAGGAGCCCGAGAACCCGGGCCTCGGCCGTCCCAACAGCGGTAGCAAAGCAGCGGCAGTAGCCACCCCGCTGGCAGCTCTGGTCGAATCAGCTCCCTGAACCGGGCTCCGTTACGTCACTGCCACGCGCCTATCACGTTGCGCCTCTCGGGAAGTGTAGTTTCTTACGATGCCTCCTCGCCCGCCCGCCTAGCGCCTCCTGGGAGTTGTAGGCTTTTCCCCCTGGGCTAGTTCTTCGACCCCACCGCGAGCTTCTGAGCTGCCGAGCCTCAGAACCTCAGACGAAATGAAATAGTGAGATCAGATGGTGTCTGTGTGGTGCGTAACAATTCCAGCTTTTGCAGCTGTGCCCTTCAAGTGATGCACAAGCGGTTTACTCATGCACCCGTTTTATAGACGAAGAGACTCAGTTTTAAGTAATTTGCAGTAAAGCCCTGCTGAGATAGTCTGACTCTAAGGTCCTAAACTGACTCCAGAAGCCGAGAAGCACGACCATTTTCTCTGAAGGAACCCCACTCACCCATCCGGACTCGAGATCACATTTTCAGAACCTTGGTTGAGATTCATGTCTGTATGGTAGAGATGGAGCCTGTGGGCATCATTGGTCCATATGGTCTTTATACTTAATCTTGGCTGGTGTGGGTCTGGCCAATTCTGGATCTCCCTGCATCAAGTATCACATAAGAAGTGTGTCATAGGACAAGTCCTTAGGAACAGTTAGGAGCTATGAGCTTCTGTCTCGGTTTAGCACGTGTGTCTTTAGCTAGGGAGCCTCCGGTGTGCAATTTTCATGTCTGGAAGTTCTGAATAGAAGGGCACAAAAACCAAAAAGAAAAGAAACGAGAAAAAGGAGGAGGAGGAGAAGAAGAGGGCAGTGCTGGTGGTGGCGCACACCTTTAATCCCACCATTCCAGAGGCAGAGGCAGGCGGATCGCTGTGAGTTTGAGGCCAGCCTGATCTACAAAGTCCAAGACAGCCAAGGCTACCCAGAGAAACTCTGTCTCGAAAAACAAAAAACAAAACAAAACAAAAAAGGGGGAGGGAGGTAGCACCCAGATTTTTCTGCTATGTACAGATAGTGTAGGTATGCCGTCATTGCCAGTGTAACCCTAGGCAATTTACTTAATCTCAGTTTCTCAGCTGTGAAAGCCTACCTCCAAGGCTGTTGTGATACTTCAGAAGTCCATACTATAAAGCACCACTTACTTTATAGGAACTGAACCACATAGCTTTGAAGCTCTCCTATGCCACTCCCACTCTCCACATCAACCAGAGAGGGCCTCCCTTCCCTGGTTTCCTCTTCCCCCACCCTCTTTGAGTCCCGTGCAGGGTAAGTCATGACAAGGCTGGAAAGACGGGATCAGACGACTTCTTTAACAGAAGCCAACCTGCCTGGCTGCAAACGCATGATGAACTAAAGGCACAGAGACAGGAAAAGAGAAGGGCCTACCCACACAGCCCGAGGAGCACTTTCCTTAGGCCCTACCCATGCCCAGGGAGCTGCCAGGAAATAGTTGTCTCAAGGCTGGAGTGGGCGCCCTAGCAGCAAATGGTGAGTGGGTATCGGACCTCCCCAGAGCAGTAGAAACAGGCAGCTTCTCAAGTATTTCCAGAGGCAGAGGGCCCTGTAGGTCCTAACATCTGAATAACCAGCCTAGATACTGAAGAAGCAAGCCTCACAGAGGCCTGCCTGCTTAGCATTAGAGCCAAAATAGTGGTTTGTTTTTTCCAAAGTGAACCTGCCTGATGCCTTTCATCCACCCCATCCCCGCTCCCGCCCCCTGGATTCTTCCATTGTCCATCAAGTGAGCGGAGCTCTGGATCTTTGCCAGCTTTCTCACACCTCTGTGAAGTACAGTGCCCAGACAGGGTCTGCATCCCAACAAGGCACTCTGACTAATGCAAAGTCTATTGGCAAGGTCACTGGATATGTCATGGCCTATTAATAACTCCTGTTATCAAGTTGGGTGGTGGCTTTGTTGTTGTTGATGGTTTTTTTTTTTTTTTTTTCCTTCACAATGGGAATGAACAAAGTTCTCACTCTTTCTGCCTCGTGTCAAGTTGTGGACCACATTCCACCAGAGTTAGCTGGCGTCCCTGTCATCATCTCTAATTCGCTGCCCACATAATTACCAAGTCTTCAACAAACATCTTATAGCTAGATGACCTGAACACTGTTCAGGAAGAGTGACAGCACTCTTACATGGTGCCAGGGAACATGCAATCCCTTGGACAAACAATTGGCACTGTGTGCCAAGGGAAAAACCTGTCCATGCCTTCAAGGCCTGATTGTTCTTTCCATATCACATTCTAAGAAAGAGAACCCAGGTACAGGACAAGCTGTGAGCGTGTATTATAGGCCAGCATTGTCTATAGTAGTGAAACTCTGAGAGCAACATGGGTACCCAAGAAAAAAGTGAATGTTCTAGGCTGGAGAGATGGGAGAGATGGCTCAGCAGTTAAAAGCACTGGCTGCTCTTCCAGAGGATCAAGGTTCAATTCCCAGCACCCACAGGGCAGCTTACAGCTGTCTGTAACTCCAAGAGCTGACACCCTCACACAAGAACACAGGCAGGCAAAAACACCACACCTTTAATCCCAGCACTTGGGAGGCAGAGGCAGGTGGATTGCTGTGAGTTTGAGGCTGGCCTGGTCTACAAAGTGAGTCAGGACAGCCAAGATTACACAGAGAAACCCTGTATCAAAAAAAAAAAAAAAGTGCACATAAAAAAATTTTTTTTGTTTTTGTTTTTTAAGACAGAGTTTCTCTGTGTAGCCTTGGCTGTCCTAGACTCACTTCGTAGAGCAGGCTGGCCTCAAACTCACAGCAATCCACCTGTCTCTGCCTCCTGAGTGGTGGGATTAAAGCCGTGTGCCACCACGCCCAGCTAAAAAAAAAAATTTTTTTAAAGTGAATGTTTAGGGCTAGAGAGATGGCTCAGAGGTTAAAAGCACTGGTTGTTCTTCCAGAGGTCCTGAGTTCAATTCCCAGCAAGCACATGGTGGCTCACAACCATCTATAATGTGATCTGATACCCTCTTCTGGCCTGCAGATGTATATGCAGGCAGAGCACTGTATATATAATAAATCTTTTTTTTTCTTTTTTCTTTTTTCTTTCTCTCTCTCTCTCTCTCTCTCTCTCTCTCTCTCTCTCTCTGTGTGTGTGTGTGTGTGTGTGTGTGTGTGTGTGTGTGTGTGAATGTTCTGTTCTATCCACACTGGCTAGAAAAGTACAAAACCACTTAGGGTTATATAAACCAGGTGGCAGCATAGGAAAACAGTTGCCAGGTTACATGAAGAGATAAGGACAGAAACTAAGCCTTTCTCAAGGATGTCATCAGCAAAATCTAGATCAAGGGAAAGAGGCAGACCTGGTGGCAACTGCCTGTCATCCCAGCGTCCTAGGAAGCAGAGACAGGAAGTCTACCTGGGCAGCACGGTGGAGTTCTGGGACAGCCTGGGCTCCATGGCAAAACTCTATTTGAAACAAAAAAAGCCAGGCATAAGGGTGCAAGCCTGTGATCCCACCACTCAGGGCATTGAAACGGCAGTGTCAGAAGGTTCCTAACCATCAGTCAGCTACGTGGCGAGCTGTAGGCCAGACAGTGCTGTGAGGCCTTGTCTCAAAACCCAAAACAGAAGTGAGCACCGTGTCGCCCCGAAGCCTTATTTGAATCCTGACTTAAGCAAACCAACTTTTAAAAGTATATTTCTAATTATCAGAGATAACCGAATAACAAGCAAACAGCTGATGGTGATAATAAGGACTTGTATATCCTACGGCATAATATGGTCTTACCATAAGTTTTCTCATTAAAAAAAAAAAAGTCTAGGGGGCCAGCAAGACAGCTCAGTGGGTAAAAGCCCTTACTACACAAGCCGTGCCATCTGAGTTCAAGGCCTGGAATCCATGGTGGAAGCAGAGAACCAACTCCCAAATGTTGACCTCTGACATCTGAGAGTGTGCCATGGCATTCACACATGAGCACACATATACACACAGGAATAATAATAAAATAAATGTTAAGACTCTACCTTATCATTCACAGATACACTATATCACACACACACACACACACACACACACACACACACACACACACACACACACAATGTGAGGGAAAAGCCATGCAGTGGTAGCACACACCTTTAATGCCAGCACTTGAGAGGCGGGGAGGAAAGCGATCTCTGTGGGTTCAAGGCCAGCCTGGTTACAAAGAGAATCCAGACCAACCAAGGCTACACAGAGAAACCCTAGCTTGAAAACAAACAAACAAACAAACATCTGGACTGTGGACATTGGAAAATAAAGTTATGTGCTAATAACTGTTAAAACTAGTTATGATAATTATTAAATGATGATTATTAAAATGGGGGACAGAGACATGATATTTCTCATATTATTTTCTCTATTTCATTGATGCTTGAAACTGCTCACAATAAAAGGATTTGTAGGGGCCTGGAGAGATGGCTCAGCGGTTAAGAGCACTGACTGCTCTTCCAGAGGTCCTGCGTTCAATTCACATGGTGGCTCACAACCATCTATAATGTGATCTGAGACATACTGTATACATAATAAATAAATTTAAAAAAGAAAAGATTTGTAAAATTGAATTTGAATCTGTGGACACCACTAAACAAAACCATAGTGTGATGCTAGTAAGGCCTCACACCAGGCTTAGTTAACTCTCTGCCCCTTTGGCCTCCAGCTGTGTGACCTTAAGCCAGTCACTGAACCTCTCTGTACTTCAGTTATTACCTCACTCCTAATCAGAGACGGTAACGACCATAACAGTCTCCACCTCACTTCCTAAGGTCAATAGGTCCGATAAGGATAAATTACTCAATGCAGGCCGCCTGCTTACCAGTCCCTTCCAAGTTGGAATGTTGAAGGCTATGGAAAGCCAGTGAAAGAAAAGAGACCTTAGATTAGGACGACGGACTCGGGGGTGATCTTTTCATTCTCTGGTTTCAGCCTCTGTGTAATGCGATGTTACTTTTTAAATATTTTATGGAATGTGTTTTTTAAATTATCACAAGCTCTGTGAGCAGGCTGCTCTGTAGACGGAGGTGCCCACATTCCCCAGCCCCGGAGCTGGGAGGCCCTGTTTGGGACAGACACACGTAGACCCTGGTGGATGGTGGCCAAAGTGGCGACCTACCTGCGGGCTGGTACACAGGGCACGCATTCTTTGAAAGGAAGCCACAGCAAACGCTGGGCAGAGGGGCCATCGGAAGTGGACAGCCCTGTGCCCTGGCCTGTCAGCTGGGGCACTGGGCCACAAATGGCCCCCCTTCCTCCATCCCGCCTCACTTAACCCTCCACTTACTTCAGGAATACAAGGAAGCAAAGAGCTGTGTGTGCTGTTGTATTTGTGCTTTTGTTTGAAGGAACACCCAGGACTGGGGAGAATGGGGTTTGGCTCGAACCTTCTGAGAACCACTTTGGGAAGAAGCTAAAAGGCACGAAGACAGAGCGACACACAGATTCTCTTACCCCGGGCCCTGCCTAACACTTGGCTGTCATGCGCTACAGAGGGGAAAACTAGTCTGGCCAGGCCTCTGGGCCCTCAGCCAGTGCCAGGAACCTGAACCCTTCCCTCTCACAGAAAGATACTCTTCCCTCAGCTTACTCCTTGATGTGGCCCACTTGAGGGGCTCGAGGACTGTGCCTCAGAGGAACTGGCGCGGAACCGCCGAGATGGAGCCTGTTCAAACCCCAGAAGCCTCAAACTTAAAGATTTAAAATCTTATTCTGAGAACGGAAGATGTGGGACAAAACTCTCTCCTGTGTCTGTGCCTGTCTCAGGAGCACGTGACACAACCGCCCCCCCCCCCCCCCCCAGGCGGCTACAGGTGGTCAGTCACAGGAGCTTGTCACCTACCTGTTTCTCTTTCCCCATGCAAATAGAGCATTGCCAGCATCCTAAGTCCCAGCCAATGAGACGCATTCATCCTCAAAGCCCCGCCCACTGCCCAAGGTTTATAAGTCCCTGTTTCACAAGAAATAAAACAGCAAGCACCATCTGTTTCACCCAGGAACTCTGAGACTGGCTGTTTATTCAGAGCTGTAACATAGGGGGGAGGGGGGAGAAGGAAGGGGCGCCTCCATTGGGCCTCCCTTCTCCCTGAGGACACCCTAGATTTGACTGCTGGCTAGGCAGTGGTTGGAGAACCACCACGCTCACCAACAGGAACGAGCTGCCCAGCTGCCCGCTCTTCCCAAAGCAGCCACCGGACTCGCCTGAGTCAGGGCAAGTCCTCGTTGCCACCTGACTCAGTCTCAGAGGCCTGAGCTCCCCACTGCCACCTGACCTGGCCTCAGCAGCCCAGCTGAAAAGAGCAATAACAGTGTTAGCAGAGGAAATCCTCTTTTCCAATACCCCCAGCTGGACTGGAGATCTTGTGACAGTGACTTTCGTTCCTCCCTCAGACAGGACCCTGAGCATCCTTTTCCACCCGGAGACTGACTGACACTCAGACCTTTCGGCGGAGAAGCATGCATGCCCTTCCAGGGAACCACAGCCCACTGACATTTTCCCCCCAGGATGAAAGCAATTGAGAACGCTGGAGATGGACTGCAGAGCCCAAGGAGCAGGGATGGAAAATCCAGGAGCTTCATGACAAAGACCCACATTGGTGCCCTCCCAACTGTGTCCCTGCTCCTAAGAGGCCTCACCTAGCTAGAAACTCTGAGCCGCCTCCACCTTCCAGACCACTCCATCCCCCTGCCTGAGGCTGGCCCCTCTTGTCGGGCTGACCCCAACAAGTATTGTTGGGTGCTCACTCTATTTCCAGCGCAGGGTAAAGAGTTTCATGCGTACAGACTTGTGCCTCAGCTTCCCGGAGGAGGAAACTCAGACACTTAAGTTCCCTGCACAGAGCAGAGCTGATAAATGAAGTGTGCCCCTGCACACACATCTCAGAACTCAGTTGCATAGCAGGGCTTTCATTACCAGAACACACCTTTGCTCTCTTGATTTTGTCTGTCTCTAATCCCGCTCCTCCTCTTTTCCTTCTGGTTTTTGGTTTTTGGAGACAGGGTTTCTCTTTGTAGCCTTGCCTGTCCTGGTCTCAATTAGTAGACCAGGCTAGTCTCAAACTCACAGCGATCTTCCTGCCTGCCTCTGCCTCCCAAGCGCTGGGATTAAAGGTGTGCACCACCATGCCCGGCTTATTTTAGGCATTTTTTAAGTTCAGCACAACTTGTTGGAAACTCTTCTGGTGATAATTAACTCAATACTGCATGCACAACAAATCAGACATAAGTTATCTCCTCAAGGAACAAAGTAAATACAGATCTACATAGAAACTCCTTGTAAAGTCCACAAAATAGGTTCTATAAACCGGGCGTGGTAGCGCACGCCTTTAATCCCAGCACTCAGGAGGCAGAGCCAGGCGGATCGCTGTGAGTTCGAGGCCAGCCTGGTCTACAAAGCAAGTCCAGGGCAGCCAAGGCTGTTACAAAAAAGAAACCCTGTCTCAAAAAAACAAAATAATAATAATAATAATAACAACAACAACAACAACAATAGGTTCTATAGATTGACTGGAAAAAGATTATGATAAGGATCTTGGGGAAGGTCCAGTGCTGGAAAAATACGTCACCACAGAAAGTCACCAGGTCCCCCCTGTGCCTTGTGTTTTCCAGATGGGTAACAGGTTTTGCATGCCTTCTCTTGAAGGAACGACCCTGTGTGCCTAACATCCCAGGTCCAGCAGCGCTTGTCTGTGAGCACAAGGCCCTCTTCTATGCCCCCTACAAGGAAGGGGGCTGATGTTGACTGGGCAACCCCCCAATGATGTCCAGGCCAGCACCTCACGAGGTTGTTGCTCTCTTCTGTATTGCTCCATGGTGACAAAATGGCAAGGCTGCCCCTCCTTGTTCAAAGCACAGGGCATGAAGGGCGGGACCCCATCCTCTGTTATCAACAAATCAAAGACTATCCAATAGAACTCTGTGGCCAACCCCTGTGAAGTCATTGGCTGGAATTTGGTCCATGTCCAAGCTGCCAAGGAGGTGGGAAAAGTGAGCCACACGATTTGAGGTATACGAAGGACCAATCGGGCCCCATCATCAGAGACTGAACACCCCAATACTCTCCCAAATCCATGTGGCTCTCACAGACGGAGATGAGGGCTGGTTACCAAGTTGGAAGCCAGCAAGTTCTGCCACATGTTCTGTCTGTGTTTCCAGCTCCTTCTACACATGTCAGTCAAGGCAAATGTAACATTAACGTATGGAGAAGACATGTGTCAACATGTCTGCATTGCTTAAACTGACAAGTCTCAACACAGGCTCACATTAGAAATCCCTAGGGATGTTAGGTGGTGGTGGTGGTGGTGGTGCATGCCTTTAATCCCAGCATTGGGAGGTAGAGGCAGGCAGGATCTCTGTGAGTTCAAGGATAGCCTGGTCTATAGAACAAGTTCCAGGCAGCCAGGGCTATACACAGAGAACTCGTGTCTTGAAATACCCCACCACCAAAAATTAAAAATTAAAAAAAAAAAATTGGGGGGTAAAGTTGGAAAGATACTAGTGATTAGAGTCAGTGCATGAAGCTTTCTTTTTTTTTTTAGATTTATTTATTTATTTTATGTCTGTGAGTGCTCTATCTGCATGTACACCTGCAGGCCAGAAGAAAGCGTCAGATCACGTTATTGATGGTAGTGAGCCATCATGTGGTTGCTGGGAATTGAACTGAGGACCTATGGAAGGGCAGTCGGTGCCCTTAACCTCTGAGCCATCTCTCCAGCCCATGAAGCTTTTAATGTAACTGCTCCAGATGGGCCCTGGCAGGAGTGGTTTTTAAAGCACTCTCAGAGAGCCCAGCATGTAGACTGTTTTTAGAACCATGGCTACAAACCAGGCAAGGTGGTGCACGCCTATAATCCCAGCACTTCGGGAGGCAGAGATGGGCAGATCACTGTGAGTTCGAGGCCAGCCTGGTCTATAGAGTGAGTCCAGGACAGCCAGGGCTACACAGAGAAACCCTGTCTTGAAAAACAAAATTTTTTTTAAAGAAAGAAAAGCACTGCTACAGAAACAGCACCTTAGGAACAGGGTCTGTCCTGCACTCATCAACGCGTACAGTTGAACATCATGCTGACAGGAAGTTTCCTCCACTGCATGAGGAAACCAAAAGTGGGGGATGTTGCAGAGATGGCTCAGTGGTTAAGAGCACCTGTTGCTCTTGCAGAGGATCCAAATTTGGTTCCCAGAAACCTGTCCGGTGCCACTTATAACTCCAGCTCTGGAGGGTCTGATGTTCTCTTCTGGCTTCCTCAGGCACCTGCACTCAAGTGCATGTACTCACACACACACACACACACACACACACACACACACACACACACACACACCTTTTAAAAATAATAAAAATGAATCTTGTTCTAAAATAGCAGAGCACAACTTCTCCAGCCTCTACAGTCTACACACCATAGCGGTCACCGTCCTAAGAACAGTTGCCTCTCCCCTCAGATCTCTCTCAGTTCTTGAGCCTTGTACTTGGCCTCCCTTGATTAACCAAAACCACAGCTCCAGGTGGCAGCTCCTGTAGGCAGATTGCCAGCTGCTCTTCTAACCACCACGTGGGACATCCCAGTCCCACACTGGCTTAGCAAACGAACTAGTCCAAGAATATAACTCTCCCGCACCAGCCAGGCTCAAGCCTTAGGCCTTGGCTAACCTCCCAGCCAGGATAAGAGACCAGCAAGATGGAAATTCTTACAAACGCACTCCCAAGCACTCAGCAGCAGAGTGTCTAGTCTGAACTTGAAAGCAACCTGTAGGCTTTGAGCTTTTCCAAAGCTACTTTATTTGAGGTTCTTTAATGTTTAGACCTCCCTTCCAACGCACCTATCCTAGATAGGAGAGAAAAGAGGTTAATGGGAACAGGAGAAGTAGACCTTTTTAGACTCAATACCTTGGAGAGATTCCCACTGATATAGCTGGCAGGTTTCAGCAGACCAGTTAAATACCAAACCAGCAATTCAGTGAACGTGACTGCAACCACTCGAAGCAGCTGGAACCCGGAGCCTCGAAGCAGTGCACGCCTTTAATCCCAGCACTTGAGAGGCAGAGGCAGGTGGATCGCTGTGAGTTCAAGCCAGCCTGGTCTACTGTAGGTCCATGAAGGGAGTCCAGGACAGCCAGAGCTGTTACACAGAGAAACCCTGTCTCGAAAAACAAAAAGCAAACCAACCAACCAAACAAACAAACAAAAAGCTATTGTCTGAAATCCTACTATCTGGTTCTAACCTCATCACACTTCTAAAACTGCCAGTTCAAAGGTAAGTCCCAGGGACAGTCTCAGGACAGGTGTAGTGTCCACGGTTCTAGGAGAAGCCACATCAATGCTTGGAGAAACCTCACACTGGGTTTTACACTTTGCTATTACTTGCTATTATCTGCTGTTGAAGACTTTAGCATATTGCATCTCATTTTTAACACCATTTATAACTATGCGTCTGATCCTGATCAAGCACAGGTTCTTAGAAAATCCAGCAAGGTTTGGGAGGCTACGGGAGAAGTGCGAGCTGAAGGCTAGCCTGAGCTACATAGTGAGGCACTGTCCCAAAAATTGATGATGATGATGATGATGACAACAACCCAGCAAAGTTTTCTTCCTCAGGAAGCTCTCTGCACAGTCTGATGTCATCCTACTTTGAGCACCTCCCATGTCTCCTCGCTACCCTGTGACACCCCACACTCCTGTTTTCTTCCATCTCTCAGACCTAGTGAAAGTTAACCAGTGTCCCACATAAGATCACTGATGGTCAAAGAAGCACCAAGTACTTCAGTGTGGCGTGGGGATGAGAGAGAGGCCAGTGGGCACAGGAAGTGGTTGGTGAAGGATGAACGGGGTTGTGGTATTGGTCTGGCCACCGACATAATACAAGTCTAGTCATGCTTTGGGCCCCCACTTCCTTGCCTGAGAGAGTTCAGCTGGATGGTCCTTTCTTTTGAGCCCCGTGCATCACCGAGGCCCTAAATCCTGTACCAAACTGGAGCTGGTGTGGGTAAGATGATATACCACAAAGGACCAGGCTGTGGGATGGCAGCGGTATGGTTGGCTGGCCATGAGGGTCAAGGGAGAAACCCATGAGCTAAGGTACTGGGTAGTTCATCTACATCGGTGGTTCTCAAGCTTACTAATGCTGCCACCCTTTCATCCAGACAGTTCATCATGTTGGGGTGACCCTCCAACCATAAAATTCTTTCCTTTTTTGTTTTAAGATTTATTTATTATTATGTATACAGTGCTCTGCCTGCATGTACACCTTCAGGTCAGAAGAGGGCATCAGATCACATCATAGATGGTATCTGGTTGCTAGGAATTGAACTCAGGATCTCTCTCGAAGAGCAGCCAGTGCTCTTAACCTCTGAGCCATCTCTCCAGGCCCCCATAAAATTCTTTTCAATGCTATTTCATAGCTGTCAGTTTGCTGCTGTCATGAGCGTAATGTAAATGTCTGTGTTTTCCAATGGTCTTAGACGGCCCCTGGTGAAAGGGTCATTTGACACTCCCCACACCCTAGCCAGGGGTCGCAACCTAGAGGTTGAGAACCACTGATCTACATGGGCATCCATATCCATGACTTCCGGTCACCCCTGCCCCTGCAAAGTACAGGAGGTGAGGTGGAGAAGGAAAGCCAGTCTCGGTGTCACAATCACGAAGTCAAAACAAGCTGTTCTGGAAGATGCAAGGAAGAAAAACAGCAGCTGGTTTGCATTTCACGGCCACAAGCTCCCCCACATCCAGTCCACATGGAGCCCCTCCACACCCTGTCTTTGTCCAGACACAGGAGCTCAGACGTACACACAAAGCACTCTTCTGACCCCCGATCCTTCCTTCCCAGCACCCAGGGGACAGCGGGAGAGAGGGTGCAGAGGAGAGGTAGGGTCTGCAAACAACCCTTAGGATGAAGGGGCCTTGAATAATAAGTCCCCTCAGCCATCTTCGGGTCATAGGCTTGAAGAAGGATTCAAAACGCCACCCTGGGAGCCCAAGAGCATCTGAGTAGGCCCCTAGTTCGGTAGAGAAAATTTGGCAGTTAAACCTATACACATCGCCAGATCAGGCCCCAGGAGCCTTCAAGTGCCTGGAGTGAACATCTACAACAGTGCCCCCTGGTGTCAAGAGGATTGGTGACCATCCAGGCGCATCCTCCAAAGACAGTTCTGAGGAAAGGACTGAGGTACCGCGGAGCAGGAGAGGGCTTGGGCTGCAAGTTTCTGGGATGGAATTGCAGGGTTCTGTCCCCAGGGCAAACAAACAGCCATCTTTTTGGCCAGCCAGGCTCTTGGGCAAGAAAAGGAGGTTCTGGAAGGCAATTCTCAGCAGCGGGCAGGAGATAGCAACTGCCAAACTATGGGAGGAAAACCTGGGATGGGAATGGAATCCAGGCCAGTCTCCCACACAGTTCATCAGGGCCTGGGATCTGCTCTCTCTTGGCATTGCCTGGCCAGGCCATGGCTCAGGTATCTGACACCTGGGGCCTGGAGTCACATGCCAGGAAACTTTATACACTTGGGCCCCAGGTCGAAGCTTCCAGCTGCTGCAAGCAAACAGGACTTCTGAAGGAGGGAAGCAGGTCTCCATCGCCCACTGGCAGGCAGCGGGACTACTTCTGGCAACAGCACAGGCGAGGACTCTGCCACCAACCCTGGTGAGAGGCAAGACGGAGATGGAAGGGGGGGGGGGGGACAGTGAGTAGAACCAAGAGCACAGAACTGGGGCAGGCACCGGATGCTTCCAGAAAAGGGGCTTGATGAGCAAGAAGGCAGGGGCAGAAGTACGTTACCTACGGTATAGTCTAGCTGGACACCCTGGAGTTCTATCAGTAACCTGTCACTCTCTTTGTTGTTGTTGTTTTGTTTTGTTTGAGACAGGGTTTCTCTGTGTAGCCTTGGCTGTCCTGGACTCGCTTTGTAGACCAGGCTGGCCTCCAACTCACAGCGATCCACCTGCCTCTGCCTCCTGAGTGCTGGGATTAAAGGTGTGCGCCACCACCACCTGGCTAACCTATCACTCTTATGACCTTAGTGCCAACCAGACCCTCGGGTGTTTACCTGGCCTCCGTGGCAGTCACACAGGTATGTAGAGGACAAAAATATTTATTTCAGTGAGGAAAATGAATATACCAGCAGGAAAAAAAAAAAAAAAACCCAGGCCTGTTTCAACAGGGAAAAGAGACAAAGGGACCTCATAGATTAACCTAGACTCAATAGAAGCAAAACGTTTCAAGCCTATAGGACTCTTTTGCCCCCTCCTCCCTGCTCCCCCACCCCCACCCCAGCCCCAGAGTCCAGACTCACTGGTCAGACGGACAGAATAATCAACTGAGAAAGCATTCAAAGGAGGGGCTCTGGTCCGAAGAGAGTCCACTGAGGGACTCTAGGCAGAGTCTACTTCAGTGGGACTTAGAATTCTAACTTTGCTGTTCCTTCACAGGTTCGTCTATTGCCCAGACACTCCTCCACGCCAGGATTATGTTTATCGGCGACTATGCCCCTGCTAGCTCCTCATCTCCTGCCCCTCCTGCCCTTTCTGTCCCTCCTGTCCCTCCTGCTGGTGACAGGCACAGGGGTCTCCCCGCCCAGCCCCAAGGTACTGCCCCGGGGCTGCTACATCGCAGAAGAAGCTGGGGAGCAGACATTCCGCTGCAGCAGGGCTGGCCTGAGTACCGTGCCCAACGGCATCCCCAACGACACCCGAAAGCTTTACCTGGATGCCAACCAGCTGGCATCGGTGCCAGCTGGTGCCTTCCAGCACCTGCCCGTCCTGGAAGAGTTAGACCTGTCTCATAATGCCCTTGTCCGCGTCTCGGGGGCTGCCTTCCAGGGCCTGGAAGGCACCCTGCGCCACCTTGACCTCTCTGCTAACCAGCTGGCATCTGTGCCTGTGGCAGCCTTCATGGGGCTGCAGATCCAAGTGAACCTGTCCGCCAACCCATGGCGCTGCGACTGTGCCCTTCAGGAAGTGCTCAGGCACGTAAGGTTAGCTCCAGGCTCAGGGACAGGCATCGTGTGTGGTCCAGGAGCCCGGCCAGATCTCGTGGGACAGGAGTTCCTTCTGCTCACCAGGGAGGAAGAGCTGTGTGGGACAGGACGAGGTGGGACCCGAAGGAGCACAGATGTGGCTTTGCTAGTCACCATGGGAGGCTGGTTGACACTGGTAGTGGCTTATCTGATCCACTATGTGTGGCAGAACCGGGATGAGACCCGGCGTCCGGTCAAGCGGGTTCCTCTTGTGCAGCCCATGCGCTCAGAGGATTCCTCTACCCTCAGCACCGTAGTCTGAGGACCAGGAGCCATCTGCCCTTTTTGCCCTATGCCCTAGCCTTTCCTACACTGCCCTACCACACCCTCCGCCCGTGTATCCTCTATCCTAGCCATTCTTTTTTTTTTTTTTTTTTTTTTTTCCCCCAGAGCTGAGGACTGAACCCAGGGCCTTATGCTTGCTAGGCAAGCGCTCTACCATTGAGCTAAATCCCCAACCCCAATCCTAGCCATTCTTAACTGGGACTGGGGGTGGGGATGGGGGCAAAACAACCCTTTCACAGGGGTCACATATGAGATTTCCTGCATATCAGATATTTATATTACAACTCATAACATAACAGCTCATAAATTTTCATTTATGAATTAGCAATGAAAATAATTTTATGGTTGGGGGGTCACCACAACATGTATTAAAGGGTTGCAGCGTTATGAAGGCTGAGAGCCTTGTGGACTCCCTGGCCCACCCTCGTGCTCTCGTTAGTCTTTCTTCTCCAGAATGCTGCCTTTGGTGCCTGCATTTGAGGGCTCCTCCTTCTGTACCTGGATTGTGCTCAACTCAGAGGATCCAAGGTTCCTGACTAGACAGGGTGGGGGTAGCATCGCAGCAGCATCGCAGAGAGAGAAACCAGTAGCTGTAAGGAGCCTGGGCCTGGGGACACACAGAGGCCTCATCATACAGATGTGGGTAATGACCCCCCCCAAAAGAATGATGGCTTTGAGGGGGCTAGGCGAATGGCACATAGTAAAGCATCTGTCCTGCAAGCATAAGGACCTGAGTGCAGATCTCTAGGACCCACTTGAATGCTGTACACAGGGTGGGTGTTAGAATTCTGCTTCAGTCTGCCTGCCTGTGACGTCACCGCCTCCCTGCCACGGGGGCCATGTAAAAGGACAAGCCCTCCTGGTGGCTCTCTCTCTTCCTCTTCCTCTGTCTCTTCTTACCCTCTCACCCCCTTCCTCTCTGTCTCTGTCTCTGTCTCTCTCTTTCTCTCTCTCTCTTTCTGGGGTGCCTCTACCCCCTTTTCCTTCTCTCCCCATGCTCATTTGATAAACTCCTCTACAACATAGTATCAGCTGCCTGGTATCTTATTATCTTATCTTATATATTAAACATAAAAGTGGGTGTCTGTAATCCCAGCGCTGAGGGGTGGGGGTTAAGACAAACAGATCCCAGGAGCTCATTGGTCAGACAGCCTAACCAAGTCAACAAGCTCCGCGTTCAGTGGGTCACGGGACACTGGCCCAAAACAGCGGGGAAAGCAATTGATGAAGACACCTAATGACATCAACCCTAGCCTTTCGTTGCACCCACATGTACACATGCACACACCCACACGAACATGCATAACACACCCATGCTTACACACACACACACACACAACCACCCAGAGTGAGGGCCTTGGGAAGAAAAGGCAGAGTGTACAAAAGAAAGGGTGCTATGAGATGAGTGTGGCAGCAGGACCAACCTTGGCCGAGGGGATGGAGAAGAGTGAGGGAATGGTGGAAGCAATAAGGCGTGGGAACAGAAAGCAAGAGTGTGGCCATTTTGAAAAGGGCCTCTGGGCTCTTCTCCCATCCCTCTACCTCCTCTCCTCCACCTCACTTTGGAACCTCTCTCGTGTCCCCAGGCTCTTCTCCTTGTGTCCTTTGTCAAGGACCCCCTGCGCCATGGTCCCCTACTTCCTTTCCCCAAGTACCCTGTCATTCTGCCCTCTCCTTTACACACTGACATCCCTCCTGAGCTCTTTCTCTCAGAGGAAAGATGGCACCATTTAGTGACCGACCTGGGCACAGGTGATAACAATTTACCCCAGATTATCACTCAGCAACTCAGTAAAAAAAAAAAAAACTTTCATGAGCTCGCTTCATCTCTTCCTCTTTGTCTGTTTTACGGAACACGTGTGTGGTCTGGCAACCCAACCCGGCCTGCCACCTCCCCTCTCTGTGGGGGTGCTCCCACTGGGATACATGCTCGCCCATTTCTCTTCCTGCTTTAGCCCCTGATGTTGGAGTGCGAACAGTTGAGAGCCAGAGCCTCTGAACTAATAAGGAAGGAACCAGAAGTGTGAGGAAGGTCAGAAAGAAGGTGGCCTGGCTTCACTACTTCAGCCCCGCTAGGATTCGGAGGATAGAACAGGTTCTAAGACGCCACTGGCATCTTAAGCATTTCCAAGAAGCACAGTAGTATGTCGGAAGGAAATTCCTCCACCTGGCTATACCAGAATTGCGCTATCCAGCCCAAACTCTAAGGCAAGATTCCAGATTCCTGGGGGCAGGCCCCACCCTGGCATGAATAGGCAACTTCTCGGAGCTGAGCGGGCTCCGAGTGGAGGGGAGAAGAGGCCCCAGAACCTTCCACCGCCAGCTTCACTTGGCTCTTTCCTCTGAGAGTCCTGGGAAATTCACACCAAAGGAAGAAGAGTGTCTCCTCTGGGGGTTTCTGAGCCTGATCAAGCTAAGCCATTCCCCCAGACTACAGATGGCTCTCCAACGCCTCATTACCTACAAAGGGGGCTGAGTAGAGAAGAGAGCAAGCCCGGACTGCTGAGGCCAGGATCGAGGGCCTCCTTGCCCAAGGGATGGGACGATTTGGTGGGAGAGAGAAGGGTAGGACCAGGGTTGCAGCTGAAAGGAAAACAGGGTCTGGTCTCACCCCACCAACAACAGGAAGCTTGCGGGGTCGAGGGGAGCCAGAGTAGTTGAGGCGCGGAGCAAAGGGGCGGGGCGGGGGGCGGGAGGCGAGGCAGTGAGGATACTCCAGGCCAGACCCTGACCTGGCTGCCCACGGTTCTCTGGCCAGGCATGTCTGAGGAAGGAGGCAAGCCCAGAAAGCCTCAGGCTTCTGTGCGTGGGAGGAGAGGACGCCAAAGGTGAAGCCCTGTAGAAGCCAGTTGCTACTGTCGGGCGCCCAAAGCTCTGCGAGTGAGGAAACGGAGTCTTCGGGTGCTACAAACTGAGGTGGAGATTAAGCTGCGATGCTGAAGGACTTGACCCGGCTGGCAGGAGAAGAGGGAGAGGTGGGGGAGGAGGAGCTGCGCTGGCTGAACACGCTGATAGCAGCAAAGCGGGAGCAGGCTGAGTGGGTGGGGCTTTAGCGGAGTGGGCCCCACGGCGCTGTGCAGGGCAAGGGAGTTAGTGATGGCGGAGGGGAAACACCTGCGTCTTGATTTAAACAGACAAGAGGCGGGGCCCCGAAGGGGTGAGGTGGGGCCGGGGAGGGGACAGAAGAAAGGTGGAAAGTGGCGCTGAAACAAGCCGGAAGGTAGGCTGGGTTGCTGCAGGGAGGGGATCCCAGCCCCACCCCCACCCACTCTGCCAGGGTTCAGCCACTGATGTGGTGACGCTGTCTGAAGGCGGAGCGGGACTCTAGGACTGGGGACAAGCAAAGAGGGATTTTATTTTATTTGTTTTGTTTTTATTTCTTGGCTTTTCGAGACAGGCTCGCTTTGTGGACCAGGCTGGCCTCGAACTCACCGCGATCCGCCTGCCTCGGCCTCCCAAGTGCTGGGATTAAAGGCGCGCGCGCCACCATCACCTGGCTGCAAAGAGGGATTTTTAAACAACTGGGCAGGACTGGTCATCCGAGGGTGGGATTACGGGGCAGGAGAAAAGGTTTAAATGAAGTCTTGACTGAGAGATTATCTTTAGAGAGATTGGAGCTTTCGCTGCGAGGAATGCCCATTCGCTCCCTCAGGAAGCTTCCTGTTCCTCGAACTGCAGGAATATCTCATCTGCTTGGGGATGACCTGGGATCTTAAGGAGCCAACTGGTCTTCGGAGTGGGGCATGGAGACAGTCCTTAAACAACTGCTGAGACTTCTAGCAAACTCTACGCCAAGCTGTCTCGGAATACCCTTCACATGGCCGGCTCTGCACGCTCCGGGTCAGGAGTGAGAGGCAGCAGAGGAGGAGCGGCAAGCCTCTATGTACTGAGCCTACCAGGGTAGGCACAGTAGCACCAAACAGAACCTACCGTATAACGTGTAGGTCTTAGTGCAAGAAGAAAGTGCAGATTTACTTGTCAAAAAAAATAAAAACAGGGCACTGACGAGATAATTCAGAGGTTAAGAACACTGACTGTTCGTCCAGAGGTCCTGAGTTCAGTTCCCAGCAACCACATTGGCTCATAACCATCTATAATGTGATCTGATGCCCTCTTCTGGCCGGCAGGTGTACATGCAGCCATAATAAATAAATACATCTTTTTAAAAAAAAAATGTTAAGATAAAAATGATTAAGCTGGAAAGATGGCTCAGCCAAGGACCCAGGCTTTAATTCCAACACCCACGTGGCAGCTCACAACTGTCTGTAACTGCGGTCTCAGGGGATCTCACTTCTCCTGACCTCCACGAGGTCAATGTCCATGTGCACGGTGCACACTCATATACGTGAAATAAAGTCAAAATGCCTGGCGGGACAGGGGTGGCACACACCTTTAATCTCAGCACTCAGGAGGCAGAGGCAGGTGCATCTCTGAGTACGAGGCCAGCCTGGTCTACAGAGTGAGTTCCAGGACAGTCAGGGCCACACAGAGAAACCCTGTCTCAAAAAATTAAAATTAATTAATTAATTAATACAATAAAAATCACAGAAGCCCAGGCGTGGTGGCATACAGCTATAGTCCTGTCACTGGGAGAAATCTGAAGTGGGAAAACTGCCAAGAAAGTAAAGCCACTCTGGGCTATGTGACAATACTCTGTCACGACACAAACAAACACTTTTAAAAGACTTAAACCGGTCTTGCTGGTACACCTGCAACTCTAGCACGTCGGAGGCCAAGGCAGGAAGACCAGAGGAATTCAAAGTAGTTATGCAGGGACTCCTAGTTGGTAAAAGTGCTGATATTAAGTGACTCTAGAGCACTCAGCTCTAAGTGGGCCGTCTGTATCAACCACCACCCCAGGGCTCCAGAAACATCACAGAAGACGAAGCAGAAAGAATGGGAGAGCCAGAAGACGCGGAAGAGTACTATGGGATTTCTTCTGGACATGACATGGCCATTGCACCTAAAAAAGACCTGCACAAGATTAAGGGGTAGGGAGTCAATTGGCTCCCAGGTCCCACTACACACACACACACACACACACACACACACACACACACACACACACAGAGGACACCTTAACCCCAGCCCCCCAGCTCCAGCCCCCTCCCTGTCCCCTTCCCCAAAGGAAGAGCACTCTCTGTTTTCCTTTACCTCTGTAGGGCTGAGAGCGGCAGCAGGTGCTGCCCACACCCTTGGAGGAGAGTGTGGCACCTGGGGTTACCGGAAAAGCCTGAGATTACAACAAGGACAAGATTTGCCTTTGAGGTCATGTAGCTGTCACTACATGAGTCCCTCTAATGTCTAAAGTGCACAGGGGACTTCAGGGCCACCCTGCAGGCTCCTAGGAGAATTCTTCACAAAGCTTAGGTCTTTGGGTTCCAATCCCTGTCCGTTTCTGCTCACTCAAAGCACTCGCAACCTGGAGAGGGTTTTCCAAAATGGAGATGAGGCTGAAATCGATGACTCTCCAAGTGAAAGGCGTTGTGTAGATTGTTTTGTCATACGTTTGTTTGGTTTTATTTTCTGTCCTGTGCAGATGGAGGTCATCCAGGGCCAGAATTCTTCCTTCTTCATGTCTGCGTGCTCAAGAGCATCTGCACCGAGGCATTGATAACTAAGCCCTCATGGGATTTTTGTTTTTCAGGCCTTTACATATAAGCAGACAGCTGCTTGTTGTTCTGTTTTGTTAAGATTATTTATTTATTATTACGTATACAGGGCTCTGCCTGCATGTACACTTGCAGGCCAGAAGAGGGCACCAGACCTCAGTATAGATGATCGTGAGCCACCATGTGGTTGCTAGGAATTGAACTCAGGACCTCTAGGAAGAGCAGTCAGTGCTCTTAACCTCTGAGCCATCTCTCCAGCCTCCCCAGCTGGTTTTCTTGTTTTTGCTCCACCTCTTGGCCTAGGGTTAACTTTATTTAATCCTGTGTACAGAAAAAGTTCTTGGATTAAAGGTGTGCTAGAGCTGAGCCACTCCACAACTAGGAATATGTTTTTATAGTTCACAATCTCAGGGTCCACGATGGGATCAAATATCCTGTAGCAGCCGGTCATGATGGCAAATGTCTGTAATTCCAGAACTCACGAGGCTGAGGCGAGAGGCTCGGTAGTTCAAGGGCAGCCTCAGCTACACGGACAATTTGAGGCCAGACTAAGCTACATGAGATCCTGTCTAACAAAAACAAACAAACAAACAAAATAGAGCACACACACGCACACACGTATGCACGCAGACAAGTTTTTTCTCTATACTCAAAGCCAAGAGCCTTGTTACAGCTCTGTGTTCCCTAATATTTCCTCCATGGTTTGGGCACTGGCCAACGATACCCACATTCCAGATGTTTTGTCCTGCGGCAACTGTGGTTAGGGAAAGCGGAGCCTGGGGATCGGCCTTGGGGAGCTTTGATTCCAAGCATTCCTTACCTGAGACCCAGGCTCTTCAACCAAATCTGGAAGCGATGTCCCAGCCGCCAGGTCTTGCAATCCCAGCTGAGGAGGATGTCACCTCTTCCACCAGCTACATAGTGGACAGAAAACTCTGACACCTGTCACTGCGGCATCATCAGGGGCTGGAGGAAAGTAAACATCCTGGGAGACCAGCTGACAGAAGAGGTTTCTCAGAGTTGGTACTGCCACTAGCAGTAGTCTCTGTGTTTCTGTTTGTTTTTTTCGAGACAGAGCTTCTCTGTGTAGCCTTGGCTGTAGCCAGGCAGGCGGGCCTCGAACTCACAGAGCTCCACCTGCTTCTGCCTCCTGAGTGCTGGTATTAAAGGTGTGCACCACCACAGCCCGGCTTTCTGTACTTCTATCAGCTAGTCAGATGGGGAAAGGTGGAGGGGGGGTGGAGAGAAGGGAAAGGAAAGGAAAAGAGGAAAACAGCAGGTCAGTGTGGTGACACACTATAGCAGGCTGAGGCAGGGGAGGCAGGCATCTGAGGCCAGCTGTACTATATACTGAGGGGGGAGAAGGGAGAAGGGGAAAGTAGGGGAGAGATGAGATGGGGAGAAAAAAGGAAGAGAGGAGGGGAGGGGAGGGGAGGGGAGAAGAGAGGAGGGGAAGGGAGGGGAGGGGAGCGGAAGATAAGTGCAGAAGCAAGAACCCAAGCTCCCAAACTCTCAGCCTCATGCCCCAGCCTCCCTTTCCTGCACGTCTTTGTCTCCTACCTCCTTACCACCTTTTACTCAAAAAAGTCCGGGGGGGAGGTGGTTGGGGATTTAGCTCAGTAGTAGAGCGCTTGCCTAGCAAGCGCAAGGCCCTGGGTTAGGTCCTCAGCTCTGGGGAAAAAAAAAAAAAATAACAAAAGGACAAAAAAAAAACAAGGTAACTCAAGAAAGTCCGGGGATGTGTCTGTGTGAGGAGTCATGCCCTTAGCTGCTCCAGCCTCCCAACAGCCCACAGCATGCTGCTCTGTCTCCTGCCTTTCAGAACCTCCCCTGTCCCCCTGACTTCCAGACCCCAGATTTCCCCGTTCTTGGCAGGATCAGCGACTCCAGTCCAGACCTCACCGTCTCCTTTTCCTTTCTTTACTCTTTGGCCCCTTCCAAGGGGGAAAAGTCAGGAAAAAGAAAAAGAAAAAACAAGCTAAGGAAGTAAAGGCTGTGTCCTGGTGCCTTGTGTCTGTCCTCAGAGAACTCCGCGAGAGAAAGAGGCATTAAGTTTGCCAAAGAGCATGCAGCGGAAGGGACCTCCTCCTTTTCCCATTTACATGTTCCATGTAGCAACACATACATATACACATATGTCCATACATACACACATACACACACACACATACATACATACATACATACATACATACATACATACATACATACATACATACATACGGATATGGACATGTATAAAGCAGAGGATCAGGGACGAGCGTCTGGTAGCACTTACATCAATTGGCCACCAGAGGGCGATAAAGATCAAAGCCTATCACCAACTTCAGCACCACGCCCACAACAGTTTTCAGTTTGGGGTTAACCCACTTTTATTGACTTCAAAAGTTTCCTGGCTTTCTTTGCTTTTATTTATTTATTTATTTATTGGTTTTTTGAGACAGGGTCTCTCTGTGTACCCTTGGCCATCCTGGACTCACTTTTTAGACCAGGCTGGCCTCGAACTCACAGCGATCCGCCTGCCTCTGCCTCCCGAGTGCTGGGATTAAAGGCATGCGCCACCACACCCGGCTTGCTTTTATTTTTATACCCTTTTTCCCCACACCATGTCTGAGCCTTGCTTCAGGAATTCTTCCTGGAGCTGAAGACATGGCTCAGTAGTTAAGAGGAAGTACCGTTCTTGCAGAGTACCTGAGATCGACTCTCAGAATGCATGTTAGGGAGCTTACTGCCTATGGTAACTCCAGTTCTAGAGGGATCCCACACCCCTGGCTTCCACGGGCACCTACACTCACATGCACACAACTGCAAACATATACAGATAAAAACTAAAATAAAGGCGCTGGAGAGACGGCTCAAGGGTTAAGAGCACTGACTGCTCTTCCAGAGGACCCAGGTTCGATTCCCAGCACCTACATTGTGGCAAACAGTCATCTGTAAATACAGCCAGTTACAAAGAATCCAACATCCTCTTCCAGCCTCTGTGGGCACCAGGCACACATGTGGCACACAGACATACCTTTTAAATATGAAATAGGATGCCAGGCTTGGCGGCACATGCCTTTAATAACAGCACTTGGGAGGCAGAAGGGAGTTTGAGGCCAGCCTGGTCTACAAGCAAGTTCCAGGACAGCCAGGGCTACACAGAGAAATTCTGTCTCAAAAGCCCAAAATAAGCAAACAAGCAAATAAATAAAAGAGCATTGGCTGCTCCTGCGAGGACCCAGGTTTAGTTCCTAAGCATCCACATAGTGGCCTCTAATCACCTGTAGCTGTAGATCCAGGGACCCAGGTGCTGTCTTCTGGCCACACTTACATATGTGCAAGGAAACACTCAAACACATAAAATAAAAATAAATAAAATAAGAATTTAAAAGCTTTTGCAAAGCCAAGTGTAGCAAACTTAAGTGTAACTCCCACACTCAAGAGACTGAGGCAAGAGGGTTGTGTATTCAAGGCCACCCTTGGTCACACAGACAGATTCAAAACACACACATACACACACACACAATTCCCACAGATCAGCCAAATTCATACATAAATACATACATACATATATTAAGTGCAATTTAAATTCTTGCTTATATTCCTTTGAACATAAAAAGCCAGCCCTCTTGGAGTTAGAGAAATGGCTCTGAAAATAAAGATACTTGCTAAGCAAGCCTGAGTTTGATTCCTGGACCCAACATAAAGGTGAAAGGAAATAGCTGACTCCACAAGGTGTCCTCTGACTTTCTTAAGTGCATCATGACATGTGAAACTATCCATAGTGTGCACGCGCTCGCACACACACACAGACACACATAGCACACGCAAACAGACACACACACCACACACACTACACAGACACACAGCATACACACACTCAGACACACACAAACACACACAGCACATACACAGACACACACATAGTGCACACACACAGACACACACGTCTCTGATAAGGAGGAGGAGACCCAGGATGTAAGGAGGCCAGGGCGTCCTGCATGTGAAGGGACACACCTGAACATGACTCCGTTTCCTCCTCCTCCTTCCTTCCTGGAGCCCTCTGAGCCCAGTGCTTAGAATGCCATTAGTCAGATTGGGAAAGTTTTTGCAGTAAGATAGAAATGAGGTGGAGGGAGGATAAGGAGAATATGACATCAGGCCGGAGAGAGATCTGCATGAGGGAAGGACCGCAAGAGAAACGACAGAGGCAAGATGAGAGGTCAGAGAAAAGACTCGGCCGGGGGACTTTGGGGCTTCTAGGGAGAACGGACACATGTGTGACTTCACTGCTGCCTCATAGATCGTTCAAAGATGAACCAGACAAGAAACCTCGCCGTCAAGCCACTGGAACAGGGGAGAAACTCCCAAATGTCTGATGGAGGTAACGGTCGGGTGGACCACCTTCCCAGCTGATTAAGGAAGAGGAGTTTGCACAGTTCAGATGTCTTACCAGTGTCATGATTCAAAGAGACAGAGAGGCAGAGGCAGATATTTAGGGCGAAAGGGAAAACAGATCCGCATAACATATACGCGTCTGAGCACAGGTATGCTCACATGACAGAAACCAGATGGCCAATGACAACCTTCCCACACACCCAAGCCCCCGACTCCGTCTCTCCTAAGAGAGATGGGCACACGACCATAAATGTGGCTCCTGGTATGGTGGCGCACGCCTTTAATCCCAGCACTAGGGAGGCAGAGGCAGGCAGATCGCTGTGTGTTCGAGGCCAGCCTGGTCTACAAAGTGAGTTCAGGATAGCCAAGGCTACAAAGAGAAACTTTGTCTCGAAAAAATAAAAATAATAAAATAATAAAATGAAAAAGAATGAGGAGGAGGAGGAGAAGACATTGTTGTTTTAGGGAGTGTGGGAATCTCCTCACTCCCACCAGCTCTTAAGGAAATCTCCAGGAAACTGATTCTTCATATGGCCTTGCACATAATCACATAATTTGTATTCTAGAGGCCTGTCCATGCATCCAGAATCCTCTTTTAAATTATTTCCAGGCAGCAACTGAAGAAGGAGAAGGGCAGTGCCTGACTGAGCTGCAGGGAGACGCTGAATGCCCATAGGTGAGTCCTGGGCCTCCGGCCATCGCACTGCTGTGCCTCTCCTCTGTGTATGGGTGTGCGTGTACTCAGTGTCCCTAGAGGGGCAGGGATGCCTCTGTGTCATAGAAGGCCATTCAGGCTGGCTCTAACCCTGCCTCCTCAGACTTCTGTGCGTGCTGCATGCACAAAGGTATGCATATGCAGTCTATACAAGTAGCCAGAGGTAGGCATCAGCAGGCTGATGCAGAAGAAGATGAAGGGCAGGTTCTCAGTGGCTGCGCTGCCTGTGGTGCCTGAACATACAGGATTGCTTGTCATTTTTCACCCCCACGTGGCCCCAGATGTATCACAGATGCTTCCTGATGGACCATGATGACACCAGAGCAGTGAGTGATCCACTCCTTATCACACACACACATACATGCACACTCGTGAGTACACACACACACACACACACACACACACACACACACACACACACATGCCTAACTTCCATGGCCTCCCTTGCTCCCCAAAGTGGTCACCAGCCAACTTCTAGTTTCTACTTCTCTCTCGGCCTCAGCTATCCACACCTACACAGACACCTGCCTGGCAGCTCCCTACCCGCCCCCTCATCTCTTTAGAGCCCAGGGCCCAGGGCCTGAGGTGGGGTAAACTTGAAACAGGTTGATGCTGTTCTCCTGGAAGTGGAACAGAAAGGGGTGGGGCCACGGAGGTAGGCGGGGTCTGTGGAAGCCTACATCCACATAAAGCAGCTCGCCCTGGTAAGGGACCAGTCAGTCCTTCTCACAGCCCACAGACAGCGTGAGCTCTGGTCCCTCACTCCACACCAGCTGCCGGACAGAGCCCAGCATCACTCCCTCCCAGGTAAGATGGACGACAGCAGAGAAAGCAAGGGGCGTCTCAGGGGTGGGGGAAAAGTTAGGACCAAAAGCGCGTGGGATTCCTTATCTTTATCGTGGTCATAAAATTCCCTTGGATCTCACAGGGGGGCAGGTATCATGGTGGGCCTTAAAGAGGGAAGAGAGAGGTAGCCTTTTGGCGAGGAGCAGTTCCAGGTACGCTCATCTGCTGATTACGCCAGGGAATTGCTCCTCAGAACTGATATCCTTACGGTTTTGTTATTGTGTTCCTTAATCCTCATACTGTTGTTTTGGTTAGTCAGTTTATAAGTGGCGTACGCTCGGTTAATAAGTTGTAATAAAATATATTGGTTAAGAAAATTGAGCCTACACTCATCTGGTCCTTGGAGGGGGTCTATGCTATCCACGCCCTTCAAGGGATGAGGAAAGAGCACATTGGAGATGACAGGATGGCCCCATACATCTGTGTATGGACCTCCTGTTTCCCTGCCTCTGTCAAGGAGCACAGGAAGGTGAGGCCTGTGGAGGCTAGCTGATGTGTCTGGCCTCTTCCACCCACCAGGACAATCTGGGTGTGTCTGCTGGCTGCCCAGTGAGATGCCTGGACTTCAAAGGCAGAGAGACCTAAAATGCTGAACTTCAGGTCCTCCTTTCAGGTCCCAAATCCTTTTGGACCCTCTCACCCCAGCGTGTCTCCCAGGGACACATTGTTCTTTCTTTCCTTTCCTTTCTACCAAACACAGTGCCTGGTGCTGATGCTGCCAAAATGACTAAGACCCATTTCCTGCCCTCTGGGAAATCACAGTTGAGTAGGCGAGACACAGTCAGGTGAACAGATGGTGACAAGATGAATTAGCAGGTGTTTCAGAAGTGGATAGGCAAGGTGTCTTGGGAATACAGGCAGAGTCACTAAAATGCCCAAAGGAGTAAAGGGGTGAACGGGTGACCTGAACAGAGCCTTATGGGGTGAATACAAATTCCTTCTAGTAGAAGGTAGATATATCATAAGCAGAAAGGCAACGTCATGAGTGGGACAGAGCCTGGGGAACAGGTCCTCGTTACAGCTGCTGTCCCCTAGGGCGAGAAGAGGCCTCACTGCCCCTGTTCATAACATACTCTAGCTGGGCTCTATGGAGGCAAAGTAAGGAACATGTAATAGGAAAAAAAAAAAACAAAAACAAAAACCCTCGACAAAGGGGAGGTCTGGCATCTCATGCCAGCCCTGTGAATTTTGGGGCCCAGGATTTTCCATCACAAAATAAGGACTCCCTGGACGTCCTTCCAGATGCAACAGGGTTTCTCTGTGTAGCCTTGGCTGTCCTGGACTCGATCTGTAGACCTGGCTGGCCTCGAACTCACAGAGGTCCGCCTGCCTCTGCCTCCCTGAGTGCTGGGATGACAAGAGTGAGACACCACCACGCCCGGCTCCCAGGCCTCTCTACACCTCCCCCCCCCCCAGCTCTATGAGCGAAGCCTGGCGACCCCCTCTTTACAAAGCCCTTACCAGGTCTTGATGTCTCGGCAGCCATCTTGGCACTCTCCGTCTCTTTCTCCACAGAGACGATGACTATGTTTGAGAACGTCACCCGGACTCTGACTAGGCAGCTGAACCCTCGAGGGGACCTGACACCCCTAGACAGCCTCATCGACTTCAAGCGCTTCCATCCCTTCTGCCTGGTGCTGAGGAAGAGGAAGAGCACACTTTTCTGGGGAGCTCGCTATGTCCACACCGACTATACCCTCCTGGATGTGCTGGAGCCTGGCAGCGACCCCTCAGGTCAGGTTCTCAAGCCGAGCTGGGCTCTAAGGGATCCCGTAGGGCTGGGGCCAGCCATCTGGACCACAAGGAAGACTCTGAAGCTCTCCCTTCCCTGATATTGGTTAAGTGTCATCATCGCCAGGCCCAAAGCTCTTACTAGGGGTGCTGAGGCGGCAGTGGGGTGCTTCTCCGCTCAGCTCCTTCCGTCTTTTCTCTCCTGCAGGTCCAACAGACTGTGGAAACTTTAGCTTTAAGAATTTGCTGGATGCAAGAGTAGAGGGAGCCGTGGATATGCCAAGGACAGTGAAGGTAAAGGGGACTGCGGGCCTGTCCCGGAGCAGCACCCTGGAGGTCCAGACCCTCAGCGTGGCCCCCAAGGCTCTGGAGAACTTGCACAAGGAGAGGTGAGAGAGGACGGGACTGATGGGGGACGGGATGGGATGGGGTCGGGCAGTGACTAGACAGTGGTTTGAGTCACAGGTGGAAGGGGAAACGCTAACCCTGACCTTTGCAGGTATGGTCTCCACAGGAGAACCCCTGAGGAGATTTCTCCAGGGGGGAAAGTAGCTCGCTGGTGAGGCCTAGCAGTTACAAGGGGATCCGCCAAGCCACTTCCTAGACATTTCTCACACCCTCCAGCAATCTCCAGTATCATCGCCCACCCCACCCCCCACCACACACACACACACACACACACACGCACGCACACACACACACACACATTCAGATGTTCAGATTCACTTCTGTGTGACCTTGGAAAAGTCACTTCTCAGGGAACCTCATGTTTCTTTGCTGTAGAATGACGCGTGTGGGTGGCAGTTTCTAAGGTCCCTCCAAGCCTAAGACTGTGCAACATGGTGGAAAAGGCAGAGGATGGTAGTAACTGTTACTTACAGAGCTTGTGTCCGGCGCTCTGCTCCCGCAGAGCAAGCTTCAGACTGACCCCATCAGCAGACATGGCGTGTGGCAGACAGGATGTTCATACAAGGCTCTGGCATGAGTCTGGTTTGACAGAGGACCTGACTTTTTTTTAAACAAATTTTTATTTATTTATTTATTTTTGGGTTTTTTGTTTTGTTTTGTTTTGGTTTTTTGAGACAGGGTTTCTGTGTGTAGTCTTGGCTGTTCTGGACTCCCTTTGTAGACCAGGCTGGCCTCGAACTCACAGTGATCCACCCGCCTCTGCCTCCCGAGTGCTGGGATTAAAGGCATGCGCCACGACACCCGGCTTTTTATTTATTTATTATGTATACAATGTTTTGCCTGCATGTACATCTGAACGTCAGAAGAAGGCACCAGACCCCATTATGGATGGTTGTGAGCCACCATGTGGTTGCTGGGAATTGAACTCGGGACCTCTGAAAGAGCAGTCAATGCCCTTAACCTCTGAGCCATCTCTCCAGCCCCAAGGACCTGACTTTTAAATAATAAAGTAGTGATTGGAAGAAACAGATGAGGACTCAAGGGGCTGATGGGAAAGGCTTGAATGTTTAACAAGTTCACCCAGTAAACACCTGCAGAGTTCTCACTGAGTGTAGAGCATCCTACCATGTGCTGGTGTACCTAGGGTGCCTGTGTCCAAGAACCTTGTGGTGAAAACTAATGCATAAGAGTAATTCTCCAGCTGGGTGGTGGTGGCACACCCCTTTAATCCCAACCCTTGGGAGGTAGAAGCAGGAGGATCTCTGAGTTCGAGACCAGCCTGGTTACAGGGTGAATTCCTCGACAGCCAGGGCTACACAGAGAAATCCTGTCTCAGAGAGAGAGAGAAAGAAAGAAAGAAAGAAAGAGAGAAGAAACTATCCAGGCCGAAAGCACTAGACTTGCAGCCAGGGAGAGCGCTTCTGGCTGGGGAGGTGAGGCAAATCCTCACAAGATGGTGGTCTTGGGTTTAGGCCCTGAATGACAGGTATAAAGTGGGCATGCAGAGAGAGGAGAAGTGCCTTACAAAGGCACACAGGTGAGATGTCTCCAAACCAATAGGAACCAGCCTGACAGGCGCAAAAGAGGCACAAATGGAACAAGCGAAAGATGAAGGGTAAGACCCAGAGCAGGAAGGAACCAGAAACCGGGTCAGAGAGCTCAACAAGCAGCCCCCAGGGACACCCTGAGCCCCTGCTGCTGCTATGATGTGCATCATGGCGACCTCACCAGATGAAAAAAGTGCATTAGCTGGAGGAAGTAGATGGGGTTAGGAGCAAGGATCTCCAGAAAGACAGTGTCCTGCCCGCTATCCATCAGAGAAAAAAAATGAGGACATGACCCGGGCAGTGGTGGCGCACGCCTGTAATCCCAGCACTCGGGAGGCAGAGGCGGGCGGATCGCTGTGAGTTCGAGGCCAGCCTGGTCTACAAAGCAAGTCCAGGACAGTCAGGGCTACACAGAGAAACCCTGTCTCAAAAAACCAAGAAAGAAAGAAAGAAAGAAAGAAAATGAGGACATGAGCAAGGGACGCATGGCCAGAACGGAGGGAGGAGAGGGTGCAAAGCTTATTGCGAAGGATGATGAAATGGGTTAACCTCGCCAGCTGACTCCGGGGTGACAGGGAGGATTCTGCTAAAGATGACTCTGAGTCTTGACCAAGACTTGTGTCATTGCAAGACATTAAAGGTGACAAAACAGGAAAAGAGGTAGTTCTGTGGGGATGGTTGTCAGCTCCTTTCATGACACACCTGGAGTACCACCTGAGACTGTCTGACAGGGAGATGGGAAAGGGGCTGGAAGCTCAGAGAGAGGTCAGGGTGGAGGTGAACCTGTGGCGGTCAGCAAGATACAGATAAAGATGGTAGGAATGGGGTGTGTGTGTGTGTGTGTGTGTGTGTGTGTGTGTGTGTGTGTGTGTGTGTGTACACGTTGGAAAAAGCTCAGAGAGAGGAGGCATAAAACCAGACTCTTAGGGACTGGAGAGCTGGCTCAGTGGCTAAGAGCACTTGCTGCTTTTGCAGAGGACCTGAGTTCAATTCCCAGGTCTCACATGAGGCAGTTCACAACCACCTGTAACTCCAGCAGCAGGGGACCTGCTGCTTTCTTCTGGACTACACACACACACACACACACACACACACACACACACACACACACACAAAAATTTCAGAGGACACAAACTATTAAGGTTCCAAATCAACTGGGAAATGATGAGTCAGATAGAATGCATTTGATTTAGGAGGCAGGAAAATAAGAGCAAAAACAGCGTGCAGCAATAGGAAGCCGAGATAAGGCGGGGTCACAGCAGAGAGAAGATCCAAAGTAGTCCACAGTCAGGAGGGGTCATGGAGTTCAGTGAGCGCGAGGCCCTTGTGATTTCAGCTGGGTGGCAGAAACAGAAGCCAAATTAGAAGAAGTTACGACGGGGTGATGTAGGCAGAGGCGGTGAATACGCGTATCTTTTGAGATATTTGCCAGTGCTGTGAAGGAAAGACAGAGTGGTGATTGAGAGAGTATTCAGGAATCGAGGTGGATTTTTTTGTTTTAGGGACAGAGACATGTTTTCTTATGGAAGTAAAGGGATGGAGGAAACGGAGATGCGGAGCTGGTGCCGGCAAGAGGGATGGGTGGAGAAGAACAGACAAGGGTGATGGGCCATATCTGAGGAGTGGAGACGGGAGGGTCAGGGGACAGCTCAGTAGCTAAACTGCTTGTCCTACAAGGGTGAAGACCTGAGCTTAAAGAGCCCGGGGAAAAGCCGCACGTGCTGTCATGCCTCTGTGCTGCCAGGATCTCACATCAATTTGGGAGTTGGAGACAGGAGAACCCCTGGGAGTGTGACCTGGAGGAAGAAGGACCCAGCTAACCTTAGGTTAAACACCTGAGGTTGTCACCTGACTGCCACACTGTAACACATGCACACGCGCGCGCGCGCGCACACACACACACACACGCCAAACAGAAGAAAAGAGACAGGAAGGAATCTCAGACAACATGAACAGCAGCCCAAGGAGAACCTGTTCCTGGGCTGTAGGAGGAGACAGGGAAGCCAGGTGCTGAGCCTCCAGCTGTTTGCCCAGTTTATCTTAGCAGCCTGGGAGGCAGCTGGCGTCACCTCTGTTTTATAGATGAGGTAACTCAGATTCAAAGCAGCTGCCCTGCCAGGAAGCAGGAGCTCTGAGTTTGCGCTGTGGTCTGACCTGACCCTCGTTTTTTTTCCCCCTCTGGCACCGTACTGTCTAGGATTAACAGATTAAAAAGTAGACACTTTAGTCCAAGTGCTTGGGAGGCAAAGGCAGGTGAATCTCTTGTGAGTTCAAGGCCAGCCTGGTCTACATAGAGAACTCCAGGCCAGCCAAAGCTGTATACTGAGACACTGACTCTAGAATAAAATAAATAGTAATATTAATACAAAATGCAAGTGCTGGCCCTCGTGAGGAGCCAGTCGATGCCTGTGGTGTCTTTATGCTTCCGCCCTTAGGAAACTGGCAGCGGACCATCCATTCCTGAGGGAGATGCGGGATCGCGGGGAGAACCTGTATGTGGTGATGGAGGTGGTGGAAACCGTGCAGGAAGTCACTCTGGAGAGAGCTGGCAAGGCAGAGGGTTCCTTCTCCCTCCCGTTCTTTGCCCCGCTGGGACTACAGGTTTGCTTTACACACACACACACACACACACACACACAGAGAGAGAGAGAGAGAGAGAGAGAGAGAGACAGAGACAGAGACAGAGACAGAGACAGAGACAGAGAGACAGAGAGAGAGACAGAGACAGACAGACACAGAAAGTGAGAGAGACAGAGACAGGGACGGAGACAGAGAGACAGAGACAGAGACACAGAAAGGGAGGGAGGGGTAGGGGGAGAGGAGAAGGAGAGGGAGAGAGAGAGAATCCATTAACTCTGCCTGAATGGTGCCCACTTAGGATATAGGACCTGGAAAAAAAAAAGATGCAAACCCAAGTTGACCACACCGCCTCCTTTGCTCAGTGGTACCCGGCAGAGCAGGGCAGGTCCCCTGTCCCATATGGCACAGACAATATGGAACGGGCCAAGGACTACTGAGTTTGTCCTCAACCCTGTCTGAAGGCAGAGGCGGGAGGGTCACAGGTTCAAGGTCAGTCTGGGCTACCTGGTGAGACCGTGAGGTGGGGGTGGTTTCCTACTTTCAGAAAGTCCTTACATATAGATGAGACACACACCTAAAGCCCAGAAGATGTAGGCTTGGGAGACTCAGTCCAAGCAGGTGCATCTCTTATATCCATACATACATGGACCAAGCATATTCAGGAGGGATGCTGTGGGATTGGGAGCGGGGGAGGGGGTAGGGGGGGGGGGGAGGGAGGGGTCAGTCCTGGAAGACTTCCTGAATGAGATAAGAATGGGACAGTTGGTGTAGAGGAAGGAGGAACAAGTGTAGAAGGAAGTTGGGAGGTGAGACAGGATGACGCACAGGCAGGCGCTGGAGCAGTCGGCCCAGTTCCCTCTACCTGTCCAGTCCAGAAGCAGGCAGAGCGTGGTAGCCAGTGATCACACGAAATGAAAGAGAAGCGCCAGGCAGTGGTGGCGCACGCCTTTAATCCCAGCACTCTGGAGGCAGAGGCAGGTGGATCTCTGTGAGTTCGAGGCCAGCCTGGTCTACAAGGCGAGTCCAAGACAGCCAGGGCTACACAGAGAAACCCTGTCTGGAAAAACCAAGAGGGAGGAAAAAATGAATGCAAAGGCTTCAAGGCCCACTGAGTTCAGACTACAGAGAAGACAAGTGGAGATCCTCCTGAAGGCTCTCCAAGCCCTTGCCTCCTTGAAGGCTCTCAGACCTGGCCCTGGCCCTGCCTCCTGCCCCTCCTCCTAACGTCTCATTCATAGCATCTCCGAGACCTCACCGATTCTCGTTGTGTAACCCAGGGATCCATGAACCACAAGGAGGCTGTAACCATCCCCAAGGGCTGTGTCCTGGCCTTTCGAGTGAGACAGCTGATGGTCAATGGAAAAGATGAATGGGGTGAGCGGAGGCCAGCACGTTCTCCCCTCAAGATAAGGGTCGCCTGCATCCGTGCAGTGGCATCCTGGTCCTCTCTTGCAATGGGAGGGGATGGGGGAGGCCACATCTTGTACTGCCCATTGTTGGAGACAGAGCAAAGGCTGCTCTGGAAAAAAAGGTGAAGGAGCTCAGGGTTCCAGGTGTCCCTGGGCACCGGGGAAGCCGTTGGGGAATGACAGAAAACCCGTCCAACACACCAGGATTGGGTTTGGCAGGGTGGGGGTGGGGTGGAGAAAATGCTATAGCAGGCAAGAACGTAGAACTCCCAGCGGTAAGGGTTGGGTAGAGAATGTGATGGACGTTTGATGAGCAGAGCCCTTGGGCTTGAGGCTGAAGAAGAAAGGCTGTGGCAGCTGGTGACAACCTCCTAGATGCCTTCTCCTGTCCCTTACAGACATTCCACACATCTGCAATGACAACATGCAAACCTTCCCTCCCGGAGGTAGGTGCACTGCTTACAGGCTCCCCACGCCCCCTGCCCGGATGGTGTCTGCTAAAGTGCCCCGCCCTCTGAGAGTAGTAGCTCCTATAATCTCCCCCTCAAGAGCATCTGCTCTTGTTTCCTGGGTCCTGAGATAGATAGAGGTACGGAATGTAGACACACTGCTGGAAAGGAACAAAGAAACAGAGGCCAAAGCACACTCAGAAAATATTTGGAGGCAGCGAGTGTTGCAAAGTTCTGTGAGTGATGGGAGGCAGATGCAGGCCGATCTCTGTGAGTTCGAGGCCAGCCTAGTCTTCCACAAAGCGAGTCCAGGAAAGTCAAGGCTACACAGAGAAACCCTGTCTCGGAAAACAAAACCAAACCAAGTTCTGTGGGTGGGTGTGCTGGCAAAGCCTCCGTGTAGTTATAGCACTGTGGCAGGGCTTGTCTCGATGATTGTGGCTTTAGCGAGAGGCAGCAAACAGTTTGTCCTGACAGGTGTTCTCTGCTTCTGTTTTCAGAAAAGCCAGGCGAGGGGAAGCTCATATGTAAGTGGTCCTTTCTTTTCACAACTCTCCCCCCCTTACCCTCCCATGGGACTGACAGGGAAGATAGTCAGACAGGTCCTAACAAACTGCTGCCCCTCAGCTATGGCAGAACTTCCAGGAGGAAGTTTGGGAAAAGCACTGGGAAGGGGGAGCTCTGTGGACATGATGCGGAGGAGATGTGCTGCCTCAGATCTTTGTTGTCAGAGGCCTCAGCTACAACCTGTTCCACCCGTATCTGCTGCCCAGTAACGAGGGCACGGGGTGCTGAGTCACTTAGCCGCTGGGACATACCAGTTCAGAGTGACCTTTCTTTTTTCTTTTCTTTTTCTTTTTTCTTTTCTTTTTTTTTTAGATTTATTTATTATGTATACAGCATTCTGCCTGCAGGCTAGAAGAGAGTACCAGATTTCGTTATAGATGGTTGTGAGCCACCATGTGGTTGCTGGGGAATTGAACTCATGACCTTTGGAAGAGCAGTCAGTGCTCTTAACCTCTGAGCCATCTCTCTAGCCCAGAGTGACCTTTCACATGGGTTTTTTTGTTTTGTTTTTGTTTTTGTTTTTTTCCAGGCAGGGTTTCTCTGTGTAACAGTCCTGGCTGACCCGGACTCACTTTGTAGACCAGGCTAGCCTCGAACTCACAGAGATCTGCCTGTCTCTGCCACCAGAGTGCTGGGATTAAAGGTGTGTGCCACCATGCCAGGGACCCCCTTTTCACATTGCATTGGCTCTTCCGGTTCATCCCTGCTTCCCAAGAGTGGAACAAGAGGGTTCTGGAGACAGCTGGGATCTCAGAGGGTTGGTGCTGACCCGCTCCCTAGGGAGGGCTGCTATCCTGAAGGACTGTGTTCTTATCTGTCTATTTCTTCTTATTTCCTCAGTTATCCAGGCGTCTGATGTCGGTAAGGAGCTTTGGGGATTCTTTCAAGGCTTTGCCACACAGGTAGGGGGCGAAGCACTAGGGCGGAGAGAAAAGGCGAAGGCCCTGGAATTTAGAGTCTCTCTCTCTCTCTTTTTTTTTTTTTTTTTTTTTTTTTTTGGTTTTTCGAGACAGGGTTTCTCTGTGTGTAGCCTTGGCCACCCTGGACTCACTTTGTAGACCAGGCTGGCCTCGAATTCACAGCGATCCACCTGCCTCTGCCTCCCGAGTGCTGGGATTAAAGGCGTGCGCCACCACCGCCCGGTTTAGAGTCTCTTCCAGGAGGTCCCCAATGCAGCCTGGATGTACCCTAACTGGTCGTTAACCAGGCTGCAGCTCGAGCCGTCCCTGGATACAGACCCAGTGTTCGCTAAGCAGTCACAGCCAGCCCTCCATTAAGAGAAGGGGAAACGGCCTCCCCAGACATCTAGGGGCAGTTGACAACAGAAGTCAACTGTGCACTGATAAGGGATGGAGCCCGGGATACGGGGTGGAGGTGGTGATGGCGGGGCGATACTGTCATGTTGGTACGGGGGTCTAGTCCACGCTTTTGCTCCATCCTTCATGACAACTTTATAACCACACGCCTCGGTAAAGAGGAAGTGTTGGAGCCGGGCGTGGTGGCGCACGCCTTTAATCCCAGCACTTGGGAGGCAGAGGCAGGTGGATCGCTGTGAGTTCGAGGCCAGCCTGGTCTACAAAGTGAGTCCAGGACAGCCAAGGCTACACAGAGAAACCCTGTCTCGAAAAACCAAAACCAAAAAAAAAAAAAAAAAAGGAAGTGTTGGATTCAAGATGGAGGCAGGGTACTGGGAACCTGGGAAGGTACTGGAAACGTGTGACAGAGCCTGCAGGTGGGTAGGAGGGCGCCCGCTGAAGCGGTGCCTGCCGCCACGTTGACTGCGCCCTTAGGGGAGATGCATGAAGACTTCAAGACACTAAAAGAAGAGGTTCAGAGAGAGACTGGAGAAATGGAGAAATTGAGTCGAGAGGGGCAAAGCTCCCTGCTCACCTCCCTCAGCAATCTCCTAGGAAAGAAAAATGAGCTCCAAGACCTTGAGCAGACGGTGAGACCCCAGCGGGAGACAGGAAGTGGGGGGCGGGAGGCGTGTCTGGGTGGTGGTGGGTCGTTGTAGACGGGGAGAGCAACCGACAGTGGCACAGAGTGGCCAAAGGCTGGGGAATCAATTTGGCAAGCTGATTTAGCAAATTAAAAAATAGCAGATATCTTTCCCAAGGCTGGCCAAGTGTACCTAGGCTGCTAGGCCACCACTGGTCCCTTTGTCCATTAAAAGGGGTATCAGTAGTATAGGGTTCCCTCAAGAGCTGTGCGTCCTCTGATGGTCGGAGAGTAGCAACAGGCTAGTGGCGCCCTCTGCTGGAGAACAGCTTGAACTTTCCAGAACTCAAAACCCAGGGACCAAAACTCAAAAACCAGGAACCAGCCCAGCATTTTCTACACACACACACACACACACACACGCACACACGCGCACACGCGCACACGCGCACACGCGCACGGAATGGGAGAATTCAGAGACTATTGTGTGCCAGGTGCTGGGTTAGGCCTTCCCTGAGGTATTAGTCACCCAGTTTTCCTCACAGCTTGAAGGGGCTCTAGACAAGGGACATGAAGTGACCCTGGAAGCATTCCCCAAAGATGTCCTGCTGTCCAAGAATGCCATGGATGCCACCCTCTATTTCCTTGGGGCCCTAACAGGTGAGTGAGAACTGAGTAAGGTAGGGTTTTTTGGTTTTTGTTTGTTTGTTTGTTTCCTGTTATAAGAGTAAAACATATAACCATTGAGATGTAATAAGAATAAATTAATAAAATAAAATTTAAAAATTAAAAAAAAAAAAGAGTAAAACATGTGAGGCTGGAGAGGTGGCTCAGAGGTTAAGAGCACTGAGTGCTCTTCCAGAGGTCCTGAGTTCAATTGCCAGCAACCACATGGTGGCTCACAACCATCTAAATGTGATCTAATGTCCTCTTCTGGCCTGCAGGCACAGATGCAGGCAGAGCACAGTATACATAATAAATAAATAAATCTTTTTTTTTTTTTTTTTTTTTTTTTTTTTAAAAAGAGTAGCCGGGTGTGGTGACACACATCTTTAATCTCAGCACTCATGAGGCAGAGGCAGGTGGATCACTGTGAGTTAGAGGCCAGCCTGGTCTACAAAGCAAGTCCAGGACAACCAAGGCTACACAGAGAAACCCTGTCTCGAAAAATCAAAAAAAGGAGTAAATCATGTGAATGAATTCCCAAATGCATGAGTGAGTGAATCCCAGGTGGTTTATACTACATGGCTTATATAGACATTTAAAAAAAAATGGCTCCAGCTACAGCTACAGCATTTGATTAGCGCACACAAGATCCTGAGTTCAATCGCTGGTAATAGAGGGAGAAAAAAAAATCACCACCAAATTGGTTTTATTCCTAGAGATTCAATTGCTCTTTTTTTTCCCCTCCATTTCAACTTTCTGCATAGACTACACCTGTTAGTTTTTTTCTTTTTTGTTATTGTTGTTTTTCTTTGTTTGTTGTTTTTGTTTTTTCGAGACAGGATTTCTCTGTGTAGCCTTGACTGTCCTGAAACTCTCACAGTAGACCAGACTGGCTTTGAACTCACAGAGATCCACCTGCCTCTGCCTCCTGAGTACTGGGATTAAAGACCTGTGCCACCATGCCCAGCACACCTGTTAGCTTTAATTTCAGAGAATAACTGATCTTCTTGTGCCTATTCTCTCTCCTTCCCTCTTCATGATGATTTTCCCACTTAAAAAATAAAACAAAACTCTGAGTCCTTTAAACGTAGACTAAGATGTTTGCTACTTTTTGCAAGGACCATAAGATGACCCAGGGAGTAAAAGTGCTTGCCACCAAGACTTATAATGTGAGGTCAATTCCCAGAACCCACCTGGTAGAGAACCAACCCCTGCAATCTGTCCCCTGCCTTTCATATACACACCATGACACTCACAGGAGTGTGCTCAAGTACATGTGTGTGTGTGTGTGTGCGCACATACACAGACACACACAGAAGTGGGGGGAAAGCCAGGCATGGTGATGCACACCTTTAATCCAGCACTAGAGAGGCAGAGATCTCTGTGAGTTCAAGGCCAGTCTGGTCTACATATCGAGTTCCAGGACAGCCAGGGCTACATAGTGAGACCCTGTCTCAAAAAATAAAATAAAATAATGTGAAGGGGGGTAGAGTGGGAGATTTTCTGTCAAATGCCAAACCCAAAGGAAACCCCTCAGCTATGGCTCCCTTAACAGCCTTGTCACCAGTGCAGTAGCCCATAAAACCCAGCATTCAGGAGGTTGAGGCAAGAGGATCACTGTGGATCTGAGGCCACCTTGGGTAAAGAGTGAGTTCTAGTCCAACCTGGCCTACAGAATGAGATCCTGTCTCAAAGACAAGCAAAAAGCACACAGCTTTGTCTTCTTCCAAAAACTGCATTGAAAGATTTGTGTTTGCTGCTGTTGTTTTTGTTTTTGTTTTTTGTTTTTTGTTTTCAGACAGGGTCTCATTATGTATCCCTGGCGGGCCTGAAACTCACTATGTAGCTCTGGCTGGCCTGGAACTCACTATGTAGAACAATCTGGCCTCAAACTCACAGAGATCCATATACCTCTGCTTCCCAAAGGCTGAGCTTAAAGGTTTATGCCACTCTACCCAGTCAAAGACCACCATTTTTTATTTAATAGCCAACAAAGGTGTGTGTTATAGAGCAGGTGTTCAGCTGTGGACAGATGCAAGGATGGATGGATGGATGATGGATGCAAGGATGGATGGGTGATGGGCTGATTGGAGTGTGCTGGAATTCAATAACCACACTGATTGGAGTCTGTAGTTCCCTCTGTACCAGCAACCCGTTTTCATTCTTTCTTTCTTTGCTTTTCCCTCCAGTGTTAAGTGAAGCCCAACAAAAGCTTCTAGTAAAATCCTTGGAGAAAAAGATCATCCCAGTGCAACTGAAGCTGGTAAAGAAAAAAGCTGCAGGTGTCAGGGAGAGTCTGGGAGGGAGGTGCCAGAAGCAGTGGGAGCTTGCAAACAGAGTGCTCAGAGGTCCCTGCCCATCCCTGAAGAAAATGTCTTCTCCCCTCTCTAGCTGTTTAGGGTCATCAGCTTGCCTTTGGTAGGAGAGAGGAAGGCTTTCCTGGTTCCTCCTTTTTCCAGACACTTTGGTCTCTTGCAGGTTGAAAGCACCATGGAGCAGAACTTCCTGCAAGATAAAGAGGGTGTTTTTCCCCTGCGGCCTGACCTGCTCTCCTCCCTCGGGGAGGAGGAACTAACCCTCACCGAGGCTTTGGTGGGGCTAAGTGGCCTGGAAGTCCAGAGATCAGGCCCCCAGTACATGTGGGATCCAGATACTCTGCCCCGCCTCTGTGCCCTCTACGCTAGTCTCTCCCTCCTTCAGCTGCTGAGCAAGGCTTCCTAACGGTGCCCTCTCAGCTTGCTTCCCTCACACCTTCCCAGTCTTACTTCCCTCTCTCTCTCTCTCTCTCTCTCTCTCTCTCTCTCTCTCTCTCTCTCTCTCTGTAACACTCCAAGACACTACAGAGCTGAGGATAGCTGAAATGCCAGCTCATCCTCCACAGTCACCTGCCTCACCATCCATCCCTTTTGTCCTCCACCTCAGCAACCCACTAAGCCCATCTCCTGATGCCTCCACCCTGAAGATACAGGAGCATCCCAACTCTTACAACTTTGAGCCATTTCATTATGGGGGGGGGGGGTTGCGGGGGGGGGGGAAGCCAGGGGGTAGTGGTGCACTCCTTTAATCCCAGCACTCAAGAGGCAGAGGCAAGCAGATCTCTGTGAGTTCGAGGCCTACCTGGTCTGCAGAGTGAGCTCCAGGACAACTAGGACTACACAGAGAAACCCTGTCTCAAAAAATTAAACTAAACAAAATGAACAAGAATAAAACAACAACAGCAAAACCCATTTATTTCCCAGTCTAATCCTTCCTACTTGTGCCTCCAAAAAACTATTCATCTATCCTAGGACAAACTATCTTTTGGTTTTTCTGTCAAGGGAATTAAAGAAACAGACTTGAGCCGGGCGGTGGTGGCACACGCCTTTATTCCCAGCACTCAGGAGGCAGAGGCAGGTGGATCGCTGTGTCGAGGCCAGCCTGGTCTACAAAGCAAGTCCAGGACAGACAACCCTGTCTCGGGGGGGAAAAAAAAAAAAACAAGAAACAGACGTGATCCACATGTACATGGTGCTGCTCGCACTGTCCTCAGGCCTGCCAGCTGGAAAAAGTGCTCCAAAACCTCAGTGGGTTAGAATCCAGATCTGCTCTACACTGAAAAGTCCATCCAAACAGCGTGACTTCACTGAACAGCCACGTCCTATAGCCCTGGTTGAGGGCTTGGCAGAGGAAGAAGTCTAGAGGAAATGATACGAAGCCCAGACAATGCAAAGCAAAACAAAATTTCAAATAGAAGTTAAGTAGAAAAGGGAGGTGGCCATAGTGAGACCCTGAACTTAAAGTTAAAAAAGAGCGAGAGGCTGGAGAGATGGCTCAGCGGATAAGAGCACTGTCTGCTTTTCTAAAGGTCTTGAGTTCAATTCCCAGCAACCACATGGTGGCTCACAACCATCTATAATGTGATCTGGTGCCCTCTTCTGGCATACAGGCAAAGCATTGTATATGTAATAAATAAACAAATATTAAAAAAAAAAAAAAAGAGCGAGAGGCGAGAGGAACACCCAAGAATGAGACCCAAACTTTTAAAGATTTATTTATTTTATTATTTATTGCATATAAGTGCTTTATCTGCAGAAGATAAACCACATGTGAGCCACCATGTGGTTGCTGGGAATTGAACTCAGGACCTCTGGAAGAGCAGGCGGCGCTCTTAACCACTGAACCATCTCTCTAGCCCAAGACCCAAAAGTTCTAAATCAGTGGTTCTCAACCTGTGACCTTTTCACAGGAATTGCATATCAGTTATTTACATTATAATACACAATAGTAACAAAATTACAGTTCTGAAGTAGCAATGAAAATAACTCTATGGGGCCAGGTGTGGTGGTGCACACCTTTAATCCCAGCACTCGGGAGGCAGAGGCAGGTGGATCGCACTGTGAGTTCGAGGCCAGCCTGGTCTACAAAGTGAGTCCGGGACAGCCAAGGCTACACAGAGAAACCTTGTCTTGAAAAAAACCAAAATGAAAAAAAGAAAAGAAAAGAACTCTATGGTTGGAGGGGGGTAGCGGTCACCATAACATGAAAAACTGGATTAGAGGGTCACAGCATTAGGAAGGTTGAGACCCACTGTTTTAAATGACATTGGCTTTCTTTGTTGTTGTTGTTTTGTTTTGTTTTCAACCCTCAAATCCAGGATGAGTGCGAAAGGAAATAGTATGAATAGGCCTATGTATCGTAATCTCATTAAACGTCTGTGTTCATATCACCCTCAGCCTAAAGCTGGCTTTCAGTGTCTGTAACCAATGCTATTTACTTATATTTATTTATGGGGAGGGTGCATGTGTGCCGCCGTGGTTTGCTCCTTGGGTCAGAGGACAGCTTCTGGGAGTCGCTTCCCTCCTCCCATCTTATTATGATCCAGGGATTAAATCACTCAGGTTTGGCAGCAAGCAGAGCCATCTTCACGTCCCTCTAACATCTCCATCTCCTCCTCCCTCTTACACGCAGGGGTATTTTGCCTGCAAGTAGATACAGGTACCGCTTGTGGGCCTAGGGCCCTCGGAGGCCACAAGACAAGGTTTTGGATCCTTGGAGGGAACTGGAAAATAGATGGTTGTGACCCACTGTGTGGGTACTGGGCTCTAACTCAGGCCTTCTGCAGGTAATACCTTTAACCTCTGAGTTATTGCTGAAGCACTTGGAGACATGTGCGCGCACGCGCGCGCACACACACACACACACACACACACACACACACCAATCTCTTTTAAAGCATTTTATGAGTAGACTGTATCTCAAAGACTTCAGGCCCCAGGAGTCAGAGGTTTAGAATCCCCCGGTCCCTCCACACAGCGAGAACTCATGGCCGGCTGCCAAAAGCTTCATGCGTAGCTGGGACTCTTGGCATCTTCTGAAGCCCTCAGCTCTGCGGGGTTGCTATCTGCCGACTTGTTTTTCCATTCCTTATGATGTAAACTTTAATGGAGAGATGAGCTAATATCTCAACCATCCAGACTGGTTACTTCTTTGATCCACAGGACGAATGACAAAAGCTCGTCTGTTTCCTCCTTCTACCTTTCGCAGCCACCCACAGTCCTTTGTATCATAAGGGAGCTTTGATAAGTTTATCCCTGTGCTCATCAGAAAGCTCTGCTCCAGAACTGGTTAAAACAGATAAGCATCCAGGTGGTGGCGCACGCCTTTAATCCTAGCACTTGGGAGGCAGAAGCAGGTGGATCATTGTGAGTTCGAGGCCAGCCTGGTCTACAAAGCAAGTCCAGGATAGTCAAGGCTACACAGAGAAACCCTGCCTCAACAACAACAAAAAAGAAAGAAAGAAAAAAAAGAAAGAAAGCTCTGGGGCTGGAGAGATGGCTCAGTGGTTAAGAGCACTGTCTGCTCTTCCAAAGGACTCGAGTTCAATTCCCAGCCACCACATGGCAGTTCACAACTGCCTGTAATTCTGGTTCCAATGGCTCTGATACCCTCACTCTAAAATAAAATTAAATAAATTATTTTAAAAAAGAAAGAAAGCTCTGCTCCCTGCCCACCACCACTTGGGGGAGGGGGTGCGGGCTCTGTGTGTGTGTGTGTGTGTGTGTGTGTGTCTGTGTGTGTGTGTGTCTGTGTGTGTGTGTGTGTGTGTTGGATGAATAGGTTCAGGTATACGCCCCAAAACTGGAGCACACATTTCTGTTTGGCAAGTGACTACTTAATAGAGAGGGTTGTTTGCCAAAATAGAAAAAAAAACAAAAAACAAAAAACCCAACAGATAAGAAGGGACAGCAGCGAGGAGGCTGGCTCAGCAGGTAAAGGCCCTTGCTGCCAAGACTCATGACCTGACTTCCATTGCCAGGCCCCACATGGTGGAAAGAGAGAATGGATGTCTGAAAGTTGTCCTCTGACTTCTACATGTGCAGCATGGTAAGAGTGGCTCCCAACTCATTTTAAATTATTAAATATGCGGTGCTGGAGAGAGAGTTCAGCGGTTAAGAGCACTGGCTGCTCTTCCAGAGGACCTGGGTTCAGTCCCCAGCAACCACATGGCAGCTCATAACTGTCTGCAACTCCAGTTCCAAGGGATTCAATACCAAGTAAAATATCAATGGACATTACATTTAGAAATTAGCCGAATGTCGGGCATGGTGGCGCACGCCTTTAATCCCAGCACTCGGGAGGCAGAGGCAGGCGGATCGCTGTGAGTTCGAGGCCAGCCTAGTCTACAAAGTGAGTCCAGGGCAGCTGGATGCTGGTACGTGCTTGTAATACCAGCCCTCAGGGAGGCAGAAGCAGGTAGATCATTGTGAGTTCGAGGCCAGGCAGGTCTACAGAGCAAGTCCAGAACAGCCAAGGGTACATAGAGCAACCCTGTCTGGAAAAACCAAATGAACAAATAAATAAATCTTGAAGGAAAAAAATCCTAGCTACCTTTCATCTAGAGGCAGAGGAGGAATCTCTGACTTCAGGCCAGCAAGGGCAATGTAGTGAGATCTATCTCAAAACAAACAAAGAGGTCCTGAATATTTATAGAAACAAAAGAGCATATAGTCAAACACACCCTCCGTCTTCTGAGCCAGGTCCAGCTCTGAAACTCAGCATTTTATTTATAGAGGTTTTTTTTTTAAGTTCCTATGTTGGAGTGTTTTATGCTTTGAGATACGCCCATGTATCATCAAAACTGAGGCAGAAGGAGTCTTGTGGGAAAGCAGTGTGCAGGCTTCCGGGTCCAGTTTTCTTCCATTTGTGTACACCCCGGAGAATGTCACCATTCCGTTCCCCACTCACAGGTGTTGGATGTATAAAGGCCTCCTCAGATTGCTCCCTTGGAGCCTCAGCCACGGAGACTCCACCCTCTCTCTTCCATCCCCAGAGTGCACAGCATCCCAGAGCACTTTCCTCTAAAAGTCTCTGTGGTACCACCTGTGCTGTTTTCATTTTGAAAAGATGATGTGTTTGTCATCACACACACACACACACACACACACACACACACAACCATGGAGGTCAGTAGTCAGTAGACACTGTGGAGGTCAGTGGAGTCAGTTCCCTCCTTCCACCTTTACCTGGTTTCCGGGAATGGAGCTCACGTGCCCTCAGGTTTGTGGCAACACGTTTATCTCCCGACTCATCTTGTTTGGTCAGTTGTTTTGAGTGTTTGAGAGGGCAGCAAGCTCTCACAGGCTGACCTCCAACTAATGAGAGTTCTCTCAGCCTCCTAAGTGCTTACTGGAGTGGAGCATCATGACTGACATTACTTTTTTATTATTTTTATTTTTTTTGAGACAGGGTCTCTCTGTGTAGCCTTGGCTGTTCTGGACTCACTTTGTAAATCAGGCTGGCCTTGAACTCATAGCGATCCACCTGCCTCTGCCTCCCAAGTGCTGGGATTAAAGGCATGCGCCACCATGCCCAGCACATTTTTTTTTTTTCAAAAAGCAAACAAAAAAGTGTGTCTGGTGGTGCTGGCGCACGCCATTAATCCCAGCACTCACTCGGGAGGCAGAGGCAAACGGATCTCTGTGAGTTTGAGGCCAGTCTGGTTTACATAGTGAGTTCCAGGGCTACACAGAGAAACCTTGTTTTGAAAAACAAAACAAAACATTTATATACTGTGGTAAGGAATGCCACAGCCTGCTTGTGGAGATCACAGAACAACTTGTGGGACTCAATTCTCTCCTTTTACCACGTGACCCAGGGATCAAACTCATGTCTTTACACTCGGTGGCAAGCACCTTTACCCAAGTCATATTTCACCCACCCACTTTTTTTTTTTTTTTTGAGACAGGGTCTTTCTATGTAGTTCTGCTCGTCCCAGAACTTGCTATGTAGACCAAGCTGGCTTTGAACTCTGAGATCGGTCTCCCTAGTGCTAGGATTAAAGGCGTGCACCACCACACTGAGCTTGCTGGGTTTTTTCCAACAATCCTATATGTACTGGACCTGAGCCGTATGGAAGTGGACTCCTATTATTAAATTTGACTATTTTAAGATATATCTATTTAAAAAAAAGATATATCTATTGTGTATTCAATGCTCTGCTTGCATGTACACCTGCAGGTCAGATCACATTATAGAAGTTGCTCGGAATTGAACTCAGGACCTCTGGAAGTGCAGTCAGCGCTCTTAACCTCTGAGCTACCGCTCCAGCCCAAAATAACTGATTTTTAAAAAATTAACTCTACCCAACACACTCCCAGGCTGCAGAGATAGTATGCCTTATAGTCAGCATTATACAAAAGTTTGACAAGGAATTTCAGATGTCATAGGGCTGAGCTCAGTTTATTGCAAGCCCAACAACCTGACTACAAGTCCACAAGCTCCTTTTCTTCCTGGTGGTGGAAGCACATGGCGGGCGTTGAGAGCGCGAGACTGGCGGATTTCATAGGGGACCTGACCAGCGCAAACTGGGAGAGCTTGCTGGGGAGAAAAACCCACCCAGCAACTCGTGACGTCATCGGATCTGCGCTCCAATAAGCCCTACCCACTTACGTATTAGAGTCAGTGGTAGCCCGTGTTGGAGTGTAAGGGGACCTCTCGCGGACATCCAAAGACACGCACTCGACAGGAAGATAAAAATCACTCTTAAGCCTTACCAATTCCTGCGGACTCCTCCCCTTTCCTAGAAGATCCGCCTCCAACGTGCACCTCGGCTGTTGATTTCTTTCCCCTCCCAGGACTCGGCCATCTGCTCGCCGGGCCTGGCATTTCCCAGAAGCCCCAGCGCCGGGAAGGAGTTTGCAGCTGCTCGGTCATCGTGCGGCCCGACGCGAGCCCGCGCTGGTGTGCAGGCCCGGCTCTGTGCCTGGTCTCTGGTGTGAGGGTTTACGCGAGGCCCCTGCCTCGGTCCCCGGACTAGGCCGCGACCCCGGGAGCCATGAAGCAGGAGGGCTCGGCGCGGCGCCGAGGCGCCGACAAGGCAAAGCCGCCGCCGGGAGGGGAACAAGAACCACCGCCGCCGGCCCCCCAGGATGTGGAGATGAAAGAGGAGGCAGCAGCCGGGAGCGGCTCAACGGGGGAGGGAGACGGCAAGGGAGCTGCGAGCGAGCACTCTCAGCGAGAGCTGGACACTGTCACCTTGGAAGGTACGGGAGCCCGCGTCGCGGACGGACCGCGATCACGGGTGACAGCGGCCACGGTGATGCGACTTCTCCCTGGGACCTCTGCGCAGCTTCCACCTTCCTCGGTTCCGTGTGTTCGGTCAATGGGACTGGGGTCGGAAGTGCCCGCCCTACGACCCTGATGCTCTCGACCCCAGCCGGCGACCGCACCTGTTTCTCCAGGCTGCGGACTGCTCTCCTCGCACTCCACTCTTCTCTTCTGGGCTTGCATCTTGGTCTCAGCGAGCCTTTTCTTCCGCCTTTAATACACCCCACCCGACCGACTCTAGCGCCTCCGAAATGCTATTGATCTCTAGAAATCAGTGTTTGTATTTGTGTCTTAAAGAGGCCAGGGTAACAGATAACGCTGCCCCTCAGTTTAAGAGTGCATAAAAGGGTTAGCTTCCTTTAGCGAACTCCCTCAGAAAGCCTACCTTGTGTTGCTTCCTTTTATTCTGTAGTTGAAGTATCCAAACTGTCCCGTTGCTCTTTTCCTCTCTCTCTTAAGGTCCTTTACCCCTCCTTTCTTTAAGAGTTCAAGTGCATATACACAGACTTTTAATTCTGACTTGTCTTTTCTTTTCTTTTTTTTCTAAAGACTTATTTATTATTATGTATACAATATGCATCAGATCACATTATAGATGGTTGTGAGCCACCATGTGGTTGCTGGGAATTGAACTCAGGACCTCTGGAAGCGCAGTCAGTGCTCTTAACCACTGAACCATCTCTCCAGCCCCGACTTGTCTTTTCTTTCTTTTTCTTTTTTAGTTTATAATGCTTACCTGTGGCCTCTAGTCCTAAAAGCCAACACTATCTCCATCTTTTTTTCTTCCAGAGGCTAGTTCTCAGATTCCTACTCTTTTCTTTTGGGGGTTTTTGTGTTGTTGTTGTTTTGAGACAGGGTTTCTCTGTGTAGCCTTGACTGTCCTGGGCTCGCTTTGTAGACCAGGCTGGCCTCGAACTCACAGAGATCCACCTGCCTCCCAAGTGCTGGGATTAATGGCGTGGGCCACCACCGCCCAGCCCCTACTGTTCTCTTAAGTTGCTGTTTCACTTTTTCCAGTTAGTGCATCTTGACCATGTTCGAAGTGAGTGAGGTGAGGCTTCTCACGGTGATCTGCAGTTTTCCAAGTTCTGGTTCAAATGGGACCAGACTCCTTACTAGATACTCACAGTCAGTCAGCCTGCCCCCCAAGCCCCCATCCCCTCCACCCCCCACCTCCCGCCTCTTTCTGCTTCTCTCTGCTTAAGTGTAGGTATGCTCTGAGTGGTACTCTTTTTTTTCTGAGTGGTACTCTTGAGGACGTTTGTGTTTTGTTTGGGTTTTTTTTGTTTGTTTGTTTGTTTAGTTTTTTCAAGACAGGGTTTCTCTGTTTGGCCTTGACTGTCCTGGACTCGCTTTGTAGACCAGGCTGGCCTCGAACTCACAGCGACCCTCCTGCCTCTGCCTCCTTGAGTGCTGGGATTAAAGGTGTATGCCACCATGCCCGGCTCTAGGACATTTGTATGGCATGCATTAACTCCCACTCTAAAAGTTGGCAACAAGATCCCTACACAACGAAGGTCTTTTACCTGAAATAAAAGTCGCCAGTGGCAGAGAGGTCACCCATCATTCCCTCCTGTGTGTGTGTCTGTCTGTGTGTCTGTGTGTCTTTCATTGTGGTTTGTATTCATGGTAGAGATTTTGGAACATATGAGAATTTTAAAGTAACAGGGAGAAAAATTTCAACCAGAGTTGGGATTAAAGACGTGCGCCACCACCGCCCGGCCCCTGTGTATTTTCACACTATTCCATAATTGAAATCACTGAAGCACACAGTTTGAATTGGGGTAATAGTGTGTAAAGATGTTACTTTTTTTTTTCTTTTTTGGTCTGTTTCCATTCAGCACATCCATGAGCGTAGGATTCAATTGATTCAGGAAGGGTGTGTTGACTACTTAGTAGTGACTGAGACTGCAAACCCCAGGATCAGTTTCTCTGTTTGTGTGGGTGAAGTTAATAGCATTATCTGTTCTGTTGAGTTACTGTGAACGTAAGAGCACGTGAACTGTGCCTAGCACATGGTAAGCCCGCAGTAAAGAGTGGCTGCTACTGTTTGTAATAACCAGTGTCACAGACACCCATTGGCACGTGGGAAATGTGTCTAAGAAACTGCCAGTTGGTTGCATTCTTTTCATTGCTGTACATTTAAAGTTTTTCTTGTTTCTTTCTTTTTTTTTTTTTTTTTTTTTTTTGGTTTCTTGTTCTTTTAAGTAGTTTTGCAATCATCACTACTCCCAGGCTTTTAATCGACTTGTTTTGGTTTTTTCTGTCTTTTCGAGACAGGGTTTCTCTGTGTAGCCTTGGCTGTCCTGACTCACTTGTAGACTAGGCTGGCCTCGAACTCACAGTCATCCGCCTGCCTCTGCCTCCCGAGTGCTGGGATTAAAGGCATGTGCCACCACTGCCCGGCTTAATCGACTGTTAACTATTTAAATGAAGCTTCCATGCATTTATATGCCTAAGTCAAAATGGATAAACATGTCTAAATTTAAATTTGAGTGTGTGAATGTTTTACCTGCATGTTTGTAAGTGCACCGCCTGTGTACAATGTCCAAAAGGCCAGAAGAGGACATTTGATCCCCTAGGACTCTGGTTTTAGACAAGTGTGAGCCACCGTGTGGGTGCTGGGAATTGAACTCAGGTCCTCTGGACGAGCAGCCAGTGCTCTGAACCACTGAGCCGGCTCTTCAAAGCACATTTCCTTTCTTTCTGTTTAAAAAATTTTTTTCTTATTTATTATGTATATAACGTTCTGCCTGGTTGTACCCCTGCAGGCCAGAAGAGGGCATCAGAGCACATTATAGATGGCTGTGAGCCACCATGTGGTTGCTGGGAATTGAACTCAGGACCTCTGGAACAGCAGTCAGTGCTCTTAACCACTGAGCCATCTCTCCAGCCCCTGGGCATATTTCTAAAGTTTTTTTATGTTCTAAAAATCTGATTTACAGTATAAAAGCCCTTTTCTCTTTACTGTTTATGTTTCCATTCTTACAAATATTGCTATTTTGGTATTATAAAAATGTTCCCAAGCTGTGCATGGTGGCACACGCCTTTAATCCCAGCACTTGGGAGGCAGAGGCAGGTGGGTCTCTCTGAGTTCAAGATCAGCCTGGTCTACAAAGGGAGCCCAGGACAGCCAAGCCTACAGGCTACACAGAGAAACCCTGACTCTGAATGAAGGAAAAAAAAAAAAAGGTCCCGTTTTCAGATCTTTAGGTGCTACCAAAATACAGTCCCCCATGTCTTTCAGCGGTTTGCCATCTTCTGGCTGTGTCCACGCCCACTTCTGTTTTGAGGTTATGGTAGTAGTTTCTCTTAACCAGTTATATAAATTCCTCATGAGATGAAATGTGAATCTGGCCAAAATTGTTGTAGTTAGGCTCATTGTGTGTGTGTCTCTGTGAGATGTCTTCACTGGTTACAGACGTTTTCGCTATTTTGAGCTCTGATAATTCTCCGTGTGTTTCTTCTACTTCCTCAACTCTTTTCGTGTCTATGCCTTTCTGCTCTCCTCTACCCTGGCCCCTTGTTTCCTGGTTATGTCTGAAAACAGTGTGGTGCATCCATAAATATTGCTTAACTCTCTTGGGCCAGAAGGGGTGGATGAACGTACTGCCCCTTGGGAAACTGCTCCATGGAATTGTGTCCCCCAGAGTGGTGGGGAAACAGGAAGAACTGGAAGTGACATCTTTTTCTTCTCTGGTCTTCTGCAGATATCAAAGAGCATGTGAAACAGCTAGAGAAGGCTGTCTCAGGCAAGGAGCCTCGGTCTGTGCTGAGGGCGCTTCGGATGCTGCCGTCCACGTCACGCCGCCTCAACCACTATGTTCTGTATAAGGCCGTGCATGGCTTCTTCACCTCCAATACCGCCACTCGAGACTTCTTGCTGCCCTTCCTAGAAGAAGTGAGTGGGGCTAGCTTCCAGGGTGTCTGCTAGGATTTGCAGTGGTCTCAGGTGTGGCGGCTTCATCCCTAACTCAAGCCTTCTGTGAGACTATTGCAGTCTTTACTGTATTCCGTTGTCAGCCTCCTTGACACTCCAGGAAAAGGGCTCTCTTTAATTTTGTATCCTCAGCACCTGGCATATCAGGTGCTCAGTAAATGTGTGTTGAAACACATAGGGAGTGCCCAGGAAGCTGTTGTGGACTGATTTGGCTGCACTTGCCCATGGTAACCCTGTCCTCTCCTAGCCCATGGACACAGAAGCCGATCCCCAGTTCCGTCCGCGCACAGGAAAGGCGGCATCAGCACCCCTCCTGCCTGAAGTGGAGGCCTATCTGCAGCTGCTCATGGTCATCTTCCTGATGAACAGCAAGCGCTACAAAGAGGTACGCGGGATGCGGCGGGAGTCGTCAGCCAGCCCCAGGGCAGTTAGGGCTCCAGTGAAGTAGAGGGGATCAGTGTGAACTCTCTGTGCCTCCACCTCCCCATGCCAGGCATGGTGGTGCACACCTGCCATTCCACTGCTCAGAAGCTGAGGCAGACTAGAAATTCGGGGGCCAACCTGGGCTGCCTAATGAGACCCTCCCTCACATTTGCACAGAACAAACGTTCTTAGATTTTTAAGAAATGGCAGCCAGGCAGTGATGGCGCATACCTTTAATTCCAGGACTCCGGGGGCAGAGGCAGATGGATTGATATAGGGCACATGCATACACAAGTAAAAGTAATAGTTCTTCAAAATGATATTTTCTTTCTTTTTTTTTTTTTTTGGTTTTTCGAGACAGGGTCTCTCTGTGTAGCCTTGGCTGTCCTGGACTCACTTTGTAAACCAGGCTGGCCTCGAACTCACAGCAATCCACCTGCCTCTGCCTCCCGAGTGCTGGGATTAAAGGCGTGCGCCACCACGCCCGGCTCAAAATGATATTTTCAAAAAACCAACTCTGTGAGGCTGGAGAGAGGGTTCTGCTGCAGAGGACCCAGGTTTGGTTCCCAGCACCCACATAGCAGCTCACAACCGTATGTAACTCCATTCCCAGGAGATTCAACACCTTCTGGCTTGGGCACCAAGCAGACATGCGGTGGGCTTAATAGAATCCAGGCAAAACACTCATACCCATGAGATAAAAATAAAGTCAAAGCCTCTCGCTGCCCACCAGAAGCATTTCCTTTTGCTGTATACAGTTGGTGGTTCTAGCTGAATACACAGTGTACACAGAGGGTTGTGCAGCCATTAGCACTAACTTCAAGGACATGTTCCTTGCTCTAGCACACACACCATGTCTGCCAGCAGCCCCTTGCTGCCCTCCACTTACCCACAACACACCAGTGTCCTTTCTATCTCTGGAAGATTTGCTGCTTGCACTAATACAAGGTTTAAAGAGTGTGCACAGGGTAATGGCATGGATCAACAGCAGCATGCCACTCTGCTTTATTTTAACTGAAGATGGAGCCCAGGACCTTGTACATGTTAGCGCTGGGTAAGCACTATACCACAGAGCCATACCCCCAGCTTGACAATTTTTATTTTGTTTGGTTTCAGCATTTTACTCTATAACCCAAGCTGTCTGAAGCTTGCTGCAGCCCAGCAAGTGGAACCACATTTTTGTGACTGGCTAATGTTCTAACGAATATGTCTTTTTGTTTGTTTTGGGGACACTTGTCTCTAGGCCAGCCTAACCTCCATCTGGGTCTTCCCCCTCATCCTCCCAAGTACTGGGATTACAGGCTTGCAGCGCCACACTTGGTTATTTGTGCGTTCTTCAGCCCCCAAGAACTACTTGGGTTATCTTGAAGGATGCAGATACTGGCACGTGTCTGAGGCTTTTGTAGCTGTTTCCAGTTCTCTTGGGTTCACACCCAGGAGCAGAGTTGCTGGCTCATGACAGTTCCTCTTTGACCTTTGGAGGAATTACCTCTTTTGACCCCAACCCCCACCAGGCCCAGAAAGTCTCTGATGACCTGATGCAGAAGATCAGCACTCAGAACCGCCGAGCCCTGGACCTCGTAGCTGCTAAGTGCTACTATTATCACGCCCGGGTCTATGAGTTCCTGGACAAGCTGGATGTCGTGCGCAGGTATGGGTAGCCAGGTCTGCGCGGGATCAGAGCCTGGTCCTCACTGTGGGCTTGGAGAGAGTGCGGAACTGGGGGTACGAGCTTCTGTTTTAGTCACTGCTCTATTGCTCTGAAGAGACACCATGACAAGGCAACTCATAAAATAAAGCTTTTCGCCGGGTGTGATGGCGCACACCTGTAAGCCCAGCACTCAGGAGGCAGAGGCAGGTGGATTGCTGTAAGTTCGAGGCCAGCCTGGTCTACATAGTGAGTCCAGGACAGCCAAGGCTACACAGAGAAACCCTGTCTCGAAAAACCAAAAAATGAAAAATAGAAAGCTTTTCACTCAGGGCTTGCCTACAGTTTCAGAGTTTTTCATCCTGGCAGCAGGCTTGGCTCTGGAGCAGTAGCTGAGAGCTGCATCCTTATCCAGAGGGGATAGGGGCTGGCATTGGATTTTAAAACCTCAGTGACACACTTCTTCTAATAAGACCACATCTACTCCAAGAAAGCCACACCTCCTAATCCTTCTAAGTCTTTCAAATAGTGCCACTCTGTGGTGACTAAGCATTCAAATATCTGAGCCTGTGGGGACTTTTCTTTTCTTTTCTTTTCTTTTCTTTTCTTTTTTTTTTTTTTTTTTTTTTTTTTGGTTTTTTGAGACAGGGTTTCTCTGTGTAGCCTTGGCCATCCTGGACTCACTTTGTAGACCAGGCTGGCCTTGAACTCACAGCGATCCACCTGCCTCTGCCTCCCGAGTGCTGGGATTTAAGGCGTGCGCCACCACGCCCGGCTCGTGGGGACTTTCTTGTTCCAACCACCAGAAGCCCCCAGCAGGTAACAAGGGTCATGGCTAACGTGCCCTGAGCTGTAGGGGTGGCAGTCCTGGCTAAGTCATGGAGCAGCCTCTGGGCTTTAATGAGCTGTCCCTAGCTCTGTCACAAAGGAGGATTGGTAGAAGGACACCTAGGAATATTTTGGCTCTCTGTTCAAAACCTGCTACAGACTCCCCCACCCCACCCCTGTCCCTTTGGGAAATGCCTCCCAGTAGTTTCTGAGAACTGAACTGCCCTACTGCCCTCCTTTCTGAGCCTCTCTCCCCTCCCTGGTGTCCTGTTCTTCCATGAGCATGCCAGACATGCCTCCTTAGAGCCTTTGCCTGTCCTCTCTGCCTGGAACCCGCTCCTCGCCGCCTTCAAGCCTGTGCCTCCCTGTAGCCATCTCAGTGCTGTGGTCACCGAGCTGTGTAAAATCTAGGCCTGGGCCGGTGAAATGGCTCAGTGGGTAAAAGTCCAGATCTTAGTTCCAACCCTGAGGTCCACATGGTAGAAAGAGAAAGCCAATTCCCAAACATTTTCTCTGGCCTCCATATTTATGCTATTGCATATGCGTGTGCCTCACACACAATATTTTTAATGTAATAAATTTTTTAAAAATTAAGTCCAGGGGCTGTTGGGGAATGGCTCAGCAAGTAAAGACACCTGCTGCCAAGCTTGGGCCTGAATTTGATCCCCAGGACCCAGACTATGGGATGAGAGAACCAGCTCCCGGGGAGTTGTCCTCTGACCTTGTTTACACACTGGCACGTGTGCGCACACAGGCGGTGTATAAAGAACAGCAGCCCAGAGGGACAGCTCAGCTGCTAGAAGCTCCAGCTCAGAACCAAAAGCACAAAGACAACAGGCCAGCCTGTTGTGCCTCCTGCATGCCTGATGCTCTCCCCTGGTTTCGTCTTTTCCTCTGCATTAACCACATTCTTAACACAAGCCCAAGTTTTGTCCTCTCTAGAATAAGGCCAGACATAAGTGGATATTGGTAAACAGCACAAATCAGAGTTGTGTTTTGAGGGGTTTGTTGTTTGTTTTGGAGACCTGGTCTCTCTGTAGTCCTGGCTGTCCTGGAACGAGACAAGTAGACCAGGATGGCCTCAGGCTCCCAGAGGCCGACCTGCCTGTGCCTCTTGAGTCCTGGGATTAAAGGTGTGCCCTGCCATGCTCAGCTTTTTTGTTGGTTTGTTTTTGTTTTTCGAGGCAGGGTCTCTCTATGTAGCCTTGGCTGTTCTGGACTCACTTTGTAGACCAGGCTAGCCTCCAACTCAAAGAGATCTGCCTGCCTCTGCCTCCCAAGTGCTGGGATTAAAGGTGTGAGCCACCACTGCCCGGCTCACTCAGCTTTTTAAAATCTTTATTTATTTATCTTTGAGGCAGGTTCACTGTGTAACCCTGGCTGGCCTGAAACTCTTTATAGATCAGGCTATCCTCAGACTCATAGAGGCTCTCCTGCCTATGCTTCCCAAGCGTCAGGATTAAAGGTGTGACCCGCCAAACCTCACATGGTTTGAGAATTCGATATCCTTTTGCTTTCCTTCTCAAAGCTTCTTGCATGCCCGGCTCCGGACAGCCACCCTCCGTCATGATGCGGACGGACAGGCTACCCTTTTGAACCTCCTGCTTCGGAATTACCTTCATTACAGCTTGTATGACCAGGCTGAGAAGCTAGTGTCCAAGTCTGTGTTCCCTGAACAGGCTAACAACAATGAGTGGGCCAGGTACCTCTACTACACAGGTAAGCAGGGGTCCCCACCCACAAAGCAGGAGGTGGTTCCGGCTGCCTGGTGCAGACTTTGCAGGGTTGTTCCATTTGGCACAGACAGCACTCATCCCAGCTAGGCATGTGCAGGACCAGCCGGGGCTGGTTGGCGCAATCTAGGCCTGCACATGGAGCGATAGACGTTCAAATCATTAGGCAAGCGAGAGGGTGTGGTGGTGGAGGACACCACTCTTGACCCTCCCTCCTCTCCTGTACCCCAGGGCGAATCAAAGCTATCCAGCTGGAGTACTCTGAGGCCCGGAGAACGATGACCAATGCCCTTCGCAAAGCCCCACAGCACACAGCTGTCGGCTTCAAACAGACGGTAAGCCACAGTTACCTTGTCCCTCCGTCCCTTGCTGATCTGGTTCCCCTTAGGTCTGCTTCCCTGCACTGGAGACGGAGCCTCTTGACTCTTGTCCCTGAGGCTCCTCCAGCTGTGAGTGTTGGAGCAGTCACAACACTTCAGCCCCTCTGCCAGCTTATGTGTAGATGCGTTTGAAATGTCCCTGATTCCCAGCACTTCGAACAGTTAGCCTAGGCACGGGGCTGGGTTGTGCTGAGAAGCCCAGACTTTTACTTTGTTCCTTAAGTATCTATCTGGATGAGTGCTCTGTGGCCAGGAAATCCAGAGAGTCTCAGCACTCAAAGCTGAGGGGCTTGTGGCATGGGATCCTTGGCCTCTTCAGAACCTCAGACACGGAAGGTCCCTGGGTTGACCTTGCTGCTTTCAGCGCCGTGGGTAACAGGAAAGGATGAAGAGGACATCTCTCAGCAGTCGGGTTTCAGAGAGGCAAAGGATGTTGCCTCCAGGGATTGTGGGCCCATGGAAAGTACCAGAGCCCAGCTCGGACCCAGTTCTTCCAGCCTGTGTGCCTGCCTCAGCATGCCACCAGCCTCCATTGCTCCCTTGTCAGAGTGGGTGAGCATGGTCCGTGATGGTCAGTGCTCTGAGGCATAGTGTTTCTGCTTGGAAGTTTGGACTGGGTCGACTTAGTTTTAGAGAGAGAATAAGAAATCTGCCGGGCGGTGGTGGCACACACCTTTAATCCCAGCAGAGGAAATCAGATCTCTGTGAGTTCGAGGTCTACAGAGTGAGTTCTGTCCTGTCCAAAAAAAAAAAAAAAAAAAAAAGCCGGGCGTGGTGGCGCACGCCTTTAATCCCAGCACTCGGGAGGCAGAGGCAGGCGGATCGCTGTGAGTTCGAGGCCAGCCTGGTCTACAAAGCGAGTCCAGGACAGCCAAGACTACACAGAGAAACCCTGTCTCAAAAAACCAAAAAAAAAAAAAAAAAAAGAGAGAGAGAGAGAGAGAGAGAAAGAGAATGAAAGAAATTTTAAATTTGAACTAGGTTTTGGACTATTAGTAGGTTTTTCACACAAGGGAATTCCCAGATACACAAGCAGCCTGGTAGATTGCTTCTTTTTTTGTTTTTGTTTTTTTGTTGTTTTGCTTTGTTTTTTGAGACATGGTTTCTCTGTGTAGCCTCGGTTGTCCTGGACTCGCTTTGTAGACCAGGCTGGCCTCGAACTCGTAGCAGTTCGCCTGCCTCTGCCTCCTGAGTGCTGGGATTAAAGGCGTTCGCCACCATGCCCAGCTTTCAAGCTTCTTTTAAAAGTCACTAAAAGGTGGGTGTGGTGGTACACAGTAATCCAAGCAGTTGGGAGGCTGACATAGGAAGACAGCAGATTTGAGGCCAGCCTGGAGTTCATAGTGTAAGACCCTGTCTGAAACAAAAATCCTTACAAGCACAGATAATGAAATAACATGTCACATGCTGGCAAGCACCATGGAGTATATCTGGTATCTCAACTAAGGGGGAGGGACTGGGGCGGGATGGAGCAGTGAGTTGGACTGAGGTCTTTGGCCAACATTCAGTTGATGAGGACGCCTGGGACAATGGGCAGGGAATGTGTGTGTGTGTTTGAGGAGAGGAGGACCTGCCCACAGGTTGCACCTGGGCATGGAAGGGCATAGCTGTACACCTAGGCACAGGCAAGAGCATTGCAAGTTTGAGGCCGGCTGGGACTGTGGAGCAAGACCCCGTTTATAAAGAAATGTATACGTCTGTGTGTCTGTCTTTGCCTGCCTGTCTGTCTCTCTCCGTTATTCCCTTCTCTCTTAAGACGACTCTCACTGTGTAGCCCTGGCTGGCCTGGAACTCACTGTGGCCAAGCTGGCCTCTGCCTCCTGAGTGCTGGGGCTAACGGCGGGCACCATCTGCCCCAGTGTGCACCTTAACTGTCTGTGAGGTGCCTGAGCTGCTAGTTCATGGGAGCTGACCCGCTTAGGAACAGATGAGTGCCAGTTAGCACCCATTACTGCAGCTGCCTTTACACCAAAAACCTTAAAAGACGTCCATTTGGAAGTAGACCTAGGAGGAGTTAGAAGAAGGGAGCAGGGAATGAATGTGACCAAAATACATGTTATGAACATTTCAAAGAATTAATAAAATATAAAGTAAGAAAAAGCACATAATCAAGCCAGGCTTTGTGGCACATGTCATATCCCAGCATGTGGGAAGCTGGAGTAGGAGGGTTTTTTTCCTAATTCTGTAACAAGTGCAGGGCTAGCCTGGGCTATATAACCTAGACTATATAAGGAAACCCTAGATTTTTGAAAAAGCAAACACAGTGTGTTCCCCTTCCACTTCTAAGGTCTAAAGCCTAAAACGTATCTTACAGGGCTAACATTAAAGTGGGGGTGAGCTGGGCTCCTTCTGGGGACCCTGGTGAGTCTGACATGTTCCCCTTCAGGGCCAGGCTGCACCCTAACACCGCACTGTGTGCTCCGGCCTCGGCTTCCCTCTCGCTGTGTTACTTTTTGAGTTCATTGGTTGTTTTGGGGTGCGTGTGTGTGTTTGAAATAGGGTCTCTACATAGCCCTGGCTGTCCTAGAACTCAGTATGTAGACCAGGCTGGCCTCAAACACACAGATCTGCCTCTGCTTCTCAAGTGCTGTGCCACCACTGCCCAGCACTTTTTTTTTCATGATTTATTTTTATTTAAATGGGGGGGGGGTCTGTTTCACCATGTATTTTTGAGTTCCCATAGAGACCAAAGAGAGTATCAGATCCCCTAGAGCTAGGGTTACAGAGTTGCAAGCTACCATATGAGATCTGGGATCGAAACTCCTGTCCTCTGCAAGAGCAGCAAACATTCAGAACTGCTGAGCTGTCTCTGCGTCGTCTCTTCTGTTTAGTTAACTTAGCTTATGCGTCCGTCTGTCTACCTGCTTAACTATGCACGTCACAGTTTTGCCCGCCCTCCCCCTGGGGATGATGAGATCAGGCCCCAGTCAGTTGTCTCTCCGGTGAGCTCCCGCCCACCTGCTCCTGTCACTCACACCTGCAGGTGCACAAGCTTCTGATTGTGGTGGAGCTCCTGCTGGGGGAGATCCCAGACCGCCTGCAGTTCCGCCAGCCCTCCCTCAAGCGCTCTCTCATGCCCTACTTCCTCCTCACCCAAGGTAAGGCTGAGCTCCCAGAGCCCTGCCCTGTGGCCTCATGTGCCCACCTTATGTCCACTAACCCGCCCCTGTCCTCTCACAGCTGTCAGGACAGGAAACCTCGCCAAGTTCAACCAAGTCTTGGATCAGTTTGGGGAGAAGTTCCAAACAGACGGGACGTATACCCTAATTATCCGACTTCGGCACAATGTGATCAAGACAGGTGTGGATGGGGGTCTCAGCAGGGTGCAGGTGCTGTCTTCCTGGGATGGGCAGCCTCGTGGGCAGGTGGGCGGTGACCCGTCCATGTCCACCTGACCGTCACTGCTCCTCCTTCCCAGGTGTGCGCATGATCAGTCTGTCCTATTCACGAATCTCCCTGGCAGACATTGCCCAGAAGCTGCAGCTGGATAGCCCAGAAGATGCAGAGTTCATTGTCGCCAAGGTGGGGCTGGCTTGGGAGCCACAGTGGCCTAGGATGTGACTTCCCTGGCTCTTAGAGGGGGCAGGAGTAGGAGGGAACTCGCCAGAGGTTCAGCGGTAATCTGGTCTCTCCAGAAAACACCAGTCACTGTAGCAAAGCCAGGGGTTTGCCAGAAAGGATGAATCTGGGTGTGAGCATTAGCGCAGAGGACCTGAACAGCAGATTCTCCCAGGAGATGACCTTTCTCCCGTTGGGAGCCCACAGGCTATCCGGGACGGCGTGATCGAGGCCAGCATCAATCATGAGAAGGGCTACGTCCAATCCAAAGAGATGATCGATATCTACTCCACCCGGGAGCCCCAGCTGGCCTTCCACCAGCGCATCTCCTTCTGCCTGGACATCCACAATATGTCTGTCAAGGTCAGATGCCCATGGCTACTGATGGGGCTCCTGGGCAGGATGACCCTCGCTCCCCTAGGCCTCAGGGAAGCCAGGCATCCTTAGCTGATTAGTAGTGCCCAGTTCCCAACCTGTGTCTAAAGTCCACTGATGAGCCAGGCGAGGTGGCACACACCTTTAAGGAGGCAGAGGCAGGCGGGTCACTGAGTTCGAGGCCAGCCTGGCCTACAAAGTGAGTCCTGGACAGCCAAGGCTACACAGAGAAACCCTGTCTGGGGGTGGAGGGTGCAGGAAGTCCACAGGGACAAAGGACTCAGCCAAGGCCCTGTAGCCCCTGCCAGCTGGACTGTAGGCCTGTTCTTGTAGCAGGTCAGGGTAGTCACCAGGGAGGAGCAGTTCCGAGTTTGCTCCGCCACCTCTTCTGAGTCTCGTAATTGCTGCCTGGGTCAGGGATTGCTGACACTAGGCCAGGCTGACCTGTGAAAAACAGGAAGTGGCGTTTAGTTTAACAGGAAGTTTTAACCCCTTCTGTGCCCAGACACTGAGTTTGGTGCTGTTGTCTCCTGGCCTTCTCCCTTCCCCCAGGAACCAGAGTATTGCTGCCTGGGCGGGGGGGGGGGGGGGGGGGGGGGCTCCCCTTTTCTGAGGAATAGGGGAGAGGTGAGGGGAAAAGAGGGAAGAGGATGGGGCCAGGAGGAGAGGAGAGGGGGTGCATTGGAATGTAAAGTGAATAAATAAATTAATTTAGAAGAAATCTACCAAAGTGCACTGTGCAGATGCACAAGGTCCTTCGTAGCCTAGCCCTTTCTGTCCTCACCTTTAACATCTGGTAGTGTAAAAATTCACTTCTAAGTCACTGTGATGGTGCACACCTTTAATCCCCACACTTGGGAGGTAGAGGCAGGTGGGTCTCTGGGTTCTCGGCCAGCCAGGGCTGTATAGAGAGAACCTGCCTTGAGGTAGGTAGTTAGAGATAGAGCGATGAATGAATGGGAGCGAGATCACTTCCCGCCTAGACGGGAGCATGGCCGCGGCCCATCCACCATGCTCAGACCTTGGTGCTGGGCATGTGAAGGGCACGCCTGTGACTCCTGCTTCTGTGTTCAGGCCATGCGCTTCCCTCCCAAATCCTACAACAAGGACCTGGAGTCTGCAGAGGTGAGCGAGGGTGGGCCTTTCAGTGGGGAGTGGGGAAGGGCCTGCAGGGTGGGGGTGAGCGAGAAGGAAGGGTGAGCCTTCCAGAGGAGAGTGGGGAAGGGCCTGCAGGACGGAGCCGCCCTTCCCTGGGTGAAGCCACCAAGCCCTCTCCCCACAGGAGCGGCGTGAGCGGGAGCAGCAAGACTTGGAGTTTGCCAAGGAGATGGCGGAGGATGATGACGACAGCTTCCCTTGAGCCAGGGCCTGGGGAGGGGTGGGCTGAGTGGAGACTGGCTTTTTGTCTTTTCCCTCAGGGGTCCCCCTGCCCGGGAAACTAGTCTCCTTTTCCCACACACAGCTCATAGACTGCATATGTGCAGGGGTCCGGGATGCTGGGAGCCAAACATCCCTCTCTTGCTACCATGCCTCTCTGTAGCTGGTGACAGTACACTGTGGCAGGAGAAGGAGCGGCAGCCTCCTGGAAGCAGGGTCCGGCCTGATGGCGGTGTAGGCAGCAGGAGGGGCGGACAGAACCATGGATTAGGGTGTGGACTAGGGCCTGGAGTTGGGACATGTTGGGTTGTATGTTTTTGAAGCTTCAATTATGATTTTTAAACAATAAAAAGTTATCCAAAGCTCCTTGTACACTGTGTCAGTTATGCAGAGCATTCCCTTGGCTGTGGTGGCAGCAAGCCCAGGTGGCTTTAGTTTTCTTGGTGTCTTAGCTCCAAGTGTGTTCAGGATCCAGCATATCTCCAGGGAAGGAGGCCAATGTAAGGTGCACTGAGGTCATGGGAGCCCAGGTTTGGGGCTCTCACATGTTGGGCAGATAGATGCGTGTCCTAGGTTTCTCTGCGCCAGTCACCAAGTAAGACTGGACTCTGGCCTCCTGGCTCTTCAAATGAAGAACTTAAACTTCCAAGCCGCTCAAAGGGGCGAGCAGAGCAGGCCTGGAAGTCGGTTGGCAGGGTGTTTGTCTGGCATGTGCATTCTCTTGGTGTGATTCCCAGTACTGCACAAAGCAGGCTTGATGGTGCAAACCTGTCACCCAGTACTAGGTTAGGATTTCAAGAGTAAACTGGGCTACATGAGACCCTGCCTCAAAAAAGTCAAGAAAAGCTATGTGGTGGTGGCGTACGCCTTTAATCCCAGCACTTGGGAGGCAGAGGCAAGAGAATTGCTATGAGTTCGAGGCCAGCCTGGTCTACAAAGCTAGTCCAGGGCAGCCAAGGCTACAGAGAAACCCTGTCTCAAAAAAACAAAAAAAGTCAAAGAGTGAGCCACTGACCTCAAGTGCTGTACACAAGAAAGTGGGCTGCTTGCTGAAAACAAAGAATTTGGGGTCAGGAAGGGGATCCCCCAGGTAATCCTGGCTACACATGAGTAGGGATGGACACACACACACACCCTTGTCAAGTGTCCCAGCAGAGGCCCCCACGGTGTCAGTGCAGTTAGGTCTGTGGTCTGTCCCTTTGTCCATGTTGAGCTCTCTTGCTTGAGACACCTGGCATTCTTTTTTTGGTTTTATTTTGTTTTTGGTTTGGTTTTTTTTTTTTCGAGACAGGGTTTCTCGGTGTAATAGAGCCCTGGCTGTTCTGGACTCACTTTGTAGACCAGGCAGGCCTTGAACTCACAGAGATCCGACTGCCTCTGCCTCCCAAGTGCTGGGACTAAAGGTGTGCACCACCACTGCCTGGCAACACCTGTCATTTTTGCCTCTTGCTTCCTACCTGGCCCACTTGTCTGCCTCACCAGCATCCCTCTGCAGGGCCACTTAGTTATATTTTCCTGAGGGGGAGGTTGGTGGGAAAGCCTTGTCTTGCCAGCCTGTCTGTATGCTCCTTAAGGGCTGCTGGGCTTTCTAGCCCCAGAGGCCACCCTAATGCTTGGCAAGATGGGTTAAAGTATTGTTTGTTGGGGAATGCATATTGACACGCCTTACCAGCAGCAGATTTCACTCAGTATGTTTTGGTCGTTGCCTTGGTTCTTGATCCCAGCCCTGGTCACTGATCCCAGCCCTAGTCACAGTGACCCAGTGTTGCTACACCCTTCAGGCTAATGCTGCTTTAGTGTCATACAATGCATGAGGTTGCTTCTGTGAGATGGGACTCCCTCCAGCTCACCACTCAATCTTCACAGGTATTCTTAGCCTGTGTCGAAGTTGTTCATACTTCCAAGTATTATATAGTTTTTGTTTGTTTTGGTTTTGGTTGGTTTGTGAGACAAGGTAGCCTTGCTTGGCTGGGAACTGACTACACAGACTAGGCTGGCCTTAAACTTCAGCTAACAAGGAGATTGACAGAAAAAAAAATGGCTCACAAATTCAAAAAGAGTAAAGACCAGGAAATCTTGGCAAATGACCCAGCTAAAATAGTGACAAACTCACCAGACTAAGGGAAGGCTTACTTTGGATTAGGTGGTACCCGTGAGCCTGTGGTACTGACTGTGGCATCACCAGCAAGAGCTGCAAGCCGGACAGGTGAGAAAGGCGCGGGCTGCTGTGCTTGCTATCCACACGGCCACATCATAGGAGCGAGTGCCCATTTAAAGATCATAGACAAGGGGTTTGGAGAGACGGCTCTCTGGTTAAAACTGTTGTGTCACAATATGTGTATTTTGACAAGCTTGTGCTGGGCGTAATGGCCCACACCTTTAATCCTAGCTCTCAGAGATAGAGGCAGGTGGATCTCTGAGTTCAGGCTAGCATGGTCTACAGAGTGAGTTCTAGAATAGCCAGGGCTACACAGAAACCCTGGAGAGAGAGAGAGAGAGAGAGAGAGAATATGTTGTTCTTGCAGAGAGCCTGGCACATGACCATGTACAACTCCAGTTCCAGCAGACCCAATGCCCTCTCCAACATTGAATGCACGTGCGCGCGCACACACGCACGCGCACACACACACAGGCAAAACATTCATACACATATTAAACCAGGGGTGGAGGGCTGGAGAGATGGCTCAGTGGTTAAGAGTACTTGTGTGTTCTTCCAGCTGTCCTGAAGCAAGGGCTTCTGCAGCCAACCTCTCACCAACTATGCTAGGCAAGTACTGTATCAGCAAGCTGCACTCCAAACCTCGCTCCTCTGGTCTTTATTCCCCACTGTCCAAAGTGTACTGGACAGTGCTGCAAAGCCCAATAGAACAAAATGGGCTTCAGAAGACCATTCACCTACCTATCAGCTAGTTCCGAGACCCCGGGCAAGGGCCTTTACTTCATCAAGGCTGCCCCTCATCTGTAGCCTACCAATTGGTTAACAGGACAAAATGATAGCAGCGATCCTACTGCCCTTGCTGCCAACCCCACGACCCCCATAAAGGCTCAAACAGATTTTTTTTTTTTTTTGGTTTTTCGAGACAGGGTTTCTCTGTGTAGCCTTGGCCATCCTGGACTCACTTTGTAGACCAGGCTGGCCTCGAACTCACAGCGATCCGCCTGCCTCTGCCTCCCGAGTGCTGGGATTAAAGGCGTGCGCCACCACCGCCCGGCTCAAACAGATTTTTAAAAATTATTTTTGTTTTATGTGCATTAGTGTTTTGCCTGCATATATGTATATGTATAAGGGTGTCGGATCACCTGGAACTGGAGTCACAGACAGGTGTGAGCTGCCATGTGGGTGCTGGGAATTGAACCCAGGTCCTCTGGAAGAGCAACCAGTGTTCTTAACTGCTGAGCCATCTCTCTCCAGGCCTCAGGGAGATTTTTATCTGGTTTTTGTTTTTGTTTTGCAGGGCTGGGGATTGAACTCAGGACCTCTGGCATGTTAAGCAATCTACTCAGAGCTACATCCCTGGCTTAAATCTTTTTATTTATTAATTTTTGTTTTTGTTTTTCGAGACAGAATCTCTCTGTGTAGCCTTCGCTCCCCTACACTCATTTTGTAGACCAGGCTGGCCTCAACATCCTCACCACCCCCTACACCTGTGGTTCTCAGCCTTCCTAATGCTGTGGCCCTTTAACAGTTCCACATGTGGTGGTGACCCCTGACCATAAAATTATTCTGTTGCTACTTCATAACTGTAATTTGGCAACTGTTATGAATTGTCATGTAAATATCCGATATGCAGGATAGCTGATGTGCAACCCCTGGGGGTCACAACCCACAAGTTGAGGACCACTGATCTACACACAATTAGGAGTTTCTGATATATGAGGTAGGCAGCTGTTGCCAGTCAGCGTGTTTAAGAATGAAATCTCGCCAGACAAAGGTGGGGCACGCCTTTAATCCCAGCATTTAGGAGACAGAGGAAGGCAGATCTCTCTAAGCTCGAGGGCAGCACCGTCCACAGAGTGAATTGTAGGATAGCCAGGTCTACACAGAGAAACCTTGTCTTGAAAAACTAAAAAAAGAATGGGACTCTCTTGCCTTGCCCTCCCAAGCAAAGAGGGTAGATAAGTAGTTGACGTCCATGGCATGGCATGCTTTCATTTTATTCTGTCATAGGCATCAATGGCCACCAGAGGGCACCCTAGCCCCAGAGATGGCCCCGCCCAGTCAGCTAGGCATCAAAAGATTTCTATATTCCTTAGTCCAAAAGGTGGGGGTGAAATAGTTCAGAAAGTGACCGCTTTGAGCTGCGATCAGTCAGACAAGGGAGCCCCTCCTCTTTACCCAGTAAAATCTTGTTGGGATTGAGACCAAGGCTGGGATGTCCCTCCAACGCCACAACTCATGACTGGGCAAGATGTTCCCTTCTCTGGCCCAGTGCACAGGATTGAAGCCACTGAGGTCACTTCCAGAGCTAACACCAGACAGAGTTCTAGCATTGGAGCTACAGCTCCTCCGTTTTGGCTGCAGCCTGCATCCACTTGAGCCAGCTCAGACTACCGCTTTCTTCTATGGTGCAGAGATCATCAGGGCACTGTGTGTCCCAGCGCCTGACGTCAGATGCCCCAGACCCTGCTACGTTAGAAGGCAGAGTATCATGCCAGGAGAGGCAGAAAGGCAAGGTCAGGTGAGCAAAGAGCCCCAAAGGGTCTTGATTCATTCAGGACAGACATCCGGTTTCCTCGAGCCTTTCTGGCTGCCCTGCCAGGATCCAGGGGCTTAAAGAAATGAGTCATAGTTGGGGGGTATTGGGGAGTTCCCAGCTAATCAGCCTGGGACAGGATGGCCCGAACGAACACTGAGCCATGTTGTTTTTTATCCAAATGTGGGGTGGGCACAGACAGCAAGACCCTAGGGTACTGTCCAGGGCTCCTAGCACTACAGGAGGCATCTGGGTGTGAAATGCAGAAGGTAACAAGTTCTTCTGGCTCTAGTGGAATGCTCGCCCCAGGTATGAGCAGCCTGAGAATCACAGATGAAGGGACAGAAGGGGGGTACCCAAGCATGTTTGCCAAATGATGGAGAGAGAGAGAGAGAGAAAGAGAATGAGAGAGAGACAGAGACAGAGAGGAGCAACCTTGACCTGGGGCCTGCCTCTTCCTCAAGGTCTGACTGGGTCTCCTGCTATTGCCCGTCACTAGCAGCTCAGCCTTGTTGGACTAGTCAGTAGGTCAAATTCCCTGGAGTTTTCAGGCCTGGGTGTGGCTGGAGGGGAGGAAGAGAGTTTGAGTGGGGGAGCAAGACGTCAAGGAAGGGACAGAGATTCCACAATTTCACAAAACTTTCGCAAACAGCTTTTCCCCAACCCCCTGCATTGTCCTGGGCCATAGACAAATTTGCATAAATCCTGGGAAGTTATTACTAAGCGTGAGTTGCCCTAACCCCAGGTAATTTCCTCCCAGGCCTTGATGGGTTTCTGTATAAAGGCCCCCTGGAGCTGGGCCCTGGCATAGCCCAGAGCTACAGCGAGATCACCCAGAATCCATGGCTCAACTTTCTGCCCAGGGCCGAGTGAAGCTGATGGGTGGTGAGTGCCCAATTACCTGCCCCGGGGAGTGGTGGAAAGGAGGGAGGCTGGCGCTGGGATTGTCTCAGCCCCGTGTGTCTGCTCCCAGCCCTGCAGCTCCTGCTGTGGCACAGCACACTGTGGTCAGGACAGGAGGCCATTCCCCTGGCCTCTGTCAGCTCTGTGCCACCGTCCCCACCTTTGCCCCGGACCTTCCTGCTCAAGTCCTTGGAGCAAGTAAGGAAGATTCAGGCGAGGACCTCAGGGCTGCTGGAGCAGTTGGTGAGTGAGACTGCAAAGGGAGAGAGGACTTAGGGGGGGGGGGGGGGGGGGTGGGGAGCAAATAGGAATAGGAGCAGGCTAGGGACACACAGCGGTGGGGATGGTGTTTGCCTCATGCACAAGTATCTCCAGAATGCTGAGGAAACACTGAAGAAGGGAACACAGGGCACAGAAGAAAATGAGAAGAGGCAGCAGTGGGACCTTCTGGTTGGAGCAGCACTTAGGGTCACCAGGAAGGTAGGGAGCTGAGGAAACCAGGTGGACAGAGCGATGGGAGGATGTGGGACAGAGAAACAGCCTGGCCCACATGAGCGCCCTCAAGTACTCTTCCCCCTACAGTGTGCCACCTACAAGCTGTGCCACCCGGAGGAACTGGTGCTGCTCGGCCACTCTCTGGGTATCCCGCAGGCTCCCCTCAGTGGCTGTTCCAGCCAGGCCTTGCAGCTGGTGAGTGTTTGGAGAAGGGGGACTAGGAGGAGAAGGGACTACACCTCCGTATCTGGGCTCCTGAAGCGAGGGGGGGTGTCCCATTCCATCCTGTCTAACCCTCCTATTGTCCCCAGACAAGATGCCTGAGGCAACTCCACAGTGGACTCTTCCTCTACCAAGGCCTCCTGCAGGCCCTGGCAGGCATTTCCCCTGGGTTGGCCCCCACCTTGGACATGCTGCAGCTGGATGTAGCCAACTTTGCCACCACAGTCTGGCAGCAGGTACGTATTGTCCGGAAGGACAAGAGTCAGGATAGGGTCGTGCCAGCTTGCTTCGATATCCTGGAGACCATATTCTCAGAGGCCTGTGTATGGGTAGACACCCACACACACTCACCCACCAGCTTCCTTCAGGTGGAGAGGAGGAGTCAGCCTGCAGGCCTAGAGGCAGGAGGGGGAGAGTTGGAGTCTTGTTTCTGTTAGTGTTAATAGTCAGCCCCACAGGCCAGCTTACCAGCACCCCAGAACTCCCTCACCTGAAGTAAGGGCTGATCTTCAACTTTATTTCCTCCTCACAGATGGAAAGCCTGGGAGTGGCCCCTCCTGTACAAGCCACCCAGAGCACCATGCCAACCTTCACCTCTGCCTTCCAGCGACGGGCAGGGGGTGTCCTGGCCACTTCGCACCTGCAGAGCTTCCTGGAGCTGGTTCACTGTGCTCTGCACGACTTTGCCTGGCCCTGAGCAAGGCCCTTCCTAGCCAGTTTATTTATCTCTATTTAATATTTATCGTTATTTAAGCCTACTATTTAAAGACAGAGAAAACGGAGCTCCAAGCTTCTCGGGCCTTCTCTCCACTTCTGAGTTTTGTTCTCCTGCCTGTGGCAGTGAGAGGAAGCTCTTGTGTCCTCCTGTGGAGGGCAGGGAGGGAGACAGGTAAATACCAAGTATTGATTCCTGACGTTGCTCCAGGCACCCAGTTCTGTGGCGGGACCTGAGAGAGCCACAGTGAGTTCCCGCCACTCTGAGGCACCTATTTCAGGGTCCAGGCAGCTTTAGGAGGTCTCCCTTTGGGGGAGACAAGAAATTCCTGTTTAATATTTAAACAGTAGTGTTCCCAAACTGGGTCCTTACATCCCTTGCTCTGCCCAACCAGGTCAGATTTCCCTGTCCACGTAGGAATGAAGTCCCTAAAGAAACAGCGGCAGCCAGGCTTGGCCCTAGAATTTATTGAATTATTTTTAGGGCCTTGCTGGCCTGAAACTGCGAGTGTAGGAGGGAAAGGCAGGAGGGATTCTATGGGGAGGGTATGGCATGGAGGCCTACCTATCTACCCTCCCTCTAGACCCCACTTGATCACTGTAACCAACCTTGAGAATAATAAAGTGTTTGTGTCCAGTAAAAGTCTTTCTTCCTTCTTGGGCTTGGCTGATGCCCGGCCAGGGGCTGGTGAGTGGCAAGAGAGAGCAGATGGAGGGGAAATGGTGCTGGGGGAGGAAGGACAATGTGGCTCACCTGATCTTCAAGGTGCCACTGTGTATAGCCCTGAGCTACGTGACAGGGACACAAGAGTGAAAATGCCCACACTGGGCTGGGTGTGGTGGCGCACACCTTTAATCCCAGCACTCGGGAGGCAGAGGCAGGCGGACTGCTGTTGAGTTCAAGGCCAGCCTGGTCCACAAAGTGAGTCCAAGATAGCCAAGGCTACACAGAAAAACCCTGTCTCAAAAAACCAAAACAACAACAAAAAAGAAAGAAAGAAAGGAAGAAAGGAAGAAAGGAAGGAAAAGAAAGTGCCCACACTGTCCCTATCTCAAAGCAGATGGATCATGAGCAGTGGGAGAGGAGGCATGTGGCTGGGAGCAGGCTGAGCTACAACCAGGGCAAACTGGACACGTGCACGGGACTGGTCCCTTCACCACCTATGAAAGTCCCTCCACAAAGCTGCCCACCCGGCAGAGTGACCCCATGCCTTTCACAGGCAGGAAGCTGAGTTCCAGGTGACACTGGCTCAGAGCTCAGGTCGGGTTGCCGGGTTTTCCCAGCTCCATCTCCCGCCATCACCACCCACTTCCTTGCCTGGCTCACTCCTCAGCTGAAGAGCCTGGAGGGTGGGGCTGCGGCCATGGGAGCGGATGGGAGGCAGCTGCGCGGCTTCCTCCACAGCCCTCAGAGCACAGGCTCTTCAACACCTCCTCACCATTCTCCACTCCTTTTTTTTTTTCGAGACAAGGTTTTCTCTGTGTAGTCTTAGTTGACCTCGAACTCACAGCGCTCCGCCTGCCTCTGCCTCCTGAGTGCTGGGATCAAAGGTGTGCACCACCAGCGCCCAGCCCATCTTCCATTCTAGAGTCCCACAGACAGAGTCCTCACCCTCATCCCTCCTGGAGCACGCTGTGAACTTTGGTGGAGTATGACTAAAGCACAGGACAGCCTGCAAAGCACAGGGGCCTTTCAACTTCCTGTTTTCAATGGGAGCACTACTGAGTCCTCCGCATTCCAGTGGGGCCTGTGAACAATGCCCCAAGCCTTCCACGGCTCCTCCTCCCCACCACAGGGCTGTGCCCGGCCCTGGCCACAGCACAAGCAACATAGCCACCAACACCCAAGGGGAAAACAAAACAAAACAAAACAAAACAAACCTCTTTGCAACCTGGAAAAAAACAAAACAAACAAAAAAACAGCCACCAACTGCACTTAATAGCTATGGGATCTTTATTTATAAATGAACCAAGGGATAGCCCCTCTCATGGATTATAAAAATAAATTTATATATACATGGTGGCCCTAAAAAGTCCCTCCTTGGAGTACAGCTACTGCTAGAATTGGGGCGACCATCCGGACTGCTCACAGTCTTTGGGTACTGGTTGAAAGGACAAGAAATTACAAAAGCAACTGGGAGGTGTGGTAGGGCCAGGTTAAGTCAGGGCAGGGTGGGGAAGGTCTCAGACTGCAGGAGCAACCTTGTTCCATGGGATGAAGAGAGGTAGCTCATCCTCACAGCTCCCTGCTGGGATGCTGCGGATGGGACCCCCTGTAGCCACTCCAGGCTCCTCAGAGCGCAGCGATGGCTTTGGCAGCCACCTGCCGACCCAGGGGCAGGCTGAGGTCGGTGATGGCCAGAACCACTTTGGGGCTGGACATAGCAGACACCTTTACCAGTTCTGATACCTGCCATAGACAGAGACGTCCTGGGTGTGACATCTCAGGAGAAGGACCCCCCCCCCCCACTTCTCTGAGGTCACCCCCGTATCGCCTGGGCCACTCACAGTGGTGAAAGGCATGAACTGCAGGATGCTGCCTCTGCTGTCCTGTTCCAGGCAGTCCACACACTCCTCCATGAACCACTGCACAAACTGGGTGTGGGGGCCAGCGGTGCGTGAGCCCAGGATGGAGGAAATGAGCAGGAACAGGTTGGCTGTGCACAGAGGAGACAAGAGGGCAGAGTTCTAGAACAGGTCAGACAAGGAAGAAGGGGACCAAGGAGGGGAAGCAAGAAGCGGTGAAGGCTCACACAGGAAGGACAGGGGGCACAGGAGGAAGACGAGCACAGCACAGGCAGGCAGGCAGCAGTGGGGAAGCAGGAAGGCATGTGGAAGCGGAGGCAGGACGTCACGGACCCAGAGGACTCCGTCTGCCTCTGAAGATGCGGAGGACTCACCCAGGACTCGGTTCAGAGGGTCCCTCATGTTGACTGTGTGGAGCTGGGAAGCTGACAGGGAGCTGTTCATGGAGCGATCAGCTGTGGAATGGCAGAGGGTGCTGCATCAGCTCTGACTCTAGGGGAGCCTTACCTGTCCTCTACCATCAGGGGAGCCTGGGACATGTAGGGCACAGAGGAGACTGAATCTGGGGAGCAGACAAGGGGAACTAGCACTGTTGAGCCCCATCGGAGGCCAATCTTGGCACTCTATGTGACTAAAGCTGCCCAGCCCACTCCAAGCCCATTTTATGGATAGTCTGTTTACTAAGGGCCTGGCTAAGGTCATAGGTCGTAGGTGGGCAACCCAACATCTTTCCTTTATATAAACATGTGGCTGGTCCTCTGGTCCCTACAAGGATCCAGAGAAAGTTCTAGGCACAGGAGAGATCTCTAGAAACAAGAAAGATTACATGCCACACAAGCTTTTGGGAGAGGGAAGCCGGCAGCAAGGAGAGGATACCATGGGCTGCCCTCTAGGTAGGAAGGCGGGAGGGCGGCCCCAGGTCACAGCCTGGCGGGGCCTGTTCTCAGCCACAGGGCATGTCTCTGGGTTAGGAAGGAAGGTAGAGTGGGTGAGTCAATGGTGCAAGCTGTGCCAAGACAGTGAACTCACTGGGTGCCTTGCTACCCTTCAACTGCTAACCAGGGAGGGACAACTGTAGGGTTTAGAAAGCTTCAGGTCTTGGGGAGAGTGGTGACCCTGTCCCCACTGGCAGGCAACAGAGCACCGGTTAGGGGACAGAGAGGTGCAATTTCCTGCTCCACCATCTGTAGGCCAGACAGTTGTCAGCTGGGAACCAAGGCAGGTCCTTAGGGGGCAGTCCTAGGCAAGCCCGAGACCGCCCACGTGCTCACTGGGACTTGACAGGATGTTGGCGTCATCCTCATTGGAGCTCAGGAGCCGCATAAGCTTAGATGGCTGCATGTCTTCCACAGGGAAGAGGCTGATATAATCCTGGGGGGCAGAGAGTCACAGTCACACACCCTACTCCCCAAGTCTCCAAGGACTGGAGGGCAGGTCTGAGTGGAGGAATGAGCTTCCTGCAGTGCTTGGCAAGTATCGCCAATGGTGGTCCTTCCCACACCCCAGCCTCTGCCCTAGTGAGCACAAAGGCCCCTCATCAAGGACACTCAGGGGTCCACATCAGCCACTCCTTCAGACCCTGACCAATCAAACAGGCCCACACAACTGACCTTAGCCCCACTCCCTGCCCAGGAAGGTACCTCTCTGCTTTAAGCTATCAGAAAATGTTTGCTGAATAAACACGTGAGCAAGCCAGCAGAGGCCTACCTCGATGTCTTCTCTGTGCCTCTTCTTCTGGCGGGAGGACGCCTGCCCCTTGTGGGAAGAGTAAGAACTCAGGGCGCACCACACGGCTAGTCTGGCAAAGGTTCCAGGAACAAGGCATAGTTAGAGGGTCCCAAAAAAGCTATGTGTGCTGCCCATGCTGAACAAGCCCACTCTATCCCCCTGCCCCACCTCTACCTCCGCTCAGCAGGCCCACCAACCACAGCCCAGCTTCCTAGGGTGGCACCAAGGCTGAGGTGACTCAATCGGGGTGCTAGCTGCTGAGGGCTCAATGTGGGAGAACCACGAAGGCTCTGGAGAGGATCCTACTTGGCCAGTGCGGTGCCAGGAGGGTCCATAAGGCTATGCCACTTAGAAGAGTCCGTAAGCAGGCCAGGCAGGATGTGGCCCAGCAGAACCAAGGTCACTTGCTGCATGTCCAGACAGAAGATGGAGTAGAGCAGCTGTACTGCCCTCAGGGTGTGCTCCTTGCGAGTCTCCTTCAGCAGCTCCTGAGAGAGAGGCGAGCAGCTGCTGAGATGCTGCGAGCGCTCTTGGGCCCTAGGGTGCTGATGCTCTAGCCACCTCTATAGCCAAAGGTACTATTCAACCCTGACTCTAAGGTGCTTCGCTGAGGTGAGGCTCCTACCTCTGTCTCCCCAGGAGACCACCCACCTTCTAGCAACCTGTCAGAGAAACCTGGCCTATCCTCACTGAGGACATCTGCCTCAGTCTACAAAGCTGCCCACATCAACCCCAGCCCAAGTACCTTAATCAGGTTGTTGCAGAACCAGTAGACGCCACCCATGTGCAGCAGGGTGTCCAGGATGTGGATGGAGCGGCTGTCCACCCAGCCCCTCTCTAGAACCTTGGCAAAGATGTCCGTCAGTACCTCTTTGATGGGGCGCTTGGGAGGAAGCAGGTTCCAGTAGGGCATGGTGTCCACACCCGTGGATGGAAACTTGATCTGCGTGGCCGTCTGCTGGAGCACGTCCGCACACATGTGCTCCAAGATTGAGTTCATAATCACCACCCTGGGGGAGCAGGGAGGACATGCAGGCATTACCCATGGAGTTGGGTTACGGAAACATGGCCGAGGAATTAGAGCCACCGTGTGCCGGGGACAGGACACCACGGTACAGCCCACTACTGATGGGGAGCTAACTTGCTGGCATGAAGCCGAGGAGAGGCACAGGGCAGGGACTTTCCCCTCTTACAGGTTCCATCAATCTATTCAGATTTTCTGTTCCTCCCTCTCCCCCTCCAACTTCTCCCATCCCCCAGGCCGGAGCTCTACCAAATCAGGGTCATAAATAAATATAATCATTTCCCTCTGAGCTGAGTACTTGAGGGGGGTGGGGGTCCCGCCCAGGCCTGGCCTCCTCCCAAAGTAAACTATAACTTCCAAGAGTGGCCCTAGGGCCGCCCCACAAGACTCTTCCCGGCCCTGGGTAGCTGGGCAAAGTGTGTACAGCCCGGAATCCTCTGGGAGCATCTGGGGCTGTGAACGCAGCTGGGGTCTGAGTACTGACAGCTTGGAAGCCAGCACAAGGAAGGCTGTCTCGACCTTCAGAGCACCTCTGTCACATGCACAAGGGATCACAGGATTCCCACTGTGTACACACACACAGACACACACAAACACCCTTGAGATAAATGATGGCAAAGCAACGTCCCAAAAGCAGGAGAGAGCAGATTTGATCTTTTTTTTTTTTTTTTTTTTTGGGGTTTTCAAGACAGGGTTTCTCTGTGTAGCCTTGGCTGTCCTGGACTTGCTTTGTAGACCAGGCTGGCCTCAAACTCACAGAGATCCGCCTGCCTCTGCCTCCTGAGTGCTGGGATTAAAGGCCTGCGCCACTATGCCCCGGACAGCAGATGTGATCTTACAGAGCCTCCTCAAACTATGTTTCAGCTGTTCTCACATGTCCCTCAGAAAACTTCCTTGGGAGCTGCCTTGTGAGCAGCCCTAGCATCCACAGCAGCACTCTCCAAGCGCCCCTGAGGGCGGGATAATAGCCAGGAGGGGCACGCGCATGCAATGTTACTCAGCCTTGAAAAGAAAGGAAATCCTGTCACATGCTACAGTACAAATGAATTTTGAGGAAATTATGTGGAATAAAGTTAGTCAGTCATGAAAAGGCAGATATTACGTAATTCTAGTTGTATGAAGGAAGTATCTAGTGTAGCCACGCAGAGTGCAGAAAGCAGCACAGTAGTTGCCAGGAACCCAGAGGAGGGGAGGTGGACCGTTGTTTATTGACTAAAAGGCTCAGATACACAAGATGAAAAACGGCTGGAGCCGTGTCACAATCCCAACTGACCCGCTATCCTGAAGATACACAGTTGTAATGATAAGTTTTCTAGTATGTGCTTCTTGACACATTTAGAAACCAACAGCCAAACAAACAGTTGAGTGAGTGACCTGACACTACTGAACCCAGTGCAGCGGAAGCCCTTGAAATGGTCACCAGGACAGCTGGGGCGGGGGAGGGAAGCTATAAAAACTGCAGATGGCTCAGAGTTCCTCGACAGTGACACAGCCGTACAGTCCCTTTGCTCTTTTGCCTCAGCTGGTTTTCTGGAACTTGGAGCCTTTGAGGACAGAAGTCAAGCTGTTTGGGCTCTGTAATTCCCGCACATGGGAGGTGCAGGGTTAAAACACTCTCAGCACAGAGACACACAGCAAATACCTGCTGAGCCAGTTGAGTCAATGTGTGAATAAAAATGTGAGGGAGAGCTGGGTGCGGTGGCACAGGCCTTTAATCTCAGCACTTCAGAGGAGAGGCAGGTAGATCTCTGGGAGTTCAAGGCCAGCCTGGTCTATAAAAAAGTCCAGGACGGCGGATATAACACAGAGAAACCCTGTCTCGAATAACAAAAAAAGAAGAAGAAGAAGAAGGAGGAGGTGGTGAGGGAGTGGTGAGGAAAGGGGGAAACGAGTGACAGTCAGCTGCCCTGCCTCAGCTGTGGGCTGAGCTGAGCAAGGTAGGCTGGTCAGGACTTGGATGGGACAGGAAGTGGCTTGGTGAGCGGTTCTGAGGAAGGTGAGGGCTGATGGCATGTGAGCGAGCGAGCGGGAACCGACTCCTCAGCACACAGACACACCTGCAGGGACTGGGCAGGGCAGCCCAGGCTACCGACCTCTCATTGTAGAACTGCAGTGTGTTCTCACTGTACAGCGGCCCCGCCAACTGGCGGATCATCTGCAGTGACTTCTCACGCTCATCCAGCCCCAGCATGCGGACGTGCGCCACAAGCCACGCCACGGCACACACCGCCAGACTGCACACCTTCCCCTTGATGTTATCCGTGATTTTCTGGAGGGAGGAGAAGAAAATGACTTGGGGACTCTCTCCCCCTCCCTGGCCATAGCTCCCATTGCCTCTGGGGGAGGCTAAAGGTCACAGGTAGTGTCCCAAGGTACATTTCACACCTCTGCAACACAGATTTGATTTTCTCTCAAAGATAAGTGGGAGGGACAAAGTGGCTAAGAAGAGGACACTAAGGAAGACTAGCGCCTAAAGCATGCTCTCCATGACTGGCCGCGTGCCTCAGGGAAGGAAGAGGCCCAAGTAAAGACGGAGCTACCTGGATGGACTCGAAGGCCAGAACCCCATTCTCCCAGGCATTAAGGATTTCCAAAATGGCTGCTGAAATGCTCAGGCAGGCTTCATGCCACTTCATCTGTCTACAGAGAGGATTAGGGGTGGGAGAACCATCATTACAAGGGAGCACAAGATGGGATTAGGGGAGAGGGTCTTGGGGTGCCCCCACTACTACCCCAGGTCAGGGCCCAGGTCACTAACACTAGCTTCATCTCTGAGGAGTTGTTGAGCAAGGCCACCAAAGACTCTACTTTGGTGGAGTCAGGCCGGAAGCAGGGGTGGTCAGGGTTCAAAATCTTGCCCTCCTCAGGCATGCAGGTCTGCATCCAGGTCTCAAAGAAGGGGACTTCCTCTCCTGAGCTTGACTCGGAGAGAATCACCTGGATAAGACAAAAGACAGCAGCTGAGAGCAGAGGCCGTGGCACAGCCTGGGCTCTTTTCAGCTCCACTGCCAATCCCAGTCTGTCCAGGAAGGCAGACAGGGAGCTTTGCTGCCACCTAGTGGTCCATATGAATGTGTCACTAGAGGACCTGTGGACACGGGAACCTGCTGGCTCCGGAGAGGGCAAGAAGGGCAATGGTGAGGTGAGGGAGTTGCTGGCTTTCCCCCCAACTCATCTGCTGCCTCCTGCTGGCACCAGCTCTCACCTCTGAGCCATAGGTCTGGGCCACGTGGCACAGCATGAGGAAGGAGATGTCGAAGAGCAAGGCACGAACCGAGGCTGTTTTGGCTGTGGGAAAGGCAAGGATGCCAGTGTCTCAGGCCAGGGGCAAGGGAGCCCAAGCCCTGAACAGATGAGGGGACTGAAGGCTTCATGAAAGGTAGGCTCAGGGTTTCCTGGAGGAAGGTCAGGGACCAAGTGGTTCCTTCAAAGCTCTGAGGCTCAGAATCCTTTTCTTGGGTCTTCATAAGAACATCATCCCTTCCTTGGAATCCAAATTTCCAGACCCCAAACCGGTGTAAAACAGTACAGGCGGGGGAAAGGCAAAGGGTTGGTTTTGGTAGAATCCCCTCCCAGCACCACCCTGTCTCTGGACAGGAGGCCTTGCCTCCCCAGAATGAGCACAGGCGGCCCCTCGCCCCTCCTCTCCTCAGCGCAAATGGGATCTGCAGAAACACTCAAACTTACTGCTCTCTCCGCTGCCATGGGTAGTGAACTCGTTCAGACTGCAGGAGGAACAGAAACAGGTGGCATCAACCAGAGCAAGAACTGAGCGACAGCCACACAGGAGGGTGGGGGTGGGGGTGGGAGGACGCAACACACCTGAGCCCCAACTACAGGTTAAACAGAAAACAAGTGGTATAATAACAGAAAAGATGTCACTAGTATTAAAAGAACATGGTGGCTCTCATCTATAGTCCCAACACTGGAGGCATTAAGACATGAAGATTTGAGGCCAGCTTGGGCTACACAGTGAGATCTTGATGCAAAAGATTTGTAAGGTTCCCAGAATGGAGCCATGTTCTACATGTCAAACTCTAGTTAAACTCTCGCAAAGCAACAGAATTTAAGAACCCTTAATATCTGAGTTTGGGGGTGCATGCCTTTAATCCCAGCACTGGGGAGGCTGAAGCAGGAAAATTCTCTTTGAGTTTGAGGTCAGTGGGCACTACAGAGTGAGTTCCAGGACAGTCAGGGCTATTACACAAAAAAGCCTTGTCTAAAAAGAAACCAAACCAACCAAACGAAAAAAGAACCCCATGCTGATAGCTGGGTGGTGCCTGGAGGTGGAGGCAGGAGGATCAGTTCAAAGCCAGCATCTACTATAAAACTGAAGCCAGCCTAGGCTACATGAGACCCTGGTCAAAAGTAAATAAATAACTGGGCCAGAGAAATCTTCCATGGGCCTGCTGGGCATGGTTGCACATGTATTTAATCCCAGCGCTTGGGAGGCAGAGGCAGGAAGATGACTGTGAGTTCGAGGCCAGTCTGGTCTACAAAGTGAGTCCAGGACAACCAAGGCTACACAGAGAAACCCTGTCTCAAAAAAAAAAAAAAAAAAAAAAAAGATTTCTTCCACACTTACTATTCAATGCCTCATTTTTTAAAAATGTATTTATCTTTTATTCTTATGTGTATGTATGTGTGTTTGTGTTAGTTACGTGCCCCATGTGTGTACAAGATCCTGCAGAGGCCAGAAGAGGACACTGGATCCCTTGAGACTGGAGTTACAGGCTGTAGTGAGCTGCTATGCAGGTCCTCTGGAAGAGTAGCCAGCGTCCTTAACCACTGAGCCATCTCTCCAGCCCCCTCAACGCCTCATTACCTTATCAAGCATCTTTATTCCTTCTTCAGAGGGAGAGAAAAGAGCTCTCTGAGTCAGTGAACCTCTGTCATGGGTTCTAGCTAGGACGTTGTGGCCTGACCTGTACACCTCAGGCAGACACATATGCAGGCACCTCCTCCCTCCACACAGGACCTCCCCTTCCACACAGGGTACAGCTCTCCTCACTTGATGAACTTCCGGGCAAAGGATTTAAGCTTTCCAGTGGCAGCGGCGGCAGCCAGCAGCAAGTCCAGGCTCTTCCCAGACAGCATGTGTCCCAGGACCCCCAGCAGCCCCTCCGGGGACTTGGAATGATCTGCATCCATCGTCTGGGGCACAGCAGGAAATCAGTGAGCAACAGTGAAGACCCCAGATACAGCCTAGCCACGTTTTCTCTCTGCGTGCCCCCACTGACAGACACACTGGACCTTGACACATAATCCATCCTCTCCAACAGGAAGATCACTGAGGAAAACTTTACTCATGAGCAGTGTACTCAGCTACACTAGTGTGGTGGGCAGGGGCCAGGAGGACCTGGCTGGAGCTTCCTTTAGGTATCTTCACAGGGTGGTGTCGAGAGAGGCACCAACCATAACACCAAGGACACAGCAGAAGGTCAACCAGCATGGGTGGGAGCTACCTTTGCCTCCCCCCTGTTTACTCCCCAAACAGTTCTGCATGGAGAGCAGAGAGGTCTGCGGGCCCTGCTTCTTTATCTGGAAGTAGAGGAAAGCTGATGGAAGGAAGGGAGCCCACAGTGGACCAGGCGCGGTGCACTCACCTTGAGGATGTTTGTGACAGTGGGTTCTGCCCGGAGGATCAGCCCAGGGTTGGGCTGGATGTTAGCGTTTTCTGAAGATTTTAGCTGGGGATCCCGATCTGTTGTGCTAAGGCCATAACCCAGAGAAGAAAACAGAAACAAGGTCTCACACTGTAGCCCAGGCTGGCCTCAAACTCAAGGTAAGCCTCCTGTTTTCAGCCTCTCGCGGTTGGAAGTACAGGTGTGACCTATCTACCATACTTTGCTAAGAAAAAAAACTTTTTTGTTTGTTTGTTTGTTTTTCAAGACATAGTTTCTCGGTGTAACAGCTCTGGCTGTCCTGGAACTCACTCTGTAGTCCAGGCTGGCCTCTAATTCACAGAGATCTGCCTGCCTCTGCCTCTCAAATGCTGGGATTAAAGACGTGTACCCCAAGGCTACACAGAGAAACCCTGTCTCGAAAAACCAAAAAAAAAAGACGTGTACCACCATCACCACCACCGGCTAGAAAAAAATCTTGATACATTCTTTTTGTTTTGTTTTTGTTTTTCGAGACAGGGTTTCTCTGTGTAGCCTTGGCTGTCCTGGACTCGCTTTGTAGACCAGGCTGGCCTTGAACTCACAGAGATCCACCTGCCTCTGCCTCCCGAGTACTAGGATTAAAGTTGTGCGCCACCACCTCCCAGTTTGATACATTCTTGAATCCACTGGGTGTGGTGGCTTGCACCTTTGATCTCGAGCCACTCCAGTGGCAGAACCAGGTGAGCTGCTGCCTTTGAGGCCAACCAGAGCTACACAGTGAGATTCTGTTTTATAGAAAAAAAAAATCTCTAATCCAACTTTAGAAATAGAAACAAAAACAGAGAGGAAATGGACACAGCATATAGGACACTTGGGGGCTGGCAGTGTAACTCAGTCACACAGCACACACCTCATATACACAGCGCTCGGGGTCAGACTCTTTAGAGTTAGGGTAAAGTTTATGAGTGAGATTGTACCCAATATCACAATCACTTTAACTTGTTGCTATCATTACATTGTTTTGAAAGTTCAATTAAGATTAAAGGAAAATAGCCGGGCATGGTGGCGCACGCCTGTAATCCCAGCACTGGGGAGGCAGAGGCAGGCAGATCTCTATAAGTTCAAGGCCAGCCTGGTCTACAAAAGTGAGTTCAGTACACGCAAGGCTGAATAGGGAAGCTCTGTCTTAAAAAAAAAAAGATTAAAGGAAGATGGACGATGTCCTCTGTGCCCTCTGCTCACAAAGGAGTCAAAGAGCAGCAACTCGGAGTGTAAGCCTCTGGTCTAACCAAGTCCTGTTCCCCAGACCCGGAGGCATGGACTCAGTCACTTGCAACTCAGACTTCAAAGAGGAAGGGAAAGGCACCAGGGACCAGTCTGGTGAGAGAAAGAAAGACAGGCAGACAGGCAGACAGAGATATCAGGGGGGCCCCAAGGTAACCTCCCAACATACCGCTTGCCCACAAGGCTCGCAAAATCGCCTTCAGACAGAAGGCCCTGCTTGTTACACTCTTGGAGGAGGAAGTTTGTGCAGTCACAACTGTGGAGGGAAGCGGAGGACGGACGTGAGCAGAAAGCTGATAACAAGGGGAGCCCGTCCAGTCTCCTCCCTCCTTCAGAGTGAGGGAACCCAGGTACCCGAAGGTAGAAGGGCTCTGGGTATTTGGCAACTATGAGCGTGCTGCCTCCCACCCCTGCCAAGCAGTCCAACAGGAAGAGAGGGTCCCTGCAGCTCATCTGACATGGCGAGCGGGGAAGGACTCAGAAAACCTTCCATAAAACGGGTGAGCACAGAGAGAGCTCGTACTTGCATCGCTGGTCAGCTTTGTCCAACAAGGGTGTGAGCTTCAACAGGAACTCAAAAGCGCAGTTGACATCCTCAGTGAAGTCCTAGAGAGTCAGAAACTCCTACAGGGTTCTATGTCCTCTGGGCCCCCACAGCCTGAAGTGCAGGCTCATAAGGAACCTTGCTCGGTAATAGATAGTAGGCTGTGACCACCGCTAGGCCGCAGTAACCAGGCGGGGAGATAATGGAGGCACCACAATCTCTGTGGTGACCCTGGCCAAATCCTGTAGGGACTCCTTCTGCTGGGGTGAGAGGAGCCAACCTAAGCCACCATATATGTGTGCAAGGATGGACACACGGGACCATAGGTATACACAGCCTTCCTCTGGGAACAAGAACACATCACTACTCAGCTGCAGCCTAAAAGACTCCAACCTTGTGGCACAGGCCTTTAATCCCAGCACTGGGGGTGGGGGTGAGGGTGGGAGAAGGCAAGCGGATCTCTGTGAGTTCAAGGCCAACCTGGTCTGCAAAGGAGTCCAGGATAGTCAGGACTCTGTGTAACAGAGAAACCCTGTCTCGAAAAAAGAGAACAAAAACAAAGAGAGAGAGCCACGCTTTTGCAAACTATCTGCTCCCATGCCCCATCCCATCCCCTAACTCACCTTTTCCCCATGAAAATATTTCTTTAACTTCACCAAAACCTGTGGAATCTAGGACATGAGCAAGGAGAGAGGGAGGTCAGGGAGCTTCTTCTGTCCCTTACCACAGGTGAGCCCCACTCCCTGCTGCGGGCTGAGGCAGGGAAGCTCTTCTGACAATGATCGTACTCTCTGAAGAAGCCGAGAGTGCCTGAGTACCCAATGCCTCTTGGCCTATAGGACACAGGGCCCTCACTTCTGCAGCCTTAACAAGGAAACCCTATCAGCAGCACTGGAGCTGCAGGCCAGAGGGCACGTGGGCCACCTTCCCTGGCTCTCTTAGCTGCTCTGAACTAACATGGCTAAAACGAACTGAAAAAACAGCAGAACCCCCAAGAAGACGAACTACATGCCAGGAGGGGACACACAGGACACGATGCTGCTTCTCCTGAGAGCTGTCCCTCCGCTGGCTCTTTGCTCCCATGTCACCAGGTACCTTGAGATAGGTGAAGGCCGTCCACTTCAGCTCCTGCGTACCCTCAGGGGATTCAATGAGTCCCACAAAGCAAGCTTTCCAGATTTCCAGGACAAAAAGAGGGGTGGGGATGTGCTGTGGAAAGTCCAGGGGTGCAGTGTAAGAGACTGCCCAGACCCTTTCTCCCTTCCTCAGGCTCCAGGGACCAGGCTGGGTCTCTGACTGCACAGCGAGGTCCCAAGTCAGAACCAGGACCGTGAGGTCAGATGACAAAACTGCGCATGACTGGCATCTATGGTTCACCAAGGAATCAAGAGGAAATCTATCCCTCTCAAGTACCAGGCTCCTCCCCCCTTGGCCCAGATGGCCACACACTTTGCTTGGCCACACCCACCTGCATGCGCTTCACCATCATCAGCTGCTCCACCAGGGGCTGCGTCTCCCCAGTCAGGTTCATGGTGCCCTCAAGCAAGATGAGCGCGTGGACAGTGGGGAAGCCAGTCTTGTGCAGCTGTTCCGAGTGCACTGACAGCATAGTGGGGATACTGAGGAGACAAGACACATGGGGACGGGGCTAGGCACTGAAGAGACAGCAGGAGAATGGACCACATACCCCACCTCCCATCTCCTCCAGAACCGAACCTCCTGATGAGTGTGCCACACTGCTCAGCCTGGTTCCGGAGCTGGGGGTTGCTGAGATTGGTCAGGATCTCCCCGAGCTTTAAAAGACAATGCTCAATGGCAGTCCAGGAGGCTGATGGGGAAAAAACAAGGCGAAAACATGCTGGAAAGGAGAAGTAGGGACGGTCCCCACCTCCTTGTCTGTGGTATTCCCTGGGCCCGTGAAAGCACATAACAAAGCCTTTTCTGAGGATGAGGAATCAGGGTCCTGAGGGCAGCATGCTTCTCTAAGGGGAGTAGGTACCATGGAACAGAGCCCCCTAGAACCCTTACCAGAGGCCTGACTTCCGTGGGCTACGTACAACTGACTGGAGACACAGAATCCACGGGAGTGAGGCAGAGGGGTAGGTGTAGAGGCAGTGGCTGAGCGGGGACAAAGGCTACCCCGGAAGGCTGGCCTCTCAGCAGCGATCACTTCTACCCTAAGCAAGCTAGCTCCAAACACCTTGCCAACAGAGCTTTCTAGTTTCTGTTCTTTTAACAGCTCGCCCAATAGTGCCGTCTACTGGCCTCTCAAAGGCATGCACTCATGGTCTACAGCACATACTTGGTGTTTGAGGACTAGCCACATATCGTGGTTACATTTCCGAAGGGTCACATGATGGATGATGGTACCAGCTAGCCAACTAACCTCCATGGGGCACAGGGATGAGAGGAAGACAACCAGGCCCTGAGGTCCGTTAAGAGTAAGCACTCATCTACTTTCTACCAATAAACGTTTATCAAGTGCTCAAGAAGGCAAAACACTGCCAACAGCAACAAGAAAACAGATGAAGAAAAATGTCAGTGCAGCCCATTTTGACACAGTGATCATTCTTTCTGGACTTTTCCCAGACAAAGCAATTTGCAGAAGAGAGACTAACGTCCTAAACAAAGTCTCCCACCAAGCCCTAAAGACATGGATGTCACCCACACTAGCGTTCCTGTCAATAGAAAACAAGAGACCCTCAGGTGGCCCTAGCCACTGCAGCTCAAGCAAGATGGTGGCCTCAGGCATCTGCTGCTGGGAGACTTCCCTCTCATAGATCTGCCTGCTCTCAGGCTCTGGAAGGTCCCAACACTTAACATCAGAACCAGAGATAAGAGATACAGCACAGTCACGACAGACAGGCACTGAGCTTAACCAAAAGCTCCAGGTCACCTGAGTCATCTGCTTCTAGACCAGTAACACGGAGACAGACGAGAGCAGACGATGTGCCTGTCTCATCCTCGAAGTTCCTCCAGGTGCACAGCATTCGTCTTACTCCCCACCAGTGTGTAAGCTTGCTGAGGGCAGGGACCCTGCCACATGCTCCTTTGGTAGCCCCCCGCCCCCACCTCCAGCACCTAGCACAGTGCTGGGCACACAAGAATGCTCAGTAAATACCTGTTGGTTGATTGGCTCGGGTGCCACCCTGCCCAAGTCCCTGGGATGTATGCAATGCTTATGGGGAGAGAAAAAAGGAAGTGGGATGATTTCGGATCCTTCTAGAAAGAAGTGGGATGGCATCCTGCCTCTCCCCTCTCAATCAAAGGACCAGCTACAGAAGCAGCGGCAGGCAGGGTGCAGGGGACTCAGGGGACATACAGGCCTCCTCGAGCTTGGCGATATGCAGCAGGGCTCGGTTCTTGGTGCTGCTGAGGGTCTTCTCCAGGCACTGCAAGCACAAGACAAGCTGCTTCTCCCCCGGGGCTGGAGTGCCAGCCTCCAGTCCTTCCTGGAGCCGCTCTGCAGAAGCTGTTGTACAACGCAGCAGCCAGTGGAGGGCGCTAAGAAGCGCTCGGCATAGCCCGATGCACTCCTCTGCTTTGCCATGGCAGCTACCCAGAAAAGATGAAAATTTACATCTATTCCAAAAGCTGAAACCCAACCCACACTAACGTTTCCCTCATCATCTCTGGCACGCTCCTACTAGAGGACTGTGGAACAGCAAGGTCTGGTGCTTTGTGTTTTGTTTCTTTTGTTTTGTTTTGGGTTTTTTTAAAAATTTTTTTGGCCTGGGTTGGGGGAGGGGTAGGAGGACAGAACAGAGAAATTTTCTGTGTATCCTTGACTGTCCTGGACTTCCTTTATAGACCAGGCTGGCCTCGAACTCATGGAGATCTGCCTGCCTTTGCCTCCCCCAGTGCTGGGATTACAGGTACGCACCACCGTGCCCAGCTGGTGCTTTGTATTTGATTGCTAATTATTTTGGGCCGGCTTGCTGTCTCATGAGCAAACTACCACGCACCCCAAGTATTGCTGTGTATGTAACCTTGCCTCCTTGTTTGACTAATAAAAGGGCATAAGTAAGGCGGGAGCTAGGGTTTGAGGGCTGCATGGAGAGGACGGGAGATGAAAAGAAGCGGCAGAGTCGCCATGGGTGGGAGAAGAACCACGTGGCCAGTAGGAGGGCTTCTGAGGCTCCACACGGAGAGAAGCAGCCCAGCTGGGCAGCATAAGCAAGAACTTTGGGATTGTGGATGGAAATAGCCCAGAGAGGAACGACTAAAGCAGATGGCCTGGGGTGGGGGCTGGCAGATAGCGAGGTAGCTTAGGTGGACCTACCTGCCCGGCCACAGGTGAAAATAGGCTTTTTCTAGTATCTATCAGGTGCCTGTGTCTTTTATTGATTATGATAGCAGGCTAGATAAAACCATCATAATAAATATAGGCTTTTAGTAGTATAAATTAATAGCATATATATTTTCTGCAACAGGACAGAGTTGGCAAGTTGGCAGAATGCTAGGTAAGACACCTAGGCCAGCCAGCTTCCACTCTTACACCACCTCTTCCAAATAAAGAAGAGGCACTTTGTTGAAGCTGGGTGTGGGCAGGCGCACACAGGAAACATGGGAGCCCACAGGTGGTCTCAGGCTGTCTCTAGACTTTTCGTCAGCACTGAAAGAACGATGGAATGTTCTGGGCTTCCTCAGCCATCTCTTACCTAAGTCGGTCACAAAACATGTCCATGATGTCCAACAAAGCCTGGACACACAGGTCCCTGGAAAAGTCATCAAACTGTGGAAAGAACAAGGCACAAGGAAGAGGCTACAGTCAACAGCTGTGCCCGGGTCCTCCTTCCAGCCTGGGGGCAGACACAGGTTCCTAATCCCCAGGCCCCCTACAATGCCAGGCAGAGGCATCAGGTGCTGCCTGTCCCCCTCGGGGACACATGGCCATACCTTACTGATAGCAGTGAGCACAGAGGAGGAGGAGACCATCTAGAAGGGAGAGATGGGAGAGACAGACATTCAGACAAGCCATCTGCTTGAGAAGGACAAACACTAATGTTTTCTTTGGGGGGGGTTGTTTTTTTTTTGTTTTTTGGAGACAGGGTTTCTCTCCTAGTCCTGGCTGTCTGTTCTGGACTCGCTTTGTAGACCAGGCTGACCTCAAGCTCACAGAGATCTGCCTGCCTCTGCCTCTCGAGTGCTGAAACTAAAGGTGTACGCCACCACGCTGGGCTCTAACACTGACGCTTTTTTTTTTTTTTTTTGAGACAGGGTTTCTCTGTGTAGCCTTGGCTATCCTGGACTCACCTTGTAGACCAGGTTGGCCTCAAACTCACAGAGATCCACCGGCCTCTGCCTCCTGAGTGCTGGGATTACAGGAGTGTGCCAACATGCCCGGCTAACACTGATGCTTAAACTCCTACAACCCCTTCTAGAGGCTTCCTCTCAGCAGATTAAAAAACACACAATAACGCCAGGCAGTGGTGGTGTGCGCCTTTAATCACAGCACTCGGGAGGCAGAGGCAGGTGGATCCCTGTGAGTTCGAGGTTAGCCTGGTCTACAAAGCGAGTCAGGAACAGCCAAGGCTGTTACTAAGAGAAACCCTGTCTCAAAAAAACAAGGGGAAAAAAAAAGAAAAACCCTGTCTCAAAAAAACAAGAAAAAGGGGGATGGAGAGATGGCTCAGAGGTTAAGAGCACCACCTGCTCTTCCAAAGGTCCTGAATTCAATTCCCAGCAACCACATGGTGGCTCACAACCATCTATAATGTGATCTGGTGCCCTCTTCTGGCTGCAGGTGTGCAGACATAGCATTGTATACAATAATAATAAATACATCTTAAAAAAAAGAAGGCAGCAGCGGCAAAGGCAGGTGGGACTCCATGAGTTCCAGGACAGCCTGGTCTACATAGGTAGGGCTACACACACACTAAAAACAAAACAAACAAAAAACAAACCACCCATCTTGAAAAGGAAAAACAAAACAAAACAAAACCAAAGGACTAATGGAGGCCGACAGTGTAGCCCAGCTGTAAAGCACACGAGAGTACTTGCCTAGATGAGCAAGACCCAGGGCTCAAGCTCCAGCACCAGAAAAATTACAAAAAACCAAAACAAACAAAAACCCAAACAACAACAACAACAACAACAACAACACACACACACACACACACACACACACACACACACACACACAAAATCCTGACTGGAAGGCACCAGCCACACAGCTACCACATACACCTGCAAACCCAGCACTCAGGAGGACAGCTGTAAAAGTCAAAGCCAGCCTGGGCTACACAGTAAATACCAAGCCAGTCTGGGTTACATGGTGACAGCCTGGCTCAAAAATAAAAAACAAGAGCCGGGCGTGGTGGCGCACGCCTTTAATCTCAGCACTCGGGAGGCAGAGGCAGGCGGATCGCTGTGAGTTCGAAGCCAGCCTGGTCTACAAAGTGAGTCCAGGATGGCCAAGGCTACACAGAGAAACCCTGTCTCGAAAACAAAAAAACAAAAAACAAAAAAACCATGAAATGAAGCCAGATACAGTGATGTGTGCCTGCAATCCCAGCACTATGAGAGGCACAGGCAGATGCATCTCTGTGAGTTCCAGGCCAGCCTGGTCTACAAAGCAAGTCTGGGACAGCCAAGGCTACACAGAGAAAACCTGTCTCGAAAAACCAAAAAAAAAAGAAAGAAAAGAAAACTTTGGTTCCAGGTACTGGGTGTGTAGTTCAATAGTGGAATGTTTGCCTAACATCCCTGCCTGCAAAATAAATAATTTTTTACTTTATTTTTATTTATTTATTTTGTTTGTTTGTGTTTCGAGACAGGGTTTCTCTGTGCAGCCTTGGCTGTCCTGGACTCACTTTGTAGACCAGGCTGGCCTCACACTCACAGCAATCCATCTGCCTCTGCCTTCCAAGTGCTGTGATTAAAGGCATGCGCCACTATGCCCAGCTTTATATTTTTATGTGAATTGGTGTTTTGACTGCATGTATGTCTGTGCCACATGCATGCAATACCCTGGAAGTCAAAAGGGCATGGGATCCCCTGGGCCTGGAAGAGGTGGCTAGCTTTTTATTTTTATGTTTTGTTTTGTTGAGACAAGGTTTTTCTGTGTAGCACTCTGGCTGTCCTGGAACTCACTCTGTAGACCAGGTTGGCCTCAAACTCAGTGATCTATCTGCCTCTGCCTCCCAAGTGCTGGGATTAAAAGTGTCTGCACTGTGCCTGGCCAGCAGCTAGTGTGCCTAACTGCTGAGCCATCTCTCTGATCCACAGATAAGTTTTAATTCCTCAGGCAGGGATACTATCCTCCATATAAGTGCTGGTAGCCACAGTGCTATTCAGCACAAAAAGAACAATTTCTCTAGTGCAGAAAATCCCATTGGATCACGTTGCCCTAAAGCTTCTCCACAGCATTAAGAGATGTTACAGGAGTGCTGGCATGCTCAGTCCTAAGCACACGCACCTAGACTGCTGATGGTCCTGGCTTCCACCCCCAGCACTGAGGGAAAAAGAAAAAAAAAGGGGGAAGCAGAGCATGTTTTTCTCATATGTACAAACACAGAACTTCTGTGTGACATAAAATTTAAAAGCCTAAATTAAAAACATACATAATTCTAGCCAGGTGGCTCACACCTTTAATCCCAGCACTTGGGAGGCAGAGGCAAGTGGATCACTGTGAGTTCAAGGCCAGCCTGGTCTACAAAGTGAGTCCAGGATGGCCAAGGCTACACAGAGAAACCCTGTCTCAGAAAAAAACCAACCAAACAACAAACAAACAAAAAGCATACATAATTATATACATACCTATTGTAAGACTTCTCAGAACCATAATGTATTTATATATGGTGAGAGATGACTCAGTAGGTAAAGACACTTGCTGTCAAATCTGATGACTGGAGTTCAATCCCCAGAACCAGTATGCCAGGAGAACTGACTGTGCCCTCTACACACACACACACACACACACACACACACACACACACACACACACACACACACACCTGGCACATGTGTCCCACATCCCAGAGGAGCACAAGCAAGTTAGCCTCCAAAGTTAATTTCATCATCAGACCTCATTGAACTAGGACTTCCAAAACACATTTGTAGAAAATCTGCCTAGACAGCAAATCCCCTAGGGACAGAGATAATATGAAATTTATATCTGTTTCTCTAGCACTAAGACTTGGGCTCATCCTCAGGAAGGTTTCATTGCTTCAAGTAGCTGAATTCTATTAATGAGACAGAATCTGAAAATGTTTTACCTTGCAACACATTTCTGTTGGTAAAATACATTCATCACCACAGAGAGCCAGTTTGATAGAAATGAATTGTTCTGAATGAATCTCAACTCATAACTCAGCAGGCTGAGGTGTACATAGCCCAGGGGTAGCTCAGGGCCGAGTGCCAGCCTGGCATGCATATGGCCTTGGATCCAGTCTTCAGCCCTGCAAATAACAACAGTGACTGCGTGCTGCCGTGTGTGGGTAAGACACGGTGTCTCCATCACCTGAACAGACAGGGCCTAAACACAGCCGACCAGCGTTCAGAGCCAGCAGCAGGACATACTGTGAAGCCAAAGCGAGTGTCTGACAGTGATCAGAAAGTTGGGAGTCTGCCTGGGCACAATGACCATGACGTTCCCGGCCAGTGTTTGTTTATTTATAACCTACGTCCCCATAGCAAGAACTTGGAGAAGAACTGGATCTTACTGGATGCCAACCTGCAGGGGGAGCTGGAAGTTTCAACTTATAAAAATAAAAAATCTGGACCCCACACCAAGAACAGAACCCCCAACTACGTATGTTCTTATCAAAGCTGTCAGGCAAAATGAATTCCTGGCCTTCAGATGGTGAACTCTGCATTTCTTCTAAGTGCCTCAGTTAAGGAGCGCCTCAGACACACCTGAAAGCACTTACCACAGGGTGACCTGTTTCTCCCAGCAGGACTGAAGGCTGTTCAGTCTTAACAGTTCCACCGACTAGATGCTCAGAGCTGACATGGGGTCTGGAGGCTGGAGGCTGGTGTGTGGCCGTCTGCACACGTGGCTAGCTCAGGCTGACCTGGCAGCTGTGTTTAATCCGTTTGCTCTTCTCCATACTCAACACCCCAACCACTCCTAAGTGCCCTCTCCAGGCACAGCACTGCATCAAGGAGCCTCTTAACTCTGAAGATAGAATAAATGACTAATTTTGCACAGCACTTGACAGGCCATGAAGGTCTCTCATCCACACTCTCTCTTCAGCCTTGCCCCGTCTTGCTTTTCTCATCCGTGTTCATATACAGCTCAAGAGCCTCCTATTTCAGAGAGCACTTCCTGGAGACCCACATTTCCATTTACCCTCCCTCTCTGTTCTCTCCACAGACGGAGGTCTCCACTCTCATGGTCTCCACCTCCACCCCTTGTGCTTGTTCTTCAGGACACTGCAATCACTCCTGCCCTGAGCCCTGCATGAGTCACGTTATCACAGCCATCAGCAAATGCTTGCTGTTAAACCCATGGGCTCTCACTTTTGATAGAACCCAGCTTCCTGGTAGCGGGTAACACCATCAAACACAACCTTGATTTTCAACCTTTCCTTCCTTTTCTTATTACCTTATATGCTCTGGATGGTTTCCTCTCTGCCCTCTTCAGACTGTTTCTTACATGTGCTCTTGACATATGCTTGGGTGCTCAGGAGTTTGGCATGGATCACTTCCCTTTCCCACATTCCCCGAGCAAACATGCCCACATCCTTGTTACCATCAGAGTGTCAAAACTTTTTTTTTTTTTTTTTTTTTTTGCCTTTTTCAAGACAGGGTTTCTCTGTGTAGCCTTGACCACCCTGGACTCACTATGTAGACCAGGCTGGCCTCGAACTCATAGAGACTCACCTGTCTCTGCCTCCCGAGTGCTGGGACCACAGGCATGAGCCACCATGCCCAGCATCTCAGGTGACTTTTTATGATTTGCCCTCCACAGATGAATGTGTTAAAAGATGGCTTCCAGCTGCTGGATATAACCCTGAGAGCTGATGGATCAATCACTCCATGGACTCATAAATTGATGGGCATTATTGGAAGAGAGTGGAAACTTCCAAAGGTGGAGCCTAATTGGAGGAAGACAAGCATGTTTTTTGGGTTTGTTTTTGCTTTTTTGAGACAGAGTTTCTGTGTAGCCTTGGCTATCCTGGACTCAGTTTGTAGACCAGGCTGGCCTTGAACTCACAGGGGTCCACCTGCCTCTGCCTCCTGAGTGGTGGGATTAAAGGCGTGCGCCACCGGCTAGGCAACATTCTTAACACCAACACTTCCCATAGGAACTCAAATATTGGTAATATTTGTTGACAGGAGTTATTTGGTAGCTGTGGGGAAGGAGAGAGAAAAGTGAGAGGGACGTTTCCAAAAGAATAGAAATGTCGAGCCTGTCTGCTATTCTGTCAATTGGTAACATGAATACAGAGAATTGTTTTTAAAAAGTCACTGAGGGCTAGAGAGACAGCTCAGCAGTTAAGAGCACTGGCTGCACTTCCAAAGGCCCTGAGTTCAATTCCCAGAAACCACATGGTGGCTCACAGCCATCTATAATGAGGTCTGGTGCCCTCTTCTAGCATTTAGGTGTACATGCAGATAGAGCACTCATACATAAAATAAATCTTTTTGGTTTTTTGGATTTTTTTTTAGTTTTTCCAGACAAGGTTTCTCTGTGTTATCTTGGCTGTCCTAGGCTCACTTTGTAGACCAGGCTGGCCTCAAACTCACAGCCATCCACCTGTATCTGCTTCCCAAATGCTGGGATTAAAGGCGGGAGACACTACACCTGGCCAATACATCTTTTTTTTTTTTTAAGATTTATTTATTTATTTATTATTATGTATACAGTGCTCTACCTGCATGTATGCTGCTCGCCGGAAGAGATCGTTAGATCACATTATAGATGATTGTGAGCCACCATGTGGTTGCTGTTAATTGAACTCAGGACCTCTGGAAGAGCAGTCAGTGCTCTTAACCTATGAGCCATCTCTCCAGCCCCAACAAATCTTTAAAAAATACTACTAATAAAAATAGGCCAGGTGTTAAAAAAAAAAAGGCCAGGTGTGGTGGCGCACCCCTTTAGTCCAGCACTCGGGAGGCAGAGGCAGGTGGATCGCTGTGAGTTCGAGGCCACCCTGGTTTATAAAGCAAGACCAGGACAGCCAAGGCGAACACAGAGAGATCCTGTCTCAAAACAAAACAAAAAAAACCCCACTGAGTATCCGTGCATTTTAGGGCTGGTGGTAGGGGTTGGGGATTTAGCTCAGTGATAAAGCGCTTGCTTAGCAAGCACAAGGCCCTGGGTTCAGTCCTCAGCTCTGGGGGAAAAAAAAGGACTGGTGGTGAGGCTGGATGGAAGAGCATTTGTTTAGCATGTTTGGCCCTGGTTTCTATCCTCAGAACCCACCCCGCGATACAATCACAAAAAGCTGTACATTTTATCCTAATTTTAAACTTAAATTTTTTTTTTCCTCATGTGTGTTCCTATGTGTGCTGGGATCTATGCATGTATGTGCTCATACATATGGAAGCCCAAGATTGATGTCTGGTGACAGCTCACCACCTTATTCACGAGGCAGGTCTTTTAGCTGAACCCAGAACTCACCAAGAAGGCTCAGCTAACTAGCCTATTATTAGCTCAGACGTCTCATTTCTCCCTCCAGGCCCTGGAACTACCGGCAGGCTGCCATGCTCACACAGCATTTACTTAGGTCCTGGGGATCTGAGCTCCAGCCCTCGTACTTCTTTACCCACTGGGCACTCTCTCTGACAAGGAAATCTTTTTTTAGTATTTCAAGACAGGGTTTCTCTGTGTGATAGCCCTGGCTGTCCTGGACTCATTTTGTAGACCAGGCTGGCTTTGAACTCACAGAGATCTGCCTGCCTCTGCCTCCAGAAGCTTAAAGGTGTGCGCCACCACACCCGGCTAAAGGTTTTTTTGTTTTGTTTTGGTTTGGTTTTGGTTTTTCAAGACAAGTTTTCTCAGTGTCACCTTGGCTGTGCTGGACCCACTTTGTAGATGAGGCTGGCCTGGAATTCATAGAGATCCACCTGCCTCTGCCTCCCGAGTGTCACCATGCCCGGGCTCTGAGAGAAAATCTTATCTCACTATATTTCCTCATAACCACTGTGATAAAGTCCATGTTCCTCACATTATTCCCTATTATCCGCCCTCTACTTCTCCAAACCACTTTCCTACACTAGGTGTCACAGTGACTGACACCTGTAATCCCACTTAGGAGGCTGAGACAGGAAGACTGCCATGAGTGCCACGAGGCTGGGCTAAAGAGTGAGACTCTGTCTCCAAAATAAAACAAAACAAAAACAAAAAAAACTATACCACTCTCCTTGAAGTACTAGGCAACAGATCATTATCAAGGAACACTCCAGGTCCTCAACACCTTTTTAAGGGGACTGGAAGCCCCAGCTTTGTTTAAAAAAAAAAAAAAAAAGGCCGAGAAGATGACTTAGCAGGTAAAGGCATCTGCCACCAAGCTTAGCAACCTGGTTTGATGCCAGGACCCACATAATCACCTCCCAGAAGCTGTCCTGCCATCCGTGTGTATGTGATGGTCTACACACACACAAACACAAATGTTTCTCGAGACAGGGTTTCTCTGTGTATCCTTGGCTGTCCTAGACTCACTTTGTAGACCAGGCTGGTCTCAGTGCACAAAGATCTGCCTGCCTCTGCCTCCTGAGTGCTGGGATTTAAGGCGTGCACCACCACACCCAATGTAAGAGATTTAAAAAAAAAATACTCAACAAACAAAAAACCCATTAAGGGGATTGGAGGGATGGCTCAGCAGTTAAGAGCATTGGCTGCTCTTCTACAGGACCTAGGCTCAATTCCCAGCACCCACATGGCTGCTGCCAACTATCTGTAACTCCAGTTCCTGAGGATCTGTCACCCTTGCACAAACATACATGAAGATAAAACATCAGTGCACATAAAAAATAAGCAAAATTTAAAATAATAGTAATAACCATAATGATGATGATGTGTAATTTACCTAACTCACATTTTCCCACAGTTATGCAATGCAGTTTCTCAGAGATTCAATAATGATATAGGGTAGTTAAGTGTGGCAACAGCTAGACTGTCTGTATAGCTCAGTTATACAGTTCCCAAATGACCACGTCATGATGTTGCTAAAAGTATTCACACTGCTCTAGGACCCCAGCACACACCTGTGATCCTGCACTTGGAGGATTGAGGCAAGAGACTTAGGTGTCTGGGGCCAAGCTGAACCACCTAAGGAGACTCAGTCTAAAAACAAACAATTATGCATCAGTAAAAGATCAGCTCAAAGTACAAAAAGGCCACTGAGTGCATATCTAGGTGCTAGGGCACTCATCTAGTGTGTGAGTGAGCTCCTGGGCTTGATCCCCAGCACAAGGAAGTGCAAGACACAAATCAATGGACTTGAATGTAACTGAGTATAAAGGCCTCAATGATGGGGCTCATATGGCCTGTTAAAGTTTAGTACAGTAACAAAGAATAAACCCAGACGTAGACGGGCGTGGTGGCGCAGGCCTTTAATCCCAGCACTCGGGAGGCAGAGGCAGGCGGATCACTGTGAGTTCGAGGCCAGCCTGGTCTACAAAGTGAGTCCAGGACGGTCAAGGCTCCACAGGGAAACGCTGTCTCGAAAGCAAAGCAAAAAGCAAAGCAAAAAACAAAAACAAAACAAAAAAACAGAAACAAGGAGCTTCGGTTGGTAAAGGTGCCTGGCATAAAAAGCCTGCTGACAGAGGACCTGTGTGAAAGTGAAGATCAAAACTGACTCCCCAAAACTACCTTCTTACCTCCTCATGCCTTCTGCGGCTCACGTGCCCTTCATGCTATAATTCCACACAAACTTTAAAGGGTTTTAGCTGGGCGTGGTGGCGCACGCCTTTAATCCCAGCACTCAGGAGGCAGAGGCAGGCGGATCACTGTGAGTTCGAGGCCAACCTGGTCTACAGAGTGAGTCCAGGACAGCCAAGGCTACACAGAGAAACCCTGTCTCTAAAAACAAACAAACAAACAAAAGAATGTCTGCGGAGAGAGTAAATGAATGCTAATATTCGTCAGCAAAAGAAGCGCTACTTTTATAAGGAAATAAACCTAAACCGACAACTGTTGTCCTGGCGTTTCACCTCCAAAAGCCAGGGAGCAAGAATGTTTACCTGGGAACTAATGGCGTACTTCAGGTAGGACAGGATAAGAGGATTGGGGGACGGTCCAATCATGGCCTGCTCTAGGAGTGCATCTGCAAAGGAAATTAAAGCAAGGCTCAGTGGTTACAGCTTTTCTGGCTGAACCCATCCATCTCATCCTTCCATCCCCCATTTTACGTGAGACCTGCTAGATTGAGAATGTCCCAGGTGGCTCCTTTGGGAAAGAATTTCTTCATGTTGATCGCCCATTGGTAGTCACTCCATCGCTCTTTCCAGGCTTGCAAGATGGCCTGCTTCAGGTTCACCACCTTCATGGCTTCACACCAAGGAGGCGAGACCAGCGGCGGCGAGGTGGGGTTTTAAAACGGGAGCCAGAATTCTGAGGAAAAAGAATAAGGGACAGAATGGAAATTCGAGAAGACTTTAAGTAAGACAGAAAAAATAGTGTAGAAACGGAAGGTGTTCTGTCACCCTCACGCCTTCCGAACCATCTTTTCTTGAATTGGGACAGAAAGTGTGTCAACGGGGCTAGTCCAAAGGGGTTTTAAAGCCGGCTCCAGTTGCCTAGTTCTGCCCTTCGCTCTAGCTGTGTCCCTCACCACTCTACCCTTCCCCCACTTCGGCTACCTTCCTCAGCCCCGAAGCTGTAATTCCTTCTTTCATCCACCATCCCCCACCCCCCCACCCCCAAATTTAAACCTACCGGACAATCGAGAGCTACATCGTAGGCAGCGCCATCTTGGCACCTATTAAGGAGCTCATTTGCTATTGGCCGGCGCTAACACACACTAACCAATAGAAAAGTAGCAAGAGGCAAGTCCTGCCACAGTACCTTCTGGGAATTGTAGTTCTTTCTCTAAGACTCGTCTAAACCAAGCAAGCAAACGGATTAATCAAATTGGTTCTGGTGGGTTTTCTCTGAGATTATCCGAAGAGCCGAGCTACATTGGTACCAGGAGACTCAGGGTCTAGCGAAGAAACTCTCTGTCTCCCAGTGACGTCGCCATCTAACCCTATCTTCACTCATTCTGATAATTTCTTTATTCCCCAGTAACGAGGCACAATATAGTTGCTATGTTCAGCAATGTGTTCTAACCTGGTTTTTGGTTTTCGTCCTCCAAAGCCCCTGTTGCCACTAGAGTTCTCATTTTCACATTTCTATTCCAAAGGAGACACTGAAATGTGCACACATACCACCATTTCACCCCAATAGATGACAGTTCTCCCAGACTCCTCTGATCCTGAGTACTGTTTGTATATAAAAGGAAGGAGAAAACCGAGGCTGGGCATGGTGGCACACCCTTTTAATCCCAGCACTTGGGAGGCCGTGGCAGGCAGATCTCTGTGAGTTCAAGGCCAGCCTGGTCTACAAAGCGAGTCCAGGACAGTCAAAGCTACACAGAAAAAAAACTTGTCTTGAAAAACAAAACAAACAAGCAAAAAAGAAGGCCTGAGGAAACAAAATTTAATGTGCTGCTGTGGATGAGACCATCCTGTAAAACACACCTGTAGGATCCCAGCCAGAGTTTTATCACCCCTTTTTTTCTTGGCTCCCAATCGCATATCCTGAGGAGACCATTTCTTCAAATTCCCCAACAACACTCTCTCTCTCTCTCTCTCTCTCTCTCTCTCTCTCTCTCTCTCTCTCTCTCTCTCTCTCTCTCTCTCTCTCTCTCTCTCTCTCTCTCTCTCGTTTAATTGAGAAAGGATTTCTTTGTGTAGCCTTGTCTGTCCTGGACTCTCTTGGCAGACCAGGCTGGCCTCGAACTCTCAGCGATCCACCTCCCTCTGCTGGGATTAAAGGCGTGCACCGCCACGCCCAGCAACAACTCTCCTTTGTTTTACCTTCCTTTCTGTACAGCTATGAAAACACTCTGCCACTGAGCACCCCAAGCTCCCCCTCGAATGAAAAAAATCAGGATACATAATTGAGAAAACAGTGCATGGGGCCTCTAAAAATGGCCTTGTAGGCATTTAGGAGACTGATCGGCTCCTGGGTACCTGAAGCATGCTATAAACAGGGGGAGCTTGGTTGGAGTAGGATCACATCCTTCTTAGACTGGTACTGCCGACGGCCTTCCTCGGCCTACACACCTCTTAGTCTATTCTTTGTGCCTTCCCAAGGGATACTACTGAAGAATAGTATTTATGTAAAAGAGCAGCCGAGTATGTATAGCCAAAGCTTCCAGAGCAGGAAGGAAGGAGGACTCAAAATTCCTGATTCATAACCTTCAGGCGCCCCCTGCGAACAGCCCTGCGCTGTATACCACCACAGGCCGGCTTCCCTCCAGCCTCACTCTAGCTCTGCCTGTGCAGAGCCCCCCTACTCCTTTCCGGTTCACAGCCCAGTACCCTACCACCAGCGCCGGAACCGTTTCTGGGTGCGGCTGCTCTTTTCCTATTCCTCCTAGCCCAAACCGCCCTCTTGCAGAGAGGGCTGTCAATTCCGTGAGAGCTCCTTAGTGAACTAGTGAGTGTTGGGTCCAGCCCATATGGGAGGGGGTGGGGATACTTGAGTCTGAGGATGGTTAGACACTGAGCTCAAATCCTTCCCGCTGGCGCGAATCCTGGAAGATTTCTGAGAGGGAAGCTGTTCCGCCTCCACACATTATAATGGTGAGAGGCGGCTTTTGGTGTTGAGCCATCTGCCTTCCCCAGCCCCCTGCTCCTCACCGGCAGCCCATTCTTCAGGTTTGGCAGGGTTTCCCCAAGGACTCAACTCTATGTACAAGGACTCCCTTAGGCTCTGGGCAAGGTACATCGTCCACTTCTCTTTCTCTGACCTTCTGGCCTCTCTGGTTTGCAAACAGCAGAGCTAGCCTTTCCCCATCCCACCTCCTCCCTCCTGGGAACCTTTTTAAGCCCTCTGGTTTACCTACCACACAGGAAAGACTCCGTGATAATTCTCCCTAGAAGGAGAGAAATAGGCTGCTTTCATTTAGGATATGTGCGAAATGTCTCCAGCTCCTCTCAAGTTCCCCACTGTCTTTAGCTGTCCCTCAGAGGCTGGGCTCCCACTTCCCAGCTCTGAGCCCCAGTGTCTTTACCATTTATTGATTGATTGATTGTATTATTTGTGTGTGCTGTGTGTGCTTGTGTGCATATAGGTGTTTATGCACACACATATGGAAGCCAGAGATTGACTTGTGTCATCCTTAATTGTTTTCCACCCTCCTTTGTTTTTTTTTTTAAAGGTTTATTTATTTATTATTATGTATAAAGTGTTCCGCCTGCATGTACACCTGCAGGCATCAGATCACATTACAGATGGTTGTGAACCACCATGTGGTTGCTGGGAATTGAACTCAGGACCTCTAGAAGAGCAGGCGGCATTCTTAACCACTGAGCCATCTCTCCAGCCCCCCTCCTTTGTTTTTTTGTTTTTTTCTTTTGAGATAAAGTCTGCAAGCCTGGCATGGTGGAGCACCTCTATAATCCCAGCATGCATGGGAGGCAGAGGCAGGAAGATTGCTGTGAGTTTGAGGCCAGCCTGGTCTACACAGTGAGTCCAGGATAGCCAAGGCTACACAGAGAAATCCTGTCTCGAACAACCAAAAAAAAAAAAGAGAGAGAGAGAGAGAGAGAAAGTCTGCCTCTGAACCTGGACCTCAACCTATTCATTTAGTTAGATAGCTGGTCAGTGAGTTCCAGGGAATCCCCCCCCCCCCTGTTTCCACTATGACCATACCCCTAGCACTGGGATTGTAGATGTGAGCTGCTGCATCTGGGTACTGAGGATCCACACCCGCATTATTGGAAAGCACTTTACTGACAGAGTCATCTTCCCATCCCTTAAAAAAAAAAAAAAAAAAAAAAAAAAAAAAAAATCAAAACATATCTCAGGCTAGCCTGAAATTCACAGGGTAGCCTGGTTAGCTTCAGACTCTTGCTTCAGTTTTCTGAGCGCTAGGATTATAAGCTTGCACTAGCTCACTTATCAACAGCTTCATTATACTGGCTGGTCTGGCTGAGGAAGAGGACTAGGTAGGAGAAGAGGGGCAGATAGAAGCCAACAGCCTGGATGACTTTGGAAACATCTGGAGTTACTGAGTAAATAAAACATCCTGGCCTTGCAATAAGAGGCTCCATGAAACAGGCCTTGAAGACCTGGAGAGAGGCCTTGGGAGTTAGGGGGGTTGTTGACCTAGATGCAGTTCCCAGCCCCCACACATTAGTCCATGGAACAGCGACTGGGCAGTGGTGACATGTGCCTTTAATCCCAGCACTTACGAGGCAGAGTAAGGTGGATCTCTGTCAGTTCGGGGCCAGTCTGTTCTACAAAGCGAGTCCAGGACAGCCAGGGCTGGTACACAGAAAAACTCTCTCTCAATAAAACAAAACACACCCCCCACCCCCCCACCCCCCCATCCCCAGAAAAAGAGGAGAGCTGGAGAGATGGCTCAGAAGTTAAGAGCACTGGCTGCTCTTCCAGAGGTCCTGAGCTCAATTCCCAGGAACCATGTGGTGGCTCACAAGCATCTGTCTATAATGTGATCTGATGTCCTCTTCTGGCCTGCAGGTGTATATACAGGCAGAGCACTGTATACATAATACATACATACATAAACAAAATTTTTTTTTAATTTTTATGTATACAGTACTCTGTATGTACATCTACAGGCCTGAAGAGGGTATCCTATCACATTATAGATGGTTTGTGAGCCACCATGTGGTTGCTGGGAATTGAACTCAGGACCTCTGGAAAAGCAGTCAGTGCTCTTAACCTCTGAGCCATCTCTCCAGCCCATAAACAAATCTTTTAAAAAAAGAAAAAAGGAATAGGGTTTTGTGCTAAGGGTGGGACATTCCTCATTTAGACTAGGAAAACATGGATTAAAAAAAAAAAAAAAATACCAGGAGCCCAGACACAAAAACCTAGAAGCAGTATAGTCACTTAGAAGCATAAAAGGACCAGAGAATTTCAGATTCCCTCCCCTTCTAGAGGGAAATTGAGTCTTTCTCTTTTCCTGGGTAGAATATTTTCATCTGGAGGCTTTCCTAACTCCTCTCCCATGAGCACCATCTTTGTGAGGAAAGAAAGCCTTCCTACACACTCACATGCTTGACCCTAAACCAGTTCCCAAATTGAAACCACTGCTCTGAAAGGCAAGACAGACTGGATGGCTCAGCAGTTAAGAGCACTGGTATCTCTTCTGGAGGACCCAGGTTCAATTTCCAGCACCCACATGGCAGCTCCCAACTATCTGTAACTCCAGTTCCAGGGAATTCAACATCCTCTTTCGTCCTCTGAAGGTCCTGCATGCAAGTGAGGCATAGACACACATGTAAGAAAAATGCACATACTAATAAAACAATTCAAAGATTTCTTTAAAGCCAGTCGTGGCATCACACGCCTTTAATCTTTTGCTTGTTTGTTTGTTTGGTATTTGGTTTTTAGTTTGTTTGTTTGTTTGTTTGTTTTTGAGTCAGGCTCACATGCCTTTAATCTTAACACTGAGGAGGGAGAAGCAGGCAGACCTCTGAGTTCGAGGCCAGCCTGGTCTACAGAACGAATTACAGGACAGCCAAGGCTACACAGAGAAAAACAAGTGACAAACAAACAAAAACACAGACAAACACACAAAATGCCCTGCATTCTGTTTATTTGGGGGAAGAGCTAAAGCAAAGGAGCCTATAGGTGACTATCTATAGGTGAGTATCTATAGGTGCCTACACCTTCCTCCAGACAGGCCTTGGGTCCCAACATTCTGTCTCTATCTTCTTGCTAACCCAGAAGTGAAAGGCAGAATGTTCTGGTTTCTTGAAAAAGGGATTGATTTATTTTTACGTCTATGAGTGTCTTGCTTGTATGTTTGTCTGTGAACTATGTGTGTGCAGAGCCTGTGGAGGCCTGTAGAGGGAGACAGAGCCCATGGAACTGGCGTTACAGTCAGTTGTGAGCCACCAAGTGGGTGCTGGGAACTGAACTTGGGTCCTCTGAAAAGAGCAGCTAGGGCATCTCCAGCCCCCTGGGTTTTATGTTTTTTTTTAAACAGAAATTTACCATGTACTGCTGTACCCTTCTACATACCCAGATAAGGGTGGAGTTTCAACCAATCCCTCTAAGCTTCCTTATACCTGAAGGATGCCTCCCCTCTCCATTCTCCTGACAGTTGAAGAAAGGAAGGGAGGTGCCATAATCTTGAAGCCCCAGCTTCAAGAAAGGGAGGCCAGCCGGTCAATTCCTTTGCACTACCCTTCCCTTCGATCTCCTAAAACTACTCTGTACTGGTAGGGGTGTGTGTGTGTGTGTGTGTGTGTGTGTGTGTGTGTGTGTACGCATGCATGTGCAGAGGACCAGCTTGGGTGTATGATTCCTCAGGTTCTGCCTGCTTAATATTTATTTATTTATTTACTTACTTACTTATTTCAGCTAGGGTCTCTCACTGGCTTCAGATTCATCATATAGGTTAGGCAAGCAAGCCCCAGGGATCTAGCCATCCCTCAGTCTCCCCAGTACTGGGAGTACAAGAGCTTGCCACCACACCCAGCTTTGTTGTTATTTTATTTTATTTGGGTTTTTTTTTTTTTTTTTTTTTTTTTTCTTCTTCTTTGAAACAGTGTCTCTCAATATATAGACCTCGCTGGCCTCAAGCTCTCAGAAGTCTGCCTGTCCTGCTCCTGAGTGCTGGGGCTTAAGGTGTGCACCATGGTACCCAGCTGACACACACAGGTTTTTTTAATATGGGTTTCCAGGGATTGGTTTTGAGCGCCTCATGCTTACAAAATTAGCAGCTTGCTCTCTCCTCAGCCATCCCTGGGCCTTGTATTCCTGACCTCCACACAAACTGTGCCATCCTCTGCTCTAACTGGAGTGGGAGGGCTGTAGGGTGGTAAGCCCCACACTCTGATGATAATAAATACTAGCCTCTGCCTCACTCTTTTCTCTCCTGTTGGCAAAGGCAGGATGAGGGGATTCTGGGAAAATGAAACCAGACGGTGGAAACATTTGGAGGATCCAATGCCTGGCACACGTTAAATATTTTTTAAAAAGTCAAATGAGGGTCTGGAGAGATGGCTCCATGGTTAAGAGCCCTGGCTGCTTTATTGCTAAAACTCCTCCCCAGGAGGAGGATCTGTAAGCATTGCCTACCCCTTCTCCCAAGCTCTCAGTGACAAACTGAGGCACAGTCCTAACCAAGGTTCATTCTGGGGAACCAACGAGTTTACTGGGCTTCCTTACAAAGCATAGGGGAGGATTTACTTACAGGGGTCTGGCGCTCCTTCCCCCAACAAGCCACACCTGAAAGCCTTCACCCAGAAGGGTTGAAGTTCACCTATTAGCTGAATAAATGAAGCCCCACACACCAGCCCCACATACATACTCCAGCCCCTCATGGAGACGACTCGTAATCAAAGCAGCTAACACTGCCTGCAGCAGATGGCAGAGAACAGCTGGACGCTCAGGGAAGGGTCCTGTGACTCTTCTCACCCCTCCACAAGGGGTGTAAATAGTCACACTAAGCCAACTAGGATGATCCTTTTGCAATGGGGGAACACTTCCCCAAGATGGCAGTCCCTTTGCTCAAAGCATAGTCATCTACAACACTGCTCAGCCATTGGGTCTGAGTTTGATTCCCAGTACCCACATGATGACTAAGAACCATATCCAACTCCTGTCCCAGGGGATTTGATGCTGTCTTCTGGCCTCTGCAGGCACCAGGCAGGAATGTGGTGCACAGATACAAATGCAGATAAAAATACCCATGTAAGCAATTTCTTTTTCTTTTCTTTTTTTCTTTCTTTCTTTTTCTTTTTCTTTGTTTGTTTTTTGAGACAGGGTCTCCTTCTGGTAGCCTTGGCTGTCCTGGACCTGGACTCACTTTGTAGATCAGGCTGGCCTCGAACTCACAGCAATCTGCCAGCCTCTGCCTCCCAAGTGCTGGCATTAAATGCGTGGTTAACAATTTTTTTTAAAAAAGAAAGTCAAATGAAGTCACCATGCAAGAGGCAGAGACAAGCAGATCCCTGAGTTCAAGGCCAGTCTGATCTGGATAGTGAGTTTCAGAACAGCCAAGAGGGATGACATAGCAAGCTCCTGTGTCAAAATTAACAAACAAACAAATAAAAAGCCAGGCATGGTGACATACACCTTTAATCTCAGCACTCAGGAGGCAGAGGCAGATGGATCTCTGTGAGTTTCAGGGTCAGCCTGGTCTACAAAAGTGAGTCCAGGACAGCCAGGGCTATTATGCAGAGAAACCCTGTCTCAAAAATCCAAAATAAATAAATTTATTAAAAGATTAATTAATTATTTAAAAAGGAAAGAAAGAAAGTCAAATGAATGAATAAAAGCAAGAGAAACCTTAAAAGACAACAGGGAGAAGCCGGGCATGGTGGCGCATGCCTTTAATCCCAGCACTCGGGAGGCAGAGGCAGGCGGATCGCTGTGAGTTCAAAGCCAGCCTGGTCTACAAAGTGAGTCCAGGATGGCCAAGGCTACACAGAGAAACCCTGTTTCGAAAAACCAAAAAAAAAAAAAAAAAAAAAAAAAAAAAAAAAAAAAGACAACAGGGAGAAAGCACTGGTTTGTTTATTTTGACTGATTGATTGATTGATTGGGTTTTTTTGAGACAGCGTTTCTCTGTATAGTCCTTGTTTTCCTGGAACTTGTTCTGTAGGCCAGGCTGGCCTTGAACTTAGAGATCTGCCTGCCTCCCCAGTGCTGGGATTAAAGACATGTACCGTTACTGCCCAGCTTGGTTTATTTTTTCATATCTTCCCTTAGTGCTAACACCAAGGCTCACAAGGCCTGGTCCTTCCCCTGGATCCCTGATGCCACCTCATGGAACAAAGATGATTGATAAGGGAAAATTAGGCCAGGCATGGTGGCACACACCTTTAATCCTAGCACTTGGGAGGCAGAGGCAGGTGGATCGCTGTGAGTTCGAGGCCAGCCTTGTCTACAAAATGGTCCAGGACAGCCAAGGCTACACAGAGAAACCCTGTCTAGAAAAATCAAAACAAAACAAAACAAAAAATAAATAAAAGCGGGGCGGGGGATGGGGTGCATTAGTAGCTCTTTACTCAACACTAATTTTAAAGATTTATTTATTTATTATTTATACACTATTCTGCCTGTGTGTGTGCCTGCATACCAGAAGACAGCGGCAAATTTCATAATAGCTAGTTGTGAGCCACCATGTGGTTGCTGGGAATTGAACTCAGGACCTCTGGAAGAACAGACAGAGCTCTTAACTTCTGAGCCATCTCTCCAGGCCAACTTCCTAGATTCTTGTGTCTTCTAGACACCTAGTCCCCAACCACTACATATTGTCCCTTTCTCACCTTCTTTTTCTTCATTTCTATTTTTTTTTTTTTTTATACTTTTGCATATAGAGCCTTTTTCTTTTGGGGGGGGTAGGAGGGGTTTCGAGACAGGGTTTCTCTGTGTTAGCCTTGGCTGTCCTGGACTCGCTTTGTAGACCAGGCTGGCCTCGAACTCACAGCGATCCACCTGCCTCTGCCTCCCTGAGTGCTGAGATTAAAGACATGTGCCACACTGGGCGTAATGGTGCACACCTTTAATCCCAGCACTCGGGAGGCAGAGGCAGGAGGATCGCTGTGAGTTCAAGGCCAGCCTGGTCTACAAAGCAAGTCAAGGACAGCGAGGGTTACACAGAGAAACCTTGTCTCGAACACCTCCCCCCCAAAAAACAAACAAACAAACAAACAAACAAAGATGAAATATGGAGGGCGATAATAATTGAGGCCTAGGCCAGCTAGCTGCAGGGCTGGGTGGCAGAAAGGCCCGTTGCCTCATTCGTCAAATCACTAGGGATCTACAGGTTCCCTAGAAAAGGTGAAAGATGCTGAGTGGGGTTTTGGCTGACAAGCTTTTGGAAGAAGCGCTGCAGAAAGCTATCTCCCGGTTCATAGGGGGTGGAACCCTCAAGAAATCTTGGGGTGCTTCCTAGCAACAGCCTTGGAGGAAGGGAGGGAGAGGAGAAAAAGAGAGAGGGAGGGGCTTGGGCATGTCTGCTCCCACTGGAGCCCAGAGAACAGTCTGTTCCTGCTGCCTCCTTGGCAACCAAAATCCAAGCTGGAGAGGAGGGGGCTGGCAGAGAGAGCCCCTTGGAGGGGGTGCAGGGTCTTTAACTAGTCGCTCATGCCCCCCACCTTCCTTCGTCTTTCCCTGTAGGCGAAGGAGTGCCTTGAAGCAGAGATGAGGGTATAGGAAGAAACAGTCTGATGGGGAATTGAGGGCTGTGTTGGTAGTACCCGGCGAAGAGAGAACAGGAGCTGGGGGAATAATCTGAATCCGAGAAGAGCTAGAAGCTTCTGGGAACAGGTGGGCCGGATGGGCAGGTGGTAAGAGGGATGATGCAACCTCAGGTCAGGGGTAAGCCCAGACCTAGACATGGGACTGGCATCTGGTGAGATGCCAGCTCTGCAGGCAGCCTGCCCTTCACTCTGCCCTTGCCCAGACCTGTTATCAGCCCCATATTACGAGCTCAAGGAAAGGTAGAAATGGTGAATCTTTGTCTTTGAGTTCAGCATGCCCCCGCTCTATCCCTGGCATGGGCATGTTGAAGGTGGGCTTGTAGGTGCTTCATTGCCCAGAGCTCTCCTCAGATAATTTAAGGAAGTATCCTCCATCTTTAGAGCCTTGCATCAAGACAGATGTGGTGGAGCATGACTTTAATCCCAGGGTTCACCGTTTGAGTTACAGAGGCAGGAGGATCACAAGTTCTAAGCAGTGTGGTAGTTAAGGCTACACGGTAAAGTAGTAGCAAGATTCTGTCCTTAAAAACAGACAAGCAAGCGTGCTGGCGCACGCCTTTAATTCCAGCACTCGGGAGGCAGAGGCAGGCAGATCGCTGTGAGTTCAAGTCCAGGACTGTTATACAGAGAAACCCTGTCTCGAAAAACCTAACAACAACAAAAACAAAAACAAAAAACAAAAAACAACCCCCCCAAAAAACATTAAAACAACAACAAACAAAAAGCAAGCAAGCAAACAACCCAACAAGTAAAAAGAAAGAAACAAACAACAAGACCCCCTGAACAGAGAGAGAGGCAAGAGTGTCACCTTGGTGTCCTGGGTTCTCTCACTTCTATCCTGGTCTAGATTACTGGTGAACCCACTGCCTCCCAAGCCCTGCCTAGTTGAGGCAGAATATAATTATTTCTCATGTCCTGGGATTATCTCTCAGTTCCTCTGGTACCCCAGTCCTAAGAGACTATTTCCATATGAGCATGGCCCCTGAGTCTATACACTGCCTCGCTCCCCAGGGTTTTAACCAAATCTGATTATTGTTGAGGTGGCTTTAATTGGCAGACAGCCACCCTCAGTGCGCTGACCGCACACTGCAGCTGTTGCATGTCCACTGGGGACTGGGACTGAACAGGTTCATATCCTGCGTGCTGACTCTGCACCCTGCAGCCTCAGTTCCCCACTGCAGCCACCACTGTACAGTGCAGGCTTCCTTCAACCATTGTGTGTGTCCGTCAGTGTACACCCCTCCCATCATCAATAAATGTTGGCTTCCCTCATGCCAGCTTCCCTTCTCTTTCCCTTTTGTATTGGAAGCCCCAAGGGAGGCATTCTCTCTTCCCCCTCACCCCTTGCAAACTCATAAAGCCCCCTAAGAGAAGTGGCCGCGTTGGCTCAAGAGTGTAGGCGGCTAAGACTCAAGACGAGCAAGGGCAGCCCAACTTGGATAAACTGTTGGTCAGTATCTCTCACTCAGCAAACCATTCTACCCAGTATAAACTGAACGGTTAGAAGAGCAGCTCCCCTGACACACTCACTGGCTCCTCCCCAAGAGCAAGGCTGTGGAGGCAGGGCTCCGCCCTGGGAGCCGTGGGAAGGCTATGGCCCCCGCTGGTAAAACTGGGCTAATGACAGCGGGGAAACCGGCGGGGCCAGAGGGGGGTGCTAGGGTAATTAGACCTCTGCCTGGCGGTAGCAGATCCCGAGATGAAAGGGGCTCTGGCGTCAATGGCAAGATTTTATGTCCATGAATGCAGGTGTGTGTGTGTGTGTGTGTGTGTGTGTGTGTGTGTGTGTGTGTGTGTGTGTTTGGCGCACGTGCGCGCGCGTGCGCGCGCAGGGGTCCGGAACTGGCATGGAGACCACTCCTTTGAGAAAACGAGTCCACTTACACTTGCAGCCACCCTGGAACCATTTGGATTTTTGGTGGTGCAAACACGAGAAGAAATACCACCTCAGGGAACCTGGGAGATAAGGGGCCGTAGCGAGTCTTGTTCGCCGCCCCTCCCCCCCCTGCCTCCCCAAGCTTAGCACCGGGAGTATATTCCTGGGGAATGGCTGGTGGGCAGTGATTGGGAAGAGCCTCAGTGGAGAACAGAGACGTTTGCAAGAGGAGGCGAGGCAGTAGATCCAGCATTAATGTTAGAAACGAGAGAGGAGGCATAACGTGGAACGAGCCTTCAAAAAGGTGAGGAAATAGGATAGCTGAAGTTAGGAGTATTTTCAGAAGTAACCTGTCCAACCCTTGGATTTTAAGCTCTAACCCTGGCAGCTGTAATTCGTTCAAGGTCACGCAGGAGTTACTTGGAAAGAAGGGACCCGAAGTCTGAAACAAACTACTCCTAGCGTTTGGTATCTGGACTCTCTTTTGGATTTATAAGGTGCAGAGAGCTTTTCGATACTTCTCCCCCTATCCCAAGGTGCAAACCATAAAACCCCCAATTCTCCCAGCTATTGAAGGCTATTTGATTTTAACATGCCATCTTTCTCAAAATGTGTCATGGAGTATCGCTCCCCAACGGAGCCGCAGGGGGTGAGGTGGGCGAGTGTGAACCTGGTAGGGGCCACGGCAGTCGAGGGGCTAGCCTGGCGGCGGGGGGCGAGGGGCGGGGGCCGGCGGCTGCGAGGCGGCCTGCAGGGAGCAGCCGCGAGCCGGCCGGGCGCGCGGAGCCGGAGCCCCAGCCGGAGCGGGGCGGGGGAGGGAGGAGCCAGAGCGGCCGCCGCCTCTGCCGGAGGAGCCGCGGGGCCGCCACACTCGCCCCCCGCCCCCCCGCGCTCACTCACACTCACACCCCGGCGCTGGAGGCGGGCGGCCCGGGCCCCACCGGCCCCCCATGGACGCCCCCGGCACGGGGCGCTGAGACCCCCGCGTCGTTGCTCTGCTTGGTCCAGCGCGCCAAGCCGAGGTAAGGAGGAGGGAGCGAGGGGGCATTAATATGCAAATGCACCGCGATTGATTATGCAAAGCCGCGGGTCTTTGGCCAGCTCCGAGGCGGGCTGGGGGCGGCCAGGGGGTTCCCGCAGACGACCTCAGTCTTTCCGGGCGCTCGGGTGACCCTGTCACAGCCTGAGAGCTGGCCACTTAAGCCCTGAGGAAGGAAGGTGCTGTTAAGTGGTCGGTGGGCCCCGGGGTTCACCCGCAGAGATGGCGTCCGGGCCTCCCCTTCGAGGGCCCGCCCGGCCTCTGTCCGGCCGGTCTGCTGCGCATTCCCGGCCTGGGCCCCGCTGCCTGCCGAAGCTCCCCCGCCCTCCGCGTCGCGGTTTGTTTACGGTGTGCCAGAAGCCTGTCGTGTCTCCCCCCCCCCCCCCGCCGCCCCCAAACGCCCCAGCTAAAGGCCGAATGGCCTTTGCAAAGCTGCTCTGCTACGGAGGGCAAATGTGGGTGCGGCAGGGTGGGGGTGCTTGCATGGGCTGGGGGAGAGAGAAGCCCCCCTTTTCTCCCCGCCTTCCCAGTTCAGCATGGCTTTCTGGTTGCAACACTCCTAATTGCAAAAACGCGGCGGGTGGGGTGGGTGGGGGAGTGTGTGCATGTAGTAGTGGGGGTGTACTTGATGGTCCCTAGATGATTAGAATTGCTGGCCTGTGGTTGGGGAAGAGGAGGAATGGACCCGTGTGTGTGTGTGTGTGTGTGTGTGTGTGTGTGTGTGTGTGTGTGTGTGTGTGTGTGTGTGTGTGTGTGTGTGTGTGTGTGTGTGTGTTTGCGCGCGCACGCGCCCGCCCGTGTGTGCATGCTCCCCGGTTCCCTCCCTTTGCAACGTGTCTCCGGTGCCCCTTTTCTGTCTAGGGCCCTCCCTTGTCCAATGTGAAAAGAAGGCCTAGGAAGATGTCAGAGGCAGTGGAGAGAGCCACCCATTTTAGAGACTAGAGGGGGAAGCACACAGAAGGAAAGCCAGGGAGATGGGATCCTGCCCCTGAATGCTGGCTCTGGACCCAGGAGGGGGAGGGGATGAAGGGGGCCATTGTCCAAGACGAAGGGGGAGTTAAAGGTGACATGCAGACACAGATATGCCCACACAGACAGCCACACGCACACCCAGGGACACTCAGACAGATTCAAGGACAGGAGCTGCTGGACACACCCACATGGGGACAAGGGAAGAGGCAGGCCATGGCTGTATAGTGAAGCTCACAGGGGTGGGACACACCCACGGGAGACTAGATGCAGAGAGACGGCCTATGCACATACCCACACACAGGGCCACAGGGAGATGCTGTCACACACAAGGGCAAGGAGGAGTCATCACCCACACAGAAAGTCACTATCCGAATGCATGCACATATGCACGCATGCATGCATGCATGCACCCAGCAATTGCATCCAGCAGCACAATTACAAAAGACCCCGTCATTCACAAGCACATGAGTTCTCACATGTGCCCAGTCATGCAGTCATCGTTGCTTTCCATGTCAGTCACTGTCACTCAAACAAAAAAAACAAACAAACACAGCTGCACATCAGTACATGAGTACGCAACTTATCAACAAGTATTTTCCTGGATTCATTTGTGGAGCTGAGGTTCTGTAGACAATAAAACCTCTGCTACCACCGAGAAAAATCAAATTCATCCGTATAAAAAGACTTTCCCTGCACAATGGCGCAAAGCATGCATTCCTGATAATGTAGTCTCCTGACTGTGACTTGTCATACCACCCAGTTACTAAGTGGCAAGCTCCTTGAGACATGGCAGAATCTCTAGAAGAACCCTGGATCCCACCCAGAGCCTAGCACAGTGTGTGCTCTGTAAACACTTGTTAATTGATTGACTGTGGGAACTCCGGAGCACAGGTGCACCCCTTTACACCTGGCCTTACAGATGCAGGGGCCGTGCACAGGGCTCCGTCTGCAGTTTCCCAGGTCCCCAGCTGCCAGTATCCAGAGGACCCTGCAGATAGACACATTGTAGCTGGGGCAGGAACATACTTAAATGCACACAATCATAGGCTCTTCCCTCTGGCTTGCTTTCTATCTTTCAGGCTCAGCCACTGTGTAGCAATGGGCTCTCGCCTGCCACCCCCCCCCATCTCCTTTGGAGGGACAGAGAAGCAAGAGCAAAGTGGGTGCAAGGGGGTTCCAGAGGGCCGAATCATGGGCCCACAGCAGTGTCCAGTGACTTCTAGCAGCTGGGTTTGTCCTGGTTGCTGGGGGAGGGGTGTCTGGGAAAGAGTTGGGAGTGGCTTTCTGGCTCACTCTCATCCCTAGTCTATAAACTAGTGGGGACCTGGCTGCCCCTGCTAGGGGTTATTTGGCTGGGCCATTCCTAGGGACCCTTAGTTGTCCCCAGCTGAGTGCCTGCCTCCCACTGTGAGTCCTCCGCCCCTTTTCTCACCTCTGGCCCTCCTGTCCAAACTTGGAAGCTTTCCTTAGGAGGCCATAAGCTGGCAAGTGTCTGAGTGAGTGAGGTGTATTTTTGACTTGGAATTTCTCTTCTAACTCTGTCTCTCTTTCTGTTGCTGTCTTGGGGTGTCTACTCTCTCCTTGTTTCTTTGTCAGTCTCTCTCTCTCTCTCTCTCTCTCTCTCTCTCTCTCTCTCTCTCTCTCCCTCTCTCCTTCTCTCCTTCTCTCCCTCTCTCCCCCTGTGCTTGTCTCTGTTTCTGCCACAGCCTCTTTTCTCGGAGCTGGCAGCAACATTCTTCATACTTTTCCAGTTGTTAATACTCAGATTCGGTCCCTCTGGCCCGCCCAGCTTTCCTCTGGGGTCAGTAGGAGGCTGGAGTGGGGGGGGGGCGGTTGCTCAGCTGGCTGTTCAGGACATCCTGCACTTCCTTAACACTGCAGCTGTGGCTGGCCAGCAAGTTTTGGGGGCTGGGAATGGGGAAAGGAAGGGGAGTAGGCGACTTACTCCCCATGTCGACCCCCTCAAGCTGGCCGGCCCAGTGGGAGCAGTTCAGGTTCAGCTGTAGCTCTTAATGGAGCCAGTGAAGAGGGCTCCTCCCCTGCCTGCCCCAGGCGGGAAAACCATGCCCCCCACCTTGTGCAGTGGCAGGAGTGGCAGGACCCAGCTGAGTCTGAATTAGAACTCATGACGATGGCCTTTTCTTCACACCCCTGGCAGCCGAGACCCACCTCAGAGATGTCCCCCACAGCTGTGTCTTCCTTGCCCACCCTTATCCTTGGTTCTAAGGGTACAGCTGATTAGACTAGGCCGATTTGAGGGTGGGGGAGGGGCTGTAGCCCACACACATGAGCACTACAGAAAGGGCGGCTTCTTTCAGGGAGGGAATTTGAACTGGGGCGAATGGTGCAGGAGAGCTGAAAGCCTGTGGGAGGGGGCAACTGGCATGCCTGGCTATGCTCCCTCTAGCCCTGGCCGGTTTGGATGAGAAAGGACTAGTGAGGATTTTGTCATGCAGTGCTCATAGACTTCGACAGAAAGATACACTGAGGTTTGTCATAGGGGATTCACAGCCAGAGGAGAAAGAACAAGGTGCCGTCATTCCAGCAGGTCTTATGTTGTCAGGGTTAAAAGCAGGATTTTGTTGTTTGCTTTGGAGTTCAGCTGCCTAGGTTTGAACCCTAAATGCCTCTGCTGGTTGTGTAACCTTGAGAAGTCCTTAATTTTCTTCTTGCCTTCTCTATAAGCTACAGATGATAATATCTACCTCACTTAGCTTTTGACAGATATAGATGTTAAAATAGTAAGTGCTTGGGAGGCTGAAGCAGGAGGATCAAGGCCAGTTTCATCTATATAGAGAGTTGAGGTCAGCCTGAGGTCTGTGAGGTATTGTCTCAAAGAGATAGGCACATATTTAATACTTTCAAAGTGCCCAGTTCCAGGGGCTGGAGAGATGGCTCAGTGGTTAAGAGCACTGTCTGCCCTTCCAAAGGACCTGGGTTCGATTCCCAGCACTCACAACTGTCTGTAACTCCAGTTCGAAGGGATCTGACACTCTCATACCAGTGCACATAAAATTAAATAAATTTATTTTTAAAAGGTGTCCAGTACCCAGCCAGGTATAGTGAGTGGCCCAGAACAGTAATCCTCGAGAGGCAGAGGCAGGTAGATCTCTGTGAGTTCAAGGCTAGCCTGGTTTACAAAGAGAGTCCAGGACAGCCAGAGCTGTTACACAGAGAAACCCTCTCGGGGTTGGGGGTGGGGTGGGGGGAAAAGACTGTAATCCTAGCACTGGTTGGAAAGGCTGGGGAAGAGAGACCAGGAGTTGGGTTTTTTGTTTGTTTGTTTGTTTTTGTTTTGTTTTTTTCCCCCTCAAGACAGGTTTTTCGCTTTGTAGACCAGGCTCATAGCGATCCACCTGCCTCTGCCTCCTGAGTACTGGGATTAAATGCATGGGCCACCACACCCAGCTTGAGACCAGGAGTTCTAAGCCCGCCTTGTATACATAGGGAGACTGTTTCAACCTCTTCTCCCACAGTGGACCTAGTTAATGCCCGGAGATCCTAGAAGCGTGCTAGAGATGTAAAGCTCCTGAATATTATAGGGGTGGGGATGAAAGTGTGTGGGAAACAATGAGTGTCCAGCCTCCTCACCGGTTGTATCACCTCTCTTGCTCACACGTTTTGTTTTGGTTTTGTTTTCTAACAAGAACTCAGCCCACAGCAGGCTTCTCTGCTCTGCCCCCTCTGCCCACTCACCTTTTAACTTAAAAGGACTCCTTAGCATCTCATCCTGGGACACACTCCATAGCTAAAGGCACGTATGTGAGTGCATGGCTGTCACCCCATCTCTCTTGGGACAGATCTCTGTGTAGGCAATGACATACAGAGAAAGCACATGCGTGAAGAAAAGCAGCATCCTCTCCATAAGCCTAGCAGTTCAGGGAGGAGGGCAGCCCCCCCTTCCTCCTCCTTGGTGGTCCCATCACCCCAGCTGCCTACCAGGACCTAGTCCCTGGCTCACAGATGCCAGATTCTCCTGTACACAGCCGAGAGAAAACTGACCAGCACCTAACCCCTGGATATCCTGGGTCTGTCCTGGTGTCCCTTAGTTGGCTGTGGGACTAAGGATCAGGAGCCTCTTTCCCACAAGCCCCATGTATTCAGCCCCTGCTCTTGAAGGTGAAGTAAGGACATTGAACGGGCGATGTCTGTTAGTGGATTGACTTGGAGCCCTTGGTGTGCGAGACAAACTCAATTCCAGTTCTCAGAGCTGCAGAGGCGCTTAGGGGAACTTTGGAGCCTCTTGAGAGGAGGCAGGTGTGATGTGTGGAAGGAATACTGGCTGGGAGTCGGGGGCTGGGTTTTTGCCATCCACCAGTTGTATAACTTGGGGCCTGGCTTTATCATTATGTATTACCCACTTAGGGTGAGGGACAAGAACATAACATTGGGTGTAGGGCTATAGCTTGCACGCAGAACACTTGCCTGGCATGCATGAGGTCCTAAGTTCGATCCCTAGCACTGCAGAAAGGAAAGGCAAAGAAGACAAGGTGTTAGCGTGTTCAAGCTGTATTGCTGCCTGGCGTGCTAAGCTGTTCCTGTGGATGGCTCTTCCCACCCCACCCACCGAGTCCCCCACCCCCCAGGCTGAGGATGCACGTGCTACCAGGAACTGTCTCTCACTGAGACGTCTGTGGCTCTCATGCAATGGGACACATGTCATGCACGTCCTTTTGCCTGACAGGCAAGAGCTGGGGTACCAATAGGGACCTCCTTCCTGTTTGTTCAGAGAGGTCAGAAGTTCACAGGTAGACAGGGAGACAAAATAGATATTATTGTACCCGGAAATACTGGAGGTGGGCATTCAACCTGAAGAGCAGGGAGTTAGGGCTTAGCAGTGAGGCACAGCCACACCCACTCCGCGGTGGCCAAGCAGCCGCCCACCTGCTCTTCTTCCTCCCCCTCCCCTTTCGTTTTCTCTTTTATCAGCATGGCGGGGAGGAGGGGGGCAAGCTTTGTCGACTACCAGCATTTTTCATACACACCAGCGAGTGGGCGTGTGGTGTGCGCATCCATGTGAGAGTGTTTTGTGCATGTGTGGGCTGGGTAGGGCTCTGAATATCTCCTGGAACGGGTACTGGAGCCCTGCAGTTCTGCGCATGCGGGGTGAATGTGTGAGTCTGCACGTGTCCATGTGTGTGCCTGAGACTCAGCTGCATTTGCTGTTCTCTCTCTCTCTCTCTCTCTCTCTCTCTCTCTCTCTTTCTCTCTCCCTCCCTCTCTCTCCCCCTCTCTCGCTCCCTCTCTCTCTCTCTGTCTCCCTCTCTCTCTGTTACATACACACACACTCACACACACACAATCTCTCTCCTTCCTTCCTTTTCCATTCTTCCCCTCCCTATCTTCCCCTCTGTGTCTCCACTCTGGCTCTCTCTCCTTCTCTCTGCCAGCTCTGACTGGGTGGGGGCTAGCTCTTGCCTCCCTGGGGTGCCTAGCGGAACATCCTGTCTTTCTGTCCCTCTACACCGTTCTTTTCCGTTCTTTCCCTTCCGAGGTGATGCTCCCTGTGGCTAGCAGGCCATTTCTTCCGCCGTAGAAGAGGGGAATGCAGGAGTACCCCCAAACCGCATGCCCATGATGCCATCTGCTGCAAGTGCCTTGGCCCCATGACATTCATGCCTCCAGCATTCAGCTGCCCCAGCTCTCAGCTCCAATTACCCCACTGCCTGGGGGTGGGGAGAATACACTATGTCCAGTTTGGTGTTTTTGTGTGTGTGTGTTGGGGGGGCAGTGAGGGGGTGCTCCCAATTCTGTTTTCTTGGAGTCTTGGATCTCCTTCTGCATCTTCTGAGGGCAATTGGGGAAGGTGGGGGTGGGGGAGGGGGTCTGAAATTCTATGGAGGATGGGTGTACAAGCCATCTGTCACTTTTAAGTGTGGAGGCTGGGCATGACCAGGGAGGTGACCCCTAGCCCTAGCACCCTTTATATTGTATGGAATTAGCCTGAGGGGAAGGGAGATAGAAAAAGCAGGTGGGTAAGGCTGTGGGGGAGTGGGTTGAGAGCACAGGCTTTGATGTTAATACTGGGCATCTGGCCCAAGACAGGGCTACTGTTTATGTCTTTCTGTCTTTGACCTGCAGGGGGGAATTTCCTGTTATATTCTTTGTGGTGGTGGTGGGGGAACGACAAAGGGAGGATCCTTTGTTTAAGCAACCAGCCTCCCCATAATACACAGCCCCCACCTAATCTCCTATTCCCTAGTTGTTTTGTTGTTCTTGTTTGTGTGTGTGCATGCACGTGTGTGTGTGGGTGCATGTGCGCGAGCGTGCGTGTGTGTGTGTGTGTGTCCTGGTTTTTTTGAGACACGGTTTCTCTGTGTAGACCTGGCTGCCCCGGACTCACTTTGTAGACCAGGCTGGCCTGGAACTCACATCAATCATTGCCTGCCTCTGCCTCCTCAAGTGCTGGGATTAAAGGCGTGCGCCACCATGCCCCGGTGTGTGTGCCTTGTTTTAAGGCCCATTAGCTAGGAAATCTGACTTCTGGGTCATTGCTCCCAAGTTCCAGAATTCCAAGCAAGATCCAACCCAGAGGTGCTGCCTCTCTGGGTCCCCACCCCAACTCCTATCAAGCCGCACCTAAGTCTGTGTATAGTCCTCTGCCACATCACACCTGCCAAATAGTCCCTGCCTTCCCGCCTTCACAATTTCCTGGCACTGGGATAGCAGAGAATTGGGTGGGGCAATCCTGCCCAATCCATACCTGAGAATAGAGCACGGTAGGGATCTCTGAAGGAGGGAGAGACCCAGCCCTGGGGGTGGGGGCATCTGTCCCAAAACATAGGGAAATGTGTTGCTGCCACAGGTCCTCAATGACCATAGATGCCCCCAAGCCGCTGTTAGGCTGGTGGCTACTTGTGGGAACCCACATTGGCACCGGGCACGTCTGTACATTGATACCTGTTTGCCTGTGCATGCCCGTGTGTGTGTTGGAGCTACGGTGGCTGCCCTGGCCTCTCCACATTACCCTTAATGATGCCATAGTATGGAATCAGAACATCTTCTATACAGGATGATTGGGAGTGTATGTGTGTGTGTGTTGGGGGGGGGGTCTTCCACCCCCCATCCTAGTAGCAAGCAGAGGGGAAGGGGAGAAGGGAGGTGTGAACCTACCCACAGCACTATTAATAGCCCACATGCCAGGCCACCAAGAACCAGCTGTCACCGTGGAAACCATTTCTACTCCCCCCTCCCCCAGCCTCCATGGGTGGGACTTAGGCAGGGGAGAAGCACACCCCCCCATCTTTCTTTGTTATTTTCCTTTCTCCCTTTGTCTCTCTCTTTCATCCTCCTCTCCTCCCATTATCTGTCCTTCCCATCCTCCTCTTCACTGATCCCTTCTTCCTTTTCCCCCTACTTCCTTGACACCCCTAGCTCTACTGCATCCCTGCCTCATCTCTTTGTTCTCCCCTCTATGTTTTTGTTTTCCTTCTTTCCCATCACTCCCATTATCTGTCTCTTCCTCCTTTTTCTGCCTTCTTGACAGCTCTCTACTTCATCTCTCTCTGTCTGTCTCTGTGTCTCTGTCTCTGTGTGTGTGTGTGTTTGTGTGTGTGTGTGTGTGTGTGTGTGTGTGTGAGAGAGAGAGAGAGAGAGAGAGAGAGAGAGAGAGAGAGAGAGAGAGAGAGAGAGAGAGACAAGAATGGCTAGGATTTCTTTAAAGCCTTAAGGGCAAAGTCCAGGGGCCCCAGAAGCATAAAGTCAAAGCCCAGCACAGATACTCCAAAGTATGCCTTCTACTTGCTACTGGATGGCCAGGGGCAGAGGCCCTGCCGGTAGCCTCCCGAGCCATTTGGGGGTATCCCAGGGATCCACAGAACCATGGAGCAGGGCAGACGGCAGTGGGAACCTGGCATGGTGCCCAAGGATGCCGCATTGGCTTCTCGTCCCTGTCCCCCCCCACACCCCCCCATTGCAGAATCACTTAAGCTTAATGAAATGCTTCCCCCTTTACGGGCCACTTGCCCGTGCTGCCACCCAACAGCTCTTATCTGACAAAGAAGGAGTGGGTAGCTAGGCCAACAAACAGGTGGGTCTTGCTGCCCTGCTGGCCAACTGTATGCCTGAACCCCATAGCTCCACCCCCTCAGCCTCTTTGAGTCTGAGCCCCCCTCCTCCCCCCCTGCAAAAGTTATGCTAGAAAGGAGCTGGAGAATATTAAACTGGGCTCCAGGAGGAAGGGAGAGTGGGCGCCCTTCAGGGCGGTTACCCTTGACATAACACCCTTCCCCACTAACCTTTTCCTGCCTGTAGCTAACATGGACTCCATGCCTTCCTGTATTCTGGGCCTCTGCCTGGGCTCTCTGTAGCCTCAGAGGCACATATCCGTCCTTGGAGAGGTTTTCGGGTGTCCCCAGTGCTTCCAGATTCTTGCTAGGTGCCAGGCAAAAACGCCCTAAGAAGTAACGATAGCACCTTGACCTTCTTCCACTACCAGGAGTTAACCATAACCTGGGCTGCCCCACCTGGCACCAGGGCAGCATAGAGGTGGGGCAGACAAGGACCCTGCCCCTCCCGCTGTGGGCACGTGCAATCCCTTGGCAGTGCCCAGACACATTTGGAGTTAAAGCTGGGCCAGGGAGGAGAGAGGGGAAATAAACAGGGTGGCTTACATTGGCACTGCCCCAGGTCTGCCTTGTAGCAACTGGTAGTGGTGGGTTGCTGGGGATGAAGGGGGGGCCACCTCTAGAGCTATGGCCTGAGGCAGGAGCTTCCCATGCCACTGGCTCCTGCTGGGGTTTCCTGCCAGGCCCTGCCCACAGCTGCTAATGCCCATTCCTACATACCCTGGCCTTCTTTGCCTGCCCCCAAGGCCTGTTCCCCAGGGCTGCCCCTCTCTCTGCTTGCCCACTCCTGGGTCTGCCTCCTCCCTTCCCTGGGGGCTCTTGGGCCTCCGGCTGGCGAGTGGATTTTTCCAGCGTCTGTAAACAAGTGATGGCAGTATGCCAGGCGGGCAGGAGACAGGCGGGGGCAGCACCGCAGCCAGGGTGTGCCAAGCACTGAGGCACAGGGTGGGGAGGATTGGGGGGGGGGCGAGGGAGACTCCCAGATCCAGAGAGAGAGAGAGAGAGAGAGAGAGAGAGAGAGAGAGAGAGAGAGACAGAGAGACAGAGAGAGAGAGGAATAGAAAGAAAGAGACATTCAGACAGACAGACTAAATGAAGCCTTACTGGACACACAGAGGGCAATTGGAAACAGAATAACCCTTATTGTCCAACCCCCATAATGCTCCTTGCTGTAGCCCCTCTGTTCTAGCTACGAGTAGGCCCCAGTGCCCAGCCCTGGGCATCCCCACCCATGTCTCCTCCCCCCCCACCTCCACCCCTTAGGGCTGGCTATGCCATTATAAATTTATAACAGGAATTTCTCCACAAGCCAAGAAAAACTTGACCTACTTTCTTGACGGCTCCCTGGGCTAAGTCTCCCCACTCACTCCCCCACCCCAGACTCCTGTCCAGCCCCCATTGCCCAGTTGTAGCCTGGGGGGGAGTGTCGGAGAGAGAGTGGGCCCCTTTTCTGTGCTCCTCCTATTCTCCCCACCCAGGGGCTTGCCTGAGTGCAGAGGCCCCCCGTCCTGCCTGCCCTGCCCCTGCCCAATGCCCTGCTTTATCTCTGCCCCTCCTCTTGCCCTAACTCCTTATCAGCTCATGGGGGTGGGGCCGGGGGCCCAAGGCAAGGTCTCTGGTGCAGCAACCACGTGATGGAGTTGTATGTGGGGAGCTGTCCCTTTGTCCCCCTCCCATATGCCTGCACCTGCTTCTGTGCATGCAGATAGGACAACAGAGGCCTGTAGCCAGGGGACTCCATGGGCAGCTCAGAGGAACTGAAGGTGGGGGCCTGGTCTAGCACTACTCTAGTATGGCTTGGTTTAGAGCCAGGCTGTGAAGTTGTAATCCCTGAGACACCTGCGTGACCTTGAGGGAATCACCCAGCTTTCTGAGACAGGACTTCCCCTTCTGGAAAATTCTTCTTTTTCTTTTTCCTTTTCTTCTTCTTCTTCTCCTTCTCCTTCCCCTTCCCCTTCCTCCTCCTCCTCCTTGTCATCTTCTTCTTCCTGTTCCTCTTCCTCTCCTTCTTCCTCTTCTGTTATGCTATTTTGTTTTTGAGATAGAGTGTCACTCTATAGCCCAAGCTTGCCTCGGATTTGTGGCAATCCTCCTGTCTTGGCCTCCTACTTTATCAAGCCTGGTCTATCTGGGGTAAAAAAATGTTTTTTTAAAGACAGGGTCTTAGTTGAGTGTTTTGGCGCACATCTTTAATCCCATCACTCAGGAGGCAAAGGCAGGCTGGTGTTTGAGGCCAGCCTGGTCTACAAAGTGAGTCCAGGACAGCCAAGGCTACAGAGTGAAACCTTGTCTAAAAACAAAAAACAAAAACACCAAAGAGAGAAAGAAAGAAAGACAGGTTATCTAGCCCAGACTGGTCTTAAACTTACTATGTGGCTGAAAATGACCTTGATCTTCGAATCCTCCTGCCTCTAGCTCCCTAGTGCTGGGATGGCACACACGCCTGCCTCTACCATCTGCAAAGTTCTCATGCCCGCTTCAGAAGGCACATATCTGTTCAGTCAACACCAGCAGATTTACTTACTACTTCCTTTCCCTTTCCCACCTTGACGAATGGTAGCCAGTCAGCTAAATCAGCCAGTTCTCATCCTTAAACCAGACAGTAGGATTTGGGACTTGGTGTCAAGAGATTTAAAAACCCTTAAAGGAGGGGCTGGAGAGATGGCTCAGAGGTTAAGAGCACTGGCTGCTCTTCCAGAGGTCCTGAGTTCTATTCCCAGCAACCACATGGTGGCTCACAACCATTTTATAATATGATCTGAAGCCCTCTTCTGGCCTGCAGGTGTACATGCAGACAGACCATTGTATACATAAAATAAGTAAATCTTAGAGAGAGAGAGAGAGAGAGAGAGAGAGAGAGAGAGAGAGAGAGAGAGAGAGAGAGAGAGAGACATGCACTAGGAATATAAGCTAGAAGTAGAGCACTGGCCTGGCACGTACAAGGCCTTGGGTTCACCCCCAGAAGACACTAGTGTAAACACTCATGATCCCTCTATGCAGTCCCTGCCCCACCATGCCTTTGTGGGGACCCCTATGCCTGTCTTGCTTCTGATCCCCTCTTGCCCCATAACACTGATAAACCCTAAGAAACCCTCACTAAAGGGTGTTAACAATAGCTAATATTTAATAGGCGCTCATAAAGGGCCAGGCACTTGCTTGAACGTGAGTACTGAGACTTGTTACCTGCTGCAGAGATGACCTCATTGTCTCTCTTCATCCCTCCCCGTGTCTGGGGCCTGCGTCGTTGCAGCTCCCCAGTTGCACCTGTGATATGAGGGTTATTCTGGTCCTGTTCCTATACCTACCCTCCATCCCCGCTGCCATTTTCCTACAGCCCTTCCCCTCCCCCCAAAAGCTCCTAAACATTTCCACAGAATCTTGCTCACTGACTGACCCACCTCTATGGCAACTTCTTACCCCCCTGCTTTTTTCTTATCTCCACAGGTGTCTCCATTCAAGACAAGACTCCGAAGGCATCCCAGCCCCTAGCCCAGTATCATTCACCAACCCAGCTTGTCCCTCGCTCTCCCACCTGCCACTCCCTGGCCCCTCCCACCACCCACCCTCACCCCCCTTTGGGGTACAAGGGCATGGTATGAAAGGCTGAGTATTGAGGCGCGTGTGCCATGGGTGCTGTGCCCTAGGGCCTGGGTGGCGGGGGGTGGGTGGCCTGTGGGCGTGTCGGGGGGTGGGGCAGTGCGCCCACCCCAGTCTCTTGGCGTGCTGGAGGGCATCCTGGATGGAATTGAAGTGAATGGAACAGAAGCCAAGCAAGGTGGAGTGTGGGTCAGACCCAGAGGAGAACAGGTAATGAATGGATCTGACAACCTGGTAAAACCTACTCATAGCATCAGGCATGGGTAGCTCTCTGGGGAAAAAAGAGCTGGTCTCTAGTTTTTTTTTTTTTTTTTTTTTTTTTTTTTTGTCTCTGCTTTGAGACACCCCTGGAGATGGTCGTGAGGGCATGCTTATGGATGTCAGGGAGTTAGGCACTTGGTTTGAGGGACACTTATTTTGAAGAAGGGCCTGAGAGGGAACAGAAGCATTTCAGGCCAGCAGACACTCTGCCTTTTCCTCCGTATTGCTAGGCAGTCTCAAATGCCCCCCCTCGACCCCCACCCCATTGTCCCCGCTCTGTTGTTGCCCTTGCTTGAGCGTGTGTGATCCCAACGGCCTTGCCATTTTCTGCTTCTTCCTCCCAGTCCATTCACCATCTAACCACAAACAAACTGTGTTGTCCACAAGCCACGGTGCATATAACATAACATTTCCGGGTACAGGCACCAATAACTATTGGTCACAGCCCACACTTATTTTTGGAATCTATTGGAAACCCCACACACTCTTCCTCGTTCATGGTCAAAGGCGAGTACTGCCATGGAGCCCTCCCAGGAAGTGGAAGTGCAGCGTGTCAACTATGAAGGTTTTTTGGTTTTTTTTTAATATTTTTTATTTAATTTTTAAATTTATGTGCATTTGTTAGTGTAGGGGTGTCAGGTCTTGGAATTACAGACAGTTGTGAGCTGCCATGTGGGTGCTGGGAATTGAACCCGGGTCCTTTGGAAGAGCAGGCAGTGCTCTTAATCACTGTGCCATCACTCCAGCCCCCGAAGGTTTTGCTTACACATGGACGAGGTGTCACCTTGTACGCACAAGTGGGCGAGGGCTTGGGGGAGGGGCTTACCCCTCATCTGCATCTGTCCCACATCAGTTTAGAGGGTCCCTTCCTTCCCTCTCCACTCCAAGTGGCACGGAGCTCTGTACCATTTGGTATGGTGTTCTAAGAGTGGGGTACATTCTATGCCTAGAGCCAGGAGAACCGTCGGGGTGGGGTGCTCTGGGGAGCAACGTAGCTAGCTGTTGTCTAGGAGATCAGATCCTGAGCCAGGCAAAACCCTTGTGCCCAAGGCCAGTTCTCTGGAAGGACAGAAATAGTAGATGGAATTTGTAGTCGAGTAGGTGGGGTAACTGGGTAAGAAAGCCCCCTTCTCCCAAAGCTCTCATCTCATGCTTAGACTTATGAGACACTGTCACTATGTAACTGTCACTCAGAGTTCCTGTATGTCCCTGCCCAGGCTTTTGGGAGAGCCTGCTCTTAGGTCTTGTTTTAAAAAAAAAAAAAAAAAAAAAAAGACAGAATTGAGGTTCCTAGTCTTTTACAGTTGAGGCACCTCTTCTATCCCTAGCCCTCCCCTCCCCCATGGCTATGTGCCACCTTGTGGCTATGTGTGGAACTTCGCCCAAAGGCTCTGAGTCTGGTGATAGCTGAAGAGCCGCCTGCTCAGCTACTACCGGACTCTAGTGGTCTGAGTTTGCTTGCACTCACACAGCCACCCAGAAGTCAGGGAGGCAAGCATGACTTTCCGGCCTTGTAGGAATGAGTGAGACAGGGGTAATCCCCAGGGTGTGTGAAGCATAAGGCTGTCTGTGACGGTGACCCTGGCCAAGGTCACTGTGTCAGTGTGTTGGGAGCCGCAGCAGGCTCTCCTAGGAGGAGGGGCCCTGCAACATGCCACACACAGGGTGGGTGTGGAAGGTTATACAATCCTTGCATGCGTAGAGGCTTATGTAACCTGTGTGTACTGAAGTTATGTAACACATATGTGGAAAACCTGGCAACATATATGTGCAGTGGCTGAGAGTCGCTAATAATACCTTGCATGGAGCAGCTTGGGGTCCTTTTCCTGGCTGATTCCGGTGCATGGTGTCACAAGGCATGGATGGCACCTCAGTTTTCTGGTCTGTTAATGGAGGATGTGAACAGGACGGTCCTAATGTTCACAGTCAGCATGGATTAGTTAGCATGTGTGGGTGACCTAAAAATTAAACAACATGTTCATGCAGGAGAAAAGGATGGTACTGTTAAGTGCCTGTCCAGAGGGCTTCTGTAACACACGGGCACCTCCTAGAAGTCATATAGTACATTTGAGAATGCCCTGAAAGTTGTATGATTTTATAGATCCTAAAGCTCATTACCATACTTGGGTTTATACTGAAGTCTGCATAGTTATTCACATGTGTGGGTGTCATATTGCATATATATATATATATATACATATATATACACATATATATATACATTCTAAAGGTTACATAGCTTTAAGAATATTCCGAGGAGCATTGCAGCATATTTCACATATATTAAAGGTCTAACAATGTGATTGTCCTATATATTGTGGGTGGAATGTGGATATGTGCCTTGGAGCAGTGCCTGCATGTGAAGGGGTGCGTGCGTGTGTGTGTGTGTGAGTGTGTGTGTGTGTGAGTGTGTGTGTGTGTGTGTGTGTAGAACATTGTATGTGAGGTGTCTATGTGTGTACTCTGTGGGGGTGTCTCATAGCGAGACTTGCCTGTGTGAATGTCTTGGGACCCTCAAGGATGGTTTTGCCCTCATCCAAGCCCCTTACCTCCCATTCAGCTACTAGATTGCTAGATCCTTCTATGCTTCTTCAGCTGAGGTAGGGGTGGGAGGTGGAATGAGAACGTAAGATGGGGGACAGCCAGGCCGAGGGGGGTGGGGGGTGGGGGGGTTGTGAACGCCTCTTAGCTGAGAAGGGACTTCCCAGAGACTACTCTGTGATTCTGCCTACTTTGCCCCATGCAGTGCCAGGTCACCAGATGGAAAGCGAAAAAGAAAGAACGGCCAATGTTCCCTGAAAACCAGCATGTCAGGTGAGCCTGGCTACATGTACTCCTCTCTTTCTACACTCGCCCCTGCAGAGCACGCATGGCCTCCTCCAAGGCTAGCTCTGGACCTCCTACATCTCTGGAGGGAACAGCCTACAGAACATGGGTTGGATTTGTATGAGGGTGAGAATGGCAATTCAAAACATATCCTGGCCTTTGAGGAGGAGGAGTTAGGTCAGGAAGGGCCTTTTCCACCCTCCCGTCATCCCACTGGAGGTCCACCAGCTCAGGTTATCTGTTCTAAGATGGGTTGTTTCTTCTCCCAACCCTCTGTACTATTCTGTCACTTAGGTATAACATTAAAAACCAATAATAAAGCCAGGCATGGTGGCGCACACCTTTAATCCCAGGAAGGCAGAGGCAGGCAGATCACTGTGAGTTCAAGGCTAGCCTGGTCTACAGAGCGAGTCCAGGACAGCCAGGGCTCTGTGACACAAAAAAGCCCTGACTGGAGAAACTAAACCAAAAATTAAAAATAAATGACTAAAACAATAAAAGCTTTAGCTAGGCCAAATACAATGGCATCTACCTGCAGTTATAGCTGTTTGGGATAATGACATAGGAGGATCACTTGAATCCAGGGGTTCAAGGCTTGTCTAGGCAACATAGTAAGTAACACCCAGGCTCAAAATTAAAATACATGGGCCAGGCGCAGTAGTATATACCTTTAATCCCAGCACTTGGAAGGCACAGGCAGGCAGATCTCTGTGAGTTTGAGGCCAACCTGGTCTACAAAGTGAGTCCAGGACAGCCAGGGCTATTACACAGAGAAACCCTGTCTCAAAAAAACCAGGGGGGGAAAAAAAAAAAAGTACTTGGAAGGCAGGAGAGGCCCCCAATGGACAGTCAAAAGAAGGAAGATGCAGTCATAACTGAAGGGAAAGGGATGCATAATCCCCGCTCCTGCCACATGTCTCCAGGATTTCTCCTTTCTACTTTGAGATAAAGAAGCCTTCCGTGTTGCTGGGCTAGGAGATGACTGAGAAATGCAAAGTTGGGTGGGTACCCTATAGGAGCTCCTCCGCTGGGCTCCACACCATGCCCACTGCCTCCACCCTTTCCCCCTTCCCAGGGTATATCCCTAGTTACCTGGACAAAGACGAGCAGTGTGTCGTGTGTGGGGACAAGGCAACCGGTTATCACTATCGCTGTATCACTTGTGAGGGCTGCAAGGTATGGACAAGCCATCTCCTGTCCCTTTCCCACTGCCCGAACCCCTTTGGGTCTCCGCACCTGGCATAACAGTCGATCTCTGTAAATGTGTAAGCTGAAGTGTACCTGTTCATATCATTTTTTTGTTCCTTCTTCACGCATCCATTCATTCATGTGTTCATTCACAACCCTTGCTATGACACTCATATGCCATTTGTCTAACCTCTGTGAACCTCAGTTTCTTCATTGATAAAAGGGGGGTAATTACGCTACCTTTATTATAGAGTTAATAAGCAAATTAAATGAGATAATGCATCTGGCATGGCTGTAAATAATTGCAGAGGGGTGGGGGAAAAAAAGGGTATGGCAGAGGTAAGAATTAGGACTGTGATACGGTCTTTAAAACAGTGCCAAGCACATAAGAACACTTAGGGCCAGAGACGTCCATCCTTACGGGGTGTTAGGAATGAAGGGGTGCAAAGCCAACTGTGGGAGACTGAGCCGCAAAGGTCATGAGTTCAAGGCCACCTTGGGATGTATATTTGGTCCTGGGCCAGCCTCAGCTACCTAGGAAGACCCTGCCTCAAGAGAAAAAAATGTCCAGAATTGTAGCACACACCTTTAATCCCAGCACCCTGGAGGCACGGGCAAGCTGATGCCTGGGAGCTGAAGCCAACCCAGTCTCCACAGTGAACCCCACAGCAGCCAAGGCTACAGAGTGAGACCCTGTCCCAAAACACACACACACACACACACACACACACACACACACACACACACACACACACACACAAAGAGTTGGGGGACACGGTATACGTCCTATTCTCCAAATGCTTGCAGTCTACCAAAGAAGCAGTCTGCAAACAGGAGTTAGTGTCTTTCAGACATGCATCATGGAGGTTCGGGGAGTTGGCCCTGGGGGGAGGGGGGGAAATCGAAAGCTGCCCAAGCATGAGGATGTGAGCTCAGACCTCAGCTTCTATAACCAAAACTGTGAGGCAGAGACAGGAAGATCTCTGGGGCCTCCTGGCTAGCCAGCCTACCCGCTCAGCAAGCGCCGTAGTGAGAACCTGTGTCAGAAACAAAAGGAGATCAAAAAGACAGAGAGTGATTGAAGAGGGGGACACTAGATGCTAGCCTCTGGCCATGAATGTGCACACTCGTGTGCATACACACATGTACATCTATGATTCCTGGGCCACCCGCCGTGCTACACACACTCAGAGCACACATTCCCAAGCTGCACACAATCCCCCTGCTTAGTCCAAACCTTGGTGTGGCGGAGTCCAGGAATCTGCTTTTAACAGGAGTCCCGGGAGCTCCCAGTGTACCTGAAAAAAGGAGACCCTGTGCTGAAGGGTCCTGATGGGGACATAGTGGAGTAGATGACCAAAGGTTCTTTCTAGTGGAGGGCCAAAGGCTACAGATTTGGAAAAGCCTAGTAGATTCCACCTGTATGACTTTTCCAGGGCCACAGCCTCCTGGAAATACAGGTCTTTCCAGAAAGAGATCATTTAAAAGTAAGCGAAACCAGATGCGGTGGTGCATGTCTGTAGTCCCATATTCAGAAGATGAAAACAGAAGAGTCAGAAGTTCAAAGCCATCCCTTAGCCAAACAGTGAGTCTAAAGCTAGCCTGGACTACATAAGACCCTCTCTCAAGTCCAGTGGTTGGTGGCGTACACTTTTAATCCCAGCACTTGGGAGGCAGAGGGTGGCAGATCTCTGAGTTCGAGGCCAGCCTGGTCTATAGAGTGAGTTCTAGGACAGCCAGGGCTACACAGAGAAACCCTATCTCAGAAACCAAAGACCCAAACAAAACAAAACAAAAAACCACCCTCTCTCAAACTAGCACACAAGGGCCTGCACACACAATGCAGAAGCTTGAAGTTTCTCTTTGTGTCAGCCAAGCCAAAAGCAGTTGAGATTGCAAATTTCAAAACAGTGTCCCTGGAAATAATGGTAGCCACATAGCCAGGAGCAAGGATCCTCACCTTCAAGGACATCTAGGTCTCAGGAGGATGTGTCCCAATGACAGAGGTGCCCTTCCTCACTTCTAGAGTTTGCTTTTCTAGGGTTAGTGTGAGGCCCAGCAGTCTGTTTCTTGGTGCAATGACTTTAGTTCGCCCCAGATCCCAACCTTCAGATGTCAAAGTCTTCTACAGAAGGCCCTGTTCTGACATGGAGGTGACGTGTAACATGTATGAAAGGCGCATGCCACATGCCTGTCACATGTAAGGTTCAGCAGGTAGCCCTGATGGTTGCTGTCATCCTCAGTCTTCAGGTTTTCCCTTTAAAACAAAGACCAAAGCAACAAATTGGGGGGGGGGGTGAGGTTGTGGGTTTTTTTTTATGTGCATTGATGTTTTGCCTATGTGTATATGTGTAAGGGTGTCAAATCTTGGAATTACAGACAGTTATGAACTACCATGTGAGTTGCTGGGAATTGAACCCAGGTCCTCTGGAAGAGCAGTCAGTGCTCTTCACCGCTGAGCCACGTCTCCAGCCCCGGTTTTTGTTTTTTTGTTTTTTTTTTTTAATAAGCTGTTAATGTGCCCACTCAGAAAATTCTCTTGAATATTGCTCTTCCTATTTTATAAATCCCATCTGCACAGATGATGGGCAAAATATTGCAGATAAGAATGCTTCGGGGCTGGGCATGGTGGCGCACGCCTTTAATCCTAGCATTCGGGGAGGCAGAGGCAGGCAGATCACTGTGAGTTCGAGGCCAGCCTGGTCTACAAAGTGAGTCTAGGATGGCCAAGGCTACACAGAGAAACCCTGTCTCGGGGAAAAAAAAAAAAAAAAAAGAATGCTTCCGGGGTCAGCATTCCTCTTAGTGCCATTAAGCAAGAGAGCCACGAGAATAATTGGACTTTCTAGGGCTGGCAGTGTAGCTCTATCGGTTGACTGCTTGCTTAGCATGCGTAAATCCTGGGTCCCATCCCTAGCCCCGTACAAACCAGCTGTGGTAGCACATGTCCATGATCCTGTCACTCCAGAGGTCAGAAGGTCAAGGTCATACTTGGCTACAGAGTGCGTTTGGGAACCAGCCTAGGCTACATGAGACTGTGTCTTGAAAATATATAATACTTTCTTGTTGTTTTGTTTTTTTTCAAGACAGGATTTCTCTGTGTAGTTTTAGCTGTCTTAGAACTTGCTCTGTAGACCAGGCTGGCCTCCAACGCACAAAGATCTGCCTGCCTCTGCCTCCCAAGTGCTAGGATTAAAGGCTTGTGCCACCACCACCTCCTGGCATAATAAATTTTTAAAAAAATTATTTAAAGTAGATTTCTCAGGCCTCATAGCACCCTACACCAGCCCAGGCCCAATGCTGCCTACTGCACTTACTGTTCTTGCTTCTGCCACCACAGACATCTCCCATCCCTCTGCAGCCTGAGGGTAAGGGAGTCTTATTTCTCAGGTCTTTGGGCCCAGCAGGGTCCAGCAACCCTGGCCTACAAGTGACATGAGGATGCCAGGTGACACTTGCTTCCCTTGTCCCACCCCTACTCAATGAACTGTGTGGTTGGGTCAGGAAAGGGAGTCATAATGATGGAACCCCCACTCCATATGCCTGCCCGCCCCCGCCCCAACTCTAGGGCTTCTTTCGCCGCACAATCCAGAAGAATCTCCATCCCACCTATTCCTGCAAGTATGACAGCTGCTGTGTCATCGACAAGATCACCCGGAATCAGTGCCAGCTGTGCCGCTTCAAGAAGTGCATCGCCGTGGGCATGGCCATGGACTGTAAGAGACGCCCATGGGTCAACGGAGTTCGGCAGCTGTGGTGGTGGGGAGGGGCAGAGCACAGTCTCTTCCCGGGTACTTTCAGGGCAGGGTGATAGCCAATTCTGGATGACTCTAAAGTCTTGATCCCAAACCCCAAAGAAGCATGTGGCGCTTCTTGCCATTTTGAGGACCTTAGGGAGGGTGTCGTTGAGTCAAAACTCCTGCGTACCCAACCTAGCAGAGTTCCTCCTCCCCAGGGAAGGCACTTCTAAACAAGGAGGGGCTTTTTCCTCAACTGTGGGTTGGGTAGCAGGGTCAGCTAGCAACTCCCCAGACCGTACGTAGCTCTAAGTAGAACATAGTGTCACTTGGGCCAGCTTGGTTGGGGTTTACTTGGTCCCCAATAATTAAATGTGGTTCGTATTGTGGCACCTTATTGTTGAATGCTTTGGGAAGCCACTTGACCTTTGTACTAGAATGAGACCTTTCTGAGCAGTTGGGGGGCGGGGGGGTTGGGGGGGGTTGCCTTGCCATGCAAAGTGTCTTTTGTCTGTCAACAGTGGTTCTAGACGATTCAAAGCGGGTGGCCAAACGCAAGCTGATTGAGCAGAACCGGGAGCGGAGGCGAAAGGAAGAGATGATCCGATCCCTGCAGCAGCGACCAGAGCCCACTCCGGAAGAGTGGGACCTGATCCACGTTGCCACGGAGGCCCATCGCAGCACCAATGCCCAGGGCAGCCATTGGAAGCAGAGGCGAAAATTCCTGGTATGAAAGTGTTGCCTGCCTCTCCCGGAAGCCCCTTTGGTTTTAGCCCAACCCAAAGCTGGGAAGCTGGCTCCCCCCCCCCCCCCAACCTGTTGGCAGTTCTGATGTGGTATATGTGCCTTTGCTTTCTGGGGCCTGCCTGGCCCATCCAATGAGGGTGCTCCAGGAGACCCAGGCCCTTCTCTGAATTCCAGGGCGGGGCTAACCCACAAGGGATTGAGGACATAATCACCTAACAGTATTTTGAGATAGCTGCAGGGGCTCCAGGTTAAAACTGACTGCCAACCAGGCGGGGCGCCTCACGCCCGGAACCCTGGCACTTGGGGAGGCAGAGGCAGGCAGATCTCTGTGAGTTCGAGACCAGCCTGGTCTACAGAGAGAGTTTTAGGACAACCAGGGCTACACGGAGAAACCCTTCTTCAAACATACAAACAAACAAACAATCCTCAAAACTGACTGCTGAGTGGATGGATGGTCCATTTCGAAGGAAATGGACCAAAGGGGCCTAGCTCCCTGCTAGAGGATGCACGGGAATGGGGAAGGCACTAGGAGAAAGTTCCCCAAGCAGATGTATTTGCAAAGGACTAGTGTGTGGCTCTGGCCACTCTGCTTAGCTGTGCTAGGTCTCTATCTTCCATACAGATTTATGCTAACGATTAAGAGGAACTGTGTGGAACAGGTAGACAGCCTACAGACAGCCCGGAGCCATGTGTTCAGTCATTGTGGCTGCGTTTTCATTACAACTTAGCCACTACTGTTCTCACCATTATCACCATTGGCACAAATGAAACGCCCACTCTGGTCTCTCCTCTTCCCCAAAGTTGAAGCCTTGAGGATGAGACTGCGGCTGTACTGCAGTCATGTTTGGGACCTGTCCCCACCCCCACCCCCCAAGCTGACTTGGAGCTCCCCCTGGTGGGCAGGGAGTCTCAGTGAGTGGTTGGAAGGGGTCTGCAACCCCAGCTGACCTTTCTCTCTCTCTTCCCTCTCTCTCTCTCTCTCTAGCCGGATGACATTGGCCAGTCACCCATTGTCTCCATGCCGGACGGAGACAAGGTAGACCTAGAGGCCTTTAGTGAGTTTACCAAGATCATCACCCCGGCCATCACCCGTGTGGTGGACTTTGCCAAAAAACTGCCCATGTTCTCCGAGGTGAGTGGCAGATGGAAGAAGAGACTTGTTAGACATAACCTAGGGCCACTACCCAGGTCACACAGACTCACTAGGTGTTCCTCTGATGTTCTCTAGACAGGGAGTAATTCTTTTTATTTATTTTTATTTTATTTTATTATTATTATTATTATTATTATTTTTTTTTTTTTTTGGCTTTTTGAGACAGGGTTTCTCTGTGTAGCCTTGGCTGTCCTGGACTCACTTTGTAGACCAGGCTGGCCTTGAACTCACAGCAATCCGCCTGCCTCTGCCTCCCGAGTGCTGGGATGTGTCACCACCGCCCGGCAAGGGAGTAATTCAGTAATTCTTATGGACAAATAGATATTTAGCATATGAATGCGCGCGCGCGCGCGCGCACACACACACACACACACACACACACACACACACACACACACGCATGCACGCACACACGCTACCTCCAGGCAGCATGACTCATCTCTTCATTCTGCGTAGCGCTAACTGGAAACAGGCTGCTGTACTAGCTGTGGAACCTTGGCCAAGTTACCTAGGTGCCCTGTACTTCAGCCTTTGAAGGGAAGAATGACAGGACCTCACTCTTAGACGTATCTGTGAGGTTTAAGTGCAGTAGCCCCAGGTGACTGCGGGGCTTGGGGAGGATGTACTGAGCGGTCTGTGGTCCTGCCGTTCTACAGCTGCCTTGCGAAGACCAGATCATCCTACTGAAAGGGTGCTGCATGGAGATCATGTCCCTGCGGGCAGCTGTCCGCTATGACCCCGAGAGTGATACCCTGACACTGAGTGGGGAGATGGCGGTTAAGCGGGAGCAGCTCAAGAATGGCGGCCTGGGTGTAGTCTCAGATGCCATCTTTGAACTGGGCAAGTCACTCTCTGCCTTTAACCTGGATGACACGGAAGTGGCTCTGCTGCAGGCTGTGCTGCTAATGTCAACAGGTAGGTACCTTGCCGTGGCTGAAAATGTTCTAGAAGCTCTCCGGGAGCTTTACAGTTGAATCTTGACCCTAGGATTCTTGCTTGCCTCCTTCCTTAATCTTGCGTAGATACTGTCTTATCCCTTCACTCCGAAGCTCCCTCTCTAACCCAGATCATCTTCTGCGCCCCCCTAGACCATGCCCTAATATATATATATATAATATATATTTGCCCTTATGTTTGGTCTCTGACCACCAACCTTTTCTCAGTCCATTCCTCCTCTGTCCCCAGCTTCCCTGTCCTCTCACTGCCATCTCTCCATTTCTCTACCCTCCATAAGGGTTGCTTCATATCCCCGGGCACTCAGTTCCTCTCTGAGCCCCAGTCACCACCTTCTACTAAATGCTACTATCCATGTCTCCTCCCACCCCCATGGTCTTCCCCTGATCTCTCTCAGCCTCTCTGCCTCAGTGTCCCTTTCATGTCCTCCTGCATTTTGTTTGTTTGGTTTGGTTTGGTTTTTTTCCTCCTGGGTTTTTCTCACACCCTCAGCGCCCACGCCTCACGCCACCCTCTCCCCACCCCCTGCAGACCGCTCCGGCCTGCTCTGCGTGGACAAAATCGAGAAGAGTCAGGAGGCGTACCTGCTGGCATTTGAGCACTACGTCAACCACCGCAAACACAACATTCCGCACTTCTGGCCCAAGCTGCTGATGAAGGTGACTGACCTCCGCATGATCGGGGCCTGCCACGCCAGCCGCTTCCTCCACATGAAAGTCGAGTGCCCCACCGAACTCTTTCCCCCGCTCTTCCTCGAGGTCTTTGAGGATCAGGAAGTCTAAAGCCTCAGGCGGGCCAGAGGGGTGTGCGGAGCTGGTGGGGGAGGAGCCTGGAGAGAAAGGACAGAGCTGGGGGCTGAGGGAGAAACCCCCCCACCTCTTCTCTCTCTTCCTCCCATCCTTGGATAGATGCAGCTCCCATACACCCCTGCACTGCCCAGTCCCCCTCAGAACCTCCAGCCCTCTTGGACAGGGCAACCAATGAACTTGCTATGAAAGACAGTGTGGGAGGCTGGGACCTAAGTCCTAGAGTTTCTGGGAACCCACACCCCTCCAACCTCTAAGAAAGTAGGGGAAGGGAGGGAGAACTAAGAGGGACAAAGCCATCTTGACTGTAGGGTCAGGAGGAACGAGGAATAGAGGCAGATGCCCTTACTCACCCCCTATACACACAGGAGAGCCCTGCCATGTTTCTTGGCCTAGATTTCCCTTACAGGCCACAGGTCTCTACTTCCCCAAATACCTGGGTCCTGGGTGCAAAGGACAGCTTGGCTTGGCTTGGCTCCTCCCCTGGAGGCTAAATATGGTAGTCATCCTAACTGCACTTTGAAAACCAAGCAAGGGGAGATATATAAATGAAGAAAAACTAGACAGAAAAAAAAAAAAAAAAAAAAAAAGACAAAAAAGAGAGCGTTAGAGAGAGAGAGAGAGAGAGAGAGAGATGATATTAAGTTATTAGTAGCTGAGGCTGGCCCAAGGGGAAGGATCCTAACCCCCACCCCCTTTTCCTAACCCCATGCACTTTGAGAGCTGCCCCTCCGACCCCCAGAGAGAACCGCCCCAGCAGACCTACAAGGGTAGAACTGCTGATCTGAGCTGTGAGGTGACACAACAGGGTCCTGGCACCGCCCCCCTTGCCTTGCCCCACCCTTGTGCCCCTTTGGCACCGCACCCCAGTACTTCCTCTGCTCTCTGCCACTCGTGCCCGCTGAGTCCCATCTACCTCTCACGCTGGATGCCAGCTGGCCCCTCACCAGCCTGCCCTGTTGCCCACACAGCTCCCCTTCAAGTGCCCAGCCCCAGGGGCCTCCTGTCCCCCTTTCTTCCTCTACCTTGGCACCCACACAGGAAAATCTGTGACCCAGGCTCCTTCCCTCCTCAGATCCTGCAGTATTAGCTACAATCCAGATGCTGCTGCGTAGGGAGTGGGGTGGACATGTGTGTCTCCCGGAACCTCCACCCCTGTGGGACCCTTGTTTCCTATCTGTCTTTCCAGGCTCCCTTCGCCCTCCTTACTGAGTCCCACTTGATGAACTAGCCCAGACTTAGGTCAGGTTGGCATGCAGTGGGAATGTTTCTATCTGTGGCACTTCACTTGGGGCCCAGGGGAGGAGGCAGTTGGCACCCCTCCTGTTTTCATTGAAGCTCTTTAGGCCAGCCACCCCTCTGCCCCTGGGAACTCTTTTTTCCCCCTCTTCTTTTCTAATTCAGGGACTTTGGCCTGAGCCACCTCCCACCCTGTGGTGAGGAGTGCTCTGTTGGTCTGCACTTGGGTGAGCTGCCCTCCTTCTCGTCCTCCCTTTGGCTACAGCCCACTCCTCTGCAGAGAGAGGGAGGGAGGGAGGAGGTGGCCCTCCCATGGGTGGGAGGGAAAGGGAGGAGAGGGAGAAACAGAGCAGACCAGCGGCCCTGGGCTCAGGGCTGCATGTCGGCAGGGATGGATGGGTGGACACAGATGCCCCCCCGGAAGCCATGGGGAATGGGGCAGGGGGCGGGGGAGGGGTGCCAGGGCTTCCTGCGCTTTGCACTATTGGGGCAAAAATGTCTTAAGCAGTGGGGAACCTGCCACCCCACTCTGACCCTCAGCCTGCCACAGCCCCTACACACACACACACACACACACACACACAACACACACACACACACACACACACACACACACACACACACACACACGAGGAAGGCAATGCTTCGCTGTCCCCAGGGCAGTGTCCTCTGCCACTGTTCAGGTGTTCCAACTGGGCAGAGGGCTTGGAGGAGCATCTCCTGTCACCTGTGCATGTGCCTGCCCCACCCCTTGGGGCCTCTGGGCCACCTGTGCTATCTTTGTCTCTATCCTCTTTCTCTCTCCTGGGGTACTGATTTCTGTACCCCTCCAGTCCCATGCATAAACCCTCTCTCATACTTTCCTCTCATACCTGGGGGCGCCCAGTGGAGTTCCTGACCTGCCTGCTGTCTCCCACCTTTCCCTGGCTCCACTCCAACCCCCTCCCTCTGTTCCCATTCTCAGCCCTTGGGCATGGCCTCTTACAGGCACTTGGGAATTTCCCTCCTCCCTTCCCCAATCATATGAGCTGTGAGGCCCTTCCCCTCAGCCTTTGCCCTTGCCCTCAGTGATGTGGATTGTATGTGTGTGATCCTATGTGTGAATGTATGAGTGAGTACACGTTGTGGGGAGGAGCCAGAGAGACTCAGGAGTGCCGCGCACCTGCTCTAGAGAGGCAGCTGTCCCAGTCCCTGCTGTGGAAGTGGGGGACAGGGCCCTCTCCTGGGGGCCATTGGTGCTAATGGGGGGATGGTCTTGGCATGGGTGCTTAGCATGCCTTCCCCCAATGTTGGCCCGGGGCACTAGGGCAGGCCGGGTGGGGCAGCAGGTGCAGTATTGGTGGGAAGATGGGTTGCTGGGAGAAGGTTGGGGAGGGGGCCAGGCCAGGACAAGGGGGTGCCAGAGCCATGACCACTACCCTGCCCCTACCACTGCCTCTCCATCTCAGTATTCCCCCCTCCCATCACTTATAACACACATACCTCATCCAGCCTCCTCCCTGCTCAGACTTGGGGAGGGTAGGGGGAGGAGGAGCCCCTACCCCTTCCCGGGTGGTGGGTCTACAGGGCTGGGAGAGGGCAGGGCAGGGCAGGGCGTGTGACATAAGACACCGTCCATAAGGGGGAAAAGCACTTCCTGCCCTAGAACTCCTGGGTGGAGGAGGGGATAGTACCCAGAGGAGCTACTGAATGTACGAGAAGCTGGTGCTGGGGTGGGGGGAGGGGGGTGTGGCTAGAAACAGGGAAGGAGATAGGTCCTTTCCCCAGAGATGGGTGGGACCGGTAGGGGTGACTTGAGGGGCTCCTACTCCTGCCCCACAGTTGACAATCAGTATGTCTGTTATGTGCGATTTTTCACCCCGTTGTGTTTTGGGTCAGGATTTTAAAGAAAGATATTTTTATGGTAATTGTTGCTCGTCTATTTTACTATATATTTATGTAATAAATATATGATGAAAATAACCCCCTTGGGCACCCTCCCCTTAGCCTTGTGTGCTGTTTCCCCATATCCTCCCATCTGCTGGCAGAGTACCCATCCCACAAGCTGACCAGATGGAGAGGTGCCCCCCCACCCCCAGCCTTGGCAGTAGTCCCCTCCACCCCCACCCCCCAAACGAGCACACATCACAGAAGCCAGCTCAGCTGTGAACTATTGGATTTGAGACAGGAACTGAACAAATCGGGCAGGGGGTGGGGAGGGAGGGACGTCCAGAGGAGGGTGGGAGAGCAAGAGTGGTTTAAATAGGGGAGGGTGGGAAGTGTGGTGACTGGGGTGGGGGAAGTTATTTACAAGAAGGCTCAGGGGGCCAGAGGCTCATCTTGGAATATTTTATAACAATATAAATAAGATTCTGGTTTGCTTTTCCTTTTCGTCTCGTAAAGGAGAGAGAAGTGCAGAGTTCGATTCTGTACAAGGGGGCAGCGGCAGAAGGCCGGCCGGGCGGGTCACTGGGCGTCCACCCGGAAGGACAGCAGCTTCTCGGAATGCATGTTGTTCAGGGTCCGCAGGTCCGGCAGCTTGAGCAGCAGCTTGGTGAAGCGGGAAGTCTCCGAGGGCCGGTTCTTCAGCACCAGAGCCCGAAGAGCCCGCAGCAGCGTCTCCTGGAGCTGCTCCACAGAAGCGGAATTCTCCATTCCCGAGCGGTCTGTGGGGAAGACGACAGCAGTGAGGCAGGCTCCCTGAGCTCCTCTTCCTCTGACGAGGACACGGAGGTCTGCAAGGACCTGGCAGGCAAGGCAGCCTCTCCCTGAGGCCCCTTGGCGGGGCAATGGGGGATGAAGGAGGGCGCTCCTCCTCCTCTCAGGCCTCTGCCCCAGCGCAGGGCTTGCCCAAATGCTGGGAGCAAGGCCACAGACTGGCCACCTCCCATGCCTCCAGGCCACCCTCCTCCCCTGAGCAGGCCACACATGGTCAAGCTCCCTGGCGATTTGCTCTGTAGTTCCCTCTGCTTGGGATGCCCTTCCCCCACCCCACCCCCTCTCTGCCTGGCAATATCTTGTCCCTTGGAGGCCCTACTCAAGTGTCACCTCCTTCTCCAGCTCTCCCAGGCAGAAATAGTTGTCTGTGCTTACTCGGTTCGTGCTTCTAGTGTGACACTTATCTCACTGTTTTATAATTAGTCGGGCATGAGTCTGTTTCCCAAGCTAGACTGTGTCTGAATCCTGTCTGTACCCCAGCGCCCAGTGCAGGGCCTGGCATAGAGTAGGTAACTCCATAAAAGGTTATGTTGAATTGAACTGCGTGTGCCTCCTCCAGGGTCAGGTGAGAACTTGGCCTACCTGCAGAGACAAGCACCACTGCGGTGAAAAGGCCCAGCTCCTCCTCGGTAAGCGCCAGGGAGTTGAGCTTCTCGCTGAAGTCGAACATGGCATTGAGCAGGTCGCCCATGCCCATGGCGCCGAGCTCCTGCAGGCTGTAGGTTGTACGGCTCAGGAACATCACTGTCTGGTCCTTCACGTTGAACAGGGATGCAAAGCGCACCATCAATACCTGCAGTGAAGCACAGTCGTTTGGAGTGAGGTGGGAGGAGGCGCATCTGCCAAAGGACCCCTACAGCTGGCCCAAAAAAACTTCAGGGGTGTTGCTGTAGATTGCCAGTAAAGAGTGGGGGGGGGTGTCTGGCTCTGAATGGCCGTCAATGGGGCATCCAGGTGGAAGTACCCACTAGTTCTGGAATGCACATTTAAACAAACGTCAGCTGCTTCTATAGACGCTGAGAACTGTGCGTCTTAGGTTACTCTGGTGCGGTGAGTTTAGAGTAGACAGCAGCTTAGAAGACAGAGGGCCCACAGACTCAGAGGTGGTGGTGATGGTAGGAGTTCCAAGTCCTCGGTCAGAGAGGTTAATTAAGACCGAGGAAGTCTCCGAGAGCCCTTTCCCACCCTAGTCACCCCACTATGGGACTGAGGCCTCCCTATAGCCAAGAACAGAGAACACAAAAAGCGTTGCTCACCTCAAAGGTGCCGGCCTTAAGCAGGGTCACCTGGTCATGCTGGGAAAGGTCACGGAAGCCGGGGATGTGTTTGGCGAACTCTACCACCTCCCGCACAGCAGGTGTGAAGCTCAGGGAGAAATCTTCCCAGATCTCCTGCACGGTCCGGCCGCTGCGTCCATGTGGATACATGTTCATGGGACACGCCTAGTGGGGGGGGGCGGGGAATGGAGTGAGGAGGAGCACGGCAGCCAGGTGGGCTCCCCAGCGGGACTGGTTTTGGGGTTCTGCCTGGGATGAGAGCTGTGGCCCTTGAGGATGGGCCTCTGGCCTAAAATAGCTATCAGGTGCTCAGGTGCCGGTTGGTGATTAAGGATTCCCAGGCAGAACCAGGCCCTAAGGGTAGAACATCCTTTCCCCGAGCAGAAGACATCCCCCACCCTCAGCCTGCAGGAGCACTGGCCGCCTTACTCTAGGTCCACTCTTCCAGGCCCCTTCCCTCTCTCCACACTGGCTCCATGTCCTCACCAGCAGAACATTCTTGGTGCTGCCTTGCCGTAGACCATTGGCAGGTGCCTCGCCTTCTGGGGCCGAGTATACGTGGGTGGGGCATAGACGGTGCCCATTGCTGTTGGGTTGGTGGCAGCTGTGGTGGGCAGGGCCGGAGGGCCAGGTAGGAGGGTAGGAGGAGGGGCCCTGGCGTAGACCGTTCAGGGCTTCATTATGACGCTGGGCCGCCAAGACACTGTTGTCGTTGGGGGTAGACGGGCATCCCTGACTCTCCCAGCGGTGTGGAGTAGTAGTCATTGAAGGACTACCCGATGCATGATTGGCATTCAAGTTGCCAGGTGAGGTGCCTAACTTGTCATGAGCGTAGGTGAAGATCTCTCGATGGGCCCGGGCCACCTGGGATATCACATCCTCCACGGTGGGCTCAGGACTAGGGGATCTGGGCGGTGTCAGCTGTTGCGGGAACTGAGAAAAGCCCACCAAAGGTGTGGGGGCTGGTGCAGGTGGCGGCGAGGGGCCCACAGAGCCTGAGGTGGGGTGGGGGGTGGGCGAGGTCTCCAGAGGGCACAGGCTGCTCAGCTGGTTGTTAGCCAAGTTCATGGCGCTCTGCATCTCGGCAAGCATCCGTTGCTTCTCTCTCTTGGGGATGCGCCCAAAACGCACAGCTGCAACACAGGGTGATAGTAGTGTCAGGAAGTTCTCACATACTCACGTGCCTCTCTTCCTTCCTTCTCCCTCCCTCCCTCCAAAGGGCAAGTCCCTGAAAGCCTGGGTTCCACTTCAAAACTGAAAACCAGCAAGGCCACACCCATTCAAAGGGTGTGATGGGGGGGCAGGACGGGGGTGTTAACCTGGGGAATGAATAGGAGGCTGGGAGAAGACAAGTGTGTGTTTGTCCAAGAGGTTAACACAGGGGTACCCTCCATGTAGACATTCACTGTACCAAATGTTTTGACTTAAGGCTCTTTTTAAAAGGGAGGGATCAGGGCAGAAATTGGGTGGAAGGAAAGGGGGTGAGGAGACATGGGGGCACTACCTTACCATCTCTAGACATGCCAACGGAGAGACACTTCTTGAAGCGACACTGCTGGCAGCGGTTGCGATTGATTCGAACGATGGAGCAGTTCTCATTTTTCAGACACCGTTTGTACTGGATATTCTGTTGGATGCTCCGGCGAAAAAAGCCCTGGAAGGCAGGGGCAACTAGTGAACATCTTCATCTAAGTTGAGTCGACATCATGGGGGGGGGGCGGGAGATGGGGGGGCATTACCAGCCCAGATCCTCGACTACAACCCGCCTCACCTTGCAGCCTTCACAGGCATGCACGCCATAGTGGAAGCCCGAGGCCACGTCCCCACACACTTTACACAGTAGCACCATGCCATTCAGCTCTGTGGGAAGAGACAGGCCAAGGGTAAGCAGAAAGGCCAGAACGGCTTGGGACACTTTCCAGGCTGAAGATTCTTGGGGCGGGGGGGAGCTGAGGGGCTCCCATGTCTAGGAACACTTGGGTGACCAAAGTGGACTAGACTGAAGTGGACAGGAGCTAGTACGACTCTTAGGAGAAATTCCGATGGCCACGACATAGCCCACGAGAGTTAACTGTCAGGTGGAAATCAACTATCAACTAAATCCTGATCATTTCCTTTCCCCTAAATCACCTGAGCATATACTCACTGGTAATGTTGCTGGTGCCCTTACTGGGGGACACTCGGCTGCTGTCTTCCATAGCCACTTGTAGACTTCCTGGGGGGCTCCCATTATGGAAGGAGGAAGAGGATGACGAGGATGCAGAAGGAGAGCTATCATCGCTGAGGCTAGGTGGTACGGTCCCGAAAGAGCGGGCAGGGTCCTGGGTGAGGGAGCCAGTGGGCGATGGAGGGAAATAGGCGGGACAGCCTTGAGTCAGGGACTGGAAGCTGCCGTTGGAACTGTCACTATAGAGGGAGTCCGGGCTGGTCCGGCTTGGGGAGGAGCCACTGGAGCCAATGTAGGTGATAACACCACCTAATAGGACGGCAAGAGGAGGGAGGGTATCAGCCATCATGTCTGTGGGTCAAGGGTACCACGTGATCATCGCCAAGCTAATGTTTCCTCTTAGCCATCCAGAACCCCTAACCTTAGAATAATAAGCAGTTCTCCCACATATACTAGACACGGCATGGCTGATCTAGTCAGACACGATATACAATAACCTAGCCACAAAACCTCCCATAGCCATTTCTTTGCACAGTACATTCAGCTTCTGCTTTGGCTGCGAGGCATAAGTCCACGGGGCATCTCATACATGGGACCCCACCCACCCCACCCCACCCCGCTGCCACCCTAGGGACTTAGTTCCAAGGGGCAGACTTGGGGATGGGATGGGCAGCTGATACCCACTCACGAACAAAAACCTAGCCACCAGTTCTTCTATCTACAGCAATACCTATCCAGTGATGGACCCTGGAGCGTGAAGGGTAGCTAGCCAGGAGGTAAGAGAACAGAGGTCTTACAGAGGTTAAGACAGTCACCTTTCCTTCGAGCCCAAAGACACAGCCTCATAGGGGTAGGGCAGGGAAGGACTCTGTTCAGCCTGGCTCCCCTGGCCTCTGAAAGATGAGTCACAGTGACTCTGAGTCCAAGAAAGATGGCGAGATAGGAGACTTAAGTGAGTCGCTGAAGATGAATGGAAGAGACAAATTGTCCAGCCTGGAGATTTAGGAATTCCCCTTTCAGGCTTCAGCCAGGTGATAACTTTAGTTCTATGGCCACTCAGCGACTTTGTCCCTCTGGTTACATTGCCAACCAGGTGATTCTGAATAGCAGAAGAGAAGGGGGTGACTTGCCTGCCACACCTCTGCCAAACACTTCGCTTGGCCTGCCATGGGTGGAGCGGGCAAAGAGAGGATCCCCAGACACGTGTGTGAGCTGACACATGCCATGCCACCGTGTCTACAGAAGCACATGTCTTGCTCACCCACTGACACACACTAAACTAGGCAGGGCAACCTTAAAATAGCTCAAGGTTGGTCAGGGTGAACCCAGCTGCCTTGTAAAAAAAAGAGTTGCAGAATTGGCTAAGCGGCTACGGTTTCACGACCGGGGTGGGGGATGGGTTATTTATGCAGACCTAAATGAACTTGACCTAGTTTATCCATCCTGAAAGAGGGCCTGAGAAAGTCACTCAAAAAAGTCTTCCAACTTTGAAGTGAGGGGCACTGCTCAAAGGACCCTAGTTCTAAAGCTAGATCTGTAATCACTACCAATTTGCTTTCCAACCTACAGGAAATCAACTCTTTCTCTCTTGGTCTCAGTTTTTCTTTCTGTGAGAAAAGCAAAACAAAACAAAAAAACCCACCCAATATGATGAAAAGTAGTATTGTGTCAGCTTTGATTCTAAGGTGTTCATGTTTTGGGGGGAGAAGACATGCATGCATGCCAGGCAAAGAGGATAACTTGGGGCACAGGAAGACTTTGGGATTGGACATGGAAAAGCTGGGTCCAAAAGCAGTGAAGTGATGTTATGTGCGATCAGAATAAAGGGGATTAAGGAGGATCTGGTGTGAGGTTTCCTTGGAACGCATAAACTTTACAGGTCAGGGGTGGTCCTATCTTACTCAGGCCTCGGTCATAGAGCCAGGGTAAAAGAGCCAGGCAGTCTGAGAGGAAAAGGAAGGCAGGCGGGGGTGGTGAGTCAGCCCAGCTTCACCCAGATCTGGCGGAGAAGGGCGGGGCAGGAGCCTGGCCCTCAGCTGGCCTCACGTCCCCGCTCCACGTGTGCCCTTCGCACGTGGCTCCCCAACGAGGAACCCCGGAACTCGAAGCACCGCCTTCTCCATTTCCCGTCTGTCTCAAGCAAAAACCCGCCCTCGCCCCGCCCCTCCCCGGCGTCCTGGATCGTAGGCTGGGCCCTAAAACCATTCTGGGCCGGGACAACTGAGGGGGAGGAGATAAGGGAACACGCGTTGCTCCGGCAACTTGAGGGGCGGAGCTCATTATGTAACGAGGCCGGGAGGCAATGGCCAATGGGATGGCGGCCACGGCTTCTACTGAATGAAAACAAATGCAGCACGTGGGCCTGGCTCTGCAGCCATGTGAGCCCTCCCCAGGCTAAGGCGCTGTTGGGTGCCCTGCCTGGAGATGAGCCCTAAGCACCCGAGTCCTCAAGTGGAGCTCCCTACTGCCATTGAGGATTCCCCTCCAAGATCTCACCCATTCCCTCAAACCCAGTAGCCCATAATCGCCCCCAGACTTCCCTGGAAGTAGGCTAGAACTGGAAGAAAGGGAAAAGAAATAGGTATACTACAGGGGTAAGGGGTGGACAGATGGGGACGGTTCCAGAGATTGCTTCAAAGTGTTCAGTCTCCCTACACTCTTCCACTCGTCTCTCGTATCCACCCTCCATTTCATCTGCCCAAAATTCAAGTCCCGCGGACACAGGGGAACTCAGAGGGGAGGTGGTGATACGTTTTTAGGTACGCTCCCCACCCAGAATAACCCCCTCTGGAAATCCTACCTAGTGGCTCTCAGCACAGTAACCAACACCAGCCAGAGGGAATCCCCAGTCCCTTAGAAAGTTCCTCTCATAAGCTGTGGATGGAGATGGAGACAGTGACAGGGCGAGGATGATAAGCATCTCAGTACCTGTGTTGTTGTTGGAGTCCAGGGTTGTCATGTCTTCACCAGCTGAGAGCGGTCATTCAAACTGGACCTTGACACAAACTGCAGGTGGCGATGGCCTCTCTCTCGGCCCCCCGGGGCGATGGCTGAGGGAGACAAGTGGGTCCTGCAGCTCACAATCAGGATCCAGGAACTGAACAGTAAGGTTTTGGGGTGGCTATGCTGCAACCCCAAAGAAGGTTAGGACGCGGGGGCAACCGAGATCTGATTTGCATGGGAAGAGCAGAGAGAATCTGTAAGAAGAAGAACCAGCCTGCAGCAGTTCTGGCTATAAGGTGGCAAGGAGAGTCTGGTCCCTGCAGTGCACCGATGCCACTCCTGAAGGCTCCGCAGAGAAGCCGGGTAGCGAATCTGGAGCTCCGGGTGCAAAAGTCCCAAAGGGAGAGAAGCTGCAACCAGGAAGTAAGTAGGTGATGGAGAAATGAGGCACCCAGACGCGAAGAGAGACGTGTGCCCTGCTACGTTCCCTCAGCAGTAATATTTCACTCTGCCAATCTCAACCGCCTTTTGCCCGAGCCTTTCCCTGGGACAGAGGTCTCTGCGCAGGCGCCAGCAGCCCAGGGTTCCCGGGCCGCACGCGGCACTGGAGCAGGTACCATGTGATTCCAGGGAGCGCCTCGTGCCCCAGTGACACACTTTTCCAGCAGCCGGCACGTTGAGCCCTATGCTTCTGCGCACCGCCAAGATTGTTGGGATTTGTAGTCTACTGACACAAAGTGGGCGGAGTGTTGACTATTCCCTTTTTCTGCTTTGCAAAAGTGCTTGCTGGCAGCGGGGAGGAGCTGAAAGTGGACTAGGGTGGAGTTTTCTGAAGAGTCAGGGTGGCGTGTTTGGAAAGCCTTGTATGGCAGGAGCATGTGAATTCCTGGGGAGGGCCTGGCAAGCTTTACTGCTCCATGGAAGATCAAAGCTAAAAGGCTCTTTCTGCAAACCTAGCAAACGTGAGAGCTTCACGTGATTGCAGAACTGACCTCACTCTGAGGTTATTGGTAGCAAAGGGGAGAGAGAGACAAACTGTGGAGGGAGGTTTCCCTGGAGTCAAGAACTTAAGCTGTGTTTTGCTATGGTGACAAAGCAAAGCAGGACAAGCAATGTGATCCCCTTTCCTTTCTGCCCCCTTTCCCTTGCGCCCCCCCCCCCCCCCCCCCCCCCCCCCCGTGTCCGAGGGAAGGGAGTGGCATAGCATGGGGAGATCCCTAGGGACTCCCTGTTTGCTTATGTGACACCACTCTGCCCACTCAAGTGACTTTGAGGTGAGTCATTTCCCTTTGGGAAATAAAAAGGACAACTACTGAGGGAGGCATCATGGCGAGAGTGCTTTGAGGTCCTAACACAGAGGGGTCTGCTCCCTGCTGAGCTTCATGGTACCTGGAGCCCACAGGTTGAAAGAATAGGAGGACAGTACTCGGGAGGCAGAGGCAGGCAGATTGCTGTGAGTTCGAGGCCAGCCTGGTCTACAAAGCGAGTCTAGGACAGCCACGGCTACACAGAGGGGAGGGGGGAGAGGCCAGGAGGATCATTAAAATCCTCCCTCCTATTGGCAGGGTGTAGTGGCTCATTCCTATAATCACTGTACTTAAGAGTCTAAGACAGAAGAATTGCCATAAGTTTGAGGCTGGCCTGAGCTACAGGCCAGGCTACATAGGCGGTGGGGGTGAGGGGGAACTTTCCTTCTCTTCCTAAAGAAGAAACGAAGGGACTGGCCCAAGGTCAAGCACCCATTGCTTATTTCTTAAAAACACCAGAGAGGGGGGCTGGAGAGATGGCTCAGTGGTTAAAAGTGCCACCTGCTCTTCCAGAGGTCCTGAGTTCAATTCCCAGCAACCACATGGTGGCTCACAACCATGTACAATGTGATCTGATGCCCTCTTCTGGCCTGCAGGTGTACATGCAGGCAGAACACTGTATATATAATAATAAATAAATCTTAAAAAAAAAAAACAAAAAAAACACACACACACAAAGCACCACAGAGAAGATGGATAGATGCGCAGATGAAAATTTCTCTCTCTTCTTTTTTTTCCAGAGCAGCAGTTGTCTCCCGAGTAAAACATGGGTCTGAGGAAGAGGTCCGTCCTTTAGGGCTTGGGTTGTAAGGAGAGATGGTAGCGTCCCTGAGCAGCCAACTGAACCTAAGCCACCTGCTCCTCCCTCAGAATCCTCCCTAACCCCAGTACTCAGGGAAGGGTTTTCTTCTTTTACCTAAGACCTTTCTCCACTGGCTCTTAGGCAGCTCCAGAGAAAGAAATAATGGAATCCTAGGAAGCAAAGAAAAAAATGCCAGACAGGCATGGTGGCTTGCCGCTGGTTCCTTGGAAAACTTAGCCAGGAGGACTACTTGAGCCCAGGGATTTGAGACTTACACAACACAAGGCCCTTACTTCAAAGATGGACTGAGGCGCACCAAGGAAAAAGAAAGCTGAAGAGTTAAGGCCAATGGTGTTGGCTGGACAGCAGGCTCAACCTCTGGCCATTGGGAGGCTAGGCTAATTTAGCCCTGTTCCCTCTCGCACCTCACAGGCTCAGGATGGGAGAAGGGCAGCAGGCTTTTCTCTGGCCCGCCCTGCCTCTTGGGTCTCTAGGAAGATGCTGCAGAGTACCATGGGAGGAACTGGGAGGAGCTAGGACAAATGAGGCTAGAAGCTTTTCAGGAAAACGTGGTTTTGAAGTCAGCGTCCACTCCCTCTCCCTCCGCGCCTCCCCCGCCCCCCCCCCAGACTATGTGGAAAGATAACAAGGACAGGGAGATGCCTGTGCTTGTGACCTTCCTGATTAGGTTAGAACCAGAGACACCCGCGTCTCCCCCCACCTCGCCCAGGTGTCTGTCAGAGCTGCTCAGAATCCCAAAACTAGACCCTCCAACCCATCTAGTCCCAGTATTACCTCTACCACAGCTCTCCCCCCCCCGCCCCCCCCCCCCTGCTCCCTTTAGTTGCTCTGGGTGGCCCCAAGGCCCTCTGCTCTGTTTGTAGATGGGGTGGTCCTGCTCATGTCCTCTGGATGAGCATGTTTCCATTTTCAGGGATGGGCCTGAGATCAAGACTCCCTCCCGGAGTTTGCGTCCAGTGAGGAGGAGGGAGCCAGAGCCTAAATTCAGTCAGTCTAACCGTGCTCTTGGCAGAAGCAAGGTTGTTTTGTAGTCTGTGTGAGGTATGAAGGCAGAGGCTGAGAGGAAGGGAAGGAGGGGTGTTGCCTCTGACCCGTTTCCTCTGCACTTCATAGAGGGCTCCTCCTCTTCTCCCTGACAAAGAGCTTTTTAATTTTTATTTATTTATTTTAAGACAGGATCTAGTTTTTTGTCTTGTTTTGTTTTTCCCCTTTGAGACAGGGTTTCTGTGTGTAGCCTTCGCTGTCCTGGACTCACTTTGTAGACCAGACAGCGATCCGCCTGCCTCTGCCTCCCGAGTGCTGGGATTAAAGGTGTGTGCCACCATGCCCAGCTGACCTTGCATTCTTTCATCTTCTTGCTTTCTGCCTCCCAAGTGCTGCAGTTTACAGATGTCACTCATACACCAAGTTAAAGTGACTTTGGATATCCCTTCTGTCGTGGGTAGGAGGATATGAGCCCACTTCCCACTCTGTTTCTTTTGTTGGATTCCAGGAGTAAAACGAAATGTAGGGCTTTTTCTTAGCACTAGAAAATACAAATCTGTAAACCGTGCTCCTTTCTCTATCAGAAGCTTCTGGAAGAAGTGGAGAGGAAACAAGAAAACAGGGCCACCAAAGGAATGTGCTATCTCACCCAAGGGGGACCCAGAGTAGATGCTTGGCCTCTTTTTGACCTAAGCTTTGGCTTAAGACAACAGGTGTAGGGCTGGAGAGATGGTTCAGTGGTTAAGAGCGATTGCTGCTCTTGCAGAGGACAGGGGTTCAGTTTCCAGCAGCTCACAACCACCTGTAACTCCAGCTCCAGAGGCTCTGGTACACTCTGCTGGCCTCCGTGGGCCCCAGGAACACACATACGTGCAGGTAAAATACCCACACGTGTAAAATAAAATTTAAGTTAAATAGAAATAAAACAACACTCAGGTGGCAGAGGCAGATGGATGTCTGTGAGTTCAAGGCCAGCCTGCTCTACAAAGTGAGTCCAGGACAGCCAAGGCTGACACAGAGAGACCCTGTCTTGAAAAACAAAACAAAACAAAAAAGAAAGAAAAAAAAAAGAAAAGAAAAAGAAATAGAAAAAGGGAAAAGATCAAGGGCTCTCTGCTCTGATTAGAGCTCCTCTGTATTATAGGGGGCTGGGGGCTCTGGTGATGAGCACGAACAGCATTCTTACATGTGTACGTGTGTAGCGAGTGTAGATGGGTGAGTGGATCCCAGAGCTATTCTCCTTGGCCGTAGGGTGTTCTGGGTTAACAGGGCAACACCCTGTACAGATCTTGAGTGGCCTAAATCTTGGGCAGACTGTTTGACTGACTTACAGAGGGTGGGTCCCTACCGAAAATAGGTCAGGCTTCAGGCTTTTCATCCCCTCCTTTCTCACCAAGGACTCATTTCCCAGGGTTAAAAACCTGTTGGTCCAGGTGATGCAAACCTGGGAAGGAAACCTAAGGATGACCCGAATCAGGGAGCCAGCCATTTACCTACAAGAGGCTCATTTCCTGCTTTTCTGGATGGTTTTCCTGGTTTCTGCAAGGTCAGCTGGTTTTCCCTACCCGACTCAAAATCTCACCATTTGGGGAGGACCTCAAGACAAGAGGGGACAAAGTCTTGAGTTGATTTGTTATTATGAAAACTTGGGAAAAGAGGAGATAAAGTGGCCGGGCGTGGTGGCACATGCCTTTAATCTCAGCACTAGGGAGGGAGGCAGAGGTAGGTGGATCATTGTGAGTTCGAGACCAGCCTGGTCTACAAGGCCAGTCCAGGACAGCCATGGCTAACACAGAGAAACACTGCCTAAAAAAAAAAAAAAAAAAAAAAAAAAAAAAAAAAAAAAACCAGAGAGAGAGAGAGAGAGAGAGAAGAGAAGAGAAGAGAAGAGAAGAGAAGATGGAGACTGACTGGATTCAATGGATATGTTTTTCTACCTTTACCTCACTACAGTTCTTTCCATGGAAACCAGACAATAAGTTTCATATTAAGTACCAACTGTATGCCAGGCACTGTGCTAAGGACCTTATAAACATCATCTCCTTGGATTTCCATTGCACGTCAGCACTGAGGATCCCATTCTCATATTTTGGAGATCAGCAAACCAAGACTTAGAGGTATTTATTACTTATTAATTTTTTGTTTTTTGTTTTGGTTTTTTGAGACAGGGTTTCTTTATTTAGTCTTGGCTGTCCTGGACTCACTTTGTAGACCAGGTTGGTCTCGAACTCACAGAGATTCCAGCGCTCTGCCTACATATGTGCCCACACACCAGAAGAGGGCGCCGGATCTCATTATCGACAGTTGTGAGCCACCATGTGGTTGCTGGGAATTGAACTCAGGACCTCTGGAAGAGCGGACAGGTCTCTTAACCTCCGAGCCACCTCTCTAGCCCCCTAGAGATATTTTATTAACCTGGCCAGGGTGCCAGAAGACACTAGGAGATTTGTCTTGAAGCTGTATTTACAGAACACGATCAAAGAGTGACGGAGTTAAGAGAGATTATTGGAAGTGTAAAGCTCCCTAGCCCCAATCGGAAGAGTGACTATACCTCACTATCAGCAAGCATGGCAATGTGGGGGGTTCAGTGCCAGGCCTGAAGAAGAAATTCTACTAGCAAGATTTGCCTTCCCACAGAGAACGGGTGCTGTAGGGAGTCCATCTGCAGCCATGATCCATCTTCAGCAATGATGATGAGGAAGGGAGGTGTAGCACCAAGAAGGGAAACTTCTGTTCCCTCCCACACAAGGACCTCGGCTTCCCAGAACCTCGCCTTTAATCCCAGCATTTCCTCTTCTCTAAAACTCTTTCTCCATCCTAAATTCCCCTCATCTGATTGTGCAGGGTAGGTATGGAGCTGAGTGTAGGATGCAAACACCAAACCAGCCAGCAATAAAAAAACGAAGCGCTTGGGCTGGAGAGATGGCTCAGTGGTTAAGAGCACTGCCTGCTCTTCGAAAGGACCCGGGTTCAATTCTCAGCACCCACATGGCAGCTCATAACTGTCTGTAACTCCAAGATCTGACACTCCTACACCAACGCACATAAGTTAAAAGTTAAATAAAATGTTAAAAAGAAAAGAAAAAAGAAATGAAGAGCCTTTCACATAGCTGGGCTCAATGGCACATGCCTATAATCCCAGCACTCTTGGGACGCAGAGGCAGAGAGAGGATCTGTGTGAGTTCAAGGCCAGCCTGGTCTACAAAGTGAGTCCAGGACAGCCAAGGCTACATAGAGAAACTCTGTCTCAAAAAACAAAAAAGCAAAAAAAAAAAAAAAAAAAAAAAAAAAAACAGACAAAAATTTAAAAAGAAAAAGAGAAAGGAAGGAACAATAACAACAAAAACTTCCACATGGGCTGTTCCAGAGGTGAGGGACTCGAGCAAAGGTTTTCCTCAAGCCCTCTAATTATGGGGTCCACAGCTGTTCATGAATGGGAAGGAGGGTGGATGGGCCGGGACCTTCAGGGTCCCTTTGTGCACTTCCAGGGTGTTTTAAAATTTGGTTGAGCCAGGCGTGGTGGCTCTCATCTTTGCTCCTAGCTTGGGAGGTAGAGATATGAAGAGTCTTGTAAGTTCCAGCCCCCCCCCCCCCACTCTGCACAGTGAGTTCTGAGCCAGCTAGGGAGACCCTGTCTCAATAAACAAAAGCATGAATGAATGAGTGAGCTGGGTTTGCTGGGAGGCCATCTACAACAGAAGTTGTGGCGTGACCCTAAGGAAAGACAAGGTGGCTTTCTAGTTTATCTGCCTGAGACATGTGGACCTTTAAAGCCACCATCCATGATCAGCGATACTCAAAAGATGGTCCTCTTCTCTGAGCCCAGGATCTACGTCACATCACAAGATCCTGGAGGTGGTGTGGACTGTCCTTGGCTGTGCAAGAGAAGCCCAGGTGACTATCCAGTAGAGTCTGTCATCCAGCTGGGAGTGGTGGTGGCACACCTTTAAATCCAGCACCTGGGAGGTAGAGGCAGGTGGATCACTTCGAGTTCGAGGCCAGCCTGGTCTACAAAGCCAAAGGTTACACAGAGAAACCCTGTCTCGAAAAAGGAAAAAAAAAAAAAAAAAGTCCATCATCCTGGCTAGGGGGACAGTAATGTTTAGCATTTGTCAGGATGATGTCTCCCATTCATTCTTTGCTATATACCATTGCTGCAGCCCATTGGTGACATCATCTTGCAGGCCCCTGTACCTGCCCACTGGCTGTCCTTGAGTTGAGCCGCTGTGGATTGAGATGCAGAGACGCGTGTGGGGTGTGTCCGTGTGAGGAGGCGGGGTGCCTCTGTGGCTGCCTCATCTCCATTCTAAGCTGCACCTCAAACTCCCTTCTGATCCCGCATCTCTTATTCTTTGGGCCTCTGCAGCTCTCTGTGCAGCTGCCTAGGAAGCCAGAGGCTCATGACAGTCCTCGTGAGAAGGATGAACTTCGGAGAAACTGGGGCCTGGGCAAGCACTGGGGGGCCATGTGTAGCTTCTGGGAGGCTTACATAAACACTGGCTGGGATGAGGAGGGAAAGGAGGGTGCAGTGGACTGCGGCGGCGGGGGGGCGGGGGGTTCGAGGGGGGAGCGCGCGACGACAAACCCCCGCGGGGCCAGCTCAGCCTCTGTGGAAAGAAGGAATAAGGCTCACGTTCCAGTCCCTCCTCCCGTCCTCCCCCCTTGTTTGCAGCTGTTGGGTTGGAAGGTCTGCAGTATGATGGGGGAGGGAGGCAGGGGAAGGAGGGAAATGCTACTTCACAAATGTAGGATCCTTCCCTCTCTTGTAAATGGAGGGGGGGGGCGTTGATGAGCTTTTCAATGCGGCAGGAAGGAGCTTTGGCTCATTAGAATGCTGCGCAGTTTGCACGGGGGTGGGGGTGGGGGTGGGGAATCTGCTGGTTGCAAAAATGCAGACGTGTGTAGGGGCCCAGCGGAGAGATTAAAAATAAATAAATAATAAAAAGCCTCAGCTCTGCAATGCAGGATCTGCAAAGTTTTTTGGTGCGCAAGGAAATGTGGGTCGTGTTCATTTCGTTTGCTTGTTCCTGCTAACCTACTGTCCGCCTGACTCCAAGCAGTCTCACATCGCAGCAGGAGGCACTGCAGTGCAGAAACAGGGTCACCCGTGGGCAAGGGGCAGAGGCCGTGAGCTGGAAGCAGGGGCTCGGGGGTTCCAGTGCCTATGAGCAGGAGGAGGGGACGCTTCAGCGATGGACAAAAGCTAAACTTGTCTTTTACCCAGTTGCTTTCCTGGGTCTCCAGCTCCTCCCCACCACGGACTAGCAAAGGGATTCCCCCTTCCGAGCTACTGGCCCCTCAGCCCGCTGCTGCAGACGTGGTCTTAGCTTCCTGTCCCCCTCACAAATCTCTGCATTCTCCTTGCTCTCATCTTGGAGTGGGCACTAGCTGCCACGAATATGTGACGTCCTGTCCTCCTTCCTAGAAAGAGGGGATGGGGATACCTATTTTGGGGAGCCCAGCCTACATGGAACGCAGGTCTCAGCCTGGAGACCAGGACAACCTGAGAGATGTCCTTTTGACCTGGAGAGGCCCTCTGTTATTTGGGGGAGTTGGGCTGGGGCGGGGGTGGTAAATGCCAAGGGACTGTTTAGGAGGTGAATACGCTGGAGAAACCAGGCTTACTTTGCTGATGACTGCACTACCGGCAGCTCCCGGAGAGAGACACAGCTCCCCGAGAGGGACACAAGCAGAAAACAGGGCAGGAGATAAACGAGGCGGCCCAGTGGCCTTTCACTTCTTCCCCCTTCGTTCCTTCCTGCTTCTCCGGGCACTGGAGGACAGGGCCGAGTATGTTTGTGCTGTCTTGAAGCTCACGCGGGCTGCCCGGGGTCACATGGCCCGGGCATGTGCAGCCTGCTCCATTTCTACCACAACAACTCGCTCATAAACAGCCGGGCTGCTGCGGCGGTGGCGGCGGAGACATGTGCAAGCGAGGGGGTGGGGCACGTGGCCCTGCCCGAGCCAAGGGACGGACTGGATTGCTCTGCGCTGCCTCCACCCGGGGCCGCCACTGGTGCTGCCTAGCCACAGGAAATTCCTAGTGCTCCCTCGCTGTAGCAAAACATGGTTTTTGGGGAAGTGACTTTTAATAAGGATGGAATCAACAGACTGAATAAAAAGGGCACAGATAATCCGTCTTCGATTGACATGCTTGCCCTCGCCTTGTGTGTTGGAGGGTCTACACAGATGTTCCTTCCTCCTACATAAAATTGAGACCAACCAGGTCTTGGGGGCGGGGTGGGGGAAGGGCTGGGGTTCACTGAGGCGATGATTCCCAAATCAGTAATGAAGACTGTCAGCAATACTTGGGACCCTGTGAGAAATGCAAATTCTTAGGCTCATCTGAGGATCATTGACTCAAGCCTGGGGACAGCTCAGGACTCCCTCCAGGGGATTTGATGTGTGAGCAAGGGCAGGGAAACACAGCTCTAGGTGCAAGTTCTCTCCTGGAGATAAGGCCATGATCGGGGGATATTTTTACCTTTCTCCAATGTGGGGCAACCTCTCAGAGTTCAGCCAGAAAGCATAGTCAGATTTAGTTTGACTCTGCAAGACCCACTTACCGGGTGCTTCCTGTGCACACCAGGATTTCTGGTAATGAGGACAAACGGCAAGACCGAGTGGGCTAGTGGGCTAGTAAGTTACTGCCTTTTCAGAAGGGACTAGAAGATACTGGGGGAAGAAAGAAGAAAAGACTAGATCCTCTGTTGTCCTGCCCCTTCCTCCCACATACCCTTTTTTTTCCTGTTAGAACAACCGGTTTGGGACCTGAAGAGGCCCCTCAGCATACACAAAGCCATGGGTTCAAGTCCCAGCAGCACTAAGACCAGATGAGGCAGCAGACACTAAAGGACCAGCCTTGGTGCACACCGTTAATCCCTGCACGCAGAGGTGAAGGTAGGTGCATCTCTGAATTTTGAGGCTGGCCTCCCGCACACAGTGGTACCCTGTCTCAAAAACAAACAAGCAAGCAAATCAACACCCTCCCCAAAGAAAACCCACCATGATTGTGGCTTTAGTTTTTTTTGTTTTGTTTTGTTTTTGTTTTGTTTTTTGAGGCTAGAGGTAAAAATTGTTCTTTTATTTCTTTTTATTCTTCTATTTTCTATCTATGGGGGGGTGTTTGCCCGTGTGTCTGTGTTCCGCATGCATGGCTGGTGGTCTGTAGAGTCCAGGAGACAACTGGATCCCCTAGAACTGGAGTTACAGATAGTTGTGGGAATTGAACCCACATCCTCTTGAAGAGCAGCCAGTACTCAGAACTGCTCAGCCATTTCTCTAGCCCACTGCGCCCCCCCCCCCCCTTTTTTTTTGGGCAGGCCTGGAGACTCAGAGCTAGTTTTAGCCATAGGCCCTTGGTTCCTCTGGGTGAAACTGAAGGGGTGAGTATACATTTCCTCAAACTCATATACTTAGGTCTCCAGGGTAAGGGTATGAAGAGGCAAGAAAAGGGCCAAGAGGGTTGGAAGGTCCCTGGGTAAAATGAGTTTAACAGATAACAAGCAGGAAAAGGTTTTCAATAGGAGAGGGTGGGGACAGTGCTAGCCTACTCCAGCTTTCCCCTGAGACCCAAAAACTGTGGCCGGAGGAAGTAAAGGGTCTCTAAGGAAAACCACAGAGATTCCTGAGAAAGCTGAGCCTGCAAAGTGACTGGAGAACAGAGGACAGGCCCCAGAACCAAAGGCCCCGTACATGGGCAAAGGAAGGCAGAAGAAAGGAAGCCAAGAATGGGAGCGGACCTGGAGGTGGTGGCACACGCCTTTAATCCCAGCACTCGGGAGGCAGAGGCAGGCGGATGGATGGCTGTGAGTTCGAGGCCAGCCTGGTCTACAAAGTGAGTCCAGGGCAGCCAAGGCTACACAGAGAAACCCTGTCTTGAAAAACCAAAACAACAACAACAACAGAAACAAGGATGGGAGCATGCCCAAGCCTCTCTGGTTTTCCTTCTACCGTGGTGAGCTCACAGGCTGGTGCTCCTGTTAGACCTCAGCTCAGACCACCTGCCTCCTGCCCCTCCTTGCTTCATTTTCTTCTTCATTTCCTTTTTTTTTTAAGGGGTGGTGGTGGAGTGAGACAGGGTTTCTCTATGTAGCGCTGGCTATCCTGGGACTCCTCTATAGAGTAGGCTGGCCTCAAACTCAGAGATCCACCTGCCTCTGCCTCCCAGGTTCTGGATGAAAGGCCGCCACCACTGCCGCTGCCGCCGCCGCTGCCGCCACCACCACCGCTGCCGCAGCCGCCGCCACCACCACCACCACACGACCCTGCTTTATTTTCTGAGCCATATATTTTTGTCTGAATCTCACAGAACTCTTTCTTCTGCTTCTCTGCAAGACTTCCTCTGGACCTGAAAGGCTCTGGGCCCAAGGAGCAGACAGCCCTGCAGGCTCAGCTGCCGTGACCTACATTGTCTCTCCCCTAGGCCCAGGGCTGTGGGGGCTGAAATGTCCAGATAGGAACTCGGGAATCTGGCACAGGTCTATAGATGATGACGTCAGGCAAACTGGCTGCAAGAATGGCCCTGAGGATCTGTGAGGCAGGGGGCTCCACCAGACCGAATTCTTGTTTCCCCCTACCGGGGGTGGGGGTGGGGGCTCAGTGGGCATATCCGAAGACTCTCCTCCCACAAGTGCAAAAGAGCATTTTGAGCAGGGAGCCCCTTCAATAGGACAGAGAGGTCCCTGTCAGACTTGGCCTCTATCCATGAGATCTGAGAGTGGTTTTTGCGGGCTCCCCACTCTTGCTAAACGCACCCCAGCGAGCTGCATTGGGCTGCAAAGATTTCCCGTGGCCTTGATCTGGAGGAGTGAGTTCAGATTTCAGCTGATTGATTTCAGGGAAATGGAGGCCAAGCCAAGGTCAGGCACTCAGAAATCGGCTTACTCCTGGCTTTAACTACACAGGGACTTCAGACCCGCAGTTCTGAGAAGGAACTTGAGAGGATGGATTGGTGTTAATAACTGCTGGCCTGAGACCCTGACAACTGAATCCCTCTTTCCAGAAACATGTTCCTGGGGCTGGGAAGGCCGGTCCTGAAATAGGTACCTCCCTGCCACTGTGTGCCACAGTGGTGAGCATGACTGCCCCGCCCCCCCAGATTGTAGCTGTTTTGACCCAGGCTAGGAAATCCTACTGGGGTGGGGGAAGGAAATTAGATTGTGGTCACAAAGAGTGACTTCAGAGCCTTTTCACTTAGTGGAGGGGGGGGAGTTGGAGGAGGGGAGACAGGCTGTGCAAGACTGGGGTGGCTCTGTGTCCAAAGGGCTTCCCTTGCCAAGCCCCACCTCAAAGCCCAGGAAGTGTACAGCTTGGCACCCAGCCAAGGCAGAGCATTCCTCAACCTCCTGACCGGCTGTGGGATGGTTCCCACAGGAGGATGGAGGAGGGGAGGGAAACTAGTCAAGGAAGAAGTGACCACTGTGGTGTCAAGGGTGGGGGTGTAAGATGGAGAGTGTGTCTCCAGTGCCTCAGTCCTCTGTTAGCGAAGCCGAGCTTAGACGCCTGTCCAGCGGCTAGGCTAAGGGGCTGCAGCCTCAGAGCCGAGGCTCCTGGCGTCAGTTCTCCTCTGTTCAGGGTCACCCGTGACATCCAAAGCTGTCCTCTACCAGCTACTTTAGTTTTGCTTGTTTTCTTGCTCCCTTACTCTAGTTGGGTTTGGGCACTCCCGAGTGGCTAAAAGCAGGAACTGCAGCTAGGCTGAGGGTGGGAAGGGAAGTCTCCATTTGCTTAGACGTCTCCGCCCCTGCCTTTAGCACCTGGTAATGGGAGCAAGTGGCCCAAGGCAGAGTTTTCCATCTTGATCTCTTTGGGACTCTTTCTCTTAAAAGTTGGTGCTCCAGGCCGGGCGGTGGTGGTACACACCTTTAATCCCAGCACTCGGGAGGCAGAGGTAGGCAGATCACTGTGAGTTGGAGGCCAGCCTGGTCTACAAAGCGAGTCCAGGATAGCCAAAGCTCCACAAAGAAACCCTGTCTCGAAAAACCAACCCACCCACCCTGAAAAGTGTAAAAGTAGGTGCTCCGGGCCAAGTGTAGTTGTAGTACATACCTATAAGCCTAGCACTTGAGGTCAGGGCAGGAGATGGGGAATTCAAGGCTGCCCTGAGCTAATAAGTGAGACCATGGGAAGAGGGCGGAGGGGTTAGTGGTCGCGTCTCAGGACTCTTATCTTTTCTTTTTTCTTCACATTTTCACACTTCATTCCTTACCATGTCTCTGTGTTGCTGTGTGTTTCTTGGTTAAGATAGGGTCCTTTTGAGCCGGGCGTGGTGGCGCATGCCTTTAATCCAGCACTCGGGAGGCAGAGGCAGGCGGATCGCTGTGAGTTCGAGGCCAGCCTGGTCTACAAAGTGAGTCCAGGATGGCCAAGGCTACACAGAGAAACCCTGTCTCAAAAAACAACAACAGAAAAAAAAAAAAAAAAACCCCAAACAAACAAAAAAAGATAGGGTCCTTTTCTTTGGGGGCTACCAGGCTTGCAGCTCTTGGGCTATGACTTCTATGACCTTAGAACTACAAATAGCCCCACAATCATTCCGATTTTATTTTTATTCTTTATTTTTTTCTGGGGTTGGAGAGAGAATGAGCGAGCTTGCTGATGGTACCTGTGGAGGGCAAAAGGCAGCATTGGATCCCCTGGAACTGGAGTTACAGATGGTTGTTAGCCACCAAGTGGGTGCTGGAACTCTTCCTGTGGAAGAGCGACAGATGCTCTTTAAAGCTACTGAGCCATCTCTCCATGCCTCTGCCCCTAGTCTTTCTGCCATCACCTCTCCAGTGCTGGCATTGGAGGAGGTTTGGGCCACTATTGCAGCCTAGTAAATTAACCCTTCCTTTTCCACACCACTTAGCTCTTCATTTTTTGTGAACATCACCTACACTGCACCGCTTTTCCCCATCTACAGCACCAATTTCTTGTCTGACTTTTTTGCTTCTACTTACAGAAAAAGGGTATATATTTTTTCCTCCTGTTGTATTTTGCCCAATGTATTTCCCCCAAAATAAAGTTGAGAACCATGGTGTTAAGAGGAAAGAGACTGGCCCAGCGGTGGTGGCGCACGCTGTGAGTTCGAGGCCAGCCTGGTCTACAAAGTGAGTCCAGGACAGCCAAGGCTACATAGAAAAACCTTGACTCAAAAAACAAAAAACAACAACAACAAAAAATTAAAATGAAAAATAACTTTAAGGATTATACAGAAGATAAATCAAAGATTTTCCAAGCTTGAGAGCCTGAATAGGGTGGTGACAACTACAGGCCAGTCTGGACTATGTAGCCATACCCTGTTTCAAAATAGTAAAGGGCTGAGAATGTAGCTCAGTGGTAAACACAGCTGAAAGGTAGGATATCGGCAGCCTGAGCTCTTAAATTCAATCCCCCATGTGCTCTTTAAGAAATGAGACAAAGCCAGTCATGGTGGTGAACCCCTTTAATCCCAGCACTCTGGAGGTAGAAGCAGGCAGATCTCTGTGAGTTCGAGGCTGTTACAGGGAGAAATCCTGTCTGGGGGGAAAAAATAAAGAGAGAGAAAGGAAGGAAGGAAAAGAGACAAATCCAAGAGAGTTATCATGAATGAGAATCTTCTTGGTGTGGGGTTAGGTAGTTTTACTTTCCTGGATGCAGGTTGGCAACCTTTACCCCAACTCTACTTCCCTTAGAGCTCATAGTGTTGACAAGGAGCCCTAACTATGAACTGGGTCATAGGTACAGCGCCACTGCACTGGGTGAACTGTACCTAAATGGCCTTCCTCGACAGCACTGTAAGTTCCCTCTATATGAGCTCAGTCAGACTAGTCAATTCCAAGCACCCACACGGTAGCTCACCCTGTAACTCCAAGATCCGACATCCTCACACAGACATACATGCAGACAAAGCACCGTTGCACATAAAAAAAAAAAAAAAAAATATTAAAAAAAAAAAATTAGCCCAGGGCCCAGCATGGTGGCACTGGAGAGGCAGGCAGGTCTCTGTGAGTTTGAGGACAGCCTGGTCTATCTATCAAGTTCCAGGACAGCCAAGACTACGTAGAGAAAACCTGTCTCAAAAATAAATTAAATGGCCGGGCATGGTGGCGCACGCCTTTAATCCAAGCACTCGGGAGGCAGAGGCAGGCAGATCGCTGTGAGTTCGAGGCCAGCCTGGTCTACAAAGTGAGTCCAGGATGGCCAAGGCTACACAGAGAAACCCTGTCTCGAAAAACCAAAAAAAAAAAAAAATAAATAAAAAAAAATAATAATAATAATAATTAAATGGAATAAAATAAAATTAGTTGGATGGGATTCTTGTGCTCACTAACCCTGTTTTTAGGTCTCTCCTCTTTTTATTTATTTCGGTTTTTCGAGACGGGGTTTCTGTGAAGCCCTGGCTGTCCTAGACTCGCTTTGTAGACCAGGCTGGCCTTGAACTCACAGCGATCTGCCTGCCTCTGCCTCCCGAGTGCTGGGATTAAAGGCCACCACACTCGGTTTCATTTTCATTTTCACACAGGGTCTCACTATGTAGTTTTGGTTAGTCTGGAACTCGCTATGTGACCAAACTGGCCTTGAACTCACAGATTCCCTTGACTTGGCCCCCTCACTACTCCACCACGGTGGGCCCCAATCCTTAAAGTCATTAGCCAGAGGACTGTGTGGATATAAAGTCATTTTAGGCTGAAGCCGCCAAGGTTACCCCTAGTACCAGAGCTGCTGTCCCAAAGTCACCCAGTAGAGGGCACTTTTGTTCAGTGGCTAGCGGATATGCCAGCTGAACGGGAACCCGAGGAAGGAAGCATAACAATTGACCACGTGTTAGGGGTGGTTCTCGCAAGGGTTGCTGGGACAGGGAAGGGTGGTCCACGTGGAGTGGGAGGGACACTCTGAAAGTTTTGGCGGGGCTGTGGCTGATAGAGATTTTGTGTGTGTGTGTGTGGTGGTGGGGGGTGACCCAAAACCAAACCACCCAAATTTGAATTGTGATCTTATCGTGAAGGGAGTTGAAAAGAGCAGGTGGGTGTACCCGTTGTTGGAGAGGCCCGGGAGACAGGGACTCCCGCAGGTCTTGGGACGGAGGGCAGGGCTGATGGCCGAAAGCACTCTGAGCCCGCAGACCTTCGGTGGAAGCTTCTGGTCCGTGCTGGTTGGTTTCCTAGCAGTAGTCTCAGTTGGGTGCCCTGTGGGACTTGAGCTAATGTCAGCCACGGAACTCCAATTTTTATTTACCCTTCTGAGAGCCTCGGTCCCTGGAGAGGAGTCAGGACAAACGTTTGCTTTTTCACTGTTATGTGCTGCCCCGTTAGCAGCCTTCTTGTCAAAGATGGTTGGGACCGAAAAGATGAGCTGCTCTAGTTTTCCTTATTTGGGGGCTGTGGTGAAGGCAGGTGTGGTGTCTAGGAAAATCAAGACCCGGGCAAGTAAAATGGCCTTACGGAATGCTTTTTCACACCACAACGATGCCCTTCAAGAAATGGAGGTAGCTGCTGGGTGTGGCGCACGCCTTTAATCCCAGCACTCGGGAGGCAGAGGCAGGTGGATTGCTGTGAGTTCAAGACCAGCCTGGTCTACAGAGTGAGTCCAGGACAGCTAAGGCTACACAGAGAAACCCCGTCTCAAAAAGAAAAAAAAGGAGATAGCAGGGATGGAATTCTGCTATTCTATAAACCTGGCCAGGAGGGTGAAAGACGTCAAACTTAGAGCCACTAGGCAAAGTGGTTACCATCTCATTAAAGAGAATAGTTCGGGGACTGCTTCTTTTAGGTTCCCTCGAAACCGACTCTGCTTTTAGGTTTTTGGGGTTTTTTTTGTTGTTGTTGTTTGTTGTTTGTTTTTTTATCGTAGCTCAGCCTGGCCTACAACACATGAGGGTGAACTAAAGATCCTCCATTCTCGGCCCCTTGCAGGGCTGGGATTAGAGGAGTGCCCTAATCCTGGCCTTTACACTTTGTGACCTTTCTTTTATATAAATATAAATATATATATATATATATATATATATATATATATATATATATATATATATATTTTTTTTTTTTTTTTTTTTTTTAGTTCAGGGGTCACCACAGCTGAAAGCTTGATGGTTTAGAAGCAAGATTGATTATTTATTTATTTATTTATTTATTTTGAGACAGGGTTTCTCTGTGTAGCCTTGGCTATCCTGGGCTAGCTTTGTAGATCAGGCTGGCCTCGAACTCAAAGTGATGCAGCTACCTCTGCCTCCCGAGTGCTGGATTAAAGGCGTGTGTCACACGCCTGGCTGCTGAACCACAGTCTTTTTTGTTTTGTTTTTCGAGACAGGGTTTCTCTGTGTAGCCTTGGCCATCCTGATCTACGATGTGATCTGATACTCTTCTGGCCTGCAAGTGTACATGCAGGCAGAGCATTGTATACACAATAATAAATAAATAATTAAAAAAATACCAATGTACACAAATAATCATTTAAAAAAGATTATTAGAAGTAGAGCTAGTAGAGCTGGAAGTAGGGCAGTGGTGGCATAGGCTCTTAATCCCAGCACTTGGGAGGCAGAGGTAGGTAGATCTCTGTGAGTTCAAGGCCAGCCTGGTCTACAGAGCAAGTTCCAGGACAGCCAGAGCTGTTATACAGGGAAACTGTGTTTCAAAAAAACAAACAAAAAAGAGGTAGGGCTGGAGATGTAGCTCAGTTTGCAGTGTACGTTGCCTAGTGATTGCGAAGCCCTGGCTAAGACCTCCAGCATTGACTGTACTTAGCCTGTGGTGAGTGCATTCAATGGTAAATCCCTATCCTAGCACTCTGGAGGTAAATGCAGGAAGATATGAAGTTCAAGGTCCTTCTCAGCTACACGGTAATTAGAGGCTACCTGGGAGAGATAAGTATACAAGAGAGAACTCATTTTAAAGCTCCAAACAAAATTATTAGGAATACAAATTTCAGATAGTAAAGTCATATTGGAGAAGAACCATGTTCATTCATGTCATTCACTGGGGCTGCTTTCGTATTGCAATGGTAGCACTAAAGGTGGAAAAAAGAATAAGCTCTTATAGCCATTCAAGCGTAAAAATGTCACTGTCTGGCCCTTTAAGAGTAGGTAGGAGGGGCCTGGAGAGATGGCTCAGTGGTTAAGAGCACCTTTTGCTCTTCCAAAGGACAAGGGTTCAATTCCCAGCACCCACATGGCAGCTGGCTTCTGTCTGTAACTCCAAGATCTGACACCCTCACACCAATGCACATAAATTAAAACTAAATAAAAAAAAAATATATATATATATATAAAAAGAGTAGGTAGGAGGTCTGGAGTGATGGCTCAGAGGTTTAAGAGCACTGGCTGCTCTTTGAAAGGTCCCGAGTTCAATTCCCAGAAAGAAGGGTTCGCTCACAGCCATTTATAATATCTGGTGCCCTCTTCTGGCAGGCAGGCACACATGCAGACGCAATATTGTATACAAAATAAAAAAAATTTAAAAAGATTTATTATTATATATACAGCACTCTGCCTGTATGCACACCTGCACACCAGAAGAGGGCATCAGATCACATTATAGATGGCTGTGAGCCACCTTGTGGTTGCTGGGGATTGAACTCATGACCTCTGGAAGAGCAGACAGTGCTCTTAATCGCTAAGCCATCTCTCCAGCCCCAAATAAATCTTAAAAAAAAAAAAGTAGTTAGAAGGTAGGCTTAGCCTAGCATGATAGTGCACGCCTGTAAGCCAGCACTCAGGAGGTGGTAGCAGGAAGATTAGAAGTTAAAGGCCAGTTTGGTCTATTTAAGACTTTGTCTCACAAAAAGTAAAAACAAAACCCCAGGGGGAAAAAAACCCAAAAAGCCAAAGCAGAGCTTCTGAATCATCAGGCCTAGGGTGGGACGTGGGAACCTGTCCACCCAGGTTTTCAAGTGATGCTAACAATGATGCTTGTTTGGGTTTACTGGGCGTGTGCATGTGGAGGAAGGGGGCTGTCCCAGCGGTCTGTGGAAGTCAGGATACTTCCATGGAGCTGGTTCTCTCCTTCCAGCTGTGTGTGTCCTGGAAATGGAAGGCAGGTGGCCAGGCTTGCAGAGCAGGCGTGTGTGGCCTGCTCAACCAGCTCACCAGCCGTGTGACTGCTTCTGGAGTCCCGTGCTACCGCCTTGGCGTCTTCTCTTTTTACACTTATTTACGTGTAAGCTGCGTGCCCTCACTGCGGACGTGGAGACAACTGGGTTGGTGATCCAACCCAGGTCCTCAGGCTTTGGGGCAATCATCTTCCTTACCCTCCCTCTAAACCACCTCACCAATTCTTTTTCTTCCTTTTGTGTGTGTGTGTGTGTGTGTGTGTGTGTGTGTGTGTGTGTGTGTGTGTGTGTGTGTGGTGATACTGGGGATTGAACCTTTACAACTGAACCATTGCAGATCTAGCACTATGTAACCAGGGAGGTCTTAAACTTGGGATAGTCCAACCTCAGTCTCCCAATATAGCTGGGACTGCTGTGGTGGCGCATGCCTTTAATCCCAGCACTCAGGAGGCAGAGGCAGGGGGAATCTCTGTGAGTTTGAGGCCAGCCTGGTCTACAAAGTGAGTCCAGGACAGCCAGGGCTACACAGAGAAACCCTGTCTTGAAAAAACAAAACAAAACAGAGAAAACTTTGTAACCACTAAGTGTCTTCACTGAGAAGATTCAATCAACAATCTATAAAATTCACATTAGTAATCTATAAAATTCACATTAGTAATTGCAGATAATGCAGACAAATGATGTACTAGGTGGTAATAAAGCCTTTGGAGAAAATAACGGCTAGAACAGGAGGAATTTAAAAGATGACATTTAGGCCGGGTAGTGGTGGTACACGCCTTTAATCCCAGGCAGAGGCAGGCAGATCTCCTTGAGTTTGAGGCCAGCCTGGACTAGAGTGAGTTCCAGGACAGCCAGAGCTGTTACACAGAGAAACCCTGTCTTGAAAAAAACCAAAAAAGATGACATTTAGTAAAAAGAGCAAAAGAAGTGAGGAAGTCATGTGGACATCTGTGGCATATCATGTGGATAACCAGCACTTAGCATCACATAAAAACCTGGATGTGTGGGTTTCCAGGGCCCACCCTAGATCTGATGGTTCAGAAGCTCTGCTTTGGTTTTGGGTTGTTTTTTGGGGTGGGGTGGGAGGGGTTGGTTTTCAGAGACAGGGTTTCTCTGTGTAGCCCTGGCTGGCCCGGACTCACTTTGTAGACCAGGCTGGCCTCAAACTCACAGGGATTTGCCTGCCTCTGCCTCCCAGAATGCTGGGATTACAGGCATGGGCCACCACACCTGGCTGTTTTTTTTCCCCCCTGGGGTTTTTATTTTTTGTGAGACAGCACCCCACTCCCCAGGCTGGCCTAGAACTCACATGACCCACCTGTGCTGGGCTTAAAGGCGTGAGAGACAGGGCCTTAGGTAGACCAGTCTGGCCTTGATGTCCATGTAGAGGGAACAGCAAATGTAGGGACCAGAGCAGACAGACACATGAGGTGAATATGGCACTAGAGCTCTGAAGTCCTCAGCAGTGTGAAAGGACAGATCCTTTAGGCCATTACGTCGACTGGCTCTGATCCAAGTGAGCTAGGAAGCCGTGAGGGTTTAGAATAATGACTATGGTCTTACATATTATCAGGCTCTCTAGAGATGCCCATGGCACTTAGGCAAGGATTGACACTGAGAGACTAATTATAAGCATTTCATAATTAAAATAATAAATATAAAAGCAGAGATCATAGCTTACATCAAGGTGGATGCTAGGGAGGTGATGCCTAGTGTGTTATTTTGGACTTGTATTTTGAAAGTGAGATGGAGTGACTTTTTTTTTTTTTTTTTTTTTTTTTTAAGATTTATTTATTTATTAAGTATACAGTGGTTTTGGCTGCATGTACACCTGCACACCAGAAGAAGGCACCAGATCTCATTATAGATGGTTGTGAGCCACCATGTGGTTGCTGGGAATTGAACTCAGGACCTTTGGAAGAATAGGCAGTGTTCTTAACCTCTGAGCCATCTCTCCAGCCCCGAGATGGAGTGACTTACTGGAGATGGGGAAGCAGGACTTAGGTGGCACAGGCAACAGCTTGAGTTCAAAATGCCTATTAGACACCCACCCAGTCGGATACATTCTGGGCAGTTGGAGATAGGGTTTTGGAATAAGAGTCCACTAAGCTACGAGTCTGGGAGGTTTCAGTGTATGTTAACTTATAGTGAGAGGGTTTCTAGTCTTCACAGTGAAAAAGAGGACACTACAAACGTCCATCTCCCTGCCCATCTACTCCTATGCATCCTAAGCCAGCTCTGAGGCCAGTCTGATGGAAAGGATGGGGCTGACCTTCACATCCATTCCCTTAAGCTTTTTAGTGTTCTACAGTTAGAGCCCACAAAGCAGAAGTGCTGTCCTGCACTCAGTTTGTAGACCAGGCTGGTCTCGAACTCACAATGATTCACCCGCCTCTGGGATTAAAGGTGTGTGTGCCACCACACCCAGCAACACAAGTAGTTTCAATTAGAAGCTTTTACATTCAGCACCAGATGTCCTCTCTATGCTTGTACAATTTAACCACATATTTATTTTTGGAGATAAGGTCTATGCAGCCCTGGGACTCTCTATGTAGTTCAGGCTGGCCTCGAACTCAGAAATTCTCCCGCCTCCGTCTCACATGAGTTGGGATTAAAGGAGTGTACCACCACACCTGGCTATCTCCCTTTAAAAAAAAAAAAAAAAAAAAAAAAAAAAGTGCACTGCTGATAGAAAAGCAACCAATTAATTTACAACTATTTACATGTTTTCCCAAAGGGAACTGGGACCGGAGTTGTTTGGTACAATGGAGATCAGTGCTCAAACAGAAGGCCCTGAAGAACACGTAGTCCTGATCCAAGCACACATCTCTTCATGGATTTCCTGAACCTTCTTCCAGAAGATGCTAGGAGCAGCTTATGAAGGCTGGTGACATGACTGTTGGGAAAGAATTGTCGGCAGTTGGCAGTCCTTCACCCCAAGGTTGTGGTTACAACTCCCTGGGCGGCGGCAGACATCATGGATTTGGCTGCTTCTGGGAACCAGGGGTTCCTCCATTTCTCTGCTGGATCCCTTAGAGACAAAAGAACTTCATGTCTGTCTATCCCCAACCCGTGTGGGACCGCCGGGGAGCCTGGGACGGGGCAGGTCCGGAAGGCGCGTGGGGCTCCGGCCTGGGCCAGGCCCGTTGCCAGGGAAGGGCTACCCAACGCCGGCCGCCGGCTCGGCAGAGCGCTCGGTACAAGACCGCGAGGGGCGGGCGCATCTCCCTCCCTCCTTCCTTCCTTCCTCCCAACCCCATTCTCTCGTGCTCCGTTTTTTCCAGAGATTCTCCGCATTCTCCAGCCACCCTCGCCCTCCTGTCCTCCCCAGCCCGCCCCTCGCCTCGGCAGCCCACCTTCGCCCGCTCCTTCGTCCTCGCCCTCGTCCCCGACCTCCCCTCGTGGGCCCCCCGCGCCCCGGTCCCCTCCCCCTCGTGGCGGCGGCGGCCCCTTTCACAATAGCGCTACCCGCCTCCCTACTCTGGGCTCCCGGTTCGCTCCCGCCCGCTGCCCTCTCGGCGCATGCGCGCTCCCGGTCGGCGGCGGCTGCGGCAGCTCCGGCTCCGTTTTTTTTTTTTTTTTTAAAGGGAAACGCCGAGGCGCTGGGGGTGACTGTGGGGGAGGGGGACCCGGAGCCGCGGAGACCCCCGAGGGAGGCGGCAGACACCCCCCCTCCCGGAGTAGGAGGGCCTCTGGGCGGACCCGTCCCTCCCACCCCCTTCTGAGGAGGAGCGGGAGGGTGGGGGGAAATGGAGGCTCGGGGCGGCTGAGGCGAGCTCCGGGGCGGGGGGCCGGGGCGGGGAAGGGGGGGTGCGGGGTGGGGAGACGAGGCGGGCCCGGCCGGGCCAGGGGGGGCCGAAGCGAGCTCCGGGGATGAGCTCGGGGGCGGCTGGGTGCGAGCTCCTGCCTCTGCGGCGAAGGCGACGGTGGCGGCAGCAGAGGCGGCGGCGGGGCCCCCATGGGTCGGCGGCGGGCCTCAGCCGCGGCCTCCACTTCTCCGCTCGCCGGCGGCATGGCGCCGGGGCCTCGGAGAAGCCGCGTTAGCGGAGGCCCGCGGCCGCTCTGCTGAGGCGAGCCCGCCAAACTCCCCTCCCCCTCCTCCGTCCTCGACCCCCCGCACCTCGCCCCTTCCCCACCCCCTCCTCCGTCTCGGTCCCCCGCGCCGCCGCTCCGGACCACTATGACCATGAGATCCGCAGTGTTCAAGGCGGCCGCGGCCCCTGCCGGCGGCAACCCCGAGCAGCGACTGGACTACGAGCGGGCTGCGGCGCTGGGCGGGCCCGAGGACGAGTCCGGGGCGGCCGAAGCCCACTTCCTCCCCCGGCATCGTAAGCTCAAGGAGCCGGGGCCCCCGCTGGCCTCCTCTCAGGGCGGGAGCCCCGCGCCCTCTCCAGCCGGCTGCGGCGGCAAGGGCCGGGGCTTGTTACTCCCGGCCGGGGCGGCCCCCGGGCAGCAGGAAGAGAGCTGGGGCGGTTCGGTGCCCTTGCCCTGTCCGCCCCCGGCCACCAAACAAGCCGGCATCGGTGGGGAGCCAGTCGCAGCCGGCGCCGGCTGCAGCCCCCGGCCCAAGTATCAGGCGGTGCTGCCCATTCAGACGGGCTCTCTCGTGGCGGCGGCCAAAGAGCCTACGCCCTGGGCTGGGGACAAGGGTGGGGCGGCTCCCCCAGCTGCCACCGCCTCGGACCCGGCGGGACCCCCACCACTACCTCTGCCCGGGCCGCCGCCACCCCTCGCGCCCACCGCCACCGCCGGGACCCTGGCGGCCAGCGAGGGCAGATGGAAGAGTATGAGGAAGAGCCCTCTCGGGGGTGGCGGCGGCTCGGGAGCCTCCAGTCAGGCCGCCTGCCTCAAACAGATCCTCCTGCTGCAATTGGACCTGATCGAACAGCAGCAGCAGCAGTTGCAGGCCAAGGAAAAGGAGATCGAGGAGCTGAAGTCCGAGAGAGACACGGTAAGGGAGGGGTTAATCTGCATTAGGGACGGGGAGCGAGCTGTGCGCATGCTCGGGGGAAGGGGGGCTGAAGGAGGCCGAGGTCCCCGCTTGCTTAGGGTTGGAGGAAGTTGGCCACCAGTGAAGGAGTGCCTTAGGTGTTGGGTTGGGTTGTTAGGTGCCTGGCTCACTGACACGTTGGGTCGGAGGGAAGGGTTAAAGGTCAACCTCGTGTGTGTCTGTGTGTGTGTGTGTGTGTGTGTGTGTGTGTGTGTGTTGAATTGGGAGGCTGCGGTTGCCAAAGGGTTAATTTAAAATGACAGTCCCAGACTTGTGGAAAAGATGTTTTAGTGTGGGAAAAGACCGGATTTATGGGGGGGGGCGTTTAAAAATGCTAGGGTGGGGTGCAGATGAGGTTGCTGTATGGAGGGTGTTAAATCAAAGCGCTAGTCCGTTAGAAATGTAGAGGTGAGGGACATAGCAGCTGTTGCTGTGGTCACTGCCGCAGCACCGACAGGAGGGTCATCACAGGTCTTGTAGCCGGTAGAGGGCAAAGATGGTTTGCATGGAGTCCTCTTTGAGCTTTCCCAAATGACAATCACTGCCTTTGATTTCAGATAGGTTAGTAGGAAACTGAGTTATAAAACACTACCCACTAGTGGACCAAGTCCCTCGAAGAAGCCGGCAGATTTTGAGGCGTGGGCTTACTCAGTGTAGTCAGTAAATCCTGCCACCTCCCAAACCCGTTTTAGAATCTTGAGGTAGTCGAGAAGTCGTTTGTTATTTCTTTGTGTTTCTGGGGGACACGACTACATAGGCCTGGTTTCACTGCAGCAGCCTTGGACACCTCCATGTTAAGCATACTCCCTCTCACATCGGGGAAGCTGGGGTGGTTGGGTATTACTGTGCTAACATACCTTTTAGCTGCCTAAAAATAAACATGGTTTCTACAGTTGTGTTCAGGCCGCAGCGCGCCTGCTCTCGCTCTCTCCTCATTTCTCGCTTCTCTCTCTCTGGTGCTGTGTGCGCCAAAGGCAGAGCACGGGAGCAGAAGAGCTGTTTATTTTGTTTGTTTTCTGAGTCGCCATTAGGCGACTGTTTCATTGGAGACAACTGTTTCATTGGAGACGGAATTCTGCAAGTGGAATGGGAACTGGGGCAGATCTTGTTGAAATAGCTCAGTGTTGATTTGTGGAAGTTACTCAACATGGAGGTGGCACTGCTCAGTACTGTACTGCAGTCTAGGGGTGTGATGGTACTGTAATTACAACACATCCTGTCCTTCCTTCCACGGGAAGGGGGTGGGAAGAGAAAGACCAGTAAAGGAGAAGAAATGAAGAATATGTCACCCGCAAAACCTGGTTAAGTCATATTAAGGCTGTGAATCAAAACAGAAGTTGCAGTGAGAGAGTGGCTGACACGGGGGGACACTGCTGCTTGTGGCAGTCTCTGCTGAGTTCCCGAGGGAGTGCCCCACTGGTAGGTGGTTCCAGGTAGGAGAAAGGGTGCTTTAGGGATGAAGCATCAGCCTAAACTTGGCATTCACTGCTTCTGCTGTGCACCTCAGTCTTAGCATTGCTTAAGCCTGTTCCTCTTGTTCAGTTTTTGTTTGGCCTCTACTGAAATCTATGCACTGCATGTGTTGAAAGCAGCACTAACATCCCTGCCTAACCCAGGCCGAATTCTTGGAGTATGGTTGTAAGTAGCACAGTTAGCACTGAGTTCATACGACGGAGTTTTTTATGGCAATAGACTTCCGTTTTCTGTTTGGTTTTTGTGGTTCTCTTTAATTAGAATTAATGTGACTTTAATAAGTTTTAGATAGGTTATTTTCCTGCTGTCTTAAATGCAAAGTAGGATATACATGTGTGAGATGTGTGGGATTGTATTGCTGCGTGTATTATTCTTTCCAGTGTAGTGTTTTGGAGGTGCTTCCTCACGTATGCACACGTAACTTTGATGCAGTGCTGCTATCCTGAGTGGCACTGTGAGCTCTTGGTTCCTTTTCACTGTGCTGTTTGAACATTCCATTGTGTCTAGAGTTTTGGAGTGAACATAGAGCAGATAGAATTTGGACAACCTTAAAGGAACACAGGGCTGAGAAAGAGTGTAGCTCAGTGGTTCGCCAGGTGCTTGCCAAGAACACTCGATGAGGCCCTGGTTCTATCTCTAGCACCACATGCAGCAGCGAAGAACATATTATAAGGTTAAATTTAGGGACTCCCAAATGACTTGGGCCACATGGCTAGCTGTAGCAGAGGCCCTGTCATTAAAAGGTACACTAGCCCCGCCCAGTGGGGGAGGGTCTTCTTTCCTCTTATATCATCCAGACTAACAACTCCTTTAGTTGAGTGTTTCTGCCTTTATCAGGTTTAAGGAAAGCTTTTCAGATTTGTGCCTGCCAATTCAAAGTAAAAGTTGAATTGGTAGGGTCCACAGCCACATGCAGAAGACTGCTGATTCCTCACTGCAGCCCCGGGGCCCATGTTTAACTTCTGTGTATAAGTCATGTATCTTGTCACTTTCTTTTAGCTCCTTGCTCGGATTGAACGTATGGAAAGGCGGATGCAGCTGGTAAAGAGGGACAATGAGAAAGAAAGACACAAGCTGTTTCAGGGCTATGAAACTGAAGAGAGAGAGGAAACAGAATTGTCTGAGAAAATTAAACTGGAGCGCCAGCCGGAGCTTTGTGAAACATCCCAGGCTCTGCCTTCCAAGCCTTTCTCATGTGGCCGGAGTGGAAAGGGACACAAAAGGTGTGCTGATACCTTTATTCTGTTATCTGAACAAGATGAGGAACTATTACTGATAACCGTGAATATGGGATTGGGATTTGTGGGTTGGCTTTCTAGCAACCATAGGCTGAATTGAGAAGTCTGTTGTACTAGGGGCAAGGTGGCTCACCCCTGTAATCACAGCACTTAAGATGCTGAGGCAAGAAAGAGGCTTGTTGAGAGTTCAAGGCCAGCCTGGGCAATAGAGAACTTGTGTGTTTTGTTTTTAAAAAACAACAACAAGCTGGGCAGTAGTGGCGCATGCCTTTAATACCAGCATTTGGGAGGCAGAGGCAGCATATATCTTTGAGTTTGAGGCCAATCTGGTCTACAAAGTGAGTTCCAGGACAGCCAAGGCTATGCAGAGAAACCCTGTCTTGAAAAAACATTAAAAAAAAAAAAAAAAAAAAAAGGCATGCTAGCGCACGCCTTTAATCCCAGCACTCGGGAGGCAGAGCCGGTGGAGTTCAAGGCCAGCCTGGTCTACAAAGTGAGTCCAGGACAGCCACAGCTACACAGAGAAACCCTGTCTTAAAAAACTTAAAAAGGGGGGCTGGAAAGATGGCTCAGCAGTTAAGAGCACTGACTGCTCTTCCAGAGGTCATGTGTTCAATTCCCAGCAACCACATGGTGGCTCACAACCATCTATAATTTGATCTGATGTGCATTGTATACATAATAAATAAATAAATCTTAAAAAAAAAACTTAAAAAGAAAGAAAGAAAAGAAAAACCGTAAAAAATAACAACAAAACCAACCCAAGTTTCTTTGTTAAGAAATTGTCTTGAAACATTTTTTTGTCACACTACTAGGTACAAAATGCAGAATACATCTTAAAGAGAATGGGTAATGACTATTACTTGTTGAATTTAGTAGACAGTAGAACAGTTAGATATTCTTAAACATAAAGATCTGATCAACATTCGAGCATGACACTTGTTGCTCATGTCTTCCACATGAACAGTAGATGTTTAGGTACCTAGATATTTCTCTTGCCCTCAGATACATTCTAATCAAATTTTATTCAAAAGTCAATTAATTTTATAACATTTTCTTTCCTACCTAATAGGAAAACCCCATTTGGAAATACAGAAAGAAAGACTCCTGTAAAAAAGCTGGCTCCTGAATTTTCAAAAGTCAAAACAAAAACTCCTAAGCACTCTCCCATTAAAGAGGAACCCTGCGGTTCCATATCAGAAACTGTTTGTAAACGTGAATTGAGGAGCCAAGAAACCCCAGAAAAGCCCCGGTCTTCAGTGGATACCCCACCAAGACTCTGTACTCCCCAAAAGGGATCCAGCGCCCACCCCAAGGAGAAAGCCTTCTCAAGTGAGATGGAAGATTTGCCGTACCTTTCCACCACAGAAATGTATTTGTGTCGTTGGCACCAGCCTCCCCCATCACCGTTACCATTACGGGAATCCTCTCCAAAGAAGGAGGAGACTGTAGCAAGTAAGGCATAGCGAACACTTGCTCTTATCCCTAGTGGTGGCGGTCGAGCTAACACGTGTGAGATGCCTTTGGCATTTTTTAAAAAGTGCAATCAATAAAGCAGAGTTCTGTCAAGAATGAGTAAGTTAACAGCCAGAGACAGACACTGTGCAGGCATTGCAAATAGATGGAATCACAGCAAAATGTGCTCAATGTATGTGTCTGCTCACAACACTGGGAGATGTGTTTGCCAGTAAGTTGCTCATCACAAGAGCACCAGACTTGGGGGGTGTAATCTCCCGCAACTTGCATGCCCTCTGAAAGAAGGGTTTTCTGTGCTGTGAAATGCATAGAACTTATACTTTGCCGTGCACGACTGTTCTGCAATTGATATTGTGTGAAACCTGGGAGGGTGGTCTTTGGGTGTTCTCAGGGGCCAATGGTAATCTTGGTTGGGGAGCCAGCTTGTGGTGGGGAGTTTCACCTGGGCCTCCGCTCTCTTAACTACGTAAACATTTATCTGTATCTCTATGTCCCGGTCTGGGGGCAGGAGGAATCTGCCAAAGACCACCAGTCTTACTTTACCTTACACACTTCACAAGGTTCTAAGATGTGAAGAGTTTACTTGGATTGCAGTAGCCCATTGGTTGTTCATATATTTAAATAAAATGGTCTACAAACTATTTTCAAACAATAAGGACTATCTTGGGATATCTGAGCTGCTCGGGGAGGGTGGGGGGTGTGGGAATTTGGTCTTATTCCTGTTTATTTCTTAATAGCTTTCACAGAGAACGATCCCAATCTTCTATATGAACCAGTAACTGTAATGTGCCTTCAATTGTGTTATATTAGTCTGACAGTCATGGGTGCTCTTGGGTAATGGTGGGAAAAGCTTCCTTAGGTAGAGCCTTAGACCTAAGTTTCTACCCCTGTGTCTTACTCTAGCAGGGATGGGGATGGGAATCCATTCCCATAAGATGTGAACATTCTCCAGGCTTTGTTTGGCTGTTGTGACAAATCTAAGTGGGGAAGACAGATAAATGATGTACCCTTTATTAGGCCTCACACCTGCTACATGAGACAGGGTCCTGATCTAGATTCAGATACTTTTTGTTGTTTCAGTCAGTTGAACAGGTTCATCCTAAGAGTTCATTTCTGCTGCTATAGCAATGCTGTGGGACAAGTGAGGAGGCACCATGAAGCAACTTCCCATCCGGAATTAGGAAATGGCTTGGTCTGGAGTCATTCTGTGTGACTGGGTGTTTTTGAACACAGTCTACTCTAGTAGAGCAAGTTCCAAACACATCTGTGATTGTGGACATAACGCACTGAGGGAGTGTGACTGGGAGGTCCCAGTCTCTTGAGGAGCCTGAGTTATGCATAAGTGGGTGAGAGTCCTGACTTTATGATGCTCCTATCTCAAGAGGAAGTCTCGATGGCTTATTCTAAGGAAGCCACAGTCTTGGTGCATGTTGTTCAGGCTGGACCAGCAAGGTAGTTTGTTTGGAGGGAGGAGGAAACTGTTTAAGAAGACTGCGTATGTAAGTTCTGAGAACACTGATCTATTTATTTGAAAACTAGGGTCAACTTTTACTCACCTGCCATGTTCTGAGTTTAAGGTTTGATACCCTTGGCCATCAACTGTTGCAGGGAAATCACCCTAAATAATGAAGAAAAGAAGTCGTCTCAGTGTAAAAAAAAAAAAAAAGTGGTGGGCTTATTTTCTTTTCTTTTGTCTGTTGTTCCCTCTTCCCTTTCCCCAGAGAGAAATTCTCAAAAGAACAACTCAAAAAACAAAATGACTTCCCAGTGAGGAGAACACCAGTGATGATCCTTTCCTCCATTTTGGGTCTGGGCTTTTTTTTTTTCTTTTTACACTGAGGTGATTCTTCTTTCCTGCGTTATTTAGGGTGTCTGATGCCATCAAGTGTTGCAGGAGAGACTTCAGTCTTGGCTGGTGAGTAGATTAGGAATTGCTGGCCGGGCCTGGGGTGGGGATGGGTGGGATGGCGGCTGGTTGGGAGCTACGTTCTTGTCTGTTGGATGTGGAACAGTGAGCTTCCTTGGTGTTTGATGACATCACCGTAGACGTCAAAATGACATCACATCCCAGTTGTTTTTCAGGAACTTCAGTAGCATCTGTTCTGTGAATTGTCAGGTATTGGCTTAGGGTTTTTTGTGACCCTGAGTTTGGCAGACTGCAGTGGCACTTTAGGTTCTTTTACACCATAGCGAGGACACTGACTATGGCTTTGGGTGAGGCCACAGAATGGATTCCTATCCCTTGGTAACCGTCTTATCTTGGGAGAGACCTTGTCCTAGTGACTAGTCGGGCAGCTGTGTGACTTTGGACGTAAGGGTGGTTCCACCCCTCCTCTTTTTCTTTTTCTTTTTCTTTATTTTTTCAGTTCCTTCTTGGAGGGACCACTCAGTAGAGCCTCTAAGGGACCCAAATCCTTCAGATATTTTGGAGGTGAGTACCAAGAGCTGTTAAGGGAACGGGGAACAATAGACTATAAGGGCATACAAGTGGCCATTGTGGTTGCATCTGTAGTCCCAGATACTCAGGGACTGAGGCAAGAGAATTTTCTTGAATTTAGGATGTCGAGGCAACATAGGGAGATCTTATCTCAAGGAGTGGAGGGGTGGCGGGGCTCTTGAATATTTCTTATAACTGTGACTGGATTCAAAAGAACTTTTTTATTTATTTAACTTACTTTTTGTGTATTGGTGTGGAGGTGTCAGATCCCTTAGACCTGGAATCACAGTTGTAAGCTGCCATGTGCGTGCTGGAAATTGAATCCGGGTCCTTTGGAAGACCAGTTAGAGCTTTTAACCACTTGAGCTCTCTCTCCAGCCCCCTAAAAAGAACTCTTAAGACCAGAAAGGAAGCCGAGCGTGGTGGCGCACGCCTTTGATCCCAGCACTTGGGAGGCAGAGGCAGGCAGAGAGAGTTCGAGGCCAGCGTGGTCTACAAAGTGAGTCCAGGACAGCCAAGGCTACACAGAGAAACCCTGTGTCAAAAAAACAAACAAAGACCAGAAAGGAGCTTGAGGTTTCTTAGTCTGTAGTCTTGATCTTATGGATGAGAAAAGTCAGATCTAGAATAGTTAAGTCATTTTTCAAAGTATTGAGGTGGTGTTCCAAACTAAGGTAGATTCCATCCTGAACACACAGGTTAGGCTCTGCCACTCAGAAACATAATTTTATGTTCCAAACTTACTTGATTATTGAAAGAAATGGATATTTTCAAGTCAGATTCTTAGAAAGTTTCTAGATAGGGAAAGAATTTATTGTCTTCTCACAGGTATTTGCCATGATTTACCCTGAAAAGTTAGGGGAATTAATTATGAAAGTTGGGGTTTTGGAAAGGATGGGGGTAGGGACAGGAGTGTGTTTTATTGATTCACTACAAGGTTAACAGCTGTATTGGTACTTTAGAGCCAGGAGGTGAAAGATTGCACACTGCCGAGAGCGGTGCTGCCCCAGCATGGCTACACGCACCTTACCCCTCTGTTGCTCCTCAGAACCTGGATGACAGCGTCTTCGCAAAGAGGCATGCAAAGCTGGAGCTGGATGAGAAGAGGAGGAAAAGGTAAGGCCGAGACCCCCATCCTGTGAGCGCCTGAGCCCCAGAACTCCGACTCCCTCTTCCATGTTGGGGAGAGCCCTGGGGCTCCTAACATTCCGGTGATCCTAGTGTGGCAGTTAGCGGAATGTCTTAGCTGGGGCGGTTGTCCTTACAGGCCTTTTCACGGATGCCCCCCCTCAGTACTACTATCTGTGGACGCCAACACATACTCTAGACTGCTAGACCCAAAGAGTTCTTCTCAACCAGGTAGTCAGCTCCCTTTAACCCCGTCTAGAGGGTTAAACAGGGATCTTCTAGCCTGGGGAGTGTGAACTCTCTGTGTGGGACAGCTTTAGGTAAGGAGTAATGCTGGCTTTGTCTGTTTTTGTTTGTCTGGTTTTTCCCAGATGGGATATTCAGAGGATCAGGGAACAAAGAATTTTACAGCGACTGCAGCTCAGAATGTATAAAAAGAAAGGAATTCAGGAATCTGAGCCTGAGGTTACCTCATTTTTCCCTGAGCCAGATGACGGTAAGTTGTACCCATCTAAAAAATGTAGGTTTGGGCTGCAGAGATGTGGCTCAGTGGCTAAGAGCACGTCTGTTCTTGGAGAGACCAGAGCTTGGTTTCCAGCGCCCACATTGGGCAACCTCTAGTTGCAGGGGACCCATGCCCTTTTCTGACCTCAGAGGGCACTACATTCAACATGCACAAACCCACACACAGATACGTACATAAACACATAAAACAAAACAAACAAAAAATTTACAAGTGGGGGCTGGAGAGATGGCCCAGCAGTTTAGAGCACTGTCTGCTCTTCCAGAGGTCCTGAGTTCAATTCCCAGCAACCACATGGTGGTTCACAGCCATCTATACAGGTATCTAATGCCCTCATGGCATGCAGGTGTGCATGCAGCTAGAGCAAGCATATATAAAATAAATAATCTTTTTTTAAAAAGTTAGCAAATGTAGACTTTTCAAGGGGAAAAAGAGCACAGGTCTCCATAGCACGCCTGTTCTGGTGAGCGTGCTGTGTTTTGGAGGTAGTGTAGTAGTTGGGCCTCTCACTGCTTGCTAACAAGGTCCCATGTGATTTTCTTCCGCAGTTGAAAGTTTGATGATCACCCCCTTCTTGCCTGTTGTAGCATTTGGACGACCATTACCAAAATTAACTCCACAGTAAGTAAAAAGGATTTTTCCTCTCCCTTTTCTTAGGTAGTTTGTATCTCCTTTTCAGACTCCACGGAAGCCTAGATATAATGGGGATCCACATGGCCTAGGCATAGCCATGATTTTTCTGAGGACAAGCCAGGAAGTAGGAAAGCTTTGTAGATGAGATGGTTTTGCCACTTTGATGGCGACTACATCAGCTGACTATGGCTTGGTTTTGAAGCAGCCTTCTTGCTTTGCTATCCTCATTTTTTCTTTTGTCAGGAACTTTGAGCTACCCTGGTTGGACGAGCGAAGCCGTTGCAGGTTGGAGATCCAGAAGAAGCAAACACCTCACCGGACGTGTAGGAAGTAGCTGTGCTGCAAGAGCCCTGTCTTCAGATAGTTGTAGCATGCCGTTCCAAGAGAATGGCAGAGACCTGTATATGTGACCTGTGTCCTCATGTGTGTTATCATTCACTGGTAATGCCTTTCCATACCCCCTCCATTTTAATTTTGTTCTCTTTACTCTGATTTCACAAAACAGACAAACAAGAAACCTCTTGCATTGGGCTAATTGTGAAATACGGAGTTATTGGCACTTCTTTTCCCTTTTTGGGGAAAGGAGCTCTTGAGCTCATCCTGTAGGATGGTAGATTTGGGAGTTTCAGGAGCCACTTCTACTTACTTGCCTATGTTAAAGGGGTAAAGTGCTCTCCATTAGCCACTTTAAGGTGGAGCAACCCCTGCCTGTAGGAGCTGTGCCTGCCCTGAATCCTGTGTTTCCCTGGTGCGCCCACCTTCTGAATAGTGTGGGTGTAGTGGATTTTACACCCAAATAAAACAAAAAAGACCTTACCGTGAGCCTTTCAGCCCAAGGAGGAATAACACAAAGTGATGGAGCAAGTCATCCTCATAGAGGAAGAAACTGGGAAGTTTGTCAGAAAGTTCTCTTCAACTATCCCGTCATAGCAGCAGATGGGAGGGATACGTGGCTGCTCACTTCTTAATTGATGGGAGCTGAAGTTCCTTCCACCCCTCACAAAAGAAAATGTGTAGAGAAAGATTGGGGATGTAAGTGTCCAGCTAGTCACAGTGCTAAACCCATGCACTTGTTATTGGGGACGGCGTGCCAGAATCTCTGTAGGTGTCCTGTGTCACATCACTTCTCAAGTATTCCTTAGTGGGGCTTCATCCTATTAGCCAAACTTTGGGTGATGAGGTAGAAGTTGGGGTGGGGGTGGGGTATGGAAGGATGTGTTCCTCCAGCTGGCAGATGTCCACATCCTGAAACAAACAGTTGTACCTAATGAGCTTCATTCATTTAGTGAAAATAGATGTATACATGTATCATCTTGGTTCCCATCTCCTGCCCTTGTTTTGTTACCAAAATAAATAAACAAATAAAAATGAAAAAATTTTAAAAAGAAAAAAAAAATCAGGACAGCACTTCCAGGGCACTTAGGTCTCAGTGTAAGATCCCTGTTAACTATCTTGAAGGAAAATAGAGCCGAGGCCCCTGGTCTTCTATATAGGAATTGCCTTTCATTAGTCTTAAGGACTATTGTATAAAAAGAAAAGGGGTCTAATCTCCGAGGAGGTAGGGCCTTTATCCTTGAAGAGAGTATGTCCCCCGATTATTAGCACTTTTAGAGGAGATGCCAAGGTGTGTAGGGTGTGTGGCTGGCCCCTCCGCTGAGCATGAGAGGACCATTGTGAGCAGAGAAGAAAAGTTCCTCAGGGGCCTCACACGTCTAACGCTTTTTTGAGATGTTATCTATGCTCTCTGGGTTGGACTTTGAAAGGAATTATTCCAGCAGTACATGTAGTATTCTTGGATGATCTTGCTGCTCTTCATTCTCTTTTGTGTGTGTTTGTGTGTGGCTCTGGGTTTCCATTTGTAACTCCATCTGCTTAGAAGCATGGTCTCTCTGTAACAGAAGCTGCTATAAACATCACTGCAGCAAGGATGTCGAGAAGAGGGCTTACTCCACTAGGGGCTTTCATCTCACACCTTAAGGATGAGGATATAGCTAGAAAAATTGGGCCAGATTTGTGTTAATTCTTTGATTTCTTTTTTTAATGTGGCAAGCTGGTTAGTGCTCCTCCTCTGAGCTGTGTTAGGTTTCTTTATAACGTGCTCCTCCCAAAAATAACACCCCTGTCAGTTGTCTGTCTGCTGCGTTGCTTGATCCCTCTCAGTTTCTTGTTGGTACCACAGTTTGTCAGACTTAACCTCTAGGTTTCTGCCCTACACAGAGGAGTCCTCAGATCCTGTTTTTGCTAGGCTGAGAGGAATCCATGAGGTGCTATCTGGCAGGACTTGATTCTATTGCTTTGGTTCTCCTTTGGTGGATTCTATTGCTTTGGTTCTCCTTTCCCTGAGGACCTAATATTTTATTATGTCCTCTCCTAGATTTCCTTTGGTTTGGGTTTGCTGAGGTTTGTTGAGAAGGAGGTTGAAGTAAAGCTCTAGGAGTGAAGTTACAGTGTGTTAAGAGTGTGGGGAAAATTAATCTCTTTTTTCCCTATATGGGATACAGCACTGTAAAATTCAGTCTTCAACAGAGAGGCCCTGTACTTCTAAAATATAGTTCCTTATTTCTTTAACAAAGTTTAAGCTAGCGTTAATAAATTAAAAGAGAAATTGCTTGTCTCTCCACCTCAGCTTTGTTTTATGCCCGTTTCATATCGTTGTCTGTGCTGTAATTCATACTTTTGATACCATTTCTGATGTGTAAAGTCGGCTGTCTTGTAAATATCTTATAAAGAGTTCAATTGTAAATAAACTATTGTGGCCGTTAATTTTTGAACTTTGCCTCAATTTATTAGATTTGTTGGGAAACATTAATTCTTGTATATATGAAAGATTGGGGGTGGGGGTGGGGCGCCTGGAGAGATGGCTCAGTGGCTAAGAGCACTGGCTGTTCTTCCAAAGGTCCTGAGTTCAATTCCCAGCAACCACATGGTGGCTCACAACAATCTATACTGAAATCTGGTGCCCTCTTCTGGTATGCAGGCAGAATATTGTATAAATAAATAAATATTAAAAAAAAAAAAAAAAAGATTGGGGGAATCTTATTAACCCAAATAAAACAATAACATTACTTCCCCCTCTTTATAAGGCGCTCGTTACACTGTGTCAGAGTACAGTCCATGTTTCATTCCTTTGTCCTGAGCCCATCTTCATACATAAATGGCAAATTACAAAGCTCATAGCAAGTCTCTGTCCTCAGCCTCTGATTTCTCCTGGGTAAGAAAATCCAGATTAGCCGGGTGTGGTGGCGCACGCCTTTAATCCCAGCACTTGGGAGGCAGAGGCAGGCGTATCGCTGTGAGTTCGAGGCCAGCCTGGTCTACAAAGTGAGTCCAGGATGGCCAAGGCTACACAGAGAAACCCTGTCTCGAAAAACCAAAAAGAAAAAAAAAAAAAAAGAAAATCCAGATTTGCCTGAATCCAATGTCTTCTCACATACATTTGTATCCGTGAAATCCCGCATTGTAATTGGAACCTGCTGGCTCTTGAGATGAAAAAAGACCAACCTCTTAACTTCCCTCACACTTCCTCTAATAAGATGTCTCTGGAATCCCGGACCATCTGGTCATGCTAAACATTGATGGTTTCTTACACCTGGTTCTCAGAAGGACTGTAATTCTAAGCACTCACACAGCCAGGCTAGCACCAGAGTCCATGTGAGCCTAGCTTACACAAGACACTGTCATAAAAAAAAAAAAAAAATTAAAAAAAAAAAAAAAAAGGAAGTTGGATTCAGCAGCAGATGGTGGTGCACACCTGTAATCCTAGCACCTGGGGAGAGGCTGAAGCTGGTGGATCCTGAGTGTGCAAACACTAGCCTGAGGGCAGACTCTGTCTTAAAAGACCTCCCCAACTGTCCTCAGACCAAACAACTAAAGGACAAAGTAGCACACTATCATTTTCCTTATTTAGACACTAATCTTGGCAGTCTGGCTGCACCTTTTTAGCTAGTGATGGATGAGATGCGTGTGCCTTCCACACTTACTACATCGAGCAGTCTCCATTTTGAAATCAGGCAGTTGGGTTTGGAGCTGAACTCCACTATACATACCTATCTCCAGTTGAGAGTCAGTCTGCAGACATTCAGGATTCCTTCCACTCATGTACTATCTATAAATCTGGTAAGCAGTGAGATCTTAATGAAAACAGCTCAGAATCCTCTTACCTCATACCCACTTGAGGTATATTACCAATATGCATTAATAACTTAGCTCATAAACTGTATGTTGTTGCAAGGTAGCTGTCCTGAAATTTTTTTTTCATGCTGACAAATGCATTGTCCAAAGCATTTTCTGTCAGGTAACTAGTCTTCATATTTAAAAACGACAACACATTAGGATTTTAAAGGACAGATTTCTAATACCTCTAGACTTTTTTGGGGGGGAGGGGAAGGGGAGGGAGACATGGTTACAAAACTGGCCTCTAGCCAGGTGCAGTGGTGCAGGCCTTTAATCCCAGCAGAGGCAGAGGCAGGCGGATCGCTGTGAGTTCGAGGTCAGCCTGGTCTACAAAGTGAGTCCAGGACAGCCAAGCCTACACAGAGAAACCCTGTCTCGAAAAAACAAAACAACAACAACAAAAAACCCAGAAACAAAAAACTGGCTTCTATGTAATCAAGGATGATCCAGCCCTAAGTTTTAAGAGCATAGTAAGACTAGTGTCCTACCAATCTGCACTTCTTAAAAGGTGGTAACTAGATGGAAAGACACATGGAGAAATGAAATATTGAATACACACAGAAAACACCGCAATAGTAAGTTCTGTCTCCATTGCAGAACAGTTTCTCCTATCCCCTAAATTTAGGTTGGTATGAAGAGCTCGCAAACCTGACGCAGGACTAAAGTAAAGGTCTTTTCACCTGGATTCGTGATTTTTACCATGCAAAAAAATACAGTAAAACGCTCTGCCTAAAATCCAGGGAGAAATGGAAAAACCAAAACCATGCAATAGCTCCAACGCCGCAGTGGAGTTGTAACAGGTCGAAGACCTCCCCAAGGCAAGCCCAAGATGGCCGAGCTAAGCACCCCGAGAGACTGCAGGAGCCCAATCCCCGCGCCCTCCGCCCGCCCAGAGGAAATGGAAGCGCCGAGCCACGCCCCCTTACATCACCAACAAACGTAATCTCGCTCTCCGAAAAACGTGCCGCAGGGCGCAGCCCCCACCCCGTGGAAAGAGGGGCGGTCCGCCCGGGACGTGAAGCACGCCGGGACCGCTCTCGAGCCTCCCGGCAGCCTCTGCGACGGGCGTGGTGCGTAAGGAGCTGACCAGCGGTGGCCGTTTTCCGTAAGATGGCGGACCGCCGTCGGCAGCGCGCTTCCCAGGACACTGAGGACGAAGAATCTGGCGCTTCGGGTTCCGACAGCGGCTCTCCTGCGCGGGGAGGCGGAAGCTGCAGCGGAAGCGTCGGAGGCGGCGGCAGTGGCTCGCTGCCTTCTCAGAGAGGCGGCCGCGGCGGGGGCCTTCATCTGCGGCGGGTGGAGAGCGGGGGCGCCAAGAGCGCAGAGGAGTCCGAGTGTGTGAGTGAGCGCCTGCCGGGCGGCGACCCGGCAGGGGGCGGGGTGTGGGTGATGCGAGCTGTTGGTCCTCCTGTTAGAGGGAAAGGTTATCCCGCTGCGAATGTGCAGCCACCCAGAGCCCCGGGGGTGGGGGTGGGGGAAACGATTGGGTGGTTTCTCAGCTCCGGGAGTGCAGCGCAGAAACTGGGGCTGGGGGCGTAGGGAACCGGCCTTCTTGATGGGACTTTTGAAAGATTTACCTTTCTCCCTATCACTATTCCAAGCGTTTGCGTTCATTCTTCCGTCCTCCCTCACGTTTATTTGTGGGTGGGCTTCCCCATGTCTGGAAATCACAGCTCTGACCCAGGTCGTCTTCTTCCTCGCAGGAGAGTGAAGATGGCATGGAAGGAGATGGTGAGTGGTTTTACTTTATCATGAAATCTTTTGGAGATAAACTGAGGCCATGTCTTTCTAACAGATTTGTTAAGGGTTTTCGGGGAGTGGCTTTTTGTGTCATAGTGGTTAGGAGCATAGTTGTTTGGTTTGGTTCCTTTATGGAAGGTGACGGATTGAGTCCACTGTGGTACCACCACCTGCTGACAGACAGCATAGTGTTTTGTTTTGTTTTGGTCAGCGTGGTCACAAACTTCTCCATCTATAAGTAGAAACTAGTTTTTGTCTGCCTCAGAAGTTGCTGTCCAAACTAATGAGACTTAGCTTGACCCAAAGCGAGCAGTCAGAAATGTAGTTATAAACATTTATATTGTTTTTGCCCCCTTTCACATATTTGTGTTTTCCTTTCAGCTGTTCTTTCCGACTATGAAAGTGCAGAAGATTCAGAAGTGAGTGTGATAGATTCTTTTTCCTTATGGTGTAAGTCAGAAAATGTCTTACAAACCTGCATCTGTATAGTACAAAAATTCCCACTTGGCTTTCTCTTCTGGACATTCTTCATGTATGCTTTTAAAAGTCTGTTAGAAGCTGGGTGATGGTGACACACCTCTAATCCCAGCACTCAGGAGGCAGAGGCAGTAGGGTCTCTGTGAGTTTGAGGTCAGCCTGATCCTCAGAGCAAGTTTCAGGACAGCCAGGACGACACAATGGGGGGGGGGTGGAATCTGTTAGAGAAGGAACTTGTCCAGTGATGACAGCAACTTGAAGCCACGCCTATTTAAGCTACAAGTCACACTGTTAGTTGATTTATTCTCATTTAAAGAAAGTAAGTTTCGAGCCGGGCATGGTGGCGCAAGCCTTTAATCCCAGCACTTGGAAGGCGGAGGCAGGAGGATCTTTATGAGTTTGAGGCCAGCCTGGTCTACACAGCAAGTCCAGGACAGCCAAGGCTACACAGAGAAACCCTGTCTCGAAAAAAAAAACCAAAGAAAAAAGGGGAAAAAAAAAGAATATTTCTGAATCAGAGAATAAGACGCTGAAATCCTTTACAGTGTGTTTGTCCGGGTGGAGAAGACGCCACTTAGATAGCCCCTCACCCCTGTATTTTGAATGCTTGAAAGGACAGAGATCTGAGTAGTCTGTGCAAAAATGCATCCCTTATTTTATAGGTAGGGCTTTTTTGTGTCTGTGGGAGTATTTTCCAAGGCAGACAACATGTTGTAAACATTTTTTTGTTTTGATTGGATAAATAACTGTAGATGCTGTTAGAATAACATTATCATAGACTTATTTGTTGTAGAGCTGTTGAACAGACTCCTGAGTTTTGATTGTGGGTTGGGTCAAGTATTTGGTCTAGGAATATTTGTTTGATTCGTTAGGTTTTGTGACTTGTTTTGTGGTGCTGGGGGTTGAGCCTGAGGTCAGTGCATGCAAGAGAAGTGCTCTACTGCTTAGCCTCCTACCTCAGCCCCTGTCCTATAAGTACCCTAGAATTTTGACTGTCTGAGACTGTATTGCACCTTGGAAGATGGCAGTGAGCATTATTTCAGAATTCCTGTTTTAGAACGTTCCACAGAAGAAAATGATACCCTAGAAAAACTGAGGAAACACAAAAGCTGTGGCACAGAAATAACTTCAGCAGAATACAAATTCCAACAAGGTCTGGGGAGATGGCTCAGTTGGTGACGAGGGTCTGAAGCCAGTGCCAGAACCAGTGCAGAGAGTTGAGTGCGGTGGCATGTGTAACTCCCGTGCTGGGAGGCAGGACAGGTCCCTGCCGCTCACTGGCCAGTCAGTCTAGCCTTCCTGGTGGGCTCCAAACCATGGAGAGACTCTGTCTCAGAAACTACTATGGACACCTTTCCTGAGGAAGAATACCTGATTCTCTGAGCTCCACACACATGTTTATATGCACATGTTTCTGCACAGATACTCTCCAAATTCTAGTATTTAGGAGTTAGGGCCAAGAAGGTTGTTCCTTTTTTTTTTTTGGTTTTTCGAGACAGGGTTTCTCTGTGTAGCCTTGGCCATCCTGGACTCACTTTGTAAGAAGGTTGGGATTAAGATTTGTAAAAATTTTATGCCTATATGTGTTTTGCCTGAAAATATATGTGTATGTGTGTTTACACCATGTTTATGTGTACAGATGGTTGTGAGCCACCATGTAGGTGGTAGGAACACTAAACCCAGGTTCTCTGTAAGAGCAGCAAGTGTTTTTAGCTGCTGAGCCTCTAGCCCCTGTTGGTAAGTTTATAGTATCTCATCATCCTGAAAGGAGTTTGGATGTAATTCTGAGAGCAAGGAAATAAATGGCACAGAAGGTTTAAATGCACGGCATCAACTGTGGGTGAGGCAAGACTATAAATACTGGAAAAGTTTCTTTGGAGCTAGGCATGGTGCCACATGCTTTTAATCCCAGCACTCAGGAGGCAAAGGAGGCGGGTCTTTGAGTTCAAGGCCAGCCTGGTGTGCAGAACCAGTTCTAGGACAGCCAAGGCTATTCATAAACACCCTGTCTCGAAACTGCCCCCTCCAAAAGTTTCTCAGGATGAGAGGTCATAATATACAACTCACCTATAATCCCAGTGCTTGAAGGCAGAGGCAAAAGAATCAAGAGTTGAAGGTAAGCCTGAGCTTCGTAGCATACTGTCTCCAAAAAGGAATTAAAAAACAGTATCTTGCCTGGCCGTGGTGTTGCACGCCTTTAATCCCAGCACTCAGGAGGCAGAGGCAGGTAGGTGGATCACTGTGAGTTCGAGGCTGGCCTGGTCTACAAAACAAGAACAGGATGGCCAAAGCTACACAGAGAGACCCTGTCTCAAAAAACAAAACAACCCAGTATCTTAGGTTTGTCTAAGGAACTTGATGGTAGTTTTCTAGACATACTGTGAGATTGGCAAGATGTGGACCAGTTCAGGAGTTGGTAAAAATAAGGGCTTTTGGCCTGGAGAGATGGTTTCAGAGGTTAAGAGCACTGCCTCCGGCTTGTAGCCATCTATAATGAGATCTGGTGCCCTCTTCTGGTGGCAGGCATTGTATACATACTAAGTAAATAAATCTTTAAAAAGATAATAAGGGCTTTCTATCTCTGCCCCAGCTCCCGAAAAATGACATGGAGACCTATTATATTTACTAAAAGCTTCAGGCACTATAGCGGGGCAGATACTGAGCTATTCTAGCCCAACTATGCTGGCCTGGCCTTCTTCCTAGCCACAGGCCCATTACCTGCAACCTGAGTTTCTACCTGGCTGTTCCTCCTTCATGTGTGTTAACTAGTGAGAAGGAGGTGACGACGGAGAGCAATGTCCACACAGCATTGAAACAGGAGATGTAGGCTCTGTTTCTTAACAACTAAACTTCATTATACAACCCAACTAGCTTACACTAGATGGGAAAAAGAGGGAACCTTCCGGTGTCCGGTCCACGGGACGGGTCCCTAGGTGTCTCTGGCCTGTGTGTTGGCCCAGCCTGTTCACTTATCCAGGTGTGCTCAAGCCCAGTCTCAACCAGCTGTTGCTCTCTCCTCTCAGCCTGTCTGTGTCACGTGCGAAAGGCAGTCTCAATTAGAAAAACAATTGTCCAGGTGGAGTCTGCAGGTCCACTTCCTGAATTCCAGGCCCAGGATGGCTCCACCCAGTCTATCTCACGGTTAATCTCAGGGAATATCCATGGTGTGTCCGAGGGCAAAGCCCGCCAAGATTGCTTTCACCTGTGACAAAGCCTACAGTCCTTCCCACAAGGAGATGCTTCATAACAATCACAATGCCAGTGTCCAGCCTGAATCAGATCTGTACTGACACAGAAATCACATTTCAATAATACAGAAGCAGTCTTTACACAGTGTACAAAGACATCCTAACAAGAATTATTTGGGTGGGAGTAATAGAACCCACCCATTACGTTAAATCTGGACTCTGAAGGAGTCAGTTTCTAGATTGATTATTGGAGTTAATAACTAAAAAAGAGAGCATGATCAGAAAAGTCAATGGTGGGTTAGGTTTTAGATGGCTTCTTAGATTTATTTTGTCATGCTAGTGAGCCAGTTCAGGGCCTTGCCCCTGTGAGGCTGGCGCCCTAACACTGAGCAACACCCAACCAGGTTTTAGATGTCATAAGAGCAAAGGAACCCATAGGGCTTTCAAGTATTAATACCTAATACATGATTTCTAATCAGTCTCTCTCTCTTCTCCTCCACCCTCCTCTTGGAGATAGGGTCTTGGACTCATTATGGAGCCCAACCTGGCCTTGGATTTTCAGTGTCCACATGCTTCAGCCTTCCAAACGCTGGTATCTGTTACAGAGCGGTACTATTGCACCTGCCCAGTTTTACCTTTTCTAATTCTGATTAGTACTCTTTCATGCCAGTATATGGCTTTATTTTTCCCTTGTCTGCTTTTTACTCATAATGTTATCTGTGTTTACTTGGTTTAGGGTGTAGGAGCGACACTATCCTTATGCTGGTCAGAGGACCACTTGTGGGAGTCAGTTCTCATTTTCTACCATTATGGGTCCTGGGGATTGATTGGGGTTGTTAGGCTTGGTGACAAGTGCCCTCCCTGCTGAGCCATCTTGCCACCCGCTTTTCTTCACAGACAGGTTTTTCTTTTTTTCCCGCCTCAGGTTTTTCTTTTTATGCTTAGACTGTTTGAGACTAACCATTCTTGTGCCTCATCTTCATGAGTGCTAGGAGTAAAGTTTGCACCACCATGCCTCGTTACCTTTTCTTTTTTAAAAATTGTGAACATTTATATTTATTTGTGTATGTGTGTGTGTGTATAAATGGATATTATACATATATGTAAGACAGGACAACTTGTGGAGGTCCTTTCTTTTTTTTTTTTTTTTTTTTTTTTTGGAGACAGAGTTTCTCTATGTAACAGAGCCCTCACTGTCCTGGATGTGATTTGTGACCAGGCTGGTTTCGAATTCACAGAGATCCACCTGCCTCTGCCTCCATGAGTGCTGGGATTACAGGCATGCACCCCATTCTCTCCTGTCTTGGGGATCAGGCTTGGGTCATTGGTGCTTTCACTGACTGAGCCCTCTCACACCTGGTTTCTTGATATTTTTTTAGCTTATTTTGAAGTTGAAATTGTACTTTGGGTAAGGTATACATATGACATGCCTTTACTGTCTGTAGGAATGCTGTTCTTTTTTTATCTCCTTGTATGTGGTAGCTTTCACCTGCAGCAAGAAATATAGTTCAGTGTTCCTGGCAGTTCAGCCTAGGAGCCCTCCTAAAAGCTTTGAGGGGTTGTACTCAACTGGGCCTGGAGTCCTTAGTGGATGCCACAGCAAAGAATTTCTGGATAAATCAGAATGAGGTTATTGGTGAGAAGAAGGTTAAAGCTGGATGTGGTGGTGCACATCTTTACTCTCACTAGTGTGAGGCCAGCCTGCTCTACAGAGAGAGTGTCAGGCCATCCAGAGCTGCACAGAGAAACCCTGTCTCAGAAAGAAGGAAAGCCAAGGGGGCTAGAGAAATGGCACAGAGATTAAGAGCACTGGCTGCTCTAATGAATAAATAAATCTTTAAAAAGAAAAAACAGAAGAAAGAAAGAAAGCCAGGCAGTGGTTCCCAGAAAGCCAGCACTACACAGAAATCCTGTCTCAGAAAAAAAGAAAAAGGCCGGGCGTTGTGGCGCACGCCTTTAATCCCAGCGCTCGGGAGGCAGAGGCAGGCGGATCGCTGTGAGTTCGAGGCCAGCCTGGTCTACAAAGTGAGTCCAGGGTGGCCAAGGCTACACAGAGAAACCCTGTCTCGAAAAAACCAAAAAGAAAAAGAAAAAGAAAGAAGGGGGAAAAAAGAACAACAAAAGAACCAAGAAGGAAAAAAATCTACTTAAGGATCATCAAAGGTAAGAGGGTAGAAGAGGAACATGCTAGGTTGCTTTTAATGATTTACTTACTTTGTTTATTTTATTTTTGAGGCAGTATCTCCTTTACTGTAGCCCTACTGGCCGTACTTTTTCTTTCTTTCTTTCTTTCTTTTTTTTTTTTTTTTTTTTTTTTTTTTTTTTTTTTTTTTTTTTTTTTTTGAGACAGGGTTTCTCTGTAGCTTTGCTGTCCTGGACTCACTTTGTAGATCAGGCTGGCCTTGAATTTCCAGAGATCCACCTGCCTCTGCCTCCCAGAGTACTGGGATTGTAAGTGTGTGCCACCGCAGTTGGCCACCTTATTTTTTGTTTTTCCCCTTTGTGTTTCTGTGTAAAGTTGGATTTTGCTTTAAAGCCCTGGCTGGCCTGGAACTCACTACGTATAGACCAGTCTAGCCTCAGATTCACATATCTGTCTGCTTCTGCCTCCCTAAACTAGGATCAAAGGTGTGTATCATTACACCCAGAAAAATTAGATTCTCATTAGGATTGTACACGTTTCCTCCTTGACATTCTATCACAGCCTAAAGACAATGTTTTCTATAAAACAAAGTTCCTTCATTAATAATGCTAATACTATTTTTAAATCTCTAAATTAGCTAGACGTGGTAGCACACCTTTCAATTCAGCTCTTGGGTTCAAAGCCAGCCTTAGCTACATAGTTCCAAGCCAGCCTAGGCTATATATCTAGACCCCGCCTTGGGAAAGAAAGAAAAGATGGAGGTGAGGGTAGGAAGCTCAGTGGTTAAGAAAATTTACTGCAGCCCGGCAGTGGTGGTGCACACCTTTAATCCGTACTCAGGAGACAGAGGCAGGCCGATTGCTGTGATTCGAGGCCAGCCTGGTCTACAAAAGAGTCCAGGACATCCAGGGCTACACAGAGAAACCCTGTCCCGGAAAAACCAAAAAAGAAAAAAAGATGGGGGAGGGGAAAAAAAGGGTACTTACTGCTCTTGCAGAGGACCCTACTTCTGTTCCCAGACCCACATGGCAGCTCACAACCACCTGTAACTCCAGTTCCAGGGGAAGCATATGCCTTCTGATAGCCATAGGTTTCTGCATGCATGTGGTGCACACATACATGCATAGAATAAAGAGATATACTCTTCTTTCAAGGTTGAAATTCAGAGAACATGTAAGTAGAAGAGAAGAGTGAAGTAGCATCATGTACAGAGGAAGTTCTTGTATCATCTGCTCCATCACCTGGATTAAGGAAAGCACCGGATGACTGCCATCCTTTCATCCCCAACTAGAGGGGAGACAATATAATTGCGCAGGATAAGAAGAATCAAGGGTGCTTGATACGATGTAGATAAAGACTAGTGTGTCACAGTGTGGGCGTAATGACGCTGCTTCAGTTCTCTATCACTTTTCTGAGAGCCTCATTCAAAACACGCTGAGGACAAAATACCCAGATACGGAATGGTTTTGGAGTGTAAACACAGAAGTGGGAAGAGTGGCAAGTGGGATGGATGGCTTGTTTGCTTAGGTCAGATAGGCAGCCTGAGCTGAGCGTGAACAAAGGGCAGGCTATCGAAAGCTTCTGACATAGCCAGGACTCCGTGGTATCTCTGACCAGAGCCCTGGGGCTGTCCTGAAGTGAGAGGGCACATTAGGTGCCAGACACGGTAGGAGACTAAGACCAGTGTACACACATGTAGCAGGCAGTAGAGGGAACACATCACTGGTGACAATTTAGCCTTCTCTTCAGTCCATTTCTATTTGTTTTCTTTGTTTTGTTTTTGGTTTTTGAGACAGGGTTTCTCTGCGTAGTCCAGGCTGTCCTGGACTCTCTCTATAGATCAGGCTGGCCTCAAACTCACAGAGATCCACCAGCTTCTGCCTCCCAAGTACTGGGATTAAAGGCTTGCACCACCATGCCCAACCCACCCCTTTTTTTGCATTCTTTTTATATATAGGTATATAAGATTTGATAGTTATCTGCTCTATCTACATGTACACCTGCATACCAGCAGAGGGCATTAGAGGGTATAGATGGTTATGAGCCACCTTGTGGTTGTGGGAATTAAACTCAGGACCTCTGGAAGAGTAGATAATACTCTTAACCTCTGAGCCATCTTTCCAGCTCTTTAAATCTCCATCTGTAATCCACTGTTCCGTCTCCTTAGCTCCAAATCTGGAGAAAATGGGGGGAGGGATGGCCCACCACTTTTCCTTGTGTAGAGCTAGCCATACCTTCATTTCTTTTCCCACTTTAGTGTCCTAATGATACATTCTTCTTTTCTTTCTTTGTTTCTTTTTTTTTTTTTTTTTCAGAGACAGGGTTTCTCTGTGTAGCCTTGGCTGTCCTGGAATCACTCTGTAGAGCAGGGTGGCCTCAAACACACAGAAATTTGGCTGCCTCTGCCTCATGAGTGCTGGGATTAAAGGCCTACTTTTTCTTTTTTAAGTGGAGAGGTCTAACATTCTTTGTCTGGATCTGAATCATTTAAACTTGATGTGTAAACCAGGCATGGTGGTGCACACCTGTAATCCCTACACTCAGGAGGCAGAGTCAGGTAGGTCTATGTGAGTTCAAGGCCAGCCTGGTCTACAAAGAGAGTTCCGGGACCACCAAGGCTACACAGATAAACCCTGTCTCAAAAAAAAAACCAAAAACCAAACTTGATGTGTTAAAAGAAGAAAAAAAAGCCAGGTGTGGTAGTTCTAGCATTTAATCCCAGCGGCTGGCGGCAAAGGCAGGTTTGAGACCAGCCTAGACTACATAGCAAGTTCTAGGACAGCCAAGACTACATGGCAAGACCTTGTCTAAAAAAAAGTTTTGGGCCTGCTGTAGTGGCGCACACCTTTAATCTCCCAGTACATGGGAGGCAGAAGCAGGTGGATCAGTGTGAGTTTGAGGCCAGCCTGGTCTACAAAGTGAGTCCAGAATAGCAAGGCTACAGAGAAACTCTTTCAAAAAAGAAAAAAGAAGAAAACAATGTTAGGGGATAAGTAGGTAATGGTTCAGAGAGAGAACTAGGCCACTGGTTGCTTTCATTTCTACAGCCAACTAAAAATCTTTTATTTTATGATGTTACTTTGGATAGTGTTGTTTTCTCTAGCAATCTCATGCTGTAGGAAATTCAGCATATGTGTAATAATATAAAAAGTACAGTCTTAGGGCTGGAGAGACGGCTCAGCGGTTAAGAGCACTGACTGCCCAGAGGTCCTGAGTTCAATTCCCACCACCACATGGTGGCTCACAACCATCTATAATGTGACCTGATGCCTTCGTCTTGCCTGCAGGTGTGTATGTAGGCAGAGCACTGTATACATAATAATTAATAAATCTTTTTTAAAAAATTCTTGGAAGCTGCATGTGGTGGTGCACGCCTTTAGTTCTAGCACTTGGGGAGGCTGAGGCAAGCAGATCTCTGTGTGTTCTAAGCCAGTCTGGTCTAAAACCAAGTTCAAACCAGCCAGGGCTATGTAGTGAGACTTTGTCTCCAAAACCACAACAAAGCCATGTGATCTGGTCCTGTGGTGCACATAACTTGATGGTTAGTGCTTGTCTTGCCTATTTGAGGCCCCTAGTTTGATCCACAGTAAGTCATGGGGCTCGGATTGTAGCTCAGTGGTAGAATAAATATACCCTACGTCCTGAGTTCAGTCCCTATCTCCAAAAGAAGGGGTGTGGGGCAGATGTGGTGACTTGGTAGATGAGAGTATTTCTGGAACCACATGTGGACGGAGAGAACTAACTCCCAGATTGTCCTCTGACCTCCACATGAGCCATAGAAAACCTTTGTGTTTTTCTCAGTTAATCCCATCACTCGGGAGGCAGAGGCAGGCCGATCAATGTGATTTTGAGGCCAGCCTGGTCTACAAAGCAAGTCCAGGACACCCAAGGCTAACACAGAAGAAACCCTGTCTCAAAAAAAAAAAAAAAAAAAGAACAAAATGGTTTTATATAGTTTTTTTTTTGTTTAGGGAGGGGGGGTTGTTGTCATAGTTTTGTTTTTTTTTCTTAATTTTATTTATTTATTTATTTTGTTTGATTTTGTTTTTTCGAGACAGGATTTCTCTGTGTAGCCTTGGCTCTCCTGGACTCACTTTGTAGACCAGACTGGCCTCAAACTCAGTGATCTGCCTGCCTCTGCCTCCCGAGTGCTGGGATTAAAAGGCATATGCTACCATGCCCTGCAGGTTTTTTTGTTTTGGTTTGGTTTGTTTTTTTTAATGTATACAGTTCCACCTGCATGTATGCCTGCATGCCAGAAGAGGGCATCAGATCATAGATGGTTGTGATCCACCATAAGATTGCTGGTAACTGAACTCTGGACCTTTGGAAGAGCAGCCGGTGTGCTGTTGCTCTTAACCTCTGAGTCCTCTCTCTAGCCAGTAGTTTTTCTTTTAAGTTGAAGTAGGATTTTTGTTTGTTTGTTTTTTGCTTTTTTGTTTTTCGAGACAGGGTTTCTCTGTGTAGCCTTGCTGTCCTGAACTCTCTTTGTATACCATGCTGGCCTCAAACTCACATCAATCCACTTGCCTCTGCCTCTGCATGCCCAGTGCTGGGATTAAAGGAGTGCGCCACCACGCCCATCTTGAAGCAGGATTTGTTTTGTTTTGTTTTGTTTTGTTTTCGAGACAGGGTTTCTCTGTGTAGCCTTGGCTGTCCTGGACTCACTTTGTAGACCAGGCTGGCCTCGAACTCACAGCGATACGCCTGCCTCTGCCTCCCGAGTGCTGGGATTAAAGGCATGCGCCACCACACCTGGCTTTGAAGCAGGATTTTTTAAAAAGCATTTTTCTTAAGGGTTTATTTATTTATTTGTTTATTATTTGGTATACAGTATTCTATCTGCATGTACCCCTGCAGGCCAGAAGAGAACATCAGATCACATTATAGATGGTTGTGAGCCACCATGTGGTTGCTGGGAATTGAACTCAGGACCTCTGGAAGAGCAATCAGTGCCCTTAGCCTCTGAGCCATCTCTCCAGCCCAAAGTAAGGTCTTAATGTGATACCCGAGCTAGCATGGAACTCTTAGTCTTCTTGCCACAGCTCCTGAGTTGCTGAGATTATAGGTGTTTGCCACCTTGCTAAAGCTACAGAATAAGAATGATTGGTAATTACTACTCTAAGCCAGTTTTAGAAAACAATTGTTTATGGTGTGTGTGTGTGTGTGTGTGTACACGCATGTGTGTGGAAGGTAGTGGAGTGGGATTAGGTTCTCTCCTTGTACTGTATGGGTTCTGTGGTTCAAACTCCAGCCCTTAGGCTTGGCAGCAAGTGCAATGACTCACTGAGCCGTATTTCGGTCTCCTAAACCATTTTGAGGTTAGAAATTCTCAACTTAAGCCAGATTATTATTATTAAACACTGTGTGTTTAAGATTTGTGGAAAGGGAAAGAAACGTTCTATAAAATTAGTCTTCAAACTTCCACTATTAAAAATTCCTCGGGGCTGGCGAGAGAGCTCAGAGGTTAAGAGCACTGACTGCCCTTCCAGAAGTTCTGAGTTCAATTCCCAGCAACCACATGGTGGCTCACAGCCATCTATAATGAGATCTGATGCCCTCTTCTGGCATGCAGGTGGACATGCAGGCAGAACACTGTACACATAATAAATAAATAAATCTTTTTTAAAAATTTCCTTACCTGTGCATTTCTGAATTATCTATAAAGACATGCGTGTGCATATTGTATATGTGTGTGTATGTATGTATGTATGCATGCTTGCATGAGAGAGAAAGAGATCTAGTGCCCTGTTCTCGAGAATATTGGGGTGTATATATGTGTTGCTAACGATTGAGCCATCCCTAGGCCTTTTCATGCCAGGCAAATACACTACCATAGCGTTAATAACCCAGCCCTTGAAATGCTTGTGTCGTTCCTTAGGAACTGTCCACTTTGTATTTTGAGACAGGGTCTCCCATGAGGACCAGAGGCTCGTCAGTGAAGTCAGGTCAGCTGGCCAATAAGCCCCAGAACCTCTTGTCTTCTGCCTTGACCTCTGGGATTGCCAGTGTGTACCACCATGCCTACCTTTGTTCATAGGTGCTAGACCTGGCTCTTTATGCATTTGTGGCAAGCCTTTTATCAACCTAGCTATCTCCCCGGCCTCTCTTTTTTTGTTGTTTTATAAGGTAGGATCTCACATATCGCACGTTGGCCTCTCTTAATATGTAGGTGAAGATGACTTTGCACGCCTGATTTCAGAATAATAGAAAATAAAATTTTTCTGTTCATATCTTACTCCATAATTAACAAGGACATCTTTTCAGGGTGAAGAAGAATACAGTGACGAGGAAAACTCAAAGGTGGAGCTGAAGTCTGAAGCTAATGATGATGCTGATTCCTCAGCAAAGGAGAAGGGAGAAGAAAAGCCTGAGAGTAAAGGCACGGTGACTGGAGAGAGGCAAAGTGGGGATGGACAGGTTAGTACACAGCACAGCCCTCCACTCGGGGCTGGTGTAGGGCCTCTCAACTACTCGGAAGAGTACGGAGTCCTTTATCTTCCAGGAGAGCACAGAGCCTGTGGAGAACAAAGTGGGTAAAAAAGGCCCTAAGCATTTGGATGATGATGAAGATCGGAAAAATCCAGCCTATATACCCAGGAAAGGGCTCTTCTTTGAGCATGATCTCCGAGGACAGACTCAGGAAGAGGAAGTCCGGTAACAGCCATTTTCTGCTCTTCAGGTTGCTGGCTACTGTGCTTAGTGCTCACTGTGTGTCAGATGCTTTGCTGACTTTTATGCCTGAATTGTTTCCTTTACCACTCAAAATGTTTCAAGTATTATGATTATTACTCCTGTCAGATGAGGAAAATGAAACAGAACCTAGTAGCTAGTTCCTGGGCATGGTGTCACATTTGCAGTCCCAGGATTCAGGAGTCTAAAGCAGGATGGTTGTGAGCGTGAGGTCAGTTTGGCTATCTAGTGAGCCCCTGCCTCACAAAGCAAAAAAGTGGATGTGGTAGTATCTATCCCCAACCCCAGCTCTTAGGAGGCAGAGACGGAAAGATCTCAGAGAGGTTGGTTTGAGGCCAGCCAGAGGTACATGGGAAGACCCTGTCTTCCAGGCATGGTGGCGCACACCTGTAAGCCCAGCACTGAAGGAGGCAGAGGCAAGCGGATCACTTTGAGTTCAAGGCTGGTCTGGTCTACGAAGTGAGTCCAGGACAGCCAAGGCTACACAGAGAAACCCTGTCTTGAAAAACCAAAAAAAAAAAAGAAAGAAAAGATTTGGTAGCTGTTGGTGGTAAAAGAGCTGGGATCCAGATTCAGGGAATCGTCTCCAGAACCTTAGGCATCGTTACACTTCTACCACCTTTAATCTGTGGCTGGCTCTGAGATAGGAAGGTTTGGTAGACTGCATTTTAGTAGAGAGATAATTTCAAAATACTGGTTGTCTCAAGACACCTCTGCTTGGCTTGGTGCAGACCCAAGGGACGGCAGCGAAAGTTATGGAAGGATGAGGGTCGCTGGGAGCATGATAAGTTCCGTGAGGACGAACAGGCCCCAAAGTCCCGACAGGAGCTCATCGCTCTTTATGGCTATGACATTCGGTCTGCTCACAACCCTGATGACATCAAACCCCGAAGAGTCCGCAAACCTCGGTAAGAAACTCTGCTTTCTAAATGCCTTTCTAATCTTTTAAGTGACTAAGTATGGTGTATGGAATATCTCCCCGACTCCCTGTGTAAACATGGAGGTCTCTTTTCTTATGTTTTTCATAATAATTTGACTGTTTCAGATATGGAAGTCCCCCACAAAGAGATCCAAACTGGATCGGTGATCGATCAAGCAAGTCCCATCGCCACCAGGGTCCTGGGGGCACCCTACCACCAAGGACATTTATTAACAGGAATGCAGCAGGTACTGGCCGCATGTCTGCATCCAGGAATTATTCTCGATCTGGGGGCTTCAAGGAAGGTCGTACTAGTTTTAGGCCTGTGGAGGTTGGTGGGCAGCATGGTGGCCGGTCTGGTGAGACTCTTAAGCATGAAGCTAATTACCGGTCACGGCGTCTGGAGCAGACTCCTATGAGGGATCCATCTCCAGAACCAGATGCTTCGTTGCTTGGCAGTCCTGAGAAAGAAGAGGCAGCCTCAGAGACACCAGCTGCTGTTCCTGATGCTGCGCCACCAGCTCCTGACAGGCCCATTGAGAAGAAATCCTATTCCCGGGCAAGAAGGACCCGGACCAAAGTTGGGGATGCAGTCAAAGCCACTGAGGAGGTTCCTCCTCCATCTGAAGGGCTTACTTCAGCAGTCGCTGTCCCAGAAACTGCTCCTCCTCCAGCTGCTAAGACTGGGAACTGGGAGGCTCCAGTAGAGTCTGCCACAGGTGGACTTGAGCAAGATGTGGCACAGCTGAATATAGCAGAACAAAACTGGAGTCCAGGACAGGCTTCATTCCTGCAACCACGGGAGCTTCGAGGTGAGCGCCACTGGCTTGGGTCACTGGGAATGTAGTGTCTGACTAATGGCTCCCTTTAACTCAGCAGAGCAAAAAGTGTAGATTCCTAGTCTGTCTGCCTGTCCTCAGGGTGGTGTTCTCTGTTTCCCAAGCCTGTCATGCTACTTACGCACATTGCTAACTGTGAGTGCTTCGCTCCTCAGTCAGGGTTAACTTCATCTTCTCTGCACAAAAAGTGATAGAAGATAGCATCTTCAGACTGTCCGACTGTCTGAGCCAGTGGTTAAATGTTGGAAGGCAGAAACATATTTGAATTTGAATCTGGATCTTTCGTTCTAAAGGGAAAGCCTTTCCAAAATCCTCCTCTTTTGTAGAGACAGACTTCTCACTAGAACTATATATAATACTGGTGCTTTTGGTATGTTTAGAAAAGAGGCTAGAAGGAAGACTTGAACTGTTAATTAATTTTTAAAAATTATTTATTACATATATAGTGTTCTGCCTGCACACATGCACACCTGAAGAGGGCACCAGATCTCATTATAGATGGTTGTGAGCCACCATGTGGTCGCTGGGAATTGAACTCAGGACCTTTTGAAGAATAGCCAGTGCTCTTAACCTCTGAGCCATCTCTCCAGCCCTGTTAATTAAATTTAAAAACACATGTAGGGTGGTGGTGCTACAAGCCTTTAATCTCAGCACGTGGGAGGCAAAGGCAGGTAGATCTCTGAGTTCAAGGCCAGCCTGGTCTACAAAGTCAGTTCTAGGACGGCTGGCACTTCACAGAGAAACTGTCTCAAAAAAACAAAACAAACAAAAGCACATGTAGCTAGCAGATATCATATAGTTTTTGAAGTCTAGCCCTTGTTGTTATTGTTGGGTTTTGGTTTTTTTTTTTTTTTTTAGATTTTACTTATTTTTGTGTGTGTGTTTTACCTGTACCTATATCTATGCACTCCTCCCCCCCCCCTTTTTTTTTTTTGAGACAGGGTTTCTCTGTGTGTAGCTTTGGCTATCCTAGAATCACTTTGTAGACCAAGGTGGTCTTGAACTCATAGCAATCCGCTGCCTCTGCCTCCTGAGTGCTGGGATTAAAAGTGTGTTTGTTCCACCACTGCCAGGCAAACATTTATATTCTAAGTAAGTATGAAATTATTCACCCTTCTCAGCCGGTATACTGTTACTTTATGTGTGTTTTCAGGGCTGACTGTTTGGTATTGGATAACCAGTTGGTGTGCCTTGCCCATTTCTCCTGCTCTCGGCATTCCTTAGTTGCCCGTAGGTCTTTGTATAGGTTTAAGGCCTGATAGACTTTTCCCTATCCACTTTGGCATATCTGTTGTTGTTCTTGTTCAGGGAGGTCATATTTGTGAGCATTTATGGGTGCAATTTGCTAGGCAGGGAGCACACTCTCAGCAAACTCCCTGATCCTTTCGCTCTTAAAAAAATCTTTCCACCCCCTCTTCCTCTGTGATCCCTGAGTCGTAGGTGTGACAGTTGTTTTGTGAACTTACCTGTTGCGACTGGGCTCCAAAACTGATTTTGATTGGTTGTGGTTTGGCTTTTTTCTAATGGTCTCCATCTGTTGCAAGAGAAGATTCTCTTTTTTATTTTTTTGAGACAGGGTCTCTCTGTGTAGCTCTGGCTGTCCTGGACTCTCTTTGTAGTCCAGGCTGGTCTCAAACTCACAGCAATCCACCTGTCTCTGCCTCCTGAGTGCAGTGCTTTAAAGGCGTGCGCCACCATGCCCAGTGAATTGCATCAGACAGTTGTGAGCTGCCATATGCATCCTGAGAATTGAAGTCAGGACCTTTAGAAGAGCAGTGAGTGCTCTTAACCAGTGAGCCATCTCTCCAGTCCTCCCTCACCCCCACCCTTTTTTTTTTTTTTTTTAAGTTTTTCAAGACAGGATTTCTTCGTGTTATCTTGGCTGTCCTGGACTTGCTTTGTAGACCAGGCTGTCCTTGAACTCACAGTGATCCACCTGCTTCTGCCTCCCAAGTGCTGGGATTATAGGCATGTGCCACCACGCCTAGCAGGTGGTTTACACCTTTAATCCCAGCATTTGGGAGGCAAAGGTGGGCAGATCTCTGTGAGTTTAAGGTTACAAATTGAGTCCAGGACAGAGCCCTGTTACACAGAGAAACCCTATCTCAAAAAACCAAAACCAAAAACAAACAAAAAATCATGTATTTGCTTGAGGGCTGGAGAAGTGGCTCAGTGGTTAAGGATACATACTGTTTTTACAAAAGACTGGAGTTCAATTTTCAGCACTCACATCAAGGACCTCATAACTGCCTAGAAGTCTAGCTTTATGGAGTCAATACCTCTCAGACCTTCTTGGGCACATACACAGATAACATAACATACATACATACATACATCCTTGGACACATACACAGATACACATACACACATAGGTACACATATACATACGTACATACAGTAAATAAGCAAATTTATTTTAGGAGGATTTGTTTGTTTATTTATTTGTTTGTTTATTTTGGTTTTTCGAGACAAGAGTTTCTCTGTGTAGCCTTGGCCATCCTGGACTCACTTTGTAGACCAGGCTGGCCTCGAACTCACAGCGATACGCCTGCCTCTGCCTCCCGAGTGCTGGGATTAAAGGCGTGCGCCACCATTTAGGAGGATTTATTTACTTCATGTATATGATGAATATTTTGCCTGCATGTATATTTGTGCACCACATATATGTCTGGTGCTTAAGTAGGCCAGAAGAGGGGTTAGAAGTCCCTGGAATTAGAGTTACTGGTGGTTGTGAGCCACCGAGGGTGCTGGAAATCAAACCTGGGTCCTTTGCAAGAGCTCTGAGTGCTCTTAACCACTGAGCCCATGTCTTTATTCTAAATAATTTTTATCTAAAGAGAATGTAATCTCTTTCTTATATCTAGTGTTCTTAGGTAACATTTAGGCCAGCACTTTATAGTATGTTTAATAATGTGCTAATTACAATCTCCTAAGGTTTCTATATAGGAAATACCTTATTTATTAGGAAAATTTTGAACTTGAGGGTTTTTTGTTTTGGGGTTTGTTTGTTTGGTTGGTTGGTTCTATTCAAGACAGGGTTTCTCTGTGTAGGTTTGGCTGTCCTAGATTCGCTTTGTAAAACCAGGTTGGCCTTGAATTTACAGAGATCCACCTGCTTCTGCCTCCCTGAGTGCTGGGATTAAAGGCTTCTCTAACAGTTTGTTTTGTGGTAACCAAGCGCCCTGCTGAGCTTGAGTTTATTTTTGAGTCCTTTTTCAAGGACTTTAGTGTGGTAATAAAGATGTTGGGCAGGGCTGGAGAGGTGGCTCAGAGGTTGAGAGCACTGTCTGCTCTTCCAGAAGTCTTGAGTTAAGTCTCAGCAACCACATGGTGGCTCATAACCATCTATAAGAGATTTGGTGCCCTCTTTTGGTGGGCAGGTACATATGCAGACAGAACATTATGTACATAATAAATCTTAAGAGAGAATGGGGGGCAGAGGGAGGAGTAGGTATGTTAGGCAACAGGGGCCAATTTTCAAATGCTAGCACTGACAATGTGTGTGTGTACTTTAGTGGATGTGTGTATACTACATTTAAGGGCATTGGATCCCCCGGAACTAGAGTTAAATATATGGTTGTAAGCTTGGATATAGTTGTTGGGAACTGATCTGCAAGAGTAACAAGTTAAGGACAGGCAGTGGAGGCTCTTACCCTTAATCCCAACAATCAGGAGGCAGAAGCAAGCAGATCTGTGAGTTCAAGGCCAGCCTGGTCTACTGAGTAAGATCCAGGACAACCAAGGCTACTCAGAGAAACCCTGTCTTGAATAAAACCAGAGAGAAACAAGCAGCTGTTTTAAAGTATTTTGCTAGTTTAAAAGAATGCACTTATTCCCGGGTGGTGGTGGTGGTGGCACACACCTTTAATCCTAGTACTTGGGAGGCAGAGGCAGGTGAATTGCTGTGAGTTCAAGGCCAGCCTGGTCTACAAAGTGAGTCCAGGACAATCAAGGCTACACAGAGAAACCCTGTCTCTACAAAAAAAAAAAAAAAAAAAGTGCACTTGTTATTTTTTTTTTGTGGCACCTTTGAATCCTGTTCACATCTATCTGCTCTCAACCAGGGCCTTTCTGTATATTGCAGGTATGCCTAACCACATCCACATGGGAGCCGGACCTCCACCTCAGTTTAACCGGATGGAAGAAATGGTACAGAAATGGGAAGGAGGAGGGCTGGGGCTCTGTGCCTTGGTGTCAGAGAATGCATGATGCCCTGATTCAGCTTCCAGTACTGTCAGAGTGTTGAGAGAGACTCTTACTGTTTAGCTGTGGCTGGCCTGGAGCTGCCTATGTAGACTAGGCTGGCCTTGGACTCAGACAGACAAATCTGTCTGTCTCTGCCTCCCAACTGCTAGTACTAAACATGTGCACCACTGTGCCTGAGACCTCAGTTACAGTGTGGCAAAACACCATGACCAAGGCGGTTTATAAAAAGAAGGAAGGCATTTAATTGGGCTTGCAGTTTCAGATGGTTAGAGGCGAGATAGCAGAGTGAAGACATGGCAACAGGAACATCTGGAAGCTTACTTCTTGACCCAAAAGTAGGAGGCAGAGAGGGCACCTGGAATGGCCCAGGCTTTTGAAATCACAAAACCCACTGGAGTGACTCAGGCCCTTCAGCAAGGCCATACCGCCTAGTCTTTCTCAGACAGTTCTAATTCAGGACAAAGGGTGCAAATGTGGGTCACTCATTCAGACCACCGCTCTTGTGCACTGTTAAAATAAGCTCTTTTGGCTGGGCAGTGGTGGCGCACGCCTTTAATCCCAGCATTGGGAGGCAGAGGCAGGTGGATCTCTGTGAGTTCAAGGCCAGCCTGGTCTACAAAGGGAGTCCAGGACAGTCGGGGGAGGGGGTAGTGGACGACGACAACAACAACAAAAAAGCTCCTTTTACTGTTGGACATGTCCCCTTGTCCTTTAATCCAGGCTTGCCTGGAACTTTGATATAGCTCAAGTGAGCTTCACACTCAATTGTCCTCCTACTTTTGATTTTAGAGTTTTGAGATTACAGGCTAAGGCCACCATGCCAGCCAATATAAGTTCTTGATAGCAGTTTTTCCATTGGCCACTCGTGGGTTTTATTTTGTTTGATTTTTTTAATTTGGACCTTAGAAATGTAGAGCATTGAGGTTCAAATGTTGGTGTGTTTCATCAACTTTTCAGTTCATCTTACAAATATTTGTTAAATAATTCTGTGTACCAAGTTTTACAAACCTAAAGCAGGAGAATCACTGTTCTAGACTCTTAACAAATCTCTTTATCTCAGGGTGTCCAGGGTGGTCGAGCTAAACGTTACTCATCCCAGCGGCAGAGACCTGTGCCAGAGCCCCCTGCTCCTCCTGTGCACATCAGCATCATGGAGGGACATTACTATGACCCATGTGAGTTTGTTCTTACTGTTAGGATGCCTTTCTTGTCAGCATAAAGCCTTCCACCTTCTAGTCTCCTTTCTGGCTCACAGTGGTTAGCCACACTATCTATCTATCTATCTATCTATCTATCTATTTATTTATTTATTTATTTATTTTGGTTTTTCAAGACAGGGTTTCTCTAAGTAGCCTTGGCTGTCCTGGACTCGCTTTGTAGACCAGGCTGGCCTCGAACTCACAGCGATCCACCTGCTTCTGCCTCCCGAGTGCTGGGATTAAAGGCGTGTGCCACCACGCCCGGCTTAGCCACACGCTCTAGTTGATGTTTTCTTTGTATGGAAAACTTAGAACCTCAAAGGTCTGCAGGACAGACAGAGTTGCTGATGTGGTCTGAAGGGTCCAGGTTTATAAGAATCTCTATGTCTTACAGTGCAGTTCCAGGGACCAATCTATACCCATGGCGACAGCCCTGCCCCGCTGCCTCCACAGGGCATGATTGTGCAGCCAGAAATGCACCTTCCTCACCCAGGTAAGCTTGCACTCCTCTTTATGCTTATAGTACTCAGGGATCTGCCGTGGTTTCAGATGCTGACCACCCTGGCTGCTTATGCAATAAACTCAATCTTAAGTCCCATTTTTAAGGATTGCAGTCTAGCCTGTTGTGCTCAGTGGTCCAAGTTTACCATTCTAAGATAAGTCACATACTCCTTTACAGTTTCTTTTGCTTTCCTTTTTTGCCCAGGTTTACATCCACATCAGTCACCAGCACCTCTGCCCAATCCAGGTCTCTACCCACCACCAGTGTCCATGTCTCCAGGACAACCACCACCCCAACAGTTGCTTGCTCCTACTTACTTTTCTGCTCCGGGTGTCATGAATTTTGGTAACCCCAATTACCCTTACGCTCCAGGAGCACTGCCTCCGCCTCCGCCTCCTCATCTGTATTCTAACACACAGGTAAGATGCCTGGTTTTTCTAGGTTTACATCCTTTAAATCACACAGGAGGGAACGTTAAAAGAATTTTGTAAGAGAATTTCAATGTCTTTGATTCTCCTTTGTGGCACTAGGATGCCTCTTGGTGGTCAGGAACTGGATATGCAGCTTATGTAATGTCTATCATTGCTGATTTTCAGGGTATTTCTTTGTTGGTGTTTTTTTTTTTTTTCTTTTCTTTTTTTAAAATTTGATACAGAGTATGTCACTGTGTAGCACTCAATGGCTTGGAACTAGTTATATACACCAGTCTGGCCTCAAATTCACAGAGACCCACCGCTTGTGCCTCCTGAGTGCTGGGATTAAAGGCCTGCACCACCAAGTGTGGTCTTGTTTTTTGTTCTTTTGAGGTAGGTCTCACCGTAGCCCTGTTTGGCTGAAATATATGATCCTCAGCCTCTGATGCCCAGGTACTTGGGAAAACCATGCTTGGCTTTCTCTTCGGTTTCTTTAAGGATTAGTGTCTTACGGTATATCATGGGTGTCCCCATGTGTTATCTGTTCAACTGTACAAAGGACTATGTTCTCCTGGACAACACGTCGATCCCTGTCCTGAGGGCACTTTATACTGTCTGGCATCTAAGTGTCACCATTCAGCCCAACTCTTACATTTGTCAGTTACTGGAAGGATTGGAGAAAGCTGGACACGACTTTAAAGAAAGGAAACCAGGGACCACAAAGATGGCACCCATGGCCAGCAGCTCACAACTGCCAGTAACTCCAGCTAGAGAGGAGTTTTTACTGGCCTCTGAGGTCACCAGCGCACAGTCACACAGACTGTCTTAGCTGTCTTGTTAAGATGACTCTCGCTGTGAAGCAAGAACAGTAGTATGACCAAAAGCATTTTGTTTGTTTGGGGTTCTTTTCTGGTTTGGGGGTTTTTTTGGTTTGGTCTTTTTGGGGGGGGCGGTGTTGAGACAGGGGTTTGTCTGTGTAGCCTTGGCTATCCTGGACGCGCTTTGTAGATCTGGCTGGCTTTGAACTCAGAGATTCGCCTGCCTCCACCTCCCCGAGTGCTGGGATTAAAGGTGAAAGAGTGCTACTCTGTGGTTTGCTCTTTACAGCTTGTTCAGCCTGTTTTCTTTTTCTTTTTGTCTTCTCTTTTGGTTTTTTGAGACAGGGTGTCATTATGTAGAACACCAGGTGTGTGCCACCACACCCAGCAAGTTCTGAAATCTTTTTTTTGGGGGGGGGGCCATGCGCTGGAGAGATGGCTCAGAGATTAAGAGCACTCTCTGTTCTTCCAAAGTTCCTGAGTTCAATTCCCAGCAACCACATGGTGGCTCACAACCATATATAATGAGATCTGGTGCCCTCTTCTGGCAGGCAAGGCACACATTCAGGCAGAATATTTTATATGTAATAAATAAATAAATCTTTTTAAAAAAATTTTTGTTTTTCAGTGCTTTTTGTTTTTGCAGTTGGTTAATGTTGCTCATAATTTGGGTTAATTCTTAACTTTTTTTCCTCCTGGTTGTGGGGTCCTAGGCTCCATCACAGGTGTATGGAGGAGTGACCTACTATAACCCTGCCCAGCAGCAGGTGCAGCCAAAGCCCTCCCCACCCCGGAGGACTCCCCAGCCAGTCTCTATCAAGCCTCCTCCACCTGAGGTATGGCCACTCCCACACTCTGAGCATGTGGGCTTTGCTTTCTCCAGAGGGTTTCTCTTCTTCCTTTTAGGGTGTGTTTCTATGGAAATCTTTATGTATGACATGATAGCAAATTCTAACTTTATCATTTCAGGTTGTAAGCAGGGGTTCCAGTTAATATGCATTTTTGAATATTTCAAATATAACATCATGTGAAAGTAAGTACCCCAGTGTACTGTGACTCTTAGTCTAAAACTAATACTTTTTTTTTTTTTAGATATTTATTTATTTATTATGTATATGAGTATGCTGTCTTCATGCACACCAGAAGAGGGCGTTGGATCATATTACAGATGGTTATGAGCCACCATGTGGTTGCTTGGAATTGAACTCAGGACCTCTGGAAGAGCAGCCAATGCTTTTAGCTGCTGAGCCATCTCTCCAGCCCCCTAATGCTCTTTGTTTGTTTGTTTTGAGACAGTGTTTCTCTATGTAGCCTTGCCTGTCCTGGACTTGCCACCTGGACCAGGCTGGCCTTGAACTCATAAAGATCCACCTGCCTTTGCCTCCCGGTGAGTGCTGGGATTAAAGGTGTACGCCACCATACCCAGTTCACAATGAAATTTTTTAAAGATTTATTTATTAGGCCGGGTATGGTGATGAATGCCTATAATCCTAGCACTCAGGAGGCAGAGGCAGGCAGGTCGTCGTGAGCTTGAGGCCAATCTGGTTTACAAATTGAGTCTAGGATAGCCAAGGCTACACAGAGAGACCCTGACCTGGGAGTAGGGGGGTAAAAAAAAAAAGATTTCTTTATTACATATACAGTGTTCTGCCTACATGTACACCTGTACACCACCAGAGAATACCAGATCTCATTATAGATGGTTGTGAGCCACCATCTGGTTGCTGGGAATTGAACTCTAATTAATGCTGTGCACTATAGTCATTGGATATCTCAGGGATCTTGTTCTATGAATGTATTGGCAGAATTGAAGAGAAACCATCCTTACCTTCAGAGTATCATTTGGGAAACTGCAGAATAAAAATACAGGAACCCAACCTAAACTAGATTAAGAAAAGGAGGAAAAATCTGAATTTAATTTGTTACAACCAAAAAAGCCAGTTCTAAAGGTTTTAGAAGAGGGTGGCTATGGGGTTGCTTCCTGGCTTTGGGTCGTGTGTGTTTTGTTAGGAGGTTAGATCTCTCTGTATAGCCCAAGCCGGCCTCAAGCTTTGCATGTTCCTGCCTCCACCTCCTGAGTGCTGCGATTACAGGCGTGGGCTGCCACACCTGACTCTGGGGTGTTTTTATTGCTCTTGTTTTGTGGTCATTAAAGCACCTTATTTAGAAGCTTAGGGTGTAGCATGTTCAAGGTCTTAGGCTTGATCTGTGGTGCCAAATAAACCGTATTATTTAGAAATGTGGCCCTTGAGAAGGCTTATATACATACTCAGAGGCCCACTGACACACACCTTCTCTTTTAACTCTCAGTAGATCAGGCGAGGTGGACGCTTGGGAGAGAAGGACAACTGGCTGTCTACTACTTGAGGGCTTCAGAGGTGCGGGTGGCCTGCACACAGCTGCAAGATGAGAGGCCCTCTTCTCTGCTAGAAAGAGAAGACACAGGAGGCACCTTCCACCTTCACTTCGCTTGAGCTGCCTGGACTCAGGAGCAGAAACTGGACAACCCAGGCTTCAGAGTCTAAATTCAGAAGCTTGCATCTCACTGTTCTTTACTCTCTCCCCAGAAATTCAAGTGTCTCCTGCTCCCAGGGGTTCCTTCCTGCTTGTTTGTTTGAATGTTCATTAATATTCTTAAGTTTTTTCTCCTTTTCCCTGCTCTGCCCCTTGACTTTACATGGAACAAGTTCATTTTAGTTTACTAGCCTTTCTGGGTTCTTTTTTGACTCCTCCCTTAATCCCACCTAATTGAGAATATATCAACCAAGTGTAAAAATAGCTGGACTTTTCCTTGTGATTGGTCTTTATTAGTCTCTTAACTCCTCGTAACCCTGTGGAAGCTATCTGCACGCAGCATCCCACTGTAGAGAGAGCTCAGAGTGGGCGAGTAGGAGCCCTTGTTTGGGGTGTAGGTCTTATAAATCTGAGCCTCCATCAGTACCTCTAGTCTGACCACTTCAGTCCTCCACTGAGTCAGTATCTGCTGGGAGGGGAGAGGACAAACTGGATGCTTTTGTGAGGAGGGAGGATGGAGTGAGGGCCTCTGCACAATTAAGGGATGCATGGTGAGTCCTCAGGTAAGTGGAACTAGTGGGCCCTGCTCCTTTCCTTCATAGCCCTCCTCCTCCATCCCCCTCCCAGGTGCTGTGGACCAATGCATCTCTAGAGACAGGTACTATCCAGCAGTCCGTCTGCCGTGTCTTTTGCAGTTCTTCTCCATGCCTTCCCTGCTGCAAGTGTTTTTAGATGTTCCTGCATTACTTTCCCCAAATTCTGCTCCTGTGCTTGCAAACAGAGGGTAACTGAGAGTACCTGGGCTTCAGTCCTAAGGGAGCAAGTCGCCTTCTGGGCAAAGGCTCTCCCCCCTGCCCGCCCTCTGCACAGCGCCACGCCACATCCCCATGCCTCTGTGGAGCACGATGCCTGCCAGGCAGGGTTCCTACAGCACCCGAGGGAAAGGTGGTAGCTGTCTCTCCCCAGTAATGTCACTGTTTTTATTCTTCCCTCCTACAGCTGGCCTAACCAGAGTCGGGGTGGGGGGTAACCCCCAAGGAGGAAATAACCAAGAGGTTCTTCCAGGGGTAGCTGGTGGTTGTGCCTTTTATAGGCTTCCCTTTGCCTTAACCCTGAAGATATCTCAAGCCTGTGGGCGATGTGCCCAGATTCCCAGACCTTAAGACACTGTGACAGTTGTCTGTTGGTCCACTGTGTTTACTGCAAAGATTTCACCACGTGTGTTGTTTTTGTTATTGTTTTAAAGGGTGCATATTTGTGATCAGCATTGTGACTTGGAGATAATAAAATTTAGACTATAGACTTGACTCTTGCCAGTTATTATGTGTGATTTGGGAGGGAAGAAAGAAACTCTAAATTTCACTATAGAATTACAATGGTAATTTGAGCCAGCTCAGACTGGTAAAATGGAAGGGCAGAGAAGTAAGGAGCCCCCATGAGGCCCAAAGTTGGTATGTACTCTCCAACAGTTTCTCGTCCTACTTCCCGTTTTTGTTGTTTATTTTTGCTTTTCAGACCGGGGGCTCATGTAGCTCAGCTTGGTCTCTTAACTCACCTGGTAGCTGAGGATACCCTTCACTTTCTGACCCTCTCGCTGCCACTTCCAGGTGCTAGAACTTCAGGTGTGCACTGCCACACACAATTTCTGACAGCTTTTTAAATTATTATTTTATATATTTAATTTGGTTTTTTGAGGCCCTGTCTCACTGTGTGCCCCTGGCTGTCCTGAAACTTACAGAGGTCCCCCTGCCTCTGCCTCCCGAGTGCTGGGTTTAAAAACGTGCAGCACCCCTAGCTGTAGATAGCCGTCTTTCTTGGGAAGTAAATATAGCACTGCAATGCCAAGGCCCGTAGTCTGAAGGACAGCTACCAGTCAGTACTGGTAGGATAAGGAGAGTAAAAGAACCAACTTGTTTGTGCTGCCTTTTATTTAAGACTCTGGAACACACAGTAATTGCCAGGTTTTGGGGGGGGGGCGGTTTTAAAGATTTATTTATTATGAATATACTGCTCTTCTGCATGTGCACCTGCAAGCCAGAAGAGGGCATAAGATCATATAATTGATGGTTGTGAGCCACCATGTGGTTGCTGGGAATTGAACTCCGGTCCTCTGGAAGAGCAGTGCTCTCAACCTCGAGCCATCTCTCTAGCCCTTTGTTTTTTGTTTTGTTTTGTTTCCAGACAGGGTCTCTCTGTGTTATCTTGCTGTCTGGACTCACTTTGTAGACCAGGCTGGCCTCAAACTCAGTGATCCTCCTGCCTCTGCCTCCTGAGTGCTGGGATTAAAGGCATGTGCCACCACGCCCAGCTGTAATTCCCAGTTTTGAATTAACTTTTGTTGGGTGGAATTTTACAACTATTATATAAGGTCACCCCTGCTATGAAAGACCATTGTGTATTATGGAACTGGAAACATTCTTGCCTTTACCTTGGGACATCTTCCCTCTGTCCCACAAGGTGATGGATAACTCTAGACCTGGTCTCCCTGGTCATACAAAGAATGACCTATATCGTGGGTGGGTTACTGGCAGGAGAAAGGAATGTTGGGATGGCTTCCTTCTTGACCCTGCCTCTTTGCTCAGTCCTGTAGTTAGTTTCCATTGCTCTCTCTTTGTTGCCCTGGTAATCAGCCCAGCAAGAAAAAACTCAAGCTCAGCAAAGGCCTCAGGTTCTCTCTGCCCTCCCAGCCTGCCCCTTGGTGGGCAGAGATAATGGGAGTTTAACAGGCAGATAGATTACTGCCTTAGGTAGCCCGGTCCAATAACTTTGCAGAAGCCCATGGGCTGGCTGGGCAGGCTCAGTTAAGCTTGTTGGCCTCTATTTCCTGAGTTAAGTAATTGAAACCACCTTACCTTTCTCTTGTTTTTCTCATGGTAATGCACATGTCCTATCAGCTTTCTCCTGTGAGTCAGTGCATGGACCTACCTGTAGGTAACAGCAAGGGTTTGCAGTTGGCAGATCATCTTGACACCTGCAGTTGACCTAGAGCAATGATTTTCTTTTTTGGGAGTGTGGGGTGTGGTGTGGTTTGTGAGACAGGGTTTCTCTGTGTAGCCCTGGCTGTCCTGGACTCGCTTTGTAGGCCAGGCTGGCCTCGAACTCACGGCAATCCACCTGCCTCTGTCTCCCAAATGCTGGATTAAAGGCGTGTGCCAGCCACGCCTGGCTTAGAGCAGTGATTTTCAATGATGGCTCTTTGAATCACCTGGGAGCTTTTTAAACTATCAAAAGCCCTGGGTCTGCCACAGAGGATTCATAATTGACCTAGTGTGTGACCCCGGCATTAGCAATTCTGAAAAGCTCCCATGGGGTTCCAGCCTGTAGCCAGAGTGGAAACCACTGCGGCTCCCGGAGGACCACAGCTTAATGCTGCCTTTGCCTCTGATGCAAGGTCCTGAAGTTAGTGACTGCCAACTTTCTATAACTGGAAAGGTCTGGGGTCCTGTTCCCCAAGCCTTTACTTTCTGGACACCCTTTGGTCCCATTTATTTTCCAGCCTCTACACCCTTTGCACTCCTCAATTTTTTACCCTTCCTAACTGACAATCCCAAATCCTGCCCAGAGAGGTTACCAAGGCAACCAGCTTAATCTGGTAACTGTGGCATGTGCAGAAAAGAGGCCCTCCCCTCTTCTTATGTGGTTCCTCAAAGGTTACCTGGGGAGCTCCACGGCACTCTAGTAATTTCTACTTTCATCCTTAAGAGATAGCACCGAGTGTCCGATGAGGGGAGCTTCCAAGAGAAAAACCTATGCTCAGGCCTAGCTTCTTAGCCAAATCAGAGCTTTTTTTTTTTTTTTTTTTGTTCCCTCTCCAAACCCACAGATGGGTGTGCAGAGCTTTATTTCTGTGAACACACGAATGCATGGCTAGCACACATGGAACTGCGTATGCACAGACAGCAACACAAGTGTAGTACACACCCTGTCAGTTTCACCACTCCCAGCTATTAGCATTCCTGTCTGACCATGCCTGGCTGATGCCCAGTAAACAGGGGTGGGGCTTTGTCCAAGGAGTCCCAGCCCACCAGGAACCTGGTGCCATTCCCTCACCAATGTATACCTAGCCTGGATATGTTCACATTGTCTCTCTAGCCCCATCCTAGTGGGGTGTATCTTTGGGGACAGAATGCTCTGGCATGGCCATCAGGAGCAAAGGCAATATTTCTCTCATTCCTTGGCTGTATACACTTGACTTTAAGTGTTTGGTGACAACAGTTGGCAGTTTGGAGACTTACCACTCACTCATCACTTCGATCTTGCTTCCTTTTGCTGCCACCCGGACTAAGATACCCTTGTGGTTTGGGTCTCCTCTTTCTGTCTTCTATGTTTTTTCACCCCAATTAGACCTGCCACAACCTGCTGGCCCCTGCCTGGCTCTTCTCTACCTGCCAGTACCTGCCCTAAAGGGCGGCCCTGCACCACCTACCCTATCAGAAAAGGATGTGGGTGCCGCCCCCGGTGCCAATGCCAGTTTACCCAAGACGCCGTCCCAGCTCTTCTCATAGGTGGAAGATAAAGACCAAATAAAATTGTGGGAAAGACGCAAAGAGTTCAGCAGTCTTTTATAAGCCTACATCCATATAGGCATGCTAAGGTGTAGGTCAAAGATCTGCCCTGGCTATTCGAAATGATCGTAAGATACCCAGTAATCGAGAGCTGGGAGTCCTCTCCTTTGGTAAATCTCTCCCCCGCCTTTGCCCTTAGCTTCTGCGACTGTCAGAAACCAAGTCCGAATTATCCCTGTGGTCAGCACCGGCGCCTAAGTTCAAGCCTCGCGCTGCCGGGTGGGGGCGGGCCTAGGCAGGGGAGGGGCGGGGACTGGAGAAGGGGGCGCGGTCTCAATTCTGCCACCTTCCCCGGGGCCAGGAGCGCAGCCGCCGCCGCGTCCTCAGCCTTGCGCTCCGCCCGCTGCCTCCGTCGCCTCTGCCTGGCCCTTGGAGCGCTGAGCCGGGGACACACCGGCCCCTTTGCCTGCCCGCCCTTCGGCCGCAGCCAGCATGGGGGGCCGCTGAGAGCGAGCTCCTCTTCTCTCTGGCACCTCCCCCGGCCACTGGCCACTGGACTCTGGCCAGCGAGGCTCGGCCACCTCTGGCTCATAGTCCGACGCCTGACACGGCCCTCGGCTCTGCTCCTCCGGCTCTGAGCATCGTGTCTCCGCCCCCCCCGCCCGCGCCTGGGACACCTGGGTCCCCCGGCGGCCCCTAGGAGAGGGGCGGGGGGGGCATGAAGCCGCTGGAGAAATTTTTGAAGAAGCAGACGTCGCAGCTGGCGGGGCGAGCGGTGGCGGGAGGTCCCGGTGGGGGTCCGGGTTGCTGCGGAGGGCCTGGAGGGGGTGGGGGTCCTGGCGGGGGCGGTGGTCCAGCCGGGGGACCACGGCCACTGCAGAGGCGTCAGAGCGTGTCTCGCTTGCTGCTCCCAGCTTTCCTCCGAGAGCCACCAACCGAGCCCGGGCTGGAGCCGCCGGCTGAGGAGGAAGGGGGAGAGCCAATAGGGGTCTCTGAGGAGCTGGGCAGCGGGGGGCCCTGTTGGCTGCAGCTAGAGGAGGTGCCCGGGCCTGGGCCGCTGGGGTGCGGGGTACCTCTGCGCTCCCCTTCCTCATACTCCTCAGATGAGCTATCCCCTGGCGAGCCCCTGGCTTCACCGCCCTGGGCCCCCCTGGGCGCCCCGGAGCGACCAGAGCATCTTCTGAACCGGGTTCTAGAGCGCCTGGCTGGAGGGACCACCAGGGACAGCAGCGCCTCAGGTAAGCCTGCCCATCCATCCCCGGAGCAGAGGAGAGGGGGGGTGCCCCCGGTTTCTTTTCTTGTCCTTAGCACCAGTGTAGGGCTGGGGGGAACCCCAAAGTAATGTAGGGAAAATAACGTGGTAATGCCCATCCACCTTAGCGTCATTCTCAGGGAAGAAGCCAAGGCATCTATCTCTCTCCTTAAGCCAACCCACCCACCCCCCACCCCCCACCCCCCGCCCGAGACATTTAAGCCAATCTCCCATGGGCCCTTGTTACTGCTTACTTTCTCCCATCCCCCTAAATTAGGGCCTGACACCCTAAGATGGAAGCTCTCCCCAGCTGAGGTTATGTACTACCCTCCAGACCATATCTGAGGCCTGAAAACGCTCACAGGATTCCCTGGCTGTGTAGAAGCCCCCACCCCCAGACCACAGGCTAGCTCTTTTGGCAGGGCAGTGTGGATAGGCACAGGGCCCAGCTGCCTTTAGGGAAAGTGTCCTCTTTGGGGGGTTGGACTTGAAGGTCTCTAAGGGAAGCTACCAGGAGACTGCAGCATCCAGAAGGATGCATCCAGAAGCATCTAGGCCTCCACAGCTCCCACCCTTCCTATGTCATGCCTCTCAGCACAAGGCCTTTTTTAAAAAAATAATAACCACACCCTGAGAGCCATATTCCCTAAATGATGGTGCCATTTCACCCGCTCCAGCATCCTATTAAAGGGCTCTAAGGAACTTAGGCCTCCCACATTGCTAGTTGGAACTGAGGGAGAAGACATCAGGGGTCTTTAGATCTACCTAGGCACTCCACTAAACCCAGAAGGGTCTTAGGTTTGGGAGCCCAAAGTTGAGACTCTGAAGATGAGGGTGTTACACGTTACTCTCCATCTGGTGCGAGGTGTCCTGGCCTTAGGAATACGGTGTCACCCTCTCCCTTTTTTTTTTTTTTTTTTTTTTTTTTTTCTTTTCCTGATGGTCGGGGTCCTCTCTTGTAGCTTAGGCTGCAGTTGCCCTGGGGAGCTGACACCTTTTGGATTTAATTAGTAAAATATCAGACACACACACACAGCTCTCTTAACCATAACTTCCCGCCTACACTACACACCCTGCGTCTCTATGACACATTCCCCAGGGAGGCTGTGCGTTGGACCAGAGCCTGCCTTGGAAGAAACAGCTGCCAAACTGTAGCCCCCGTATCAGCATCTCCCCCGCTCAGCCCATGCTCCTTTTCCTTTACTCTGGTTTTAACAGTCACACTCTAGTGAGATAAAGATGCTAGGAAGGATGTCAGGCCTCCTTAAGCCTAGTCCTCATCCTTGGAGCTGGGCATAAGGGCTGGGCAGAGGGGGTGGGGGGATCTTCTGCCTGACTTTCAGAACATAGCAAGGAAACAGCAGAACCCGGGCAGAGAGGAAAAGAGGGGCTGTCTTTCCTCTTCTGCTGGGGCACGGTGCCACAGATCGTTCAGTTTTCCCTGGGTTAAGACTCCTGAATTGCCACTCATATAATCTGGCTTGGCAGGCTAAATCCCCAGAGTAACTGGTTTGGGAAACCTCCCAGCTTAACCTGCCACTCCAATATTTCCAATATAAGCCTTGTCCCCAAGCCATTTGGTTTCCTCTCAGGGCTGTGTGGGAAGAGACAAAAGGTTCTCCATACCTAAGCAGAGCCCCTCAGACCCTCGTGGCTACTAGATTCTACCCTGACACCCTGCTTGCTTCTATATTGAGGGGAAAAACAAAAAACAAAAAACAAAACAAAGACTCGGGAATCTAGGTTCTCCTTCTGGCTCAGGACTCAGTTTCTCATTTGTGAAGCAGGAGACATTGAAGTAGAGAATCTGGTGTTCCTTCTCGGCCTCCACCCTCATGGCTGGCTGTGGCAGCAGGGCATGACAAGAGTTGTCAGAAGCCTTGGTTTTGTCCTGGAGCAGTGCCTGGGGACCTGGCCCTAACCTGTCCTGGCGAGGACACCTGGCTCCCTCCCTGTGCCCTGCCTATATCTGTGTGTGTGCCAAGCAACCGTGCCCCACCCCAAGGCTGGCGGCAAGTCAGGGCGACCTTGTACCTGGCTGACTGGCTGAGCCAGGCCCAGACAGGGGTGTGGAGGGGAAAAAGGGTGCTGAGAGGAGCCCCTCCCCTCTCCTTTCCATCATTAACCCTTCCACCTCTGGGCACCCAGAGGACATGGGTTTTCTATTTAAAGACTGAGATAAAGAGATGGCAGTCTGTTCCCCTCTGCCGGTTTTAATGGGGATGGTCCCCACTTGCCCTGTGGAAATGTTTGCAAAGCTATGAGGTAAGGGGTGGTAGGGGACGATGGATACATCTACATCCCTCTGACTGCGACCTCTGCATTTGCCAGTTCTCTGTTGAGGGTCCCCTTTTCAGTGGCTTCTTTTTTCTTCCAAACAGAGCTCTGGGCATGCTGTATTCTCTGACCAACTTCCCACACACTGAAAAGAAGTGTGCACGGCCTTCAAAGGCACCCCTCCACCCCCCCCCACACACACACACCCCGCTTTCCCTCCAGCTGCCTTGGCAGCTGCCAGCCCCACCCCCGCAGCGGCTGCCCAGAACCTTCACACATGTGTGTGTGCGCGTGTGCAGAGCATGACGGGGCAGGTGGCCAGGGGCTCCAGCCTTACTAAAGAGGCAAGAAATGAGGGTGCAGGGTTTCTAGTCGGGCTCTAGAAGCCGCACACCCCCCCCTGTGACATCTGTGACACCCCATTGATCTCCACAGATGTCCTGCTTGACGACATCGTCCTCACCCACTCCCTCTTCCTGCCAACAGAAAAGTTTCTACAAGAATTACATCAGTAATATCCTTTTATGGAGTGGATAAAAGGGCAGACCAGGAGGGGGCCCATTCTTTCTACCCTTATAAACTACACCCCAGCCCTAACCCTCCCTTAGAGGCCACGTCCAGCTTTTTGTCTCACCAGCTGTGTGACCTTGGGCCGATGACATTCTACAGTAAAATGGAGATAAATAGACCCTCTGCTCTGGGCTGTGGTGAGGACCAGCCTCGCTGCAGGTGTGGAAGACACCTCTACAGCATAAGGTATGGGCTGGTCCTAGGTGGGGAAGCTGTCAGCACTAATTGAAGTGTCACCCACGTGAACACATGAAAGGCGTTACGGGCCTGTTAAGGGGACCCACTGAGAATCCTTGCTCTAAGCTTGGTGGTGGTGGCATAGCCAGCACTCAGGAAACAGAGACAGGTGGATCTCTGAGTTTGAGGACAGCTCTAAACATAGGGTCTGGGGCGGGCATGGTGGCGCACGCCTTTAACCACAACACTTGGGAGGCAGAGGCACATCAATTTCTGTGAGTTCTCAAGGCTAGCCTGATCTACAGAGAGAGTCCAGACCAACCAAGGTTACACAGAGAAACTCTGCCTTGAAAAACCACCACCACCAACAACAACCAAAAAAAAAAAAAAAAAAAAAAAAAACCATAGGGTCTGGTGTCAGCATTAGGTCTTGGCTGTGTTTCAGTGGGGTCCGCTGGAGATGAGCTACTGCTGGCCTATTTATTGAGTCTCTTGGCAATATCCATTCACATTGCTTGATTCTTTGTTTGCTTTTGCTTTTTGAGACAGATCTCACTGTGTAACCCTGGGTGGTTTGGAACTTCTTATGTAGACCAGGCTATCAATGACTTGTGGTGGGCCTCCCAGAGTGCTGGGATTACAGGAATGCACCCGCCATGCCTGGCTTCATTGAATTCATAGAACTGAATTCATAGAACCTAATTGTAAATGCCAGGATGCCAGGTCCTTTTTTTTTTTTTTTAAGACAGGGTTTGTGTGTGTGTGTGTGTGTGTGTGTATCCTTGGCTGTCATGAACTTGCTGTGTGTGTGTGTGTGCGCGTGCGTGTGTGTGTGTGTGTGTGTGTGTGTGTGTGTGTGTGTGTGTGTAGCCTTGGCTGTCATGGACTTGCTCTGTGTGTGTGTGTGTAGCCTTGGCTGTCATGGACTTGCTGTGTGTGTGTGTGTGCGCGTGTGTGTGTGCGTGTGTGTGTGTGTGTGTGTGTGTGTGTAGCCTTGGCTGTCATGGACTTGCTCTGTGTGTGTGTGTGTAGCCTTGGCTGTCATGGACTTGCTCTGTGTGTATGTGTGTGTGGAGGGGGGCCTTGGCTGTCATGGACTTGCTTTGTAGACCAGGCTGGCCTCAAACTCACAGTGAGTGATCTGCCTGCCTCTGCCTCCCGAGTGCTGGGATTAAAGGCGTGCGCCACCACGCCTGGCTTGGCAGTATTCTTAAGTGAACCTCTGTAACAGGCAAGAGCTGAGCTGAACGTGGTCAAATTGAAGCCTTTACTATTTGTACTCCGAAAAAAAAAAAAAAATGGCTGGTATGTGTGAGGGTCTTGGCTCCGGGGCCCTGAAAGCCTTCTTTCCTTTTGGTACCCAGGCCCAGAATATTTATCTTTGGGGGCAGTCCGCCTTTGCCAATGTCCTTGGCAATCCAGAACTTTTACTTAACTTAGCGGTCAGCTTTGTTCAGTCGAGGAATGTGGAGGGTCCAGAGGGGCTGGGCCGGAAGCAAGCCTGTCTAGCCCTGCTCCTCCACTTCTTGGATACCTACCAAGGACTGCTGCAAGAGGAAGAAGGGGCCGGCCACATCATCAAGGTGGGCCTGGGGAGGAAGGCGTGGGTGAGCTGGCTCTCTGCTGGCTCTTCAAGGGGTCCCTTTGAAGGCTTCACACTCCTCATGCAGAAGGGGCCGGCCACATCATCAAGGTGGGCCTGGGGAGGAAGGCGTGGGTGAGCTGGCTCTCTGCTGGCTCTTCAAGGGGTCCCTTTGAAGGATTCACACTCCTCATGCAGAAGGGGCCGGCCACATCATCAAGGTGGGCCTGGGGAGGAAGGCGTGGGTGAGCTGGCTCTCTGCTGGCTCTTCAAGGGGTCCCTTTGAAGGATTCACACTCCTCATGCAGAAGGGGCCGGCCACATCATCAAGGTGGGCCTGGGGAGGAAGGCGTGGGTGAGCTGGCTCTCTGCTGGCTCTTCAAGGGGTCCCTTTGAAGGATTCACACTCCTCAAGCTGGCTCCCTAGAAGCAAAAGATGCCAGTGGTCTTTGCCCTGTGCCATCCCTGAGTGCTTGAGGCACGGGGCTCCTGCCTTGGCCCTTATAAGTGAGCGGTCCTTGGGATGAGAAGTCTGCCGGCATCTCATGCTTTGCCCTCTCCCTAGGAGCTGTATCTACTGATTATGAAGGATGACTCCCTTTACCAAGACCTTCGAGAGGATACCCTGAGGCTGCATCAGCTGGTGGAGACAGTGGAGCTAAAGTGAGGGGGGAAAGGGGACCCCGCGGGTTCCTCTCTTCCGGGGGGCAGCCTCTGGTCTTGTGGCTTCAACGTGTTAGTTGTTTGTTTGCTTGCTTCTTAAAGATGTTTGTTTATTAATCTACTTTTGTTGACATTGCCTGCACTTAGAGCTGTGTGCCACCGGCATGCTTGGGTGCACTGAGGACAGGAGAGGGCATTGGGTCCCCAGGGACTTGAGTTGTAGATGGCTGTGAGCTACCCTGTGGGTGCTGGAAACAGAAATTGGGTCCTTTGCAAGAACAACCAGGACTCTTAAAGCACTCAGCCATCTCTGCAGCCCCTTCAGCCCTTCAATATGGCCCCTTTTCCTTACTGGAGATTAATACAGAAGCACAGAATACTGTCTCTAATCCAGTCTTTAGCTAACTCTCAACTTACTGTGTGGTCCAAGATGGCTTCTACCAGAAATCTTCCTGTCTCCAAGTGGGCCTGTGCCACCAGGCTCAGCTCCAGGCTCTTTTAGATTTTGGTCCATTTTCCCATCACTTTGCCCTATTAAGTTGGTAATATTCTGGCAGATATTTAAGAACCTGTGTTTTGCGAGAAAGATCCCCGGCTTATACCTCTGATTCCCGTAGTGTAAATTCTCTCACCATGATTGGTTTTGAGCTACTGACGTGATGTCATGGGAAGAGAGAAAAGAGCTGCAGTAGTAGTTACATGGTATTTCCAGCACGTTGTCACATATGCATAAATAGGTGGTCGCATGGGCAATCTAAAACTTAGTTAAAAGAACTTAAATACTTTTTATTTCTTTTTGGTTTTTCAAGACAGGGTTTCTCTGTGTAGCAGCCCTGACTGTCTTGGTGTCCTGGAACTTACTCTGTAGACTAGGCTGGCCTCGAACTCACAGAGACCCACCTGCTTCTGCCTCCCGAGTGCTGGGATTACAGGTGTGTGCCAGCACGCCCAGCTTGCTTTCTTATTTATTTGTTTATGAGGCAGAGTCCTTGAAACTTGCAGCAGTCTTTCTACGTTTGCCTCCCAAAATGGGATTATAATGCCTGCTTTGAAATTGTCTTGTTTTTGTTTTTGTATTTCTGAAACAGAGTTTCTTTGTGTATCCCTGACTGTCTTGGAACTAAGTCTGTAGTCCAGGCTGGCCTCAAACTTACAGAGATATACATGCCTCTGCCTTCCAAGTGCTGGAATTAAAGATGTGCGCCACCAGCAACTGGCAATACTGTCTTTTTGATAATAATGTATTTGACCTTAAATTTACGAAATGTGTGTATAAACAAACACACAGTTTCCTTCCTTTCTTTCTTTCTTTCTTTTTCTTTTTTCTTTTCTTTGTTTTGGTTTTCAGTTTTTCAAGACAGAGTTTCTTTGTGTAGTGTTGGCTCTCTTGGACTCACTTTGTAGACCAGGCTGGCCTCATACTCACAGAGATCCACCTACCTCTGCCACTCAAGTGCTGGGATCAAAGGTGTGCGTCACCACGTCCAGCGGAACACACATACTTAGTGGCTGCCCTTAAAACTCAGTTAACAAGGCTAGAGAGATGGCTCAGAAGTTAAGAGCACTGGCTGCTCTTCCAAAGGTCCTGAGTTCAATTCCCAGCAGCCATATGATGGCTCACCACCATCTATGAGATTGGTGCCCTCTTCTGGTGTGTAGACCAGAACACTGTATACTCAATCAACAAATAAACCATTAAAAAAAAAAAAAAAAAAAACAACTCAGTTAACAGTGGCTGCAGAGATGGCTCTGTGGTTAAGAGCACTTGTTGCTGTCCCAGACGACCCAGGTTTGATTCTTAGCACCACATGACAGCTCCCAGTCATCTATAACTCCAATTCCAAAGCATCTGATGCCCTCTACTATATTCAAAGTCTAGTGCTTGCTTGTTTAAAACATCCATACATGAGCCGGGCGTGGTGGCGCATGCCTTTAATCCCAGCACTCGGGAGGCAGAGGCAGGTGGATCGCTGTGAGTTCAAGGCCAGCCTGGTCTACAAAGTGAGTCCAGGATGGCCAAGGCTACACAGAGAAACCCTGTCTCGAAAAACCAAAAAACAAAAAAAAAAAAAAAAAAAAAAACAAAAACAAAAACAAAAAAAACCAAAAAAATACAAACAAATCTTACAAATATGTATCAGGGCCTAGAGAGCTGGCTGAGCGGTTAAGAGCACTGATTTCTTTTCTAAAGGACCCGGGTTCAATTCCCCAGCACCCACATGGCAGCTCACAACTGTCTGTAACTCCCAAGATCTGACACCCTCACACAGACACACATGCAGGTAAAACACCAATGCACATAAAATAAAAATAAATTATTAAAAAATATATGTATCAGTGAGTAGCTGGGCATGGGAGCACGTGATCCGAGATATTCAGGGGGCTAGAGCAGAAGACGCAACAGTTCAAGGCCAGCTTGGACCACTTAGTGATGCCATGTCTCAAGATTAAAAAATAATAAATAAATAAAAATAAAGTAAGGGCTTGGAATACAGCTCGGTGGTGGATTGCTTGTCTAATAATTAGTGTGAGGTCCTGGGTCTAATCCCTCAGGAGTGCCAAAACAAACAAACAGTTGGCAAAATTCCCCCCAAATCGCATTCACTGAGGTGAGAACAGGAGTACATTTACTCATCTCTTAGTTTTCTCCTCTGTTCCTGCTGCTGCAGGATTCACTGACTCTCACCAGGACCGTTGCCACAGCCAGTTCAGGACTTGAGCCTCTGACCTTGCCTCTTTCTCCCTTCTCTCTCCTGACACCCAAGAAAATGTCCAGACTTTTGATGCCTTCCCCATCCTGTTCCCAAAGCATCCGAGTTCCCTGATGTCTCCAAGCTAAATACCACAGCACAGCACCAGCACCCTCCCCTTTCTGCCGGCTGCTGATCTTTCTCATCTCCTCTCATATACATTCCCCCTTCACCTATCACCCTGGCAACTTCTGTGCATTCCTGCTTTTTCTTCCCATGATCCTCCAAGACCCCGGGTCAAATGCCATCTCTTCCATGGAAACATCTCAGATGTCCCCCTTTCAGAAAGAGAGTTTCTTCCTCCCCACACCACATAACATCACCCTCCTGTACCTTCGTCATCTCACCAACACTCCCTGGTTGGTGTTAGAAGCAACGGCATGCATGCCTGTCTCCTTCCCAGACTGTGAAATCCTTGTTGGCAAAATCCAGACAGGCATCTCATGTCCTACTAGCTACTGTGTGAAGAAGTGTGTGCTAGAACCTGAAGGATGAAAAATACTCAGGGAAAAAAAATTAGTCTCGTTCCTCAAAAGCTGTCAATCTGGTAGAAAAGATGACGTGAACATAAACAGTATCGTCCCATTATTTTTTTTAAAGATTTATTTATTTATTATTATGTATACAGTGCTCTGCCTGCATGTACATCTGCAGGCAGAGGAGGACATCAGATCACATTATAGATGGTTGTGAGCCACGATGTGGTTGCTGGGAATTGAACTCATGACCTCTGGAAGACCAGGCAGTGCTCTTAACCACTGAGCCATCTCTCCAGCCCCCGTTCTATTGTTTTACATCTTTTTTTTTTTTTTTTTTTTTTTAGCTTTTTCGAGACAGGGTTTCTCTGTGTAGCTTTTGGCTGTCCTGGACTCGCTTTGTAGACCAGGCTGGCCTCGAACTCACAGTGATCCACCTGCCTCTGCCTCCCGAGTGCTGGGATTAAAGGCATGCGCCACCACGCCTGGCTGTTGTTTTACATCTTTTAAGATGGGAGAGGGATCTTTTTTCATGGGTGGGTAGACCAGAGAAGAGCCTCTGAAAGAGGTGGCATTTGATTTGGGTCACTTGGACAATTGTCCTATGCTAGTCCCTGTCCCATCTCTGCTTAGTGTTCCTGCCTGGTGCCTCCATAGGCCTGGCAGGGCTTGCTGATACCTGGCTGTGTTCATGCCAGGATTCCGGAAGAGAGCCAGCCACCCAGCAAGCAGGTTAAGCCTCTCTTCCGCCACTTCCGCCGGATAGATTCCTGTCTGCAGACCCGAGTGGCATTCCGGGGCTCCGATGAGAGTGAGTGTGGCCATTAGGAAGAGCAAAGCTTCTGGGGGTGTCTCAGGGAGGTGGATCGGGTCCCTGGGCCTTCTGCACCCGCAGTGGAGTCTTCCCGGCCCCTTTCATAGTGTCTTTCCCTATCTCTGTACAGTCTTCTGCCGCGTCTACATGCCTGACCACTCTTACGTGACCATACGCAGCCGCCTCTCAGCTTCAGTGCAGGACATTCTGGGCTCTGTGACGGAGAAGCTGCAGTATTCGGAGGAGCCCGCAGAGCGTGAGGATGCTCTCATCCTGGTAGCTGTTGCTTCCTCTGGAGGTGAGCAGGGGTAAAGGCTGAATTCTAGGTTCCTGATACTCAAAAGTGTCATCCTGGGTCCAGCCTTGGTGAGTACATCGGCCCGAGAGACCCTACCCCAAAGCTACAGGATTAGAATCTGCATTTGGACCAGACTCCCTGCCCACCCCAGGGGATTCCTGTGTACATTAAATTTGGGACACAGTGGTTTAGAACCACTGGGTTCTGGCCTGGGTGTTGCCTAATACCCACATAGAGATTGTGTTCTGGTTCCTCACACACCTCTCCCCAGCATCTTAATATGCTCCATTTGTGTGTGTGTGTGTGTGTGTGTGTGTGTGTGTGTAACATCTTATGTGTAAGTGCAGAGCCCAGGCTGGTCTAGAATTTGCAGTCTCCTCTGACTCAGCCTCCATGGTGCTAGGGTTTCAGGCATGCAGGCGGCACACTCACCTTAGCCTTATTTTCCATAAAGAAAAAGTAACCCAGGCTGTCCGATGCCATAGGAACGAGTGGATGGGAGATGAGCTACAGATGGGGTAGAGTCTATACATGCAAAAGAAGTCATTTGAGAAATTTCAGATAAATATGGTATAAGCTGGTGACTGTGTGAGTCCCACCAGTCTAGGATGTGTCAGCACTGTGTTGTATGTGGGTTTCCGGATGGGACCGGTGACAGTGAGTGGCTCAGGTATGTGATGGGTATGGGTGGCCGAAGCTGAACATCCTGTTCCTCTGCAGAGAAGGTCCTCCTCCAGCCAACAGAGGACTGTGTTTTCACCACGCTGGGCATCAACAGCCACCTATTTGCCTGTACCCGGGACAGCTATGAGGCCCTAGTAAGAACTCCTTCACCTGTCTTGGCTGGTAATGGGAGCTGGGGGGTGGGGGGCATGCTGAGTCTCTCACCCTACCATAGGGTGCTAAGCTCCTCTGATCCCACCTGCTACCAGGTACCCCTTCCTGAGGAGATCCAGGTCTCCCCTGGAGACACAGAGATTCACCGGGTAGAGCCTGAAGATGTTGCCAACCATCTCACTGCCTTCCACTGGGAGCTGTTCCGATGTGTGCATGAGGTGGGGCTGGTGCTCCTGCTGGCCAGGGGGTGTGGCAGGGAACGTGCTAGTGGGAGTCAGCTTTTGCGGCAGACAGCCCTAGTTAGAAGACTCACCTGCAGGAAACAAGTGGGCAATGCCAGCCGTAACTTCTGCAGGCCTCTGTCTGCAGGGAGTGGTGGCGCACTCCTTTAATCCCAGCACTCGGGAGGCAGAGGCAAGAGGATCTCTGTGAGTTTGAGGCCAGCCTGGTCTACAAAGAGAGTTCCAGGATGACCAGGGCTACACAGAGAAACCCTGTCTCAAAAAAACAAACAAAGAAAAAGAATTCATGTCAGGATTCCTAGGGCTGTTTCCTATTAAGCCGAGGGTGTGGCTCAATTGGTGAGTGCTTGCCTATAGCATCCAAAAAACCCTGGGTGGAACCTCGTCGCTGAGTGAACCAGGTGGTACCTGCCTGTAGTCTCAGCACCTGGGAAGTGGAGGCAGAAGGGTCCAGGTTATCCTGGGCTACATGATGAGCTGGAGGCCAGCCTGGGATACAGAAAACCCTGTCTCAAAACAGACAAAAAATAGGAAGGCTGGAGGGTTGGCTTAGAGGTTAAAAGGGCTACTGCTCTTTCAGAGGGCCAGATGATTCCAAGCTCCATATCCAGTGGTTGGCAACAACTTGTACCTCCAGCTTCAGGGGATCTGATGCCCTCTTCTGGCCTCTGCCCGAATGTGCACCTACACACACACAGACACACAGACATACACACACACACACACACACACACACACACACACACACACACACACACAAATGTAAAGGACTTAATTTGTTGTCATTGGTGTTGCTTTTGAAACAGGGTTTCAGTATGTAGCCTGACCTGGAACTCACTATGTAGTTTGAGGCTAGGGAGATCTGCCAGGTGTGGTGGCACACACCTTTAATCCCAGCACTTGGGAGGGAGAGGCAGGTGGGATTAAAGGCATGTGCCACCACCACTCAGCCAAAATAAAATCCTTTAAGAGAGAGAGAAAGAGAAGAGAGGGAGAGACAGAGAGAGGGGGGAGACAGAGAGAGGGGAGGGAGACGGAGAGAGAGGGGAGACAGAGTGAGGGAGAGAGAGAGAGAAAGAGAGAGGGAGGGACAGAGAGAGAGAGAGAGAGAGAGAGAGAGAGAGGGAGAGAGAGAGAGAGGGAGAGAGAGAGAGAGAGAATGTGAGGATGATAGTGGTAAATGTCTTCCAGATGGAGAATAGCTCAGACTTTAGCAAATGCCTGGTGCCCACTAGGCGGGGAACAGTGTTAACATTGGCTGCCTCTGTTGTATTTTGTCCTATCTCCATTTTTCTATTTCCCTGCCTGCCTACTGCTATCTTTCCCTCTCCATGTGCTCTGTGCTGCCATCTTTCCACCCACACATCCTATTGCCTTGGCTTCCCCTTCTGCTCCCATGGATGCAGCTGGAGTTCGTGGACTACGTGTTCCATGGGGAGCGTGGCCGCCGGGAGACGGCGAACCTGGAGCTGCTGCTGCAACGCTGCAGCGAGGTCACCCACTGGGTGGCCACCGAGGTGCTGCTCTGCGAGGCCCCCGGCAAGCGTGTGCAGCTGCTTAAAAAGTTCATTAAGATCGCAGCCATGTAAGTGCTGCTGGTGGAGGCTGGGAAGGGCACGGTTACCGCCCCCTGTGCCCCATACCCCCTCACCCGGCCTCCCTCTCACACAGCTGCAAGCAGAACCAGGATCTACTGTCCTTCTACGCAGTGGTCATGGGGCTGGACAATGCTGCTGTCAGCCGCCTGCGGCTCACCTGGGAGGTGAGGCGACCTCTGCCTTTTCTACCCACAGTTCCCACCTCAGGATCTGTGCATCTCGGGGGCTCTCCCCAGCGCAGCCTCCTGGCGCTACTGCTACTCTTTTTTTTTTTTTTTTTTTGGTTTTTCGAGACAGGGTTTCTCTGTGTAGCCTTGGCCATCCTAGACTCACTTTGTAGACCAGGCTGGCCTCGAACTCACAGCAATACGCCTGCCTCTGCCTCCCGAGTGCTGGGATTAAAGGCGTGCGCCACCACGCCCGGCCCCTCTGTCGGACATCTTTGTGGCAGTGGGAAGCAGGTGCCCTCTCCTGGCCTCTGTAACTCAGGACATAGAGGTTTGCAAGTTAGTAAAAAAAGCCAGAATTCCACTCGAGTGGTCTTGCTATCAGAGTCAGCTGAGTCCCAGCCAGCATGAGGTGGGAGCACTGTTATGCGTGGCCCCTGCATAGGCAGAGGTCTCACTTTGTGCAGAATAATGTGTTTCTAAGGCAATTTCAAGCTCCCTGATTTACCCTGAAGGCTGATTCTATGTCCTCACCTGCTGGCTTCTCTGCCTTGCAAGCCATGCAAGCCCATAACCCTCTGAGGAAGACCAGTCATGTTCTCCTGTGAAATTTAAGGAGCAGGAACTCTGACGTTTCTCTTTTCTTTCTTCAAACTCTCTGCAGAAGCTGCCGGGGAAATTCAAGAACCTGTTCCGCAAATTTGAGACCTTGACGGTGAGTGGAGTTGGCTTCCTTTAGCCCCTCCAGAATGGGAGACACGTTTGGGGGTACACTGGGCCCATCGGTCTCTGATCCTTCTGTGGAATGCTAGGACCCCTGCCGGAACCATAAAAGCTACAGAGAAGTCATCTCCAAAATGAAGCCCCCTCTGATTCCATTTGTGCCCCTGATCCTCAAAGGTCAGTCCCTCCCAGGCTGTGCTCCCCCCCTAGCCACATTCCCTCCTCCCACCCCCTAGTCCTGCCTTAGTCCCCTCTCAACTCAGCTGCGAATGCTCACTGGCAGCGAAGCACCCCCCCACCCCCTGAGACTGCATGTGTCATGGAGGGTGGAGTGGGTTCCCTCTCCTGCTCTGTCCTCACATGTAACTGTCTTCCTGTTCCCTAGACCTGACCTTCCTGCATGAGGGGAGCAAGACCCTCGTGGATGGTTTGGTGAACATTGAGAAGTTGGTGAGTGGCGCTGCCAACCCCTGTCCTCTGAGTCAGGGGCTGTCCCCCTCCCCCTCTCTCCTGTCACTGGCCCTAAATAGCAGCCTTCTTCTCCTGGTGCCCAGCTTGCCTAACACAGACTCCAGACTGTCTCCCTGGTTGGCATCACTGTGGCAACCCACCCACAAGAGACAAATCTGACAGGCAGCTTGGGGGGGTAGTTCAACCTCCCTCTCTTGGCACCTTGCTGTTACCCATCTTTTGGCCATTCAGAGGCCCCATCACTGGAGACTGGAGGTAGTAGGACTAAGTCAGTTGAGAATGAAGCTGAGAGGGACGCACGTGTCTGTGCCCTTCTCGGGGCTAATTTCTTGTCATTTCCCAGCATTCAGTGGCGGAGAAAGTGAGAACAATTCGAAAATACCGGAGCCGGCCCCTCTGTGAGTACCCAGGAGTTAGTACACTGCTCCGTAGAACCGTGGCAGAGAAGGGATTGGGAGGCCTCTGTTCCCACGTACACGTGACCATTAGCTTGGTCAGATCTCTATTCTCTGCTGTCAACACCTGCCCTCTTTCATACCTCTTTTGCCCTGCTCTGTCTGGCATGCCTGTAAGGGATAAGGGGAGGACTGGGGGGCTCTGACCACCCCTCCCTCCCTGCACCCCAGGCCTGGACATGGAGGCATCCCCACATCACCTGCAGACCAAGGCCTACGTGCGCCAGTTCCAGGTCATCGACAACCAAAACCACCTCTTTGAGCTCTCCTACAAGTTGGAGGCTAATAGTCAGTGAGGGTGAGGGGGCCCAGCTGCCCCCACCTCAGCCCTCGGCATCTGGCTCTCAAGCACTTTGCATGATGCCCTCGACAGCCCACATCGGACAGCTTTTCCCTGGGCCCGGATTCCTGATCCTACAAGGAGGAATTGGGTTGACCTACCAGAACGCATAAGCTTGTTCATCCTGCTGAGGTCTTCTTGCCTCGTTAGTTTCTTCACACTCATACTACTCTCCTGATACCTGGCCTCTCTGGGCAAGGGACGACAGAGCACCTCCCTCGGAGGCCTGTTCCAGAGATGGAGTTTCTAGCCTCCACTTCCCAAGCAGGAAGGAAGCATCCCATATCACAACTGTGGTGTGGGAGGCACTGGAAGCCGCCTTCTCTGCTACCTGTTTCCCTGGATATACACCCCTTAGGATAGTGTGTGTGTGTGTGTGTGTGTGTGTGTGTGTGTGTGTGTGTGTGTGTGTATGTGTGTGTGTTGTACGTGTCCCCTCTTAGGGAGCAGGAGTGCATCTGATAACGTAAGGGAGAGCGTCACAAGTGTTTTAAGGATGCCTTTCGTTTGGTGCTACCCTTGTTGGCTATGTCTCCACCACTGCCTGCCCAGCTCCACCTACCATCCTACACATGAAGACTGTGGGCCTGAAGACAACAGGGGATATCAGTAGGCAGGAGTTACCCATCAGCCCCTGCAAATCCTCCACCCAAGCTTCCCCAAGGTCTCTGGGATATGTGCCAGTGAGAGGCTAAGAGATGCTCAGGGAAACACAAGCCTAAGATGCGCCTGCGCCCCCCAACCAGCCCTGCCTCTGCCTCTCAGTGGGTGGGATGCAGTGGTATCAGGAGCTAGGGGTGCTGTTCCCCATAGCTCCCTGCTTCGAGGTGGCGGGGAGGTCTCTCACTCCTAAGGAGGGAGCTGTCATCTTCTTCTGCCTCTGTGTCTACCACTAACCACACAGTCGGTCCGTTTGTCTGTCTTATCCCCCTTTGTCTTTCCATAGAGCCAAGGGTGGATCTTGGTACCTAGGGCAGACAGCCCCTCCCTGAGTGGGGAGAAGAGAGATGGTAGAAGCTAGAGAGAGGAAGTTGAGCGCTGGCAAGGCCTTGATTCCCTCTCGTTACCCTTCCCTCTCCGATCATGGCCTCCAGGGCTTGCAGGGATGTGAGGGGTTGCAAGGGGCTCCTGGCAGCTACTGGGTGGGGCTTTCTGGCATAGCCTCATCCTCCTTCCTGGCCCTTCTGAAGAGGCAGCAGTGGCTGAGGCAGCCGTGAAATCAGCTGCAGCTCCTGCTCTGGGACTGTATATATTTTTTACCCAAAGTTCTGGAATTGTACATTTATTTTTTGAAAACCCAAAGAGGGAAAGAACCGTGTATCATATGTAAACATTGTATTATAGGTTATGTTGTACAGTCCCTTTTATACAGCAGTTCCTGTCGAAATAGCCACAGACAAGCCACACCACTTCCCCAGCCCATAATGGTGATGGTGACCATGCCACGCCCCTGCCCGTAATGGTAATAGTGACCATGCCTCTCCCTAGCCCATAATGGTGATGGTGGCCATGACCCCCCCATACCCTGCCGCCTCCCAGTAACTTCTGGCTGCTCCCACTTTAGCCCAGGCTTCTCCCCCTCTTCAGTAGCCCCTCATCCGGTTTCTCTAGCTCCCCAGTCCTCCAGAAACACCGCCTCCCCGACCCCTTGGCTGCTGCTTGCCCCTCTGGTCATGATGCTTGCCCTGCTGCTTCTCAGGGGCCCCCATCCCCCAACCCCAGCCCCATAGCTTTAACAGAGTGAACCATGTGTATTGTACAGGCCCAGGTGTCATTACAGAAACCGCTCGATAGAAAGAAAGAAAAAAATACACTGAAGTCTATGAATCAACCTCCTGATGTTCTCTTTCCATCATTTCTCTGAAGCTGGCAAAGGGCTGGGGGTTGAGAGAAGGAACGAGGGACATGCTCCCAGCATTCAAAGGTCTTTAGCAGACCTATCTAGAATGACCTGGAAAATGTGGGTGGGAGGAAAAGGTGCCAACCTCACAAGATCTGGGTCTGGTGTCTGGAACGCAGGAGATGTTTCTGTTCTTGCTTGTTCTAGGTCACGTTGATGTGTGATCACACTTCTAACCCTGCAAGGTATGAAGCGGAGGCTGAGCAGGCCCAGCATAAAGCCAAAATTCCAGGGCTCGATGGGGCAGGCCCGCTACTCTAACCCTGGTCCGTCTGCTGCAGGCAACAGTTACCAGTTTAACACTGAGCCTGTGTTAAGGCTCATGGTAGCCTGAACTCCAGGAAACACTATACACTTAAATAGCCTCATGTGAGCCGTGTGTTGGTGGCACATACCTTTAGTCTCAGCACTTGAAGGCAGAGGCAGGCGGATTGCTGTGAGTTCGAGGCCAGCCTGGTCTACAAAGTGACTCTAGGATAACCAAGACTAACACAGAAACCCTGTCTCAAAAAAACAAAACAACAACAGCAAAAATAGCCTCATGTGAATTCTTGTCTGAGCTTCCCTCAATCTTGATACCAGAAAATGATCCTTTCCTTCACCCAGCTTTTCTTTTCTTTTTTAAAGATTTATTTATTTACTGTACATGTATACAGTGTTCTGACTACATATATACTTGCACACCAGAAGAGAGCACCAGATCTCATTATAGATGGTTGTGAGTGTGAGCCACCATGTGGTTGCTGGGAATTGAACTTAGGACCTCTGGAAGAGCAGCCAGTGCTCTTAACCTCTGAGCCATCTCTCCATGCTGCTCCACCCAGCTTTTCAAGGCAGAAATCTAGACTGTAGGAATGTATGAGGTGGCTAAGTACGTGTCTGCAAATCTGTGTGTGACACTTGGAGCCTGTGTAAAAGTTGGAGAGAAAGGACATCACAAATTATTCTCTGGCCCCTCTATGCCTGCCATGGCATGTGTATGCAAAGACAGCACACACACACACACACTCTCTCTCTAGTATTTAGCTGGGTGTGGTAGTGCTTGCCTGTAATCCCAGCACTTGGGAGATGGTGGCAGGAGGAGAGAGAGGTCTATGAACCAAATAGCTGGACCTTGGCTGAAATAAATATCCAGAACTCACCCTTACTTTGACTCTTCAACTCATCTTTTTGCTTGATTATTTGTTTTGTTTGTTTTAGTTTTTAGACCATGCTGGATTCGAACTCACAGCGATCTACCTGCCTCTGCCTCCTCAGTGCTGGGATTAAAGGCCTGTGTTACCATGCCCAGCCTATTTTTTTGTTTTTGTTTTGTTTTTTTGTTTTTGAGAAAGGGCCTCATTGCGTAGCTCTGGATGGTCAGGAGCTCATTATGCACTCACAGCAATCCACCTGCCTCTGCCACCCAAGGGCTGAGATTAAAATGGAGCACTATCATGGCCAGCCTCATTCATTTTATTAGTCAGTCCCATTGGGTACAGTTCCAGCATATCTGGGTTGTTACTTTCCTTGATTGCCTGGGACTGCCCGAACCCGTGTTACCTGCAGGATGACAAGGCTAACCTCTTGCTGGTCCAACAGCATCTTGGGTCCAGCCCACTCTTAACTTGCTTCCAGCCAAGACTGCACTGCAACCCACACATTGCTTCTAAAACCTTCATGGCATATAGCTAAAATAAAGAAGACTGGAAGCACCAGTCCCAGTGAGGGTGTGGGACTTTTTTCCTGAGACAAGGTCTCACTATGTAGCTCAGCAGACCTACAGTTTTCAGTGCTAATCCTTCAGCCTCCCAAGTGCTGGGATTACAGGCATGCACCACAATGCCTAGGTACAACTGCAACTCTTATATGCTGCTGATGGGAGTGTAAACTGGTGCTACCACTTTGGAAAGATGGCAATATCTACTAAAAGTAGGTTACATAACTAATAATGTAGCACATGACCTCACAGTTCCATTCATGAGAATACACCAAGAGAAATTAGTCCAAGACTACTTATATAACAGGAATCTGTTTTGTGGTTGTTTCTTCTTCTTTCTTCTTCTTCTTCTTCTTCTTCTTCTTCTTCTTCTTCTTCTTCTTCTTCTTCTTCTTCTCTTCCTCCTCCTCCTCTTCTTTTCCTTCTTCTCCTTCTCTCTCCTTCTCCTTCCTTCTCCTTCTTCTTTGGGTTTTCGAGACAGGGTCTCTCTGTGTTAGCCACGGCTGTCTTGGAGTCGCTTTGTAGACCAGGCTGTCCTCGAACTCACAGCGATCAGCCTGCCTCTCTGCCTCCCTGAGTTCTGGGATTACAGGCATGCCCCACCGAGGCAGGCTACAATTGGAAATCGTAAGGAAGGGGCTGGAGAGATGGCCAGAGGTTAAGAATACTGACTATTCTTCCAGAGGTCCTGAGTTCAATTCCAAGCAACTACATGGTGGCTCACAACCATCTATAATGTGATCTGATGCCCTTGTCTGGCATGCAGGAGTACGTGAAGGCACAGCAGTGTATACATAATAAATAAATATTTTTTTAAAAGATTTATTTATTGCATATGAGTGCTTTATCTGCAGAAGAGGGTATCAGATTACATTATAGGTGGTTGTGAGCCACCATGTGGTTGCTGGGAATTGAACTCAGGACCTCTGGAAGAGCAGGTGGCGCTCCTACCACTGAGCCATCTCTCCAGCCCACCATAAATAAATAAATCTTTAAAAAATATTTTTTCAAAAAAGCCAGGTGTGGTGGTGGCACATGCCTTTAATCCTAGCACTGGGGAGGCAGAGGCAGATGGATTGCTGTGAGTTCAAGGCCAGCCTGGTTTACAAATCAAGTCTAGAACAGCCAAGGCTACACAGAGAAACCTTGTCTCGAAAAACCAAAAAATAAAAAATAAAGAAATCTTATGGAAAAGAACAGCCTGGTTTGGTAGCACATTCCTGTTATCAGAGCATTTAGGAGATTGTGATAGGAGGATTTGCCAAAAAGGTGAGGCCATCCTGAGCCTCATAGGAAGTGCTGTTTTAGTGTAGGCCAGAGACTGAAACTATCTCAAAACAACAACAAACAACAAAGATAGAAAAGCAAACAAGCTGAGTATGGGGCTGAGGAGACAGCTCAGTGCTTAGAACCACTTGTTATGCAAGCACAAGAATTTAAGCTTGGCAGGGTGTGGTGGCGCATGCCTTTAATCCCAGCACTTGGGAGGCAGAGGCAGGAGGATGGCTGTGAGTTTGAGGACAGCTGGCTTACAAAAGTGAGTCCAGGATAGCCAGGACTGTTACACAGAGAAGCCCTGTCTTGAAAAACCTTAAAAAAAAAAAAAAAAATTAAGTTTGAAGGCCCAAGATCCACATAAAAGCTGCACATGGCCCCACAGAGTTGGAGAGCAGAGACAGACAGCTCTCAGGGGCTGGCCAGCCAGCCTACCTGAAACAGTGAACTTCAGGTTTAGTGAGAGACCCTGTCTCAAGGGAATAAGATGGAGAGTGATAGAAGACACCTGACAGTCTCCTCTCGTCTCTGTATTTGTGTGCATGCACTAATACACCCCGACATACATCTGCACATATACCACAGAAAAAGCTGGCCACGGGGACAGACCTGCATAATCCCAGCACTCTAGAGAGTTGAGGCAGGAAGATCATTAATTCATAGGAGCCTGAACAATGGAGCAAGAACTCATCCCAGAACAAAAACAATAATAACCACACACATACACACACAGAGGCACACACCATGAGTGTACAAATCCACAAAAAAAGAAGTGTTCTTCAAGCCAGGCGTGGTGGTGCACGCCTTTAATCCTAGCATTAGGGAGGCAGGGGCAGGTGGATCGCTGTGAGTTTGAGGCCAGCTTGGTCTACAAAATCCAGGATGGCCAAGATAACATAGAGAAACCCTATCTCGAAAAACAAAAAAACAAAAACAAAAGAAGTGTTCTTCAACAGGTCAGTGGACAAGTAAGTTTTGATATATTCATATAACAAAATAGTACATGACAGTAAAAATAGCCTCTAGATGCATGGATGAGAACCTCAAACTTGGTATTGCATAATAAAAGTCAGCTACATAACACCACACACTGTATGATTCCATTTAAGAGAAGTGGTACAGGCCGGGCGTGGCGGTGCACGCTTTTAATCCCAGCACTCAGGAGGCAGAGGCAGGCGGATCAAAGCCATCCTGCTCTACCCAGAAAGTTCCAAGGCTAGCCAAAGCTGCATAGTGAGACCTTGTCTCTAAATGAATGTCTCCGTATCACTCCTCTCTGGCTCTTCTGAGAATTTTCCTTGTCACAATTATTGTTGGCTTACAGGTTTTTGCCTTTTCCGTTGCTCCCTAAGCCAAACTGGCCACAGAGCCACCCCATACTCTGCTCCCCCGGTCTGTGTTTTGCTCAAGGCACTTCTCACTCATGACGTCACATGTGCTTCTTTGTGTATTTGCTTAGTGGGTACCTCCCACACCAGAATGGCTCAGCCCTGTGACTGGATCTGGCTCACTGGCCAGTATCTGCAATAGTAGCTGGCACGGAGCAGACACTCAATACATATTTGTTGAATGAATAAATGAAGTTGGTTGTAATAGGAACTGGAGGAGCAGGACACAATACAAGATGAGAAATGCTACAGGAAATCAGCCAAGGAGAATCACTGTTGGTCTGGGAATAAGCAGCAGAGAAAATAAGAAAAATTTCCTTTGAAGAGATGAGCCCACTGGAGGGTTGTGGGTTTTGTGTGTGTGTGTGTGTGTGTGTGTGTGTGTGTGTGTGTGTGTGTGTGTGTTTTCTTGTTGGTTTGTTTGGTTGTCTGGTTTTTTGGAGACAGGGTCTTTTCACGTAGCACAGGCTCATCCCAGACCCTCAATGCTCCTGCCTTGGCCTCTGGATGCTGGATTATACACATGCCAGGCAGGGAGAGGTTTCAACAGCTAGAATATGGGGCTGAACAGCTGGAGAATTGCCTGTCACTGAGAGTCATTCAGGAACTGGGGCTCATTCAGTATGGAGGGCTGCCCCTGTCCCACGGGACCAGTACAGGACATCAAGTGGGGCAGAAGTGTGGATGCTGAGCCATGTCTACCCTTGTACAGAGGATGCTGTCTTAGCTGTGCTCCCACCCCAGAACGGGCAGGGGAAGTGACCTAGTTAGTCTACTCCTCTCCTCCCCGTTCAGCCACTTACAGATCCATCAGTCATTACTTACAAGGTGGCATTCCAGGGCGTGTCCTTTGCCGGTACCTGTGCCCGGCTTTGTGGACTTTTTTTTTTTCTAGCCTGGCCTCTACCTCTCCATCCTCCTGCCTCTGGCCTCCTGAGTGTTGAGATTGTAGAGTTTGTTCATATTCTCACGTTTAATCTTTGCAGCAAACTCAAAGAGCTGGCTGTATTGACTCCACTTTCTACATGGAAAACTGGTTTTCATCTGGAATTCTCTATGAAGCTGAGGACGACCTTGAACTCTTGAGCCAACTGTTTCTACTTCCCACCTGTTGAGGTTATAGGCATAAACCATTATCTCCTGCTAGAGACTTTTTTTTTGAGACAGGGTTTCTTTGTGTAACAATCCTGATTGTCCTGGACTCACTTTGTAGACCAGGCTAGCCTTGAACTCACAGAGAACCACCTGCCTCTGCCTCTCAAGTACTGGGATCAAAGGCATGCACCGAAGCTTTTTTTTTTTTAAACCCAGGCAACGAGAGGCTAAGCTGTCACCATCCAGGGTCTCCAATCCACCCTTTCTGACTCTAGATCCAGATCAAAGGAGTCTAAATCACTGAGAAACATGTACTGTTCAAGCTGCAGGCGACTTTTTAGGTGGCTGGTGTGACCATGTTTCCTCCTCCACCCTGCCCTGCCTGTGTTGGGTGTGTGGTCCAAAGATCAAAAGGGTAGGAAAGGGCTAGAACGGGGAAGAAGTGAGTTTGAAGAGAAGCATTGGGTCTCCGGGACTGGTAAAATGATGAAGTGAATCTGGAGTGGTCAGAAGGTCTGTCTAACAGGAGCACGTATAAGAACATAAGCTGGGGAGGGCGAGGAATTTAGGCAGTGACGATTTCAACCACCAGGTGTCACTGCAGAGACTATTTTCTCAAGGTGCCTAGGAATGGAAATGATCTAGCATAGAGCATTAAAAAAAAATATTTATGCAGCCGGACGTGGTGGCGCACGCCTTTAATCCCAGCACTCAGGAGGCAGAGGCAGGCGGATCGCTGTGAGTTCGAGGCCAGCCTGGTCTACAGAGTGAGTCCAGGATGGCCAAGGCTACACAGAGAAACCCTGTCTCGAAAAACAAAAAACAAACAAAAAACAAAAAAAAAATTATGTATATGAGTGCTCTATTTGCATCTATGTGTGCCTGCATGACATAAGAGGACATCAGATCTCATCATAGATGGTTATGAGCCACCATGTGGTTGCTGGGAATCGAACTCAGGATCTCTGGAAGAAGTCCTCTGAGTCATTTCTCCAGCCCTAGCATAGAACATCTCCCCCCACCCCCATCCAGAGCCTAACTGTGTAGCTGTGGCTGGCCTGGAACTCACTCTGTAGACCCGGTTGGCCTCTAACTCACAGAGATCTACCTGCCTCTGCCTCTGTAGTGCCAGGATTAAAGGTGTGGGTCGCCTTACCCATCGTCAACTTTATCTTTTGAGAGTCTCTTACTGAGCCTGAAGCTCACTGATTCAGGTAGACCAGCTGGCTACTCTGGACTCTACTTGTCTTTGTCCCCTCCAGCTTTGGGGTTACAAGCACACACCACAGCTTTTGTGGGGTGTTTCTTTTTTGTTTTGGTTTTTGAGACAGGGTTTCTCTGTGTAGCCTTGGCTGTCCTGGACTCACTTTGTAGACCAGGCTGGCCTCAAATTCACAGCGATCTACCTGCCTCTGCCTCCCCAGTGCTGGGAATAAAGGCGTGCGCCATCACGCCTGGCTCTGAACATGTTTTTTAAAAAAGGTTTATTTATTATGTATACAGTGCTCTGCTTGCCTGTAAACCTGCACTCCAGAAGAGGGTACCAGATCTCATTATAGATGGATGTGAGCCACCATGTGGTTGCTGGGAATTGAACTCAGGACCTTGGAAGAGCAAGCAGTGCTATCTCTCCAGTCTTTGCACCCACGGATCCTGCCTGGCATGTGCTCCTTGCCTTCGCTCAACAGCAATGAGATTCTACTCAGCTTTCTTTTTCTGGGTTTCTGAGACAGGGTTTCTCTGTGTAGCCCTGGCTGTCCTAGAACTCGCTAGGTAGAACAGGCTGACCTGGAACTCAAGAAATCTTCCTGCCTCTGCCTCCTGAGTGCTACCACAGCCGGCAGAATTCTACTCACCGTTGAAGGCCTAGTTCAAACCATTTACAAAATCTCTTCTTATTCTTCAGCAGGAATTAATCACTTGGGGGACATCACCACAACTCTAATCACATGCTGACTTGGATGTCAACTAGCATGGTGACTCCCCAGAGGGCAGAAGCCTGGTCTTAGTCACCTCTGGAACCACCTCCCGGTACCTAGCCCAGTGAATGGCCCACAGCAGGTGATGTGATATTTACTTGACTAGGGGGTGGGGCCTAGCACTTAAGGCAGAACAGAGGGAAAACAAAAAATAATAACAGCTTATGGCTTATCACATATGCTTTCCCATTTATTACCCGATGAGCCTTCGAAGACTCTGTGAGATAGAAAGGACAAATACTATGAGGTAGCTGAGGCCCAAGAGCACACAGCTAATACGGGAGAATTAAGCTCCAATATTATTCTTTTACTTGAGGTTTAGCTCTGGTCATTGGTTTGACTTGAGGAGCAGGGAAACTTATGAAAGCAATGGGGTTGCCTGGGGTGGTGACCGAGATGCCTTAGTCATCTGCCACAGAATTAACAAGGAAGCCAGCAAAGGACAAGGATTCCCCTCTCTCCTCTAAGCACTTAGAGGAGTTCACAACACCATCCCTCAGCTCAGAGAGCTGGGGATCCTCCCCTTGCTGAGGAGGATGTTCAGACTAGGTGGCTGGTTAGCAGAAGCTTGCCTCTCTGTTGCTATGACAACCGGAGCTTGACTACTGGGCCTCTGCAAGGGTAGCAGAGTCGTATTCCTCCATAATTGAAGACCATATAAGGGCCTATGGTGCGTGTGGGAGGGGGGAGGGCGCGTGTACAGTGGAATAAACACGAAAGAAACATATTTGAGAAACATCGGTTAGCTCAGTGGTTCTTTACCTGAGGAAAAGTTCAGATGCTCAGGCCGCATTTGACCAATTAAATAAGCATCTCCTGGGCTGAGCCCTGGCATCAGTAGTTACTGAAAGCCTCGCAGGCAAGTCTCAGCTGCAGACTAAGATACAAAGCCGGCTTTTAACAGCGGAGCTCGTGCTTGCGACCTTCTCAAGATGGTGTCGCTCCGCCCCCACGTGCGCCGGTAGAGGGCTGGCTTCCCAGTGCGCATGCGTCTCGGGTCCTCTTGGCTCTCAGCTACCTCCTCCTTTTTTTTTTCCCCCCGCCTCCATTTTGTTCGCGGACGCTGGGGACGGTGGGAGCAGATCCATTTCCGGGTTGGTAAAAGGGGCGGCGGCGAGAAAGAGAGCTTGCGGCGGGGCGAACGGGCAGGACTAAACCGGGACAGAGGTGACCGAGGAATCGCTCTCGGAGCAGCCCCGGCCAGGTGGGAAAGACGCCGAGGCGGCCGAGCCCGCCGCTGAGGTGACCTGCGGACCTGAGTGGGAAGGAGAGCCGAGGAGGGGGGTCGGGAGCGGGGGGAGGGGACACCGGAGGAGGGGCCTGAGGCGGAGAGGGAGCCTGGGGGCGGGGCCCGGAGACCCTGGAGAGGGGGCGTGGGCCATCCGAGTGGAGGTTGGGGGTGTGCGGCGGGTAGGGACTGAGCGAATGGGCTGGGGGGAGGTTTTTGAGAGACAGGAAATTAGAGATCCTGAAGGGTTGGGTGAGGTGAGTAAGACGGCAACTCTGGGTGAGGAAGGAGGGGGAACCGTGCGCAGAGGGGCCGGGGCCGGGGGGGGGGCGGGGAGATGGGGAAGGGAGGACCTGTTGGGAAAGGTAATTGTCAGTAGGATGCTCTGAGTTGAGGAGTCCGGTGACATTTCGGAATTGATTGAGGTGGGAAGGAATGGTTGAGAGGGAAGGTTGTTTACACTGGAGGAAATCTTGAGTGTTGCGTGAGAGGGGGAGAGATGGCTGAGGTGCGCTTGGAAGCACCTGGAGTTGAAGGTTCCTGTTGGAGCCGGGTGGAACGAGGGAAGATGGAAATCTGAAGGCGCTAAACGTAGGCTGTGTGTGTGTGTGTGTGTGTGTGTGTGTGTGTGTGTGTGTGTGTGTGTGTGTGTGTGTTTGAGCTCCTGATTAGGAATGATTGGGAAAGCATATTCTGGAAGGATAATATTGGACCGAGGAGCTGGAGGAATCTACCCTCCTTCCCCACCCCCGCCCCTCCTTGCTGGGGATTGACTCCTTGTCCACCTGCATGCTGGGCAAGACTTTACCTATAAGCTACACCCCATCCCTGAAATTATCTATCTATTTATTTATTTTTTCTGTTGGAAAATTCGAGACAGTTTCTCTGTGTAGCCCTGGCTGTCCTGGAACTCACTCTGTAGACCAGGCTGGCCTCGAATTCACAGAGATCCGCTTGCCTCTGCCTCCCGAGTGTTAGGATTAAAGGCGTGCGCCGCCACCACTGCCCGGTCTGCAGCAATTTGAATTGTACTAGGTTGATCTCTCCCGGGCTCATCCTTTCTTTTTCTTTCTTTCTTTTCTTTCCTTTGCTATTACTTTTGCTTTAGAGTTCTGTCTTCTCAATGGCTTGCTGCATGTTTTTGTCTGCGCTTTCTTTCTTTTCATGAATCAGAAGAGAACTTGAGGGAGTGAAAGGAACTAGCTCATGTATGGATTTACGCGTGACGTTGAGACAGATTGTTAAGTTCTCATTCTCTTCCTCCTCTGTAGTACAGGTCTGACCTTTCTGTTGACCGATTAAGATTGTTAACCAATTAGATCTTCAAAGTGGTTGTAAAGAGAAACAAGATTAAGACGTTGCTGGATTTATTTATTTATTTGGGTTTTTTTCGGAGGTATAGTTTCTATGTTGTAGCCCTGGCTGTCCTGGAACACACTCTGTAGACCAGGCTGGCCTTGAACTCAGAGATCCACCTGCCTCTGCCTCTGGAGTGCTGGGGTTAAAGGCTTGCACCACCAGGCGTGCACCTGGCTATCTTAATATTTTTAATAGTCAAAATTTTTATGTTAACTGTGTTGGTTACCACCAAGAGGAAGATATGGACGTTAAAGTCAGAAATGAATGAGTTCAGCACTTAGTGACTTGGAGAATGCACTTTTATTTTCTAACTCCCCAACTATTGTAGAGAGTTGAGCCGTATGCCTTGGTTCAGTCTCTGTGGCCTTGCTGTCACTGGTAGGGACCATGCTGTAGACAGGATTGGATGCTTTCTTGTCAGTCATTTGGAAGTCTGTTTTGGCTTTTTCTTTGGCTAGGACACTCTGGACACTGGGCACGCCAGTGAACTTGTTTAGCCTAGAAGTGTTTCTGAAAGTCTTGGCATTTCTGGGCCCTGACGTGGATTTGCTCAAGATTGGGCAGTTTTAATTCTCTCTCTTGATATCAGAAATGGTGTTTACATTAGTTGGCACTGATTGGTTGTGTGGACACAGAGGTGAGAGTCGGGAGGTGAAGGCTCTTGGGAACAGAATAGCTTTTAGTTTTGCTTTGGGGCCTGGAGAGATGGCTCAGAGGTTAAGAACACTGCCTGTTCTTCCAAAGGTCCTGAGTTCAATTCTCAGCAACCGAATGGTGGCCCACAACCATCTATAATGGGATCTGGTGCCCTCTTCTGGCATGCAGACGTAGAGGAAGGCAGAACACTCATAGATAAAAGTAAATAAGCCTGTTAGTTCAGGCTGTTCTAGCAAACCCTAGTCTTCATAGCAACTCAGGAAGAGCTGCAGGCAGCGAAGTAAATGTTCGTATCTGGAGATAAAAACTTGTGATATTGTGCTACTGGGGTTTGGTTGGTTGGTGGGGCTTTATTTTATTTTATTTTTATTTTTTTGGTTTTTTTGAGACAGGGTCTCTCTATGTTAGCCTTGGCTGTCCTGGACTCACTTTGTAGACCAGGCTGGCCTTGAACTCACACCGATCCGCCCGCCTCTGCCTCCTGAGTGCTAGGATTAAAGGCGTGCGCCACCACGCCCGGCGCAATGGTCTATTTCTTTAGCACAGTGATTTTCGGTTTTTCCTGTCCTGTCACATTTTCCCATTGCTCTGCTTCAACTAGTCCCAAGTAGAAAGTGGCAAGTCACCCCCCTCCCCCTTTCCTCTGGTGGGCATCTTGTCTGTGTCACAGCTTGATACCACCGAAAGGAAAGGATTCTTGACTGCTTCAGATGGGGAGGGTGACAGAAGCCGAGCGGAGAGAAAGGACTCTGTCAAAGCAGAGACTAGTTGCCGAGACACAGACTGGGACCCTGAAGCTGTGACTGACATTTTGGCATCCGCATCCCTTTGCCAAATGACTTCTTTTCTTAAAGAGTGTGACTGTTGATCTCCTTCTCAAAGTAAGCTCTTGTTAGCTGCTGTCCACACAGCTCCCAAGCAGGAGCGAGCAGAGTTCTGCTTGACTGCCTGACTGCCTCCTGACGGCCATGGCCTGGATTAGAGCGGATGGGGCGGTCCGTGTCAAATGAAGTCCACTGGTAGATTGCAAGGGCCGCTCTGTAAGGAGACAGAGGCGGAACTCTTCGCTCAATGTCTTGGCTGTCCTTCTAAACTCAAGTCTGTTTCTTATTCATCTAGCGATGGAATGCAGAACCATCGTGTTTGCCTACTTTGTAAGACCAGGACATCGAGGAAAACAGTGTTTCAAGTTTACTCGTGTTCTCACTTCAAATCTTTGAGCCCGAAGAGCATTATAGGCCAAAGTTAGGACCCATTTCCACCCCCACAACACCGCCACATCTGTGTGTGCACGTGCATCCCTCCCCCCAGTCACACCATGCTTGGGGTGGAATCCAGGGCTTCACATGTCCTAGGCAAGTGCTCCACCACTGAACTACACCTCTACACCTCCAGCCCCAGGAAGCGTTTACTGGAATGATCTATGACAAGATACTGAAACATAAAATAGAAGCCAGGCATGGTGCTTCATGCCTGGAGTCCCAGCCCCTGGGAGGCTGAGGCTGGCTGCAGATTCAAGGCCAGTGGGGCTACAGAATAAGAGCCCATCTTAAAACCCACAGCGGGTGGGATCTAAAGAACTTAAAGATACTAGAGAAAACTGTGTTAATGTTTAAGTCACCTAAACCAATTTAAGAGTTTTGGCTTAAGCCAGGCCTTTACTCTCAGCATATGAGAGGCAGAGGCAGGCTGATCGCTTGGAATGTGAGGCCAGCCTAGTCTACAAAGTGAGTTGAGGACAGTCAAGGCTACACAGAGGAACCCTGTCTTATTTTGTTTTGTTTTGCTTGTTTTTCAAGGTTATCAGCGAGCAGAGCCAGTCATTGGCCTACCTGGCTTTTAGGTTGTCTACTTGGGTTGTACTTAGTAAACAGCCTTTTGCTTTTCAGGAGGTAGGTAGTTGAAGATAACACTGTATGTGCTGGATCTTGGGATGGATTATGCAGCTGTTTTCTTGAATATATGGCAGTAGCTCTCATAGCATTGGAAATAGCCCCAAAGTGAACCCCCGCTTTGACTTCGAATCCAAATTTCTCATCATTAGAATATTTTTAAAGTGTTACTTTTTTGTATATATGCATGTGTGTGTTGGGGAGCAAGGTATGTGGCATGTGTGTTGTGTTGGAGAGAGGACTACTGTGTGGATTTGGTTCTCCCCGTCCACCTCTGTGTTCTGGGATTGAAGTGAGGTTGCCAGGCTTACTACCTACAAGTGCCATTAACAATGGAGCCATCTCACCAGCCTGGAGTGTACTTTTTCTTTTTCTTTTTCCTTGTAGACCAAGCTGGCCTCGAACTCACAGAGATCCACCTGCCTCTGCTTCTCAAGTGCTGGGATTAAAGGCGTGCGCCGCCGCCGCCACCGCCGCCGCCACCACCACCCAGCTTCATCTTTTGTTTTTTAATATTCCCCATTAGCAATAAATAGATTTGTCCTGTCCTGATACAGATTCAAACTTCCCAGTCTTTTACAAGCTATGCTTCAAAAATTTACCACAATGATTTACCTTTTGAAGTTGTTTTTAGGGTGTTTTTGCCCAGTCTTCTTCATTTTCTACCACCTGAACTATAACCCAACCCTTATCTCATTAAAAAGAAATTACGAGTGTGTGCATGATTGCTCACGCGTGCCTGTGGAGGACAGGAGAGAGTGTCAGATTGCACCGAGCTGGAGTTACACAGGTGGTTGTGAGCCAGCAGGTAGGGACACTGGAAATTAAACTTGGGTCCTGTGGAAGGACCACAAGTGCTCTTAACAGTGAAGCCATCTCTCTAGCCCCTTGTTTTGTTTTCTTTTTTTTTTTTAAAGACTATATGAGGTTTATTAAGTGAGCATGGGGGAGAAGGAAAGGGGGGAGGGGCACCCCAGAGAGAGACAGAGACAGAGACAGACAGAGATGGGAGAGAGAGGAAGAGTAAGAGAGCCCTTGCTTTGTTTTCTTGAGGCAGGGCCTTGTAGCTCAGGCTGGCCTTGTGTATGTGCCACCATGTTCAGCACCGTGTGTGTGTGTGTGTGTGTGTGTGTGTGTGTGTGTGTGTGTGTGTGTATGTTCTTTTGAAGTTACTCTCAAGTTCATGGGAAATGAGCCGAGCACCTTGCTGGATGCCAGAGATATGGCTTGAGCTTTTGCCCTTGTGACACTTGTGGTCTGGTGGGTAGACCTCCATTAAGGAAATGATGAACTGTTGGTGCTCTTCCCTGTGCAGGCAGCGGATTGGAGAGCCAAGGCTGAATGAGGGGGAGGAGTCAAGGGGGACTTAAGGGGAAGGTCCTAAGGTCATCCTCAGGAAGGAATGTGTTTTGAGGAAAGAAGGCCCTCAAAGTTAGCACCAGGGTGGGAAGCAGACAAGTCAGGGGCAAGAGAACGTGGGTTTCCTGAAAAATGAGGTAAGTAATTCAGTTAGCTAACTAGTTAACGTTTGTGATACCGAAGACCATTCTCAGCCCCTCCAGCAGGCCAGGCATGTCTCTGCCTCTGAGCTCTGTCCCCAGCTGCAGCTTCAGGGAATTCTGAGCTCGGCATCAGGAAGCTTCAGGGTAACCCCTTCCCCGGCACTAGTCTACTGCTGTGGATGCTGAAGCTGTCTGCATCGTCTTGTCCTATAAGAAAGCCTGTGCTGGGCCAGGTGTGGTGGCGCACACCTTTAATCCTAGCACTCTGGAGGCAGAGGCAGGCGGATCACTGAGTTCAAGGCCAGCCTGGTCTACAAAGTGAGTCTAGGACAGCCAAGGCTACACAGAGAAACCCTGTCCCTTTAGACTCAACTTCTCCCCAGTCTTGTAAGTTAAAGTGGTTGGCTGGATTTGCTTTTACGATTACTGGGGACTGGTCCTTAGATTATGGGGTTATTAGTTTGCTACTGAGGAGACAAAGGATCTGTAGTTGTAGGAAATCTTGACAGCTTTTCGGAATCTTCTTGGGGCCAAGGAGAGAATACAGATGTTCTCACGTGAGCTGGTAAGAATAGTTCTGTCTCCCAGTCATCTGGGTCGTGTTTCTTCACAGGTCTTGTTGGGCGTGCAAGTGAATGAGTACCCTGAGGGGAAGGCTGTCATGTGCAAGAATGCATGACAGCGTTAGAACAGTGGAAAAGCATCTGTATCTACCGACTTTTGTTCAGAAATCACAGCATTCAAAGCCCAGCTGGGCCTGTGTGGAGCACTTTCCTTATGTAATTGGATCAGCCTGCTTTGCTTTCATAACTTCCAGTAGACTCTTGATTTAGCCCTATTGCTGGTGACCAAAGAGTGACAATGTGCGAGGTCTTCTAGCATTTCAGCAAGAAGTGTCTGCATTTCTGGTGGCTCAAGGGCATTAGAGTGCGAGAGAAGAGACTTCAACGAGCAGGCACGGCGCTGTGGTGAGTTGGGAGGAAGTACAGGTGTTTGAAAGGAAGCCTGACCCCTCCCTCTGTGTGAAGGCTCATCAACAGGGCATGGAGCGTCTCCCTAGAGTTTCCTTCGGTCCTGTCCTTTTGGGGCCTGTCACTGGCACCTCCTCTCTCTGTATGTGCTTTTCTAAAAGCTCTGCACTTGGGGTGTGCACAAGAGGATGCTCTGACGGAGGTGCACAGCCACTTAGAAGAGAGGTGGCCAGCTTACAGTGACAATAGCCTGTTTTGCCATCAATGACTAGGTTTCTGCCATTCTTGTTTGTTTTGGTTTTTCGAGACAGGGTTTCTCTGTGTAGCCTTGGCTGTCCTGGACTCGCTTTGTAGACCAGGCTGGCCTGGAACTCACATCAATCCACCTGCCTCTGCCTCCTGAGTGCTGGGATTAAAGGTGTGCGCCACCATGCCCAGCCTGCTTTTCTTGTTTGTAGCATTTCTTTTTCTTTTTCTTTTTTTTTTTTTTTGTTTATGTTTTTGTTTTTGAGACAGAGTCTCACTCTGTAGCTTTGGCTGGCCTGAAAACTGTGGGTGTGGACAGTGCAATGCTATTGATAAAAAACCAAATGGCAGCTGGTGCACCTTTAATCCCGTCTTGGAGGAGGCAGAGGCAGATGATCTCTGTGAGCCCAAGGCTAGCCTGGTCTACATAGTGAGTTCCAGGCCAGTGAGGACTACATAGTAAGGAGACCCTATGTCAAAAGAAGAAGAAAAGGAGATTCTAAAAGTGGTAAAGTAAGTGGTAGGTCTCAGTCGTGTGACCCTCACCTCAGCCTTCTGAGCTGTGGGATTCCAGTCATTCTCCTCTGTGTTCCGCTTAGCCTCTTCTTGCTTTACCTTTGCACTTATGTTTGGTTGGTTAGTTTTTTTTTTTTTTAATTTATTTAAAGAAATGGATCCTGTTGTTACCCATTCCTGGCTCCAAATTCCTAGGCTCAAGCCATTTCCTGCTTCAGCCTCCTGAATAGTTGAGATTGTGGTCGTGTTACCACACCCAGTTTGGTCATGATTTCTTTCAGTGTCCTGGAGGTTGCTCACGTATTTGGACTCCGATAGAGTAAGCGCTGAGGCCACTGATCACCAGTGGTTACACCCAGACTACAACAGAGATCCAGGTCACTGTAGGCAGCCTGATTCCAGTAGAGGTTCAAACAAGACCCAGGCTTGAATGTCCTTTAAATTCTTTACTGTGGGTGGGTGTGCACAGGTGAGCAGTGGGTATGTCCAGGTGAGTGTGTGCTGGTCCAAGGTGCTCTTGTGGAGGTCAGAGGTGTGGGTGTGCTCAGGTGAGCGTGTGCAGGTGGATATGTGGAGGTGTTCCTGTAGAGGTCAGAGGGTGTTTTTATGGTGTTGCTCTGTCTGCCTTTACTTGGATTCCAGGTTATCACTTAGGGTGTTAAGCTTGAAGGTCAAGCACTGTCACCTGCAGAGCCATTTTTCTGGCTCTTAAGTTGTTTGGAGGCTACGGGGGAATGGATAAAGTTGTTTACTTTGCTTTGATAACAGGTCCAACATTGACTTGAATCCTTGGCTATTATTTCTTTTTGTTTGTTTGTTTGATTTTTGTTTTTGTTTTCGACACAGAGTTTCTGAGTAGCCTTGGCTGTCCTAGACTCCCTTTGTAGACCAGGCTGGCCTTGAACAGTGTGTGGCACTCTGCCCGGCTTATACCCTTTCTTTTTAAAACAGGGTCACAGGCTGGAGAGATAGCTCAGAGGCAAGAGCTGCTCTCCCAGAGATCTTGAGTTCAATTCCCAGCAACCACATGGTGGCTCACAACCATCTATAATAGGATATGGTGCCCTCTTCTGGTGTTTAGGCAGAACATTGTATACATAATAAATAAATAAATCTTAAAAAACAAACAAAAAAAGAGCATCACACATACACACATAATTAAAAATGAAATAAATCTTTAAAGAAAAAAAAGCTGTCTCAGTGGGTAAAGGTGCTCACGCCAAGCCTCACAGCCTGAGCTTAGTTCCTAGGACCTACATAGGAGGAGTGACAAGACTTCTCCAAGTTGTCCTCTGTCCTTCACAAGTGCACCATGGCACACACATGCCCTTCCTTCCCCTTCCTGCCCCCCCAAAGTAAAACAAACAAACAATAGGGCCTGGTGAGATGGCTCATATAGTGAAGGCACTTGCCACTCAACCCTGCTGACATGTGAGTCTGGAACCCACATAAAGGTGTACTGAGAGAACCAACTCTGCAGAGTTGTCCTCTGATCCCCTAGCTGCACACTGTGGAGCACACACATACACACACATAAGTAAATAAATTACGGTGGGGGGCAGTGAGACAGTGTCTCATTATGTGGCCTGGGCTGGCCTTCATCTTGCCTTGTAACTGAGGAAGGCCTTAAACTTCTGGTCTCCTTGCCTCTACTTCCCAGGTGTTAGGATCACACACATCTATGTCCAGGTTTATTTTTTTCCAAGATATGATTGCATTATGTAGGCCAAACCAGCCTTGAATTGGAAGCACTCGTACCTCAGCCTCTTGAGGCCTAGATTACAGTCAAGAGCCGCCACACCCAGCTTGTCTTTATTGAAACAGTAAGGAAGGGTACACAGTCAGCAAGGGCTGGGTGTGGTGGTACACACCCTCAATCCCAGCACTCGGGAGGCAGAGGCTGAGTTGGAGACAGCCTGGTCTGTAGACTGAGTTCCAGGATAGCCAGGACTGCCTGTTGTGGCTACAGAATTGGCCCAGTGGTTAAGAGCTCTTGCTGTGCAGCCATGAGGACAGGTTTGGATCTCAGCAGCCTGGCATCTTGCACTTGCCTGTAACCCCAACCCTGAGGTAGGGGGCAGGTAGGCTCACTGGAGCTCTCAGAAAAATCCAAGCCCCAGCATGGCAGCTAACCCTAACCCTGAGACTCAACAGGATTAGGTGGAGAGTGACAGGTGCACATAGCCGCATGTGTGTACAGTTGCACATCCACACAGCCTGATAAATATAAATAGTTGCTTCATGTCTTCTTGCTTGTTCTCAATGACTCGTAAAATTTCAAAATGTTTTTGTTTGTTTTTTTTTATGTATATGGGTTTTTATTTGGATGTAGATCTGTGCACTATGTGCATGCAGTGTCCTCTAGGCCAGATCAAGGCACTAGAGCTCCTGGGACTAGAGTTACAGATGGTTTTGAGCCACCATGTCGGTGCTGGATATCAAACCTGGGTCTTGAGCCATCTCTCCATCCCTTTCCTCCCTCCCTCCCTCCCTCCCTCCCTCCCTTCTAAGGCTTATTTAGTATATGGGTGTTTGCCTGTATCTATGTCTGTTCACCACATGTGTGCCTGGCACCCTTGGAGGTTAGAAGAGGAGGTGTCAGATGCCCTGGAACTTGAGTTGTGGATGGTTGTGAACCACTGTGTGGGTGCTGGAAGTTGAACTCAGGTCTCCACAGGAACAAAAAAGCATCTTAACCGTTGAGCCCTCTCTCAGCCCCTTTCATACACACACACACACACACACACACACACACACACACACTTAATGTATTTATTGCCAGATGTACTGCTGCACGCCTTTAATCCCAGCACTCAGAAGGCAGAGACAGATGGATTTCTGTGAGTTTGAGGCCAGCCTAGTCTATTTAATGAGTTCCAGGACAGCCAAAGCTACATAGTGAGGCACTAACAAAAAACCAAAACGAAACAAAAAAATTATTATCATTGTGTGTGTGCATGATGTGTTGGTGGGTGTAGGTGCTCATGAGCAGTCAGGTGACAGCTTTGTGGCATCATTCTCCTGTTCCCTGTGGGTGGTTCTTGTCTCCCCCCCCTTCACCCCCTAGTGCTATATAGAAACAAGGATAGAGGGGAGAGAGGAATTAGGAGAACTCCTCAGTCTAATTTCTTAACTTTTGTCAGACCATTGTACTAACAAACTGCAAGGAACCTTCCTTTTTTGTTGTTGTTTTTTGAGACAGGGTTTCTCTGTGTAGCCTTGGCTATACACAGTGATCTATCTGCCTCTGCCTCCTGATTGCTGGGATTACAGGCATGTGGCACCACGCCAGGCTGCAAGCAACCTTCCTAAACAACCAGCAAACACCCCCTCCTATGGGGCACTAGCATTTATATGTCCTCTGAAAAGTTCCCAAAATCCCTCTCTGCGGCTAGCAAAACCATGTTTCTGCTAGAGCAGGAGGCAAATCATAGTCAGCCGCTGTGGGCAGTTTGAAGCAACCCCACAACACCTAGGATTAAAGGGCACGCCACCACGCCTGGGATATTTCTGTGTTTAAAAAAAAAAAACAAAATTATGCCACCAGATCTATTTATTTATCTATTGTATATGTATATGGGTGTGTATAGGGATACAACTTGGGGGAATTTTTGTTTTTGTTTTTTTTTTTCCTTTGTTTTTCGAGGCAGGGTTTCTCTGTGTAGCTTTGGCTGTCCTGGAGTCACTATGTAGACCAGGCTGGCCTAGAAATCACAGAGATCTGCCTGCCTCTGCCTCTCAAGTGCTGGGATTAAAGGCACGCACCGCCACCACCTGTTTGGTTTTTGCTTTGTTTTGTTTTGTTTTTAATGGTTTTTTGAGACAGGGTTTTTCTGTGTAAAATAATCCTGGCTGTCCTGGAACTCTCTCTGTAGACCAGGCTAGCCTTGAACTCACAGAGATTTGCCTGCCTCTGGAGTTTTTAAGATTTATTTATTACATATACAGTGTTTTGCCTGCACACCAGAAGAGGGCACCAGATCTCATTATAAATGGTTGTGAGCCACCATGTGGTTGCTGGGAATTGAACTCAGGACCTTTGGAAGAGCAACCAGTGCTCTTAACCTCTGAGCCATCTCTCCAGCCCTTAAGATTTATTTGGAGTGTGTCTGTGTGTCTGTGTCTTGTTTGCACGTGTGTGTGCATGCTGGTGAATGTGCATGTGTGTATGCAGGTGCCCTCATTCAGAAGAGGGTATTGGATTCCTGGGGTTGGAGTTACAGGCAGTTGTGAGCCATCCAACAGAGAGTGGAAACTTAACTTGGATTGGTCCCTGCAAACCAGTCTGTGTTTTAACTGAGAAGACCCTATGTCCAGTCTCCTTCAATTACTTTCAATCAACATTTTTCTGAATTACATATTATCTTTATATTTCTACAGAGCATGCTTATACCACCATTCCCTTTTTTTTTTTTTTTTAATTTTTCAAGACAGGGTTTCTCTGTGTAGCCTTGGCTGCCCTGGACTTGCTTTGTAGACCAGGCTGGCCTCGGACTCACAGCGATCCACCTGCCTCTGCCTCCCGAGTGCTGGGATTGAAGGCGTGCACCACCATTCCTGACCCTTGGTTTTTTTTTATTTGTTTGTTTTTTGACACAGGATCTTACTATGTAGTAGTGGTTGCTCTGGAGCTTGCTGTGAAAATAGATCAAGATGGCTTTGAATTCACAGAGATCCACTCTTGCTCTGAGTGCTGGGATTGAAGGTGTGCGCCACCACCACCCAGCCTACTTCTTAATTTTTATGCCTTGTGTATTCTGAATCGGTGCTGCAGGAGCTAAAGTTCCCCCTCTAGTTTTTTCCAAGACAAGGTTTCTCCGTGTGACGGCTCTGGCTGTCCTGGGCCTGCTTGCAGACCAGGCTTGCACCACCGCTGCCCGCCTGCTGTTCCCCAGGAATACCCTTCTCTCCACTGTCAAGTGTTTGGCCTCCTTTCTCTCTCTGTGTAGTTGGTGATCACCCCCTCCCCATCTCTTTCTTTGTCGTCGTCGTTGTTTTTGATTAGTGTGATGCTAGGTATTAAACCTAGGGCTTTGTGTTTGCTAAGTACCTATTCTGCAGCTGAGCTGTATTCCAGCCTCATTGTTGTTTGGATTTTTGGTTGTACCTTTAGAAAATGAATCCCCTTTTATTGTGGTTTTAATGTTTTATGAGGGACCATTGAAAATACATGCGTCTGCCCTACTGAACCAGCGCTCATCCCCTCCTCCCTGCTGGAGTCCATTCCGATGCCAGCGCCAATTCCTAGTGCTTCCTGCTCCTCCACACTAGGGTCCCCAGTGTCCGGTACAGAGCTTCTTGAATAGGTGTCTGGTCAGGTGGGTTTGGGTTAGGGCCTTGTGTTCGCATTTGTTTCTTTAGCAAATGTAGGTGTGGTTTGTTACAGGCGAGCTCAGAAGCCCAACTTGGGAAGAGTTCTTTGTAGACATTGCTGCCCTCTTCCATCTCTGAGCAAGCACCCTGACTTTCCTTAGGATCCCTGTACATTCAGTTTGAGTCTGGCCAGCTTTGGCCTTTTGGTCTGGATTTCTAAATTAGAATATGTGCCTTTTATCTGATTGACTCTTCTCTTCAGTAAAGTCAGCGCCCTAAACCCTCTCCTTCCCTAGTACTAAAGCTGGCCGATGGTGGTAAATTTTAGCTGTGTGACTCCATTTTTCTTGCCAATGTGCTCTTAAGCTCCCTGGTTGCTGGAGTTTGTGGGTGGGGAGGAAATATCAATTATGAACATTGAGCTACTCTATCATTTAACTGTCAAAATTCAGGAGCCTATTAATGTCTCTGGTGAAGTGCGAAATGGATGCTGTCTTTGAAAGCACACATAAATCATCTGCTCTGGATTTTCAGAGTCCTTTTTGAGATGGTAATGCACTGAGCTTTTGTTTTTCCTGTTCCTCTCTGGCCTTTTCATTCCTGACCATGTGACTGCTGTTTCTTGGGAATCCCCTTGGGGTTGGTTTCATTTTACCTTTCCATCTTTTTTTTTTTTTTAAAGATTGATTTATTATGTATACAGTATTCTGCCTGCATGTACACCTGCTGGCCAGAAGAGGGCACCAGATCTAATTAAAGGTAATTGAGAGTCACCGTGTGGTTGCTGGGAATTGAACTCAGGACCTTTGGAAGAGCAACCAGTGCTCTTAACCTTTCAGCCGTCTCTGCAGCCCACATGAGCTTCTAAAGTTGGGTTTTTAGTTTTGGAGACAGGGTCTTAAGTAACCCAAGCTGCTCTCAAACATCCAGACCTTCTGCCTCTACCTCCCAAATGCCACCAAGCCTGGCTTTGAGGCCAGTTTTTAACCATGATATATGAAGGGTATATTCACATCTCTCCTTTAGATGATAGATTCATAGGCTTAGAAAAGAAAGCAATTCTGTCCTTTACTGCTAGCCAGCAAAGCATCTGGAAATGAATGTGCTTGCAGCCAGCTACACCTTGGGTGCTGTCAATTGCCTGGAGGTCAGAGCCACAAAGTACTTGTGGTTAATGTTGCGAAGGCTGAGTGTAACACTATGGTAGCCCATTCTTGGAAATCCCTTTGTCTGTTGGTTAAGTCACGCTGGTTGATGCTGGCATTGAGTGCATTTGCATTCTCTGGTGAGAAGCTTTGTAGAAACAGCTTTCTTTTATGCACCTTAGCTCTCGCTGATGAGTAAACCCGAGGCTTTGTGCATACCATGTGCATACTCTACCACTGAACCACACTTCTTGGCCCCATCTTTTCTGAAATTTTAATTCTGATTGTGTATGTGTGTGTGTGCGGTGTGTGTGCAAGTGCAGGCATATATGTGGAGCCCAGAGGGCCATTTTTAGGAGTCAGTTTCCTCTTTCCACTGTGGGTCCCAGGGCCTGAACTCAGGTTGTCAGGCTTTTGTACCAAGTACTTTGGCCTGCTAAGCCATCTCCTGGGCCCACCCCATCCTAGATCCTTTGTGAAATGCTTTCACAAGTTCTCTTTAAATTCTGTTTAAGCAGTTATATATAAGGCCGAAAAGCTACCATTGAATGAAAGTGTGACTGTCTCGCGGTTCTGCATCCTTGGCTGTCTTAAGTGTCACTCACTGGTTTATTGTTGATAACATGGTATTTTGGGCCTCTCTGCTGCAGAACTAGATTGCCCCTTTGCCTTGATGGAGAGCGTTACAGGGCTGGAGGACTTTGGGGTGCTCTTCAGACTTTAATTTGCAATCCCTCTTGCATTAGTTCACTCTAGTAACTTAATTGAGTTTGCGTGTGGATGTCTCCTTGTTTGTCAGCACTGTGGATAAGAAGTCCTGCCTTCTGGGCCTTCCTGTGTCAGGAAATAAATATTTACACAGAGAGAATAAGTAAATGTCTGCATTTACATTTTAGAGCTTCAAAAATAATCCAGGGCAAGAGGAGAAAGCTCCTTATTGGGGTGGGGGTGGTTGGCCGTATCTGGTTTTGTTTTTAGGTATCACTGTCTACCTTGGCCTTCCACACGCTGAAGTTACTGGTGCGCTGCATGCCCAGCTTCTGGGCTGCTCTTTTTTTGTTGTTTTGTTTTTTTGTTTTTCGTGACAGGGTTTCTCTTGTAGCACTGGCTGCCCTATACTCACTTTGTAGACCAGGCTGGCCTCGAACTCAAAGAGATCCTTGGCTACTTAGAGAGTTCAGAGCTAGCCTCACCTATGTGAGACTTTGCTAATTCTTACAACTATCTATTGCTTTTTGAGTCACTCTTCTCTAGATAGCTCTGGCTGGCCTAGAACTCAAAAGAAATTCATCTGCCTCTGTCTCTGGGTGCTAGGATTAAATTGTGTGCCAACACACCAGGCAAGTCCAGGACAGCAAGTCCAGGGCTACACAGAGAAACCCTGTCTTGGAAACAAAACAAAAACAAAAAAGTGTATGCTAACACTCCTGCTAGAATTTTGCTTTAAAGCAACAATAATAACAACAAAAAACCTACCCATACATAGTCTGTTTTAGAAAACCTTTTTAGTTTAAACATTTATTTTTAGGCTGGGGATGAGGTTAAGAGCACTTGGGAGGCAGAGCAGGCGGCTCTCTGTGAGTTCAAGGCCAGCCTGGTCTACAAAGTGACTCTAGGACAACCAAAGCTACACAGAGAAACCCTGTCTCGACCCCCTCCCCCCCCAAAAAAAGAGCTCTTCTATTCTTCCAAAGGTCCTGAATTCAATTCCCACCAACTACATGGTGGCTCACAACCATCTCTAATGAGATCTGGTGCCCTCTTCTGGCCAGCTGACACACATGCAGGCAGAATAAATAATAAATAATAATAAATAAATCTTTAAAAACCATTTATGGTAAGTATTTTATTTTATTTTCTTTCTGGGCCAATCAGGCTTCCTACACAATTAAATTTATATGATAAAAAAATTGTCATAGCCGGGCGTGGTGGCACATGCCTTTAATCCTAACACTTGGAAGGCAGAGGCAGGCGGATCTCTGTGAGTTCGAGACCAGCCCGGTCTACAAAAGTGAGTCCAGGATAGCCAAGACTGTTACATAGAGAAACTCTGTCCTGGGGTGGGGGGTCAGGGGAATGCCTGTAGTTAGAAAAAAAATTCCCTTAATCTTCTTGGAGTTTTAACTCCATCTTTGCATATGATAGAAATCTATCTTACTAGATGTTTGACTGAACAGAATTTCAGAAAAGACTTGGTTCCTTTTGTTTTGAGAGAAGAGAGCTCTGAATTGTATAACCCTTTTAGTGAAGTGGTGATGGAAAAATAAGTGTAATATGAAAGTTGCTCTTGACTGTTGTGTTGGAGTTGTTTTTTTTTTTTTTTTTTTGGTGTTGGATTTTAGAGACACTAGAAATGCATTTTATCTGACCTAGAACACAGACATGCATGTGCTTGATTCTGTGTGGACGTCAGTTCCCCAGTAAGTGCAGGAAGCTGCTTGACTCCTGCTGTTGGGTAGCCTCCTGGACAAGTGTGCCGTACTCTTGGGCAGCTTTTCCTCTTCCTCTGTTGAGGTTCTTTGTCCTGGGACCACTGTGCTAAGGAAACTGTGATTTCCCAGCTTTCTTGTTGTTTTGCCATTGTCTTCTGGGTTGTTTTGCTGTTGTCTTTTGTGTGTGGTTTGTTTTTGAGACATGGTTTCACTCTGCAGTCCTGGCTTACCTAAAGTTGCTGTTCTGAGCAGGCTGGCCTCACCTAGAGACCCACCTGACCTGCCTTGAGTGCTGAAGTTAAAGACATACGCCACCATATCAGGCCTTTATTATTTTTTAGGAGCGATATTTTTTGGCGGGGGAGGTCTGAAATAGGGTTTCTCTGTACAGCCTTGGCTGTTCTGGACCCAGACCAGGCTGGCCTCAAACTCAGCGATCTGCCTGCCGAACTCAAAGCAACTCGCCTGCCTTTGCCTCCCAAGTGCTGAGATTAAAAGTGTATGCCACCACACCAAGCCCATGTGTTGATTTGTTTTGTTTTGTTGTTTGTTTTTCGAGACAGGATTTCTCTGTGTAGACCAGTCTGGCCTCAGACTCACAGTGAACCACCTGCCTCTGCCTCCTCATGCTGTGGTGACCCCAACCATAAAATTATTAAATTGCTTTGTTTTTCATAGTAATGACAGCAATGCCAGATTCACAGCAATAACAAAATTGCTTCGTTTTTCTTTTTCTTTTTTTCCTTTTTTTCTTTTTGGTTTTTTGAGACAGGGTTTCTTTGTGTAGTGCTGGCTGTCCAGGAACTTGCTGTTTAAACCAGGCTGGCCTCAGACTCAGAGATCTGCCTGCCTCTGCCTCCCAAGTACTGGGATCAAAGGTGTGCACCACCACATCCCAGCATACCCAGCTGTTTAAAATGTTGGTTCTGGGGATTGAACTCTGCACATTACCAACTGAGCTATCTCCCCAGTTCCTGCTTGGATGTTTGTGGAAATCAGAAGACAACTTATTGGAGTTTTTTCCTTACTGTATTGGCCCTAAGGATTGAACTCAGGCTATCAGGCTTGGAGGCCTTGAGCCATCTCACCTCCCACTGCTTGGTTCTGAAGTGAGTTGAGGTGGCAGCCTTCATGAGAACACCATCCAGGTACTGTTCAGCCTGTTGGACATCACACTGGCAGGAGTTGGGGTTGGAGATTTGTCAGTCAAGTTTCTGATCAGTTCTACTCTCCTGCAACAGCTCCTGACCTTAGACAGCCTGTGGGATAGCTCCTCTTTCCTTTCTCCACTCCAAGACTTTGAGACTATTAAAACTCCCCCCTCCTTTTTTTTTTTAAAGATTATTTATTTAATGTGTATGGTGTTCTACCTGCATGTAACACCTGCAGGCCAGAAGAGGGCACCAGAGCTCATTTTGATGGTTGTGAGCCACCCATGTGCTTACAGGGAATTGACCTTTGGAAGAGCAGCAAGTGCTCTAACCTCTGAGCCATCTCTCTAGCCCAAAACTACTCCTTATCCACAGTGGATTATGGATATCCCTGTGCAGAGTTCAAAAGCAGGCCTTCCTGTGGCTTGTCTTGCTAGCTTGACTTCTAGGCTTGGCTTGGCACACATGCTGTCATCTGTACTGTGGGCTACTCTACTGCACATCTGCCTCTGCCCAAATCACATTCGTTGCATTGTTTATAGGCGGTTCCTCTGTGAACTGACTAGTTGACTTTATTTTGAATGTTTTAAAGATTTGTGCTTACTTCTGTTTCTGTGTGTCTGTGTGCCTCATGTGGGTGGGTGCCTGTGGAGGCCAGAGAGGGCACCGAGTCCCCTGGAACTTGAGTTATAGGCTGCTGTGAGCAGCCTGGTGTGAGAGCTGCAAAAGCAGCAGGCTCTCTAACTGATGAGCCATCTTTCCGGCCCTTTATTTAGCAGCTTTCTTATATGAGTTTGTATTCATAGGGCCTATGTTATTTTGGCTTCCATTTTGGAGATCAAGAAAAGAGATTTTTCTTGGGACCAAACTTCGGAGGACGTGTTGTTCTTAAGCTCTTGTTTGATCTTTAGTCAGTTTACTGACCTACATCAGTCAGTCCCCTCATTGCAGTCATATCTGAGATGAAGCAAACTGTAGCGGGCAGTTAGATGTAGGTTCCAAATGCTAAGTGTTTGTGACCACGTAGGTAGCTAATTTCTCATGTGGTATTTATTCTCTAATCAAGTCCCATGGGTGTGACTATTCTGAGATACAGGTGAACTGTGGCCTATGAGTCAAATCTGGTCACCAGCTTGTTTTTGAATGCCTCTAAACTGAGAATGAGTGTGTGTGTGTGTGTGTGTGTGTGTGTGTGTGTGTGTGTTATGTTAGGTTTTTCAAGACAGTTTTTCTGTGAAGACCTGGCTATTCTGGAACATGTTATGTAGACCAGGCTGGCCTTGAATTCAGAGATCTGTTTGCTTCTGCCTCCCTAGTGCTGGGATTAAAGCCATGCGCCGCCGCCACCACCAGTGATTATATATTCTTAAAAGGCTATGAAAAAATCAAAAGAATGAGAAGGCAGGCCACAAGCTAGGAGAAAATACTTCACAGAGACATAGAACTTTAAAGACCCAACAGTAAAATGAAATGTCTAGTTAAAAAGAAAAAAATGTAAGGCTAGGGTTTTTAACAGCTTACTAGTAGAATATAGGCTCAACACACCTTCAGGTGCTAGCACCATCCCCCCCAAAATCTAAGGACTTAAACACCCCAGCCAAGAAGATACACAAATGCAAGCAGGCTTATGAAAACACAATCAACTTCAGGTTCTTTGGGCAAGATTCAGTACATGCTTACTAGAGTGGCCAAAATCCAAACTGGCAGCACCAAGAGCTGGCAGAGATGTGGAGCAACAGGAATTCTTCATTGCTGGCGCAAATCCAAAATTGGTATAGCCACTTTTGAAGCAGTTTGTCAGCTCTTCTGACACACTCTTAGTGTATGGTCAGCAGCCGCGCTGCACTGACATGCTTGCATGGGACAGAGCTACATAAAAACTATTGGTGACTCCTGCTCAGTTTTGCTGTGAACCTACAACTTGTAAAATATAGTGGGCTTGTTTGTTTGTTTTTAATTGGGCTGAGAGTAGAGATCGGTGGTGAAGCCCATGCTTAGCACACATGAGGCCCTGGGTTTGATTCCCAGTACCACAAAAGAAAAGACTTTATAAAAGGAGGCTGTCTGGTGGCGTTTTACAGAGCGTTTATGGAGGGGACGAAGTTCTCGGGGTCTTTGGCCCCTGTCCAATCTCTAGACCTCCTGGGCACTCAGGGCCGCTAATTAGAAAGCTGTTGTTTTGAATTTTGGTTTTGTTTACAGGTATATGAGTGACCTAAAGCTGCAAATAAAGACGGAGAGAGAACGGTGCCAACTGGGAGCAGGGCAAAGATGCCAATTCCTCCTCCCCCTCCACCCCCACCCGGTCCTCCCCCACCTCCCACCTTTAATCAGGTAGGTAATCTCTCCACTAGGCTGTTTTCAAAGTTTTAAGTAAATTGGTGAACTTCTCATGCTGCTCTGTTATTTTTCTTTTCAATCCTACTTGTTTAATATTTACAAATTTTCTTACCTGACCACTCTTTCTCTCTGAGCTTGCTCTTCAGTTGTATTTTTATGTCTTTTATATGTACTTTACATGGATGAGTGTTTTGCCTGCATGTGTGTATATGCACCATATCCATGCTTGGTGCCCCAGGAGGCAGGAGAGGGCTGCAGGGTCCTCAGGAGCCATGGTTACAAGCAGCTGTGTACCACCAGCCAAAGTTGCTGGGAACTGAACTTGGGTCCTCTCTGCAAGAGCAGCAAATGTTCTTAACCACTGAGCCATCTCCCCTGAACTCACCCACACCTCTTGTGGTTTTGTTTGTATTAGGATCTTGCTATGTAGTCCAGGCTAGCCTTAAACTTTAAGTGCTTTTTCCTCATTCCCCCAAGTGCTGGGATTACAGATATGAGATAACCACATCCATTAATCATTTTTTAAAGATTTATTTAATTATTATTTATATATATTCTGCCTGCATGCACACCTATATACCAGAAGAGGACACCAGATCTCACTGTACATGGTTGTGAGCTACCATGTGGTTGCTGGGAATTGAACTCAGGACCTTTGGAAGAACAGACAGTGCTCTTAACCTCTGAGCCATCTCTCCAGCCCCCATTAATCATTTTTAATACCATCTATAATCTTTTTTTTTTTTCCTAGACAATGTTTCTCTGTGTAGCCTTGGCTGTCCTAGACTTGCTCTGTAGACCAGGCTGGCCTCGGACTCACAGTGATTGACCTGCCTCTGCCTCCAGAGTGCCGGGGTTAAAGGTGTGCGCCACCATGCCCGGCACCATCTATAATCTTAATATATATTTGAATTTTGTTTTGTTTTGTTTTTAGAGACAGGGTCTCTGTGTAGCCTTGGCTGTCCTAGACTCGCTTTGTAGACCAGGCTGGCCTCAAACTCACAGCAGTCAAATAGTTATAAACTATACTAACTTAATAGAGAAAATATATTATATTTTAGCCTGCTTTCTATTTTTAAAATATGAATTTAATTTATTTATTATTATGTATAGAGTGGCCTGTCTGCATGTACACGTGCAGGCCAAAAGAGGGCATCAGATCACATTATAGATAGTTGTGAGCCACCATGTAGTTGTTAGGAATTGAACTCAGGATCTCTGGAAGAGCAGTCAGTGCTCTTAACCTCTGAGCCATCTCTCCAGCCCTAAAATATTTACTTTTTTTTTTTTTTTTTTTTTTTTTTTTGAGACAGGGTTTCTCTGTGTAGCCTTGGCTGTCCTGGACTCACTTTGTAGACCAGGCTGGCCTCGAACTCACAGCGATCCACCTGCCTCTGCCTCCCGAGTGCTGGGATTAAAGGCGTGCGCCACCACGCCCGGCTAAATACTTACTTTTAAATAGAAAGAACAAGGACTTATTATGTGTATGAGTGGTCTTGCTTGCCTGTATGTATGTGCACAGTGTGCATGCCTGGTGTCTACCGAGGAGGCCAGAGCGGGATGTCAGCTCTGGAACAGGAGTTGGGAGTGGTTGTGAGCTGGCTAATGTGGGTGCTGGGAACTGAGCCCAGGTCCCCTGTAGGAACAGCAGATGTTCTTGACCTCTGAGCCATATCTTCAGACCCTGCCTTCCTTTCAATTCTAAGTGTTGCTGGATTTTCTAAATATTTTCATGCTGTTTAATTTCTTTTGTGCAGTCTGGTCATGTGCTTTGATTATTTAACTGTTGGTTTGTAAAACCTCTTTGTCTGTTACAATTCTGTAGATTTCAGTCTTTCCCTGTGCTTTAGTTGTAGAAACCGTGAGCCCTGCTCATAATCCACTCACCTTTGAACTCTAGATGCTGCCATCTCAGCCAGCCACAGTGATCAGGAGTGTGCCACCGCATTCAGCTTCAGAATGGTTTTGGGTTTTTTTTTTTTGTTTTGTTTTTTGTTTTTGTTTTTGTTTTTCAAGACAGGGTTTCTCTGTGTAGCCTTGGTTGTCCTTGACTCACTTTGTAGACCAGGCTAGCCTTGAACTCACAGCGATCCACCTGCTTCTGTCTCCCGAGTGCTGGGATTAAAGGCGTGCGCCACCACGCCTGGCATTGGTTTTGATTTTTAATGGTTTCATTGAGACCTTAAAAAGCTCTGCATGTGGGCTGGCAGGTGAAAACAGTTGCTAACGTCCGGCAGCCTGAGCTTGACTCCACGGTAGATGGAGAGAACTTCTGAAACTTAGCTTTGACCTTCCTGGCTAAGCACGTGCACACACACGCACACACATGCACACCAAGTGCATTCAGACCCATAGCAGTACTGTGCTACAGTTCAGGTGTGTGTAGGACATTCATTTGGAGGTATACTGTACTTGCTGGTGTGTATGTGAAGCTTAGGTCAGACATGAGGGGAGATGGCTCACTAGGTAAAGTGCTTGCATCACAAGTGTGAGGTCCTCAGTTTACTCTAGCACATATATTAAAAAATGAAATCTAACCAGCTGAGGTGGTGCACACCTGTAACCCCAGCACTCAGGAGGCAGAGGTCAGCTGATCTCTGTGAGTTCAAGGTCAGCATGGTCTACAGACTGAGTTTCAGGATAGCCAGGACCACAGAGAAACCCTGTCTTGAAAAATAAGCAAACAAGCTGGGCGGTGGTGGTGCACGCCTTTAATCTCAGCACTTGGGAGGCAAAGGCAGGTGGATTGCTGTGAGTTCGAGGCCAGCCTGGTCTACAAAGCGAGTCCAGGACAGCCAAGGCTACACAGAGAAACTCTGTCTCGAAAAAACTGAAACCAAAAAACAAAAAAGAAAAATAAGCAAACAAACAAAAAAGCTAAGTGTAGCAGGACATAGAGGTGAGTGGCTCTCTATGCATTCAGGTCAGCCAGGGCTAAGTAGTGAGGTGTGGTCTCAAAAATAAAATAAAAACTAATACAAAAAATGAAGTGAAGCTGGGCAGTGGTGGTGCAGGCCTGTAATCTCAGCACTTGGGAGGCAGAAACAGGTGGATCACTGAGTTCAAGGCCAACCTGGTCTACAAAGCAAGTCCAGGACAGCCAGGGCTACACAGAGAGACCCTGTCTCAAAACAAACAAACCAAAAACGAAAAGGGGGAGGAGAAACCCTCTCTCGAAAAAAATAAGCAAACTTGGCTCCCATCTGACAAGTACAGGCTCTTTCTGTACAAACCTGGTGACCCAAATTCAGTCCCTAGATCCCAAAGTATAAGCAGAGAACCAGCTCCAGAAAACTGTCCTCTGACCTCTGCATGTTCCGCAGGGCACATGTAGAAATGACAAATAACATTTTAAAGTTTGAAAAATTGGCTTGGTGTCTGCTAATGATGTGCTCTTAACTTTCTAGAACCATTCTTTCCTCAGTTTTGGGGTAGGACTATCAAGGTCTACTGTGTAACATTGTATAGAAGACAAAGTAGTAGGAAGGTAAGGGATAAGCTGGGATAAAATTCTGCAGAGTCAGCACTGGGGTGTGACTTCTCGCTTTTACCAATGACTGATCATGACCATGGACACTCTTCAGCTTCTGAGCCACACTTTGAAATGTGGATCACGGGAATCACACCTTTCAAGTTGTAAATGAGGTAATCTAAGTACTCGTTAGCACAATGCCCAAGGCATGGTGCCTCAGGTAGAGCTTGTGTTCTTGATGCTGCTCTGTTAACACATCCAAGACGCAAAGTCATGGCTGGTTCTTCCCTCAGAAGCTTGTGAACTGGAGGGAGGTCTGCGCCCTTTGCAGAAGGAAGTGGGGAGTTAAGAAGAGTGATGGATGGTGCACACTGACGTTGCTCCCTGGCACAAATATCTGAGTGTACTGCACCAGCATCTTATGGGACACCTTGGCTTAAGCCACTTACATCAGTCCTATAATAGAAGGGGCTCTTTAGGGTAAACTTAGCATTTCCCTTCTTCCTCCAGGCAAACACAGAACAGCCCAAACTCAGTAGAGATGAGCAGCGGAATCGAGGCGCCCTCCTACAAGACATTTGTAAAGGGACCAAACTGAAGAAGGTGACCAACGTCAATGATCGGAGCGCTCCCCTCATTGAGAGTGAGTCTAAGCTTTCTTCCTAGGATCCAGGCCTGGAAGATTTCTCTGGAGCATCTGTGGGAAAATGGTGTCCTGGGTGTCTTAGCTTCCCTTTGAGCTGCAGAGTTGAATACCATAAAAGTTGCTTTTAATTCTCTCAGGGTTAAACCTCCCCCCCTGCTGCTAGTGTTTGTCATGGCACATCCTTGGCTCTTCTCTCAGGAGACCACCACATTCCTGGAAGCCTCTTGGCTGAAACCAAGGCTGCTTTTCCAGTTGCTGTACATGCCCATTCTTGCAGGCCTCAGGAGAGTCATTCACACTCCATCCCCTGAGCCCAGAGAACTCTGCTTAAAGGAATCCTCGACTGAGTTATTTTCCTTCACCCTAAGTAAAGATGGCCCCTCCTTCCCTTTACTCTTTTGGGTTTTGTTAGTAGTCTCCACATAAAGGTGCACAGCTGTGAGGCCTCTGTGTTCTTGGGTTTGTTTGCGTGCTTGGAGGTGCTGTGCTGCCTCCTGATAGAGAGGCAGAGCAAGGTTGGTATGTTTGTAATGAAAGCCTCGCTAGAGGAATGCTCTCTCCTCGGCTTGACTTGGTCAGCAGCTCAGAGCAGTTGAAGTGAAACCCTGTACCTCTGCCTTCCAGAGCCCAAAGGGAGCGGTGGTGGCTACAGTCCTGGCCCTGGAGCTGCTGCACTGCAGCCCAAGGGGGGCCTCTTTCAAGGAGGAGTGCCTAAGCTCCGACCTGTGGGAGCCAAGGATGCTTCAGGTATCTGAGGATCTGAGAAACGATCTTTATCTCTCAACCACGTCTGGTTTTTGTTGTTGTTGTTGGTTTTTTGTTTTTTGTTTTTAAAAAACTTGTTCCCTTGGCTGGTCCGAAGGTAGTGAGTTATCACAATTGATTGTTCACAGTCAGTTACAGATTGAACTCCTGTTCTACACTTTCCCCCCTTCTCACTACTGCACTTGACTAGTCTTTAAAAAAAAAAAAAGAAAAGAAAAGAAAAGAAAAAAACTTGTTCCCAGTGTGCTGTCTTAGGTTGAGAACTGGGGTCGAGGGTGGGAGGAAAAAGAAACAGGAGCTACACTGTAAAGCAAAGCTCAGGGGTAAAGAAGATGAGAGCACGCGTGGGTGCAGTCTTGCTTGGGAGGCTAAAGCAGGAGAATCACAACAGGAGAGTTGGAGGCCAGCCTGACCCACAAGGGTGAGAGTCTGCCTTAAAGAAACAAAACAGATTTTAAGTGCTGGGTTATAGCTCAGGGAGTTGAAGGCTTGCTAGTGTGTATGAAGACTTGAGTCTAGACCCCTGCACTGCATAAACCAGGGTAGGTGGACATATGTAATCCCAAAACTTGGGAGGTAGAGGCAGGAGACTCTCAGACATTCAAGGCCATTCTTGGCTACATATTGAGTCTGAGGCCAGCCTAAGTTACACACACACACACACACACACACACACACACACGTACACACCCAGAGAATCGATTTATTATTTGGCCCTTAAGAAGAAAATTAATGTTATTTGTGACTATGTGGACAGACCTAGAGGACATTGTGTTGAGTGAAATAAGGAACAGAAAGACAAATAAGCTGAGCTATGATGGGACACGCCTGTGGAGGCAGGTGGATCTCTGAGTTCAAGGCCAGCGTGGTCTACAGAGTGAGTTTAGGACAGCCAGGGCTACACAAACTCCCCCTGCCTGAAAAAAGGATAAAAGAAATACAATTCAATTTCAGTGTGTTCAACTTATATCATTAATATTTATTAACAGGCCCTGAGTCTGTTTAAACCTGATTAAAACTCAGAACTTGCAAGGTGTGAGCACGCATGCCTTATTTCCAGCATTTGGGAGGCAGAGGTAGGCGGATCTCTGTGAGTACCAGGACAGCCAGGGCTACACAGAGAAACCCTGTCTTGAAAAACAAACAAACAAAAACCCCTCAGAACTAGGCCTAGAGATGTAGGCCAGCACGGAGAGAGTCTTGCATGCTTGGGGCTCTGGGTTTGGTCCCAGGCCACAGAACTCGAAGGGCGGTGCTACCACTCCTTCGCTGCTGTGCAGGTCCCACTGAGGAGGCTGGTCAGCTACATACTGACTGATAGACTTGAACTGGTTTTGTTTTGTTTTGTTTGGGTTTTTGGTTTTTCGTGACAGGGTTTCTCTGTGTAGCCTTGGCTGTCCTGGACTCGCTTTGTAGACTAGGCTGGCCTGGGACTCACAGTGATTCGTCTGCCTCGCCTCCCAAGTGCTGGGATTAAAGGCTACCCCACTTTAGACTTGAACTGTTAACGCTGTGCTGTCGGGTGTATTGTAGAGACTCCAGCTGGTAAGCCAGCCCTGCAAGTCCCCAGTTCCCGAGCTGCTGCTCCAAGGCCTCCAGTGTCAGCAGCCAGTGGGCGTCCTCACGATGATACCGAGAGCAGTCGAGCCTCCCTCCCAGAACTGCCCCGGATGCAGAGACCCTCTTTACCGGACCTCTCCCGCCCCAACACCACCAGCGGTACCGGCATGAAGCACAGCTCCTCTGCTCCTCCCCCACCGCCTCCAGGGCGGCGTGCTAACGCGCCCCCTGCTGCTCTGCCCCTGCACAGCAGCAAAACCCAAGCCTACAACAGGGAGAAACCATTGCCTCCAACACCAGGACAGAGGCTGCACCCTGGTCGAGAAGGACATCCTGTTCCACCCCCTGTAAAGCCACCTCCTTCTCCTGTGAATGTCAGAACGGGACCCAGTGGCCAGTCTCTGGCTCCTCCCCCGCCGCCTTACCGCCAGCCTCCTGGGGTCCCCAATGGGCCTTCAAGCCCCACCAATGAGTCAGCCCCTGAGCTGCCACAGAGACACAATTCTTTGCATAGGAAAACTCCAGGGCCTGTCAGAGGCCTTGCACCTCCTCCACCCACCTCTGCCACCCCCTCCTTGTTGAGTAACAGGCCGCCTCCCCCAGCCCGGGACCCGCCCAGTAGGGGAGCAGGTAAGTGCTTAGAAGCGCCTTCTCTCTCGGCTTTGTCACAGAGTGAGCATCTCTGCGTAATTAGAATACGAATTCAAGTACCAGGTTTATTGGTGCTTTTTTTTTTTTTTTTTTTTTTTTTTTTTTGAGACAGGGTTTCTCTGTGTATTCTTGGCTGTCATGGACTCACTTTGTAGATCCACCTGCTCTGCCTTCCACGTGCTGGGATTAAAGGCGTGCGCCACCATGCCCAGCTATTGGTGCCTTTTTATGTGTTGGTAATTGTTAGGGAAAAGATTAAAGAACTCAATGTTGTGGACAACCTAGTAAATACGTATGGCAGCGGTGGGTAGTATGCTTTAGCGGAATACACACCAGGCAAGAAGATCCACTAGGGAAGGCGTGGTGGCGATCTGAGTTGGAGAAGAGGGTAAAGCTAGACAAGGCTTAACCTGTGTGGTGACAGTGTGGGAAAGACCTGAAGTAGGAGTAGTTATGGCACTTGGGACAGCAGGGAGGTCACTGAAAATGAGGGCAAGGGTGGCGGGAGTGAGAGCGGGGAAGTTAGGTAGACTCCTGGGGAGAGTGTGAAGACTTGGAGCTGAGCCCATCCCACAGCCAAGGCATCCTGTGGCTTTTGAGACAGAGTCTCTGTATCCTTGGCTATCCTGGGACCTGTTATATAGACCAGGCTGATCTTGAATGCAGAGATCCACCTGCCTCAGCCTCCTGAACGTTGGGATTAAAGGCCTGCACTAGCATACCTGGTTCTAAATAAATTTTCATTAAAATAATAATAGTAAGAAAATAATGCTTGGTGGTTGGAGAGATGGCTCAATGATTTAAGAGCATCTTCCCGAGCACCTGGGTTAGTTTCCCAGCGCCCACACATCTGCTTAGAGCTGTCTGTAGCGTCAGCTGTAAGAGCTCTGACGCCCTCTTCTGGTCTCTGAGGGCATCAAGCGTGCCTGGTGCCCAGGTACAGATGTAAGCAGAGCACCCGTACACACAAAGTATTAACTGTAAAAGACAAAGCAAAAGCTCAGTGCAGTGATGGCAGCACTGACACTGTCTGAGCAATAGGCAGCCCTTCTGTGCAGCATCAGGAGAGAAGTGGTAGGTGAAGAAGGAGGCAGATTGGGGTGGGTTCAAGAATTTAGGGTACCAGCTGTGTAGGAAGGCTGACTTGAGCCATAGGAGTTTTGAGGCTAGCCTGGGCAACATAGGGAAACTTTGTGTGACCAAATGAGAAAGGAACATTTAAGAAAGCATTTAGGAACCTTTGTGAAGGCCTAGTTGAGTGTGTCTGTGTACACAGATAGAACGGTCGCTGGAGCACCTGCTGCTCTCCCTGAGGTCCTGGGCTTGGTTCCCAGCAGCTCACAACTCCTGTAACTACAGTTCCAGAGGATCTGCTGCCCTCTTCTAGCCTCCATGGGTACCTGTGCATACAGGGTGCACATACAGACATGCAAGCACACACGCATATGCATAAGTAAGTAAAAATAAGTTAAAAAGTAAGCTGGGCCTGGTGGTGCAATCCCTTAATCCCAGCACTGGAGAAGCAGAGGCAGGCAGACTCGGTGAGTTCAAGGCCAGCCTGGTCTACAAAGTAAGTCCTGGACAGCCAGGGCTGTTACACAGAAACCCTGTCTCTAAAAACAAAAACTTAAATAACTTAGTAAAAAGGCCATTATCGTGTCCTGCTGCTTGGTTAGGCTGCGTGTAGATTCGCACACTCCCGAGCAGGCTTCTAGAGGGCACCCCACACAACCTACCTGCAACCGTAAGGTAGCTCAGGAGTCTGTAACGTTCAGGTTTCTTTTAAAAAACTGCACACAGAGGTTAGGGATAAAGCTAGAGAGATGGCTCAGTAGTTAAGAGCGCTGGCTGCTCTTTCCAGAGGACCCGAGTTCAGTTCCCTACACCCACATGGCGGCTCACAGTCACTCAGTCCCTGGAGAAGCTGGAGGACACTCTTTTTTGCCTCTGCTGATTGCAGGCGTGCACATGGTCCACACACACATGCAGGCAAACACGCATACACATAAATCTTAAAAAAAAAAGACTCATTGTGAGTAAATCCCATAACTTTCTCATCCCATTCTGTAATAAAAGCAGAGAAAATAAATTGATGTGTGGGTTAGGTGAGTAGTGTCAATGTCTGCAGACTACTTGCTTTTCAGTCTACGAGTCGTATTCTGTCTGTAAGCCATGAGCAATGTGAGCCACGGCGAGGCCTCGGCCTGCTGCCCCCGTCCGTAACCAGAGCCGCAGTTCCTGAGCAGCCCATAGTCTTTTCAACAGTAGCTGTATTTGTTGTGCAACATTGGGCAGATTTTTCTGATTCTTTTGAGTTTGTTTTTCATTTGTAAGCTAGAAGGATATGTGAAAATGTAGTGCGCTGATGAATTTGTATGTAAAGGGCACCTGAGTAGTTCACGAACTGACTTCTGTTAAATTACGTTACTGTATGAAAATGCATGTCTAGGCTGAGCAGGCAGCAGCAAGTTCCAGACCAGCCTGGGCTGAATAGCAAGTCTGAGTCAAGCCTAGATCAAGATGAGACCCATTGCTGTGTTGGTTGCGTATGCCTTTAATCCCAGCACTCAGGAGGCAGAGGCTCTGTGAGTTCAAGGTCAGCCTGGTCTGCAGATCAAGGGCCAGGACTACACAGAGGGTGGGGGAGAAATGAAATCAATCTTAAAAACACAAAACTCCCAACAGATCAAAACTGAACAAATAAATGAAGGGATATGGGGGGTGGGGAGAGTGGTGACAGCAGCTCTGGATGGGAAAGGTGATCTGAGACTCAACCACCCTAAGGCTCCTCTTAGAGCCTAATTCTCTCTTTTATTTTCTACGGTTTGTCTCTTTTGTTTTTTGTTTTCTTTTTTAATATTTAATTTTAATTCATGTGCGTTGGTGTGAGAGTGTCAGATATTTGAGTTACAGATAGTTGTGAGCTGCCATGTGGTTGCTGGGAGAGCAGGCAGTGCTCTTAACCATTGAGCCATCTCTCCAGCCTGTTTTTGTTTTTGTTTTTAAAGATTTATTTATTTATTATTATGTATACAGTGTTCTGCCCGCCTGTACACCTGCAGGCCAGAAGAGGGAGTCAGATCACATTACAGATGGTAGTGAGCCACCATGTGGTTTCTGGGAATTGAACTCAGGACCTCTGGAAGAAGAGTCAGTGCTCTTAACCTTTGAGCCATTTCTCCAGCCCCCCGTTTTGTTTTTTAAGACGGATTTTTCTATGTATCCCTGGCTGTCCTGGAATTCGCTCTGTAGACCAGGGTAGCCTGGAACTCAGAGCTCTGCCTGCCTCTGCCTCCTGAGTACTGAAAGGCATGATGTACCACCACGGCCTGGCACTCTGAATTTTTTTTAAGTTGGTATACAAAACAATGAATTTCATCACAAAACGTCTATACATTTCTCATATTCACTCCCTCACTAGCCTCCCCCAGACTGCTTATTTTATTTTTAAAGATTGAATTAGCTGAGTGGGGGTGTCGCACACCTTTAATCCCAGCACTCAGGAAGCAGAGGCTGATCTTTGTGAGTTTGAGGCCAGCTCCATCTACAGAGTGAGTTCTAGGACAGCCAGGGTTCCACAAAGAAATCCAAAGAAAGGTGAATTTTTATTTTATGTGCATTGGTGTTTTGACTGCATGCATATCTGTGTGAGGGTGTCAGATCCTCTGGAACTGGAATTACAGACAGTTGTGAACTGCTATGTGGATGCTGGGAATTGAACCCAGCTTCTCTGGAAGAACACAGAACCTTCCAGGCTCTACTTTCTTAGTTTGTGTCTCTCAAACTCTTCTCTCCTTTGCCAGTTCTAGCCCAGCCCTAACTGCTTTGAATTTTAATTGCAGCTCCTCCACCCCCACCACCCATGATCCGAAATGGTGCCAGGGATGCTCCCCCTCCCCCACCACCTTACCGAATGCATGGGTCAGAGCCACCGAGCAGAGGAAAGCCCCCACCGCCACCCTCAAGGACACCAGCTGGGCCACCGCCTCCTCCACCACCGCCCCTGAGGAATGGCCATAGAGACTCCATCACCACTGTCCGCTCCTTCTTGGGTAAGTAGGTAGTGAGCTTTGTCTCACAGTTCTGGCGGTGACGTCACTGACCGCTGGGCCTCGGGAGATAGAGGATGGCCTAGAGCTGCAGCCGTTGTTTACAGCCGCTCTTCTCCACCACGGAGTCCTGCTGTATGGACACCCCTTCCTTATGTGAACAGGCTGGTTCTGCAGCTGCTCCCCAGCCCCCAGAGGACCACTGCTTAGGCTTTTTCTTCATATAAATCCTAGAATTCTGTATCCAAGGAGGGAAGTGTCTTCCTGGTTACTCAGGATGAAGCTCGGTGGTGTAGCGCTGGCCTAATGTGTCCATGGTCCTGGGTTCAGAAAAAGCAGGAAAAGCTAAATAAGCTTAGCTTACTGGGGCCCCTGGTTGAGCCTAGCACTACAAAAACAGAGGCCAGTGGCGAACCAGCCTAGTGAGTTATTAAGGAAGTAATTTCATTTCTTTGGCGTCCACTTTTACTATCTATAGAACCAGGAAATTGACTAGAGAAGTATTGTATCGATCAACTTACCTAAGCTTATAAAGTAAGGGAGTTCACCTTGTGGTCAGGAATGGAGCCATAAGTAGAGGTGTCCAGATGAGTCGTCAGGCCTCTGTTGACGGTCTCTTGCAACTCTTAACACTCTAGGCTCTATAATGGGGGTGCTCCTCTGTCACTATCCCCCTAACACATCCCAGTCTGTTCTGAGCAGAAGCACCAGGGTTTTGCTTTGGACATACATCCATATTGCAGAGCTCTTTGAAATGTAGTGTGGTATGGTGGCACGTGTCTAATGCCAGCACACAGGGTTTAGCTGAGTCAGGAGAGTTTGTTTTTTGTTTTTTGTTTTGTTTTTCGAGACAGGCTTTCTCTGTGTACCCTTGACTATCCTAGACTCATCTTATATAGATCAGGCTGGCCTCGAACTCACAGCGATCCGCCTGCCTCTGTCTCTCAGGTGCTGGGATTAAAGGTGTGTGGCAGGAGAATCTTCAATTCAAAACCACCCTATAATACATAGCAGGACCCTATCTAAAGATTTAAAATTTTTTTAAAATTTTATATATATGACTACTCTATCTGCATGTATACATGCAGTCCAGAAGAGGGCATCAGATCTCAGTATAGATGGTTGTGAGCCACCATGTGGTTGCTGGGAATTGAACTCAGGACCTTTGGAAGAGCAACCAGTGCTCTTAACTACTGAGCCATCTCTCCAGCCCCGCAAGACCCTATCTAACCAAAAAAGGAAAGCTTTGAAGTAAAAAAGAGACTTCAAGGCTTGTGATCAGGCTGTACCCATAAAACTTGTGAATCTTCTGACGGGGTCACAGGAAATAGGAGTGGGGCAGGACACCACTGTCTGAACTGTGTTGCAGAGCAGCATAGGATAACCCAGGCTGAAATTTTTTCTGGTTAAAAAACTCACTAAAGCCAGATGTGGTGGCAGTGTATATAGTTCCAGACTAGCCAAGGCTCCGTTAGTGAGACCCTGTCTAAGAACAAACATCATCATCATCATCATCATCATCATTTATTTGGCTCACACTTCCACATCACTGTTTATCATTGGAGGAAGTCAGGGCAGGAACCTGGGAGCAGGAGCTGATGTGGAGGCCTTGGAGGGGTGCTGCTTATTTGCTTGCTCCCCGTGGCTTGTTCAGCCTGCTTTCTTACAGACCACCAGTGAAGGGATGGCACCACCCACAATGGTCTTGGCCCTCCCCCAAAAATCACTAATTAAGAAAATTCCTTATAGCTGGGTCTTACGAAAGTATTTTCTCAAGTGAGGATCCCTCCTTTCAGATAACTCCAGCTTGTGTCAAGTTGACATAAAGCTATTCAGTACATAAATAAAGAGAATGGAGAGATAGCATAGTGGTTAAGAGTATTGATTATTCTTTAAAGGACCCAGGTTCAATTCCCAGCATCCACATGAGGTTCAACCGTCCGGAACTTGTGTCTCAGGAAATCTGATGCCTTCCTCTGTCCTCTGTGGGCATTGAATGCATGATGAACAGACGCACATTTAGGCAAAGCACACGCACACAATTTAAAAAATGAATTATGGCCACGGGGTTGTGGTGGCGCATACCTTTAATCCTAGCACTCTGGAGGCAGAGGCAGGTGGGTCGCTATGAGTTTGAGGCCAGCCTGGTCTATAAAGCGAGTCCAGGGCAGCCAAGACTACATAGAAACCCTGTCTGGAAAAAAACAAAAAGAATTACATTTTTCTCTATGTATGTTTCCATGTGTATATGTATCTGTGCCTGTGTATGTGTATGGTTGGGTATGGAGGCCAAAGGTCACCATTAGGTGTTTTCCTTAATCATTCTTTTCCACCATAAATTTCTGAGATCTGTTTTGCTGACTGAACCTGGAGCTCCTCGGTTGGCCTGGCTGACTGGCCAGTGTGTCCCAGTGATTCCCCCTTCTCTTTGCTTCCACAGCCCTGGGTTACAGGCTCCTGTCACCATGCCATCCTTTTACATGGGCACTGGGGATCCGAACCTAGGTCCTTATACTTGTATGACTCGTAGGGCAAGCACTATATTAATGACAGTGCCACGTCCGCGGCTCCCAGATAAAGGGTCTTTGGATATCCACTGTATGTGAGATGTACCCAAGGCAATGCTTCTGCTGCCTTGGGAACTTTAGTTTGGTGGGTAGGATTTCTTCATTTAGCAGAACTCACAGATGAGTAAATAGGGAAGGTCTTAAGAAGTGAGAAGCCAGGGCTGCAGAGATGGCTCAGTGGTTAAGAGCACTGGCTGCTTTTCCAAAGGTCCTGAGTTTAACTCCCAGCAGCCACATGGTTGCTCACAACCATCTGTGAGATCTGGTGCCGTCATCTGGCCTGCAGGCACACATGCAGGCAGAATACTGTATAGATAAATAAATAAATAGATCTTTTTTTAAAAAAAGAGGGGGCTGGTTAAGAGCACAGTGGTTAAGAGCACTGTCTGTTCTTCCAGAGGTCCTGAGTTCAATTCCCAGCAACCACATGGTGGCTCACGACCATCTATAATGTGATCGAATGTGCACTGTATACATAATAAATAAATCTTTAAAAAAAAAAAAAAAAGAAGGCCATGCATACTGACGCACACCTTTAATCCTAGTACTTGGGAGGCAGATTGCTATGAGTTTGAGGCCAGCCTGGTCCACAAAGCTAGTTGAGGACAGCTGGGGCTACACAGAGACACCCTGTCTCGAAAAACAAAAACAAAACAAAAGAGGTCAGAAGTCTGTGGGAGAGACGACTCAATACTCTGCTCTTTTCACAGATGATTTTGAATCCAAGTACTCCTTCCATCCAGTGGAGGACTTTCCTGCTCCAGAAGAGTATAAACATCTTCAAAGAGTATACCCCAGCAAGACAAACCGAGGTGAGAGGCCAGCGAAGGAAGCTCCATGACTGTCTGCTGCATGGTTCATGTGTTCTGTGAGGTCAAGTGTGCTTCCACACATGTAGGTGTCAGCCGGAGTTGGTTTTCTTCCACCAAGTGGATCCTGGGGATTAAACTCAGGCCAGCAGGCTTGGCAGCAAGCACCTACTTACCCAGCCATCTCTCCAGCCCTAATCCCTTGATTTTAGAAATTGACTTAAAGGGCTGGAGAGATGGCTCAGAGGTTAAGAGCACTGGCTGCTTCTCCAAAGGTCCTGAGTTCAATTCCCAGCAACTACATGGTGGCTCATAACCATCTTATAGTGAGATCTGGTGCCCTCTTCTGGCCTGCAGGTGTACATGGAGACAGAACACTGTGTGCATAATAAATAAATTAATTTTAAAAAAAAAAAGAAAGAAATTTACTTAAAGAGTCTGTCCTGGGCTAGAGAGATGGGCTCAGCAATTAAGAGCATGGCTGCTCTTCCAGAAATCCTGAGTTCAATTCCCAGCAATCATATGGTGGCTCACAGCCATCTATAACTGTAGTCTCGTGGGATCAGATGACCTCTTCTGGTGTACAGGTAGATGTACATGCAGACAAAACATCCATATACATATATACATATGTGTGTGCATATACATACATACATACATACATACACACAAACACATTTTAGGGTCGGGTATGTGAGCTGACTGTGTGTAACTTTTTTTTGTCTTCTCCAGCTGCACGTGGAGCCCCCCCTCTGCCACCCATTCTCAGGTGAAGCCTGGCTTGGTCCTGCTCCTCAGGAAAAGGATGGAGCTCCTCTTCTCAGATGGTCTCCCAACCCCTGAAACCTGCATGAGAGCTCCTCCAGTGTTTCTCCAGTGCAGCCAACCATAGAGTCCGAGCATCCTCCCAGCCCAGCTCCATCTATGCATCTCCTCTCTGGACTTGGTGATTGGATTCTTTCTACTGGCAGTAGGGTCTCAAGCCCGGTACCCACCTCTTCCAGGAGCCCTGCTAGCCGGAAGAGGAGAAAGCCTCCATGTCGCCTGCTTTCTTCCAGGGAAAGGTGCCTTGTTGCGGTGAATGGACTCAAATTGGGCAAGGTGGAAAATGGAACCCCTGTCTGCTGTTGCTCACCAGGGGCGAAGTGCGGTATGCACACTGCATTCCATAGGTGGGGGTTGGTGTGCGCAGGACTTGTGAGGAAAGGGCAATTTTGGTGCAGCACGAAGGGGGTTGCAGTCAAGTGATCTGTTTTAAAGGTCAGGTTACCGAAAGGACAAGGACAAGGATCGTCTTCGTCTCTAAGAGTGTTTGGCTTTGCTCTCATCCCTCTCCCCGTCCCCAGGGGTAACTTGTACATACACCAAGTACTAATCAGCTGAACTGAACCATAAAAGGGGATGAAGTAACCCGGGGACCATCTGAGAGCTAGGCAGCTCTCCTGCCACCATCCTGCCCCGTCCTCAGGGTGCTAGGCTGAAGGGTGTCCTTTCCCAGCCTCTCGAGAGGAGTCACTTTTTTTTGAAGGCATTATTCATTCCTAATTTCACAAACCCCAGAAACTTCTTATAAGAGATGAAAAGAGAGGTCCCAGGACCTTAACCTCAACCTTGAGATTGCCTCACTTGTATTGGATTAACCCTGAGGTGGTCAGCAGCCCTGAGTGTCCTACGGCCCGTGGGGAATGCTCCAGGAAGCTCTCCTGGCCAGCGGTCCTGACAGCATGTTCCTACCCAGCTGACAAAGCAGGCTCTTTCTGTTTTCTTTGCCGCCCCTACTTTCTCAAGGCTGCAGGGTTAAGGCCGCAGAGTAGAAAAGGGAAGGACATCTGTAGGAGCGGGGGATATTCAGAACCGAGAAGCACAAAGACTTAGGGAGGTGTGCCGCAGTACAGTGCTGGCTCTTCCTTGGCAGCCAGCAATACATTGTTTGTCTTCCAAGTTGTAGGTGAACAGCACAGGAAATGCATGTTCCAACTGAGGTTGGTCTGGTGGCCCTTCTTTAGCAGCAGTGTAGGGCACCGGATACGGTGTTTTCCTACAGTTGTTGCCATGGGCACAGGCTGCTCACATCTTCCGTGACTGTAGGAAGACCAAGCTGTTCATTAAATTGGAGTGGGAAGCTACTTAAAAACTTCCAGATACACCACAGAGTTAAACTGTCATTGGGACCATTCTTTACTTTTTATTTTATTTTATTTTTCTGAAACAGGGTTTCTCCATGTTCTGGAACTCACTCTATAGACCAGGCTGGCCTCGAACTCTTAGATCTGCCTGCCTCTGCCTCCTGGTGCTGAGCTTCGTATCATGTGCACCACACCCGGCTTATAGGGACCTTTCAGATTTAATAGAACGTAGCCTAAGGATCTGTGTAATACCAGGTGAAACCACATTTTCCCGCGTTGGTGAGCGTGGCATTGGTCATCTATTTATTGGTGTCACCCTTTGCCATCTCCTACCACATTGTCTCTTGGGACAGACAATGATTAGATTTCACCAGACTTCTAATTGGTCACTATTTCTCCTCCTTCTCAACTGTTGTCAGCAGTTACCTCCCAGGAGGATCCCAGCATCCTAGGTGAGCAGAGGTAAGAGAAGGAGAAGAGCTGACACTGCACAAGTTCCAGGGTGGATGCTGACTAGTTACTGAACCTTGACTGTGAAGTCTTCCCATTTGTTTTTGAAATGGGAGTTGATGCCTTTTGTACAATGTTATCAGAGTGTGTAAAGAGTTTCCCTCACTGAAACATAGATCATATATATATAAAATCTCACAAATAAAGCTGAACCCCAGCTTTTCCATGGGGCTCATAGTTCCTTGACATGACCTGCCATCCTTTATAGTCTCCAGATTTGGACTGTGCCATGTGGGTATTGATTATATTTTCATTGTCTTTACCCGATGGAACAAAGCCCAAAAAAAGGCCTGGCTTTAGACCTAAGGAAAAGGAAAGGGTTTGCTCTCCAGTTGATGGGGCATGTTGGTGACACAACACCTAATTTAAATGCCTTTGCCTTATACGTCACTTGGTCCCACTGTTAATAACAGATTTGTTATCATGTATATTTGCTATTGAAGATGGGAATGTGATCCTCAAAATTGTCGGTCTATTTTGTATGTTGTACAAAGCTTGTAATACAGGTTTAAGGTGGCCGAGCTGTGAGAGCACTACGGTTTCCCCTTTTGAACTGCTCTTTCATCTCCTCATGGGAATGTTGTCTCCTCAGTAACTATTGGGTGGTCTCATGTTGAGGCTACTGCCTAGTACCTTTGATTCCCTTGTTCTTTCCCAAAGGGAAGAGACGTTGCTCAGCTAAGCAGCAAGAAGCTTTGTCAACAATGGGGTTTGTGGTATTTTTCCCTAATGGGAAACACTCAATGGTTGTTTCCTACTGCCCTGCCTGAAGCCGGGCAGTGGTCTCTGATTTCCAAATGAGCTAGATGCTCCTCTTTCCCCTTCTCCAGTGACCAAACCTGGACCAAAGTACTTGGCTATTCCAGGCGTGGTTTGCTCTCTCCTGGGGATTTGCTGCAGCTGCAGAGCCTGCCCTTGTCACAGCCTAGGCTAATTGTGTGAGCAGCTAAGGCTCTCCCAGCTGAGGAACGTGAGGCTGCCATCCCTTTGCCCCCTTTCCTAGCAAAGGCAAGGAAACAAGTCCTAGGCCATTGCCCTGTGGGAATCCCCTCACCCAGTAACTTCCCAGCTTGAAACCTAGATTTACCTCCAGAGAGAGCTGAGGAGGAAAAAGTAACTGTAAATAGACTTGCTACAGAGCAACTCAGGGTTGGGCTATGTTTGAATTCTCCTGATCACTTGAAATTATCTGTAGGCTGACCGCTTATGGAAGTGTGGGAGAAGTGTGGCTCCAGGGTCCTTCGTCCTGTGAGGCTCTGGCGGTGGAGTGTAAGGCCTCAGAGGCCCTTGGATAGCACTGTACTGTGCTGTCTGTCCTTCTGGAAACCCAACCTACAGTCAGCTGCAAATGAGATCCTTTACATTGCAGATGTGATCTTTCTTTCCCTGTGACTCTCAGTCCCTAGCTGTATGGTCAAGGTGATTCTGTTACCCAGGTATCAGGAATGAGAGGGAAGAGATGAGGCCATTGTAACTCTGCCTTCAAGACGCATTTCTTGAAAACAAAATGAAAAAAAAAAGAAAAGAAAAGAAAGATAACCACCTTCAATCACATGCAAAACCAAACAAAAACAGCAACCATCTAATGGAAGGAAGGGTTCGTCCCACCCAGCTCTGCGTTCATTGTGCCTTTACTTGTGTTAGCTCTCTGCTTCCCCCCCCCCCCCCCCCCCGAAGTAATTAAAATCTTCCTTGATAACCGCTGTTTCCTTTCTGCTCCTGTTTCTTACAACTCAGTGGGTTTCTTCTCTGATTGTTTTAAGTCTTGCTCCCCTTGTGGCAGAGGGGTTCAGCACACCCTCTTATTTCATGTCTAACTTTTGTCTTTTCTCAATTTCCAGCCTGGAAGTTAGTCAACACTGAATAAAAGACCAGAGCGATGTGTGCATGTGCGTTTGTGCGCATGTGCGTGTGTGTTCATCATCTGCATGTGGATCCATTTCTTTAAAAAATAATTTTTTGTGTGGTTTATTTTGGAGTTTTTATCCTGGTTACAAATGCCACTCCACAATAGCCTGGGTCCCTCCCCCCTCCTTCCCCGCGACATAAAGTGTATCATCTGGTCTCAGGTTGGATTTCTTGGTACATGTCTTTCTGTGCAGTTTAATTAAACCTTAAAAACAAAAACCAACCAAACAAACAAACAAGGAAATGATGTATATTTCTATCTACCCAGGCAGTGCTTTGAGGCCGATCCTCAACCAGACAGTGGAAGAAAAGATGGAGGCAGGGCCCTTGGGATCTTGTGAATCCATATTTATGTGTGTGCTGTCTATTTCTCTTCACTTCTTTGCTTGCTTGTTTGTTTGTTTGTTTTCTGAGACAGGGTTTCTCTGTGTATTCCTGGCTGACCTAGAACTCACTCTGTAAACCAGGCTGGCCTAGAACTCAGGGACCCACCTGCCTCTGTTTTTGCTGGGATCAGAGGTGTGCGACATCACATCTTCATTGCTTTTTAAGCTAAATCATAGCTGGTTTCCTTGAACATTGACTTTAGGTGTTAAAGTTCAACCAGGCCTCTCTCTGCTCAGCTGACAATAACAGGGAGTCCACTGAGCCTGTCACTGCTAGTGACAAGCTCTTCACTACTGATTTGTAGTGGGTGTCTGTATGGATCACTCTCACGCTCACGTAATCCAGATACCAGAGTGGCTGCATTCCTGATTATTTGACCCATTATTGTTATTAATATGATTAATAAACTATTTATTGATTTTGTTGTTCTTCCTGACTTACTAGCCTGCCTATGGCACTTCCTTAAATGACCCTCAACTTGCAAACCCCTGGGCTCTCTCACTGAGATAGTCTTGCTCCTCTGAGTGTGTGTACCCTTGCACATGGTCAGAAAGACGCCAGACAGGTCTTTCTAGTGTGACTTGATTCCTGCTCCATGACCCTGTTTGAGTTAAGTGATAAGAACACCAGCTTGCTCCGGTGGTTACTCAAGCGCAGCTGGGCGTGCTGTGAGTGTGCTGCACCTACGGAAGGAAGGAAGCTGCTGTTCTCTTCCTCCTCAGTGCTCTGTGTGTGGTAAAGGACAGTCTCTGGACCCTGACCACTCCAGAGAAGAAAAGAGGTGTCACCTTTGACACCACCGATACCCAGTTGGAACTGTTTTTACACATAATTAAACTTACTCTTCCAGGTTTATGGCTCTGTTTAAAGGACTGTGTGTGCTATCCAACCATATCCCACAACAGTGACGTCAGCCTGACAGAATGCCCTTTTTATTTGGACAGCTCTGCCCCCTCCTTCCTCCCCGAGTCAGGGTTTCTCTGTGTAGCCTTGACTGTCTTGAACTCTCTTTGTAGACCAGGCTGGCTTCAGACTCACAGAGATCTGCGTGCCTCTGCCTCCTGCTGTGCTGGGATTACAGGCACCAGCTTGGAGAGCAGCTGTCATGTACTTGATGGCAGAAATCTAAACATGAACATAACATCATCTTCGCCTTCAGAGTAGATCATAGTGAGCAGGAGGAACCAATGCAGAGTGTTGAAAGACTTGAGTAGGGCTTGACCAGGAAGGGAAGTAACAGGTTCCAGCCAGGAAATGGGTACAAAGGTACAGAAATGAACGTGTTACGAGGTTACTAGAGGAAAAGCCCCCAGCAGATAACCTTTTACAGTTCAGTCTTGAGCTTCTGTCTGCACAGTGCTCACTTAACTCTTGGAGACTTCTCTTGAACTGGTGCCTTTTTTTCTTTCTTTTTTTAAGTCCCCTCCCCCCAGACAAGGTTTCTCTGTGTAGCCTTGGCTGTCCTGGACTCACTTTGTAGACCAGGCTACCTTGAACTCATAGCGATCCACCTGCCTCTGCCTCCCTAGTGCTGGGATTAAAGGTGTGCACCACCACGCCCAGCTTTTTCTTTGTGTGTGTTTGTTTAATTAACCTGAATGATTTTGTAGGCTGTAACCTGCATATGTAACACAGCCTCGCCTCTAACTGAGATAGGTCGTGTACCACCATCTCCTAAACTGGGCTGTTTCAGATGTGGGCAGGTTTTAGGCCCTCAGGCTATAGAAATATGAGATGCGAAGTTGGTCTTTTAGGTCCCATGGTCCTACTAAGCGGAAACAGCATCTGGGCGGAAAGCCTCCCTCCAGTGATGTTTTCTCTCAGCTTGTTTTCTTAAGAGTTCTTAGCTGCTAGGAAACCCTCACAAAACCCCTTCCCCATCTTGCCCTGCTTAGAACTCACCTCTCTTTAATCCTTCTCCACAAGCTGTCAGGGGTTTAGTCTTCTGTCAGACTTCAGAATACAAATACCAGCTCTTCCACTTAACTTGTTTTATGACCTAGAGCAAATTTACTCAGTCCCCTCAGCTTTGGTTTCCCTCTGAACTTCCTAAGGTGCCTGTAAAGAGTAATTAAGGCGATACAGCTAAAATTCTGAGCTCGGCCCCTACATAAATAAATAAATAAATAAATATTCCACAATTTTTACCAGTACTTAGAATAATCCAAGGTTAGCCAGGTGGTGGTGGCACGCGCCTTTAATCCCAGCACTTGGAAGGCAGAGGCAGGTCAGCTTGGTCTACAAAGTGAGTCCAGGACAGTCAAGGCTACACAGAGAAACCCTGTCTCGAAAAACCGAAAAACAAAACAAAAAAAACCCCCAAGGTTATTAACCTTGGAACATGGCTGCAAACGACGCCTCTAATTTATATTTTTCATTAAATGCTCAGCTTGCCTCTCCTGTAACGGTCTTCCTAGCCCTGAAACCCTAGTGCTTGGCCATAAAAGATTTTCAAATTAAAGGGACATAATTTTATTCCCTACAATGTGCTGATGTTAACACTCGTGGAATTGTACGCTGGGTTTCTTGCTTCTCACTGTTAAAGTACAAGTCAACAAATGGTGGGATGGTGTCAGTTTGCTTATTTAAGTATAGAACTTGCCCCCAAAAACGCCCTGGTTCCAGTCATCAGTCCTTCACCAGCGAGGACGCGGTGACCTTATGCATTCAGATGCTGCATGCCGTACAGGACTGTCCCCAAATAGTAGGTAGGCCCTCTTAAAACCTAGCCCACCAGAATAATGAAAATAGTTACGTTTGGCAGAGAAGAGGGGCAGAGATATTCCAGTAGAATGAGTACGTTTGGCAGAAAGGAGGAACAAAGATACCCGAGTAGAAATAAAATTGCGGAAATAGACAAGTGGAGGCAAAAAAAACTACACTTCCCGCCGTGCCTTGCGGCGAGGCATGCTCTCCTAATGAGTCGCGCAAGAGCGCGCCTTTCTTCGGAAGTCTCGGATGTAAACGCCTTCCCCGGCGAGTGGGTGTGACTTAACGCTGGGCGCTGAGACCTGGGTCTGTCTTATTGGCTGCCGGCCGTCATCGGCGAAGGCGTGGAGCTTAGTGACAACTAATCAGAAGCGTGGCTGGACTTTGGCGCGAGACGGGAACGCAGAGGCAGTGCAGATTTGGCGCGAGTTAACTTCGCTGCAGCTGTGGCTCCTGTGGCGGTCCGTGCGGTGAGAGAGCCCTTGCGGTTGTGATCCAGACACGAGGAGCGTGCAGTGCGGCGACACAACCCTGAAGAGTGGAAAGCAGCGGATTGCTCCCTGAGGTCCGAGGCCCAGAGAGTTGGGGGCTGGTTCGAGCGAGGTCGGTGGAGAGCGGAGATCGCCTGAGGTCAGGGAGGAGGTTGTGATCTCTGGGATCGGTTCGAGCCCGGAGAGGTGGGAAGGAGCTGCTGGGAGGAAAGGGTGTAGGCTGGGGTTGAGAGCTACGTGGAGTGCCGGCTAGTCCTGGGCAGAGAAGGACGGAGCTGCGCCCCCCTGGGCTTGGGGGAACCTAAGTCGGGAAGCTAAACTGATTCTATAAAGAGGTCTCGAGTGTCTGGAGTGAAGGAGATGGAAGTATTGTAAAAACGACTGGAGATAAACTTCTGGCATCGCCCAAGTGGAAGAACTTGGGTTCTGGTCCCCGGAAGTCTAGGGTGATAGCCGTGTTTTTCTGTGACAGTTTCTACGTCGGAGGTACAGTAAGACTGAAGTGTGTAATAATATGTTTAACGGAATGTGACGAGGCAGACAGATCTGTTAACATAGATTTGGATAGGAGCTAAATGTTGAAGATCCTATGTTAACGTGATTTATGAAGTGAGTGTTGGTCACCGGTACAAATAAGCTCTGTATGTTTCTCTTCGCTTTCCTATGTTGTAGGCTTGCTGGTTTTCTTTTGCGTCCAGCTGTGTGGTCAGCATGCCTCAAACCCGATCCCAGACACAAGCCACCATCAGGTTTCCGAAAAAGAAACTGTCTAAGACACCGAACAAAACGAACTCTGGTGATACTAAAGTAAAACTTAAAAACATACAGGTTGTACCCTCTGCTCCATGTGTGGACACAAAACTTTTGCCTCTCAGTCCCAGGAAACGTTTGGGTAAGTTTTCTTCCATGAGTGCAATTTTGTGACTGAGCCCTCCTCAGCCTTTCTTTCCTTGATGCCCAGACACCCTGGTTAAAACCATAGATTTTACCTAGTAGTGTTTTGTTTTTGCTTTTGGTGTTTTTTTTTTTTTAAGATTGATTTATTTATGTATATGAGTGCTGTGTTTTCATGGACACCAGAAGAAAGAATCAGATTCCATTACAGATAGTTGTGAGCCACCATGTGGTTGCTGGGAACTGAACTCAGGACCTCTGGAAGAGCAGCCAGTGCTCTTAAGCTCTGAGCCATCTCTCCAGCTCTACCTTGAAGTTTTACATAGTATTGTAAAATTTGCCTACATACTTGGGAAGAAACAAACAAGCCAGGCTGTGGTGGAGCACCCCTTTTTCGATCCCAGCATGCATTAGGCAGAGGCAGGCAGATCTGAGTTTGAGGAGGCCAGCCTGGTCTACAGAGTAACCCAGGATTGACTCAAATTTGAGGTCCTTCTCCCATAGCCATACTTGGCTGTATGTGGCGATGGTGCTGCTGCTAGGAACAGCCTTACAATTTCACCCCACTAGAACTCAGTTTCTACCAATGATGAGATTCGGTGGCGCCATCTGGTGGCCACATTTGCTCCTTGGTGAGTTTTTTTGTTTTTTTTTTTTTTTTTTTGAGACAAGGTTTCTCTGCGTATCCTTGGCTGTCCTGGACTCACTCTGTAGACCAAGCTGGCCTGGAACTCACAGTGATCCTGTCTGCCTCTGCCTCTGCCTCCCAAATGCTGGGATTAAAGACGTGCGCCACCACGCCCGGCTGAGAAATTGGTTCTTTTGTGGTAGAAATTTACCTCCTGCCAACAGTGGTGGTGGTAGTGGTGCCAGGCCTTTCATCCCAGCACTCAGGAAGTAGAAGCAAGAGAATCTCTGTGAACTCAAGGCCGGCTTGGTCTACAAATCAAGTACCAGGACACCCAGGGCTACACTTGAGAAATCCTGTCTTAGAAAGAAAACAAAGGCTTCGAAGTTTCTGTTACTGCCTTCCACTGTGAATGACCCCGTTTTGCGTTTAGTGCTTTGTGTTGTGCACTTAGTGCTTTGGCAGCGCCCCTGTGAATGACCGCACTCTTTTAACGTTTCAGGGGATGACAACCTGTGCAACACGCCCCGTTTATCTCCCTGTTCTCCGCCAAAGCTAGGCAGGAAAGAAAACGGGCCCCCGCGCTCACATACACGGAAGGGATGCAGACTGGTATTCGATGATGAGCCGACGGTTAAGTCCTCGGGCCAAAAGGAACAAGACAGACTTCACCAGAACCAAATAGTTCCCTCAGTGCCAAAAGGTCAAGAGAGCCAAACAAACCCTGAGCAGAAATGTCCACCGGAGAAGGACTCTGCATGTATTAGACTCTTCAAGCAAGAAGGTGAGGCGTTTGGTGGCAGCGGTGGTGCAGCCATCTGGTGCCATGCCGGTGGTCTTGGTGAAACCCAGTCACCTTCGGCTGTGTCTTGATGGTTCTTTTATTTCTGGCTCAGGCACTTGTTACCAGCAAGCGAAGCTTGTCCTGAACACAGCTGTCCCGGATCGGCTGCCTGCCAGAGAGCAGGAGATGACTGTCATCAGGGAGTTCCTGAAGGAACATATCTGTGGGAAAAAAGCTGGAAGTCTGTACCTTTCTGGCGCTCCTGGAACTGGAAAAACCGCCTGCTTAAGCCGGATTCTGCAAGACTTCAAGGTACCCTGAGAACCTGAGTTATGAGTGCTATTGCTGCAACAAATAAGTCATACATAGACATAAATGTAGTATGCGCATGCGTGTAGCATTGGTGCTCTGCCTGCGTCTATGTCTGTGCGAGAATGTTGGTGCTGGGATTTGAACCCTGGGTACTTTGGAAGAGCAGCCACCGCTGAGCTATCTCTCCGGCCCCAACATTTGACTCTTAAGGGAAAAAGAATTTTGTAGTTTCACAATATAGATCTTTCCAAAGAAAGTAAAGCTTTGCTCCTGTATCCTGTTAGCTCTCAGAGACCTGATCGGGTTTCAGGAAAGCTTTGTCTGCCCAGCTCGACTCCCATGTTTACATCTTTGTTGTTGGTTTTTTTTTTTTTTAACCTAGAAGGAAGTGAAAGGCTTTCAGACTATCATGCTGAATTGCATGTCTTTGAGGAGTGCTCAGGCTGTGTTCCCAGCCATCGCTCAAGAGATTGGGCAGGAGGAAATGTGCAGACCAGCTGGGAAGGACTTGATGAGAAAATTGGAAAAGCGTATGACGGCTGAGAAGGGCCCCATGATGTAAGTCTTTTCTCTGCTGCCTGTTGCTTGGCGAAGCCCTGCCCTGTAGGGTGTTATCTCCCAAAAGAACTTGCCCTGAAAAGAACTTGGCTCTGAGAAGTGGTTACACACACTTGAGGAAAAGAAAGATAATAATTTTGTGATTTTAAAAATACTCTACTAGTCCTGGTGTGGTGGCGCACGCCTTTAATCCCAGCACTTTGGGAGGCAGAGGCAGGCGGATCTCTGTGAGTTCAAGGCCAGCCTGGTCTACAAAGTGAGTCTAGGACGACCAAGGCCACACAGAGACACCCTGTCTGGCGGGGGGGGGGGGGGTTAATAATTTCTTGGTGGTTCTGGGACTCACACTCGGGTCCCTGTGTATATTTGATAAGTCACTCTACAACTGAAGTCACACCCATAGCCCCTATGCATTCTGATTTTTGAGTTTAAAATTTTTGTTTGTTTGTTTTGTTTAAATAAATATTAACTGGTTGTGTGGTTGGTTGGGTTTGGGGGTAGGGGTGTCTTCTTGAAATGGTTTCTTTTGTGTGTCCTTGGCTGCCCTGGGACTACACTGTACATAGACCAGGCTGGCCTTGAACTTACAGAGATCTGCCTGCCTCTGCCTCCCAAAGTGCTGGGATTAAAGGCGTGTGTCATCACTGGCAGACGTAGTTTAAGATTTAACTTTTTTTAAAAAAATATTTTATTTAATTATAATTTATGTGCATTGGTGTGAGGGTGTTAGATCTTGGAGTTACAGACAGTTGTGAGCTGCCATGTAGTTGCTGGGAATTGAACCTGGGTCTTTTGGAAGAGCAGGCAGTGCTCTTAACCACTGAGCTATTTCTCCAGAAAGATTTAACTTTTTAAACTAGTTCCTTGAGAACAATTGAATGATACTTGTTAGTGATGGGAGATGTCATTCTGACAATGACTCGTGGTAAGACAAGCAACCTAAGGTTAGCTCAGACCAAACATTGGGAGATTGAAGATGTGACCGATACTAATTATCTCTCTTTGTATGTAGCGTGCTGGTGTTGGACGAGATGGATCAGCTGGACAGCAAAGGGCAGGATGTGTTATACACACTTTTTGAATGGCCGTGGCTAAGCAATTCCCGATTGGTGCTCATTGGTTAGTGCTCGGCTACTACTGTTAATGTGGTGAATTTGAAATGTTGTTAAAATCTGTTAAACTTACGTATGTCAAGTATGTGGGTATGCATGAGTGTGTAGAGGCAGAGGTTGATGTCAGAGGTCAGCTTTTTATTTACTGAGGCAGAGGCTCTCGCTGAGCTTGGGGCTCGATGATTCAGTTAGTCTAGCTAGCCAGCTTGTCCTGGGGGCCTCACCTCTGCTCCCCCCACCAACACCCCCCAGATGCTGGGATTGCAGGTGGGCCACCCTGCCTTCCTGCCTTTGACGTGGCTTCTGAGGGTCTGAACCCAACTCCTCATGCTTACATGGCCAGTGCTTTGTTCACCGAGCCACCTCCCCAGTCACTATGCAGGTTGGTTACCTGCTACTTTATTCATTATTTAACATGGTAGGTGTTTTGCCTGCAGGCAGCTCTGTGTACTGCTTGCATACCTGATACCCACAGAGACCAGAGGAGGGCTCTGAAGCCCTAGACTGGAGTTACAAATGTTGCGAGCTGACATGTGGGTTCTGGGAGTTGAGCCTGGGTCATTTGGAAGAGGGTTTCTCTTGTTTAGCCCTGGCTGGCCTGGACTCTCTATGTAGACTAGGCTGGCTTCAAACTCACAGCGATCCACTTTACCTCTGCCTCCCGAGTGCTGGGATTAAAGGTGTGAGCCACCATGCCCGCCTGCATCTGGTGTTCTTAACAGCTGAGCCATATTATTTTATCTTAAGCCAGGTTACTTTCTTAGCAAAAATAAGAAAAACTGCTATGATAGCAATTTTAATATAAGGCACATTGCTTTTGTTGGGTCTGAATAAAAACGACAAAGGAGGGCCGGGTGGTGGTGGCGCACGCCTTTAATCCCAGCACTCAGGAGGCAGAGGCAGGCGGACCTCTGTGAGTTCAAGGCCAGCCTGGTCTACAAAGTGAGTCCAGGACAGCCAAGGCTACACAGAGAAGCCCTGTCTCAAAAAACCAAAAAAAAAAGCAAAAGAGCCAGATACCATATTCCATTCCTGTGGTCCCAGCTATGTGTGAGGATGAAGCAGGGAAACTTATTATTACTACTACTGCTGCTGCTACTACAAAGTAGTGGGGTGCTGCTGGGCAGAGGACTCATTGAGCAAGGTGCTTGTTGCTTAAGAGTGAGAGATCCTGTCTCAAAAAAAAAAAAAAAAAAAAAAGGCAAGAGCTGGAGAGCTGGCTCTTTGCAAAGAGCCCGGGTTCAATTCCCAGCAACCGCCTGACAGCCCATACCTGTCTGTAACTCCAGTTTCAGGGGATCTGACACCTTCACACAGACAACAGACATGCAGACAGAACACCAGTGTACATAAAGCTAAAAATAAATAATTTTTAAAAGGGGAGTGGGCTGGAGCTGTTCTTCCAGAAGTCCTAAGTTCAATTCCCAGCAACCACATGGTGGCTCACAACCATCTATAATGTGATCTAATGCCCTCTTCTGGCCTGAAGGTATACATACAGGCAGAGCACTGTATACATAATAATAAATAAATAATAAATGTTTTATTATTATTATTCCTTTTTTTTTTTTTTTTTAGAGCTTGGCTTGGTGGCACACGCCTTTAATCCCAGCACTTACTCAGGAGGCAGAGGCAGGCTCATTTCAGTGAATTTGAGACCAGACTGATTTGTACAGTGAGTCCAGGCAAACTAGAGCTCTGTCACACAGAGAAAACCCTGTCTCTCTGGTGTAAAACCTTAGAGGAAAACATAAGACATCGACTCAGGCTCCTCCTACACTCAGAGAAGTGCGCACACACGAATATGCACATCCACTGCGTGTAGGCCATGCAGACTGACGTAGGTGGTGTGAGTTGCTGGTAGAGCATGTGCTTAGCATGCCCAAAGCCCTGGCTTCAGTTCTCATCACATGCACACTCAAGAAAAGAGCATAATGCTGCGTTTTGAAACAATAGATTTGCTTTCTGGTTTATTTTGGCTTTCAAGTCTGTGTTTCTCTTGTGTAGCCCTGGCTGGCCTAGAACTAGTTCTGTAGACCAGGCTGGCCTTGAACTCAGAGAGCCACCTGCCTCTGGAGAGCTGGGATCAAAGGGGTACACCACCATATCTGGTTCAATAGGTTTGTTTTGGTTTGGTTTTTTCTTTTTTTTTTTGTCTTTTTTGTCTTTTTTTTAAGATTTATTTAGTCATTATATATACAGTGCTCTGCCCAAATGTACACCTGCAGGACGGAAGAGGGCCTGCATTATATTCTAGATGGTTATGAGCCATTATGTGGTTGCTGGGAATTGAACTCAGGACCTCTGCAAGAGCAGGCGGTGCTCTTAACCTCTGAGCCATCTCTCCAGCCCCTGGTTGTTTTGTTTTTGTTTTCCCATAAGATTGATTTATTTACTTATTTTGTAGACAGTGCTCTGCCTGCATGTACACCTGCAGGCCAGAAGAGGGCATCAGGTCACTTATAGATAGCTGTGAGCCACCATGTGGTTGCTGGGAATTGAACCCAGGACCTCTGGAAGAGCAGTCAGTGCTCTTAACCACTGAGCAATCTCTCCAGTCCAATAGATTCAGTTTTTGAGGCAGAGTCTCATATGAGCCCTGGCTGGCCTGAAGCCCAACAGAAATCTGTCTGCCCATCCTCTTTCTCACCCCTTCTTCCTGGAGACAGGGCCTCTAGCTCAGGGTAGCCCCCAGCACCCCTGTGTGCATGCTCCACTGTACCTGTGTAAGCACTGCGTCTTACCTGGTGTGTCGTCTGTAATGTGAGGGGGCGGACAAGGGGAAGCCACAGCTGAGATGCTGAGTTGGGGCTGGGGAGCCTATGTTTTCGGAGCATTTGGCTTCCTTTTAGGACGATCCGACTGCTGACCGCGATTGGTTTTTGTCTTCTCAGGCATTGCTAATACCCTAGACCTCACAGACAGAATTCTGCCGAGACTGGAAGCTAGGGAAAAGTGTAAGCCACGGCTACTCAACTTCCCGCCTTACACCCGAAATCAGATCGCTACGATCTTGCAGGATAGACTTAATGAGGTGAGTGCCAACCATCGTGCCAGGTTCTGCTGTGGAGATAATCTCTGTGATGAGAACCTAACAGTAGGTTTGAAACACTTCCATTTGATTGTTTTATAAACAATGTGGCAAGCTCCTGTGGACCATAATGAGGAAGAACATGTTTTTTATGTGTGTGAATTTCTGTTTTTTTGTTGTTGTTTTCTTTTTTTGGGGGGGGGGGTTGGTTTGTTTGTTTGGTTTTTTGAGACAGGGTTTCTCTGTGTAGCCTTTGCTGTCCTGGACTCGCTTTGTAGACCAGGCTGGCCTCGAACTCACTGTGATCCACCTGCCACTGCCTCCCAAGTGCTGGGATTAAAGGCATGCGCAACCACACCCGGCCCTTTTATGTGAATTTCTGCACGTGCTTTTCATTTATTGGCTGTTTCACTATTGAAATAAAAGCAGGAATTAGAGGACTCGAATGCTTCCTTAAAGGCCTATAACGGTAGGCCTGGGCCAATGAGGTGGCTCAGCAGGTCAAGGCTCTGGTTGCTAGCTCTAATGACCTGAGTTCGGTACCTGAGACCCACATGGCAGTGGGAGAAAACTGGTGCCTGGACCTGTCCTCTGACCTCCACGGCTGCAGCACTACTGACTCTCACTCCAAACAAAAATAAACAAATGTAATTTTTAAAAATAGGGCCCATGCTGTGCACAGTGGTGTGTGCCTTTAGTCCCAGCACTTGGGAAACAGAGGCGGGCAGATGGTTGTGAGTTTCAGGCCAGGCAGGGCTACATAGAGAGAAACAGTTTCAAAAAAAAAAAAAGACAAAGGGTCTATGGAAAATAATTTGTAGTTTCAGTTGCTTTTTTAAAAAATTCTATTCATGAACCTCTATATCTATATATCTATAAAAGTCTTAAATATGAGCAATATGTCCCTTAGACTTAAAAAGGGTGGCCATTTGGGTTAAGATCTTTGCAATACTGAGTGTTAAACTCAGAGCCCTGAGCGTGCACTCCTGGTCCCAAAATTAGACTTAATCTGACAAAATATATTTAGTATCTAAATTGCTAAGAGAAGCTCTCAGGGTTCAAGGTGTCTTTTTATTATTTATTTATTGCCAATGCTGGGATTGACAAAGCTTCTCGTGCTAGTAACGTGCTCTATGCTGAGCTGTACTTGTTTTGTATTTATATTTATTATATATTTATTTGAGACCGAGTCTCTGTGTGGACTTGACTTTAGATTCCCTTGCTGCAGTCTCCCAGTAGTTAGGATTATAGGCCTGTGTCACTAGGCCTGACTCACTCATGTCTTCTGGGCCTTGTCTGAAGGTGTCAAGCGACCAGGTTCTGGACAGTGCTGCGATTCAGTTCTGTGCCCGGAAGGTGTCTGCTGTTTCTGGAGACATCCGTAAAGCTCTGGATGTTTGCAGGTGAGTTATGGCACTGTTAACTATTTTTATTAAAAAGAGGAAGTAGCTGTCAGTTGTCTTGTGGAACTCAAAATGAATGTGACTTAAGAGGCCCCATTGTGTTACTTTTTATGCTCTGGAAAAGAGGACTTGTTTCTCAGTGGGGAGCTCTGAGTTTCCACCGTGTTAATGTCTGAAACATTATCAGTCCATTACCTACAGAGGGGGAAACAAATGAGACGTCGCTGGCACTCCCTGTGGTGATTATAGATTGGTTAATTACATTTGTATTAAAAAAGACTCCAGTTTGCTTTTCCATTTGCTGGTCTCAAGCAGGTTTATTTATGGACCTGAACCGTCTTTGCCTTTAAGACTTTCTTCTTCCTTTCCTTTTTCTGGGCACCCCTTCCTCCTTCCAGTTGGTGGTCCCCCCAAGTCCTACCTTGGACCTCTTTCTCTCTTCCATCCCTGTGCCCCTCCTGCTGGGGAAAGCCTATGTGCTGACTGATGGACGGTCCTCCCTCCCAGCAGGGGCACTGGGTCCATTAAAATGATCCTCGCTGTGCTGGCCCCGCTGGTCCAACTTCCCCCTATGGCCACACAGAAGATCCAGGTCTGCCTGTGGCCTCCTGTGGACAAAGCACTTTAGAGAGAACAGTGGGAGAGGGCGCTCTTCCTGCTGCCAGATTGCATGATCTGCAATGTGGAAGTTCCCCCTAGTCAGCAAAACCGTTTGAATAAAGACTACAGCTGTGAGTAATAGCCACGCAGGCCGGCAAGATTAGCCTCCGTGTGTCCTATGTATAGCTGAGGACCCCCGCCCTTTGGATATGCTGTGTGGGGGTGCTATCAGCTCCCCTAGTCCCTAGTCCATCCCCCACGCTGCATATCCCTTCCACCCAGGACAGTGCCCTCATCTAAAACGTTGCCGGCTCAGTATATGACAGCCTACTTGAGGAAGAGAAGTACTGTTTATCAAAATTCTCAGTCTTTATTTTAAAAGCAGATAAGTCTCCCCTAAGCTGTAACATAACCCAATTTGTTTAGGGTCCTTAATTTTACTTTTAGGCACTCACTATGTAGACCAGGTTAACATCTTAAGATTTATGTACATTTTCGGTGTGTGCGCGTGCGCAGTGCCTGTGGAGACCAGAAGAGGGTGTCAAATCACCTGTGCTGGGAATCAAACTTGGAAGGGACCTTAAGGTTTTTTTGGTTTTGTTTTCTGATTTTGCTCCCCGACCCCCCCAAACAGGGTTTTTCTGTGTGTAGCCCTGGTTTTCCTGGACTTTGTAGACAAGGCTGGCCTCAAACTCACAGAGATACACCTGCCTGCTTATTTATTTATTTTTGGGGGTGAGCCTTAATTTTTTTAAAGCTTGTTTTTAGTTAATGTGCTTGCTTTGGGGAGGAGTGGCTTGATGTGTTTGGTTTGACCCAGAGACTAATTTAATTTTGGAATTATTTTTTATAGGCGAGCTATTGAAATTGTGGAGTCGGATGTCAAAAGCCAGACAATCCTCAGGCCCCTGTCTGAATGTGAGTAGTTTACCTGTTCCCTGTCTGCTTTTATAAACGGACGGAAGAGAAAGATGAATGGATATGCTGTTAAGGCCATATGCGCACGCGTATACACACACACGCGCGCATGCGCGAGGAGTGAGGTGTAGTTTCATCTGGTTTGTTTCAGTCTGTGTGTTACTGGAAATGAGTTCCTGGGAGTGTTTGTAAATGGTGGGGCTCAAGCAGTAAGGTTTTCTCCAAGGCTCTCAGATGAAAATGAGCTTTCGGCACTGGAGAGAGAGCTCAGTGGTTAAGAGCACTGTCCGCTCTTCCAGAGGTCCTGAGTTCAGTTCCCGGCAACCACGTGGTGGCTCACAACCATCTGATGAGGTCTGATGCCTTCTTCTGGTGTGCAGATAGCATACCCATACATAAAATTAAAAAGGGGGGTCAGGAGGGAAGAAAATAAAATGAGGTTGCAAGGTTGAGTGGCCCTTTTCTGGGTACGTACATTGAGTGCCTGTTAGGTATTTATGTAGGAGGAGGTGATGCCTGGTACATAAAGGAGAGAAAGGAAAAAGTTGAACACATCCTGAGTTCATCCCGGGGCAGCCTGTGAGGGCAGTACAGAGATCCCGGGCCTACAGGAAACCAGCGGCTGTCACGGATGAGTTTGATTGCCTCAACCCTGTTTTTTTCACTGGCAGATGTCACATGGCTGTGAACTTACCAGAAGTTGAGTCCAGTGTTCATCTTTAGAAACAGGGTGGACCAACTTGTTTCCTCCTTCATCCCTGCCCTGGCTGGGAGTTCAAAATAAAAAGCTCTCTCTTTTCCATCAGTATTTATTTAGACAAACAATTTAAGAAGGTTTCAGAAGTAACTTAAATCAGTGCTTTGGCTGTGAGTGGGCAGTATATATACATACCAGTCTGCGGGCTTCGGGCGTTTTCGTTGTCTCTTTAGATTGCTCTTTCTTACTGGACCTTTTCCCCTAGCACAGCTCAGTGCTTGTCAGTGGCTCTGGGATCATCACTAGTGCATGTTGCTAAAAGAGCTCCAGACTCCTGGTGTAAATCAGAGGAGTAACCTAATTCCTGTCTTTTACTTGTGATATGTGTGGGGCTAGTTGTGTTTTGGGTTTTTGTTTTGTTTTTAAGTTTTAGTTATTACGTATACAGTGCTCTGCCGGCATGTACACCTTCAGGCCAGAAGAGGGTGCCAGATCTCATTATGGATGGTTGTGAGCCACCATGTGGTTGCTGGGAATTGAACTCAGGACCTTTGTAAGAGCGGCCAGTGCCCTTAACCTGTGAGCTGTCTCTCCAGCCCCCATGTGGGGCTAGTTTCAACGACCTAGCTGTATAGAAAACTTCAGAGGCAGTGACTTCAACTAAGTATAAGGAATTTCCTACTGCCTAGAGATGGGTTTTCGCCGGGCATGGTGGATCATGCCTTTAATCCCAGTACTTGGGAGGCAGAGGCAGGGTGGATTGCTGTGAGTTCGAGGCCAGCCTGGTCTACAAAGCGAGTCCAGGACGGCAAAGCCAACACAAAGAACCCCTATCTTGAGAAGAAAGAAAGAGGTTCTAGCATTGAAGTTGGGCAAACGAAAGTTGGCTAGATGCATAGCATGGTGGGCCATACCTGTGATCCCAACACTGTAGGCCAAAAGCAGGAGGATTGCTGCAAGTCCAAGGCCAGCTCGGGCTACATAGAAAGACTATTAAACTACAAAATAACAGAGAAACTGGGTAGGTGTTGTGCTGGGCTTGCCTTAGAAGGGAGGACTTGGCCACTGTGTCGGGAGTAAGGACGGATTTCCAAGTTCCTTTCATCGTGGGGCTCCATGCTACTTGATCTGTGAGCTCTGGTTTCTCTATTAGCTCTTGGCAGCTTCCTGCTTGTGGTAAAGCAATAGAAGCAGATTGCTGTGGGGCAACTGCGGACGGGCTCAGGAAGTAACTGCCCGCCCAGGCTGTCAGAGAGCAAATCCCGCCTTTATCGCATAGGCATGCTTCTCCAAACAGTGGGGCCCCTCGCCTGTGTATTCTCCACCGTCCCTAGCCCCTGGCTCTGGGGAGGGTTCTGTCTGTTCGAGTGCTGCTGCCTTGCAGATCAGCTTGCCCGAGTGAACAAGCTCCAAAGGTCCTGTGGGGAAGCCATCTTGGGTGTGGGGGCCCAGGTGGGGTCGACTTTACTGTCCATACTTAACCCACTCGTTTGACTCAAAATATTAGATAAGTTCTCCAACTATTTCTTAGCCACCAGGCAGACACAGTCGTCTCTGCTTCCTTCCAGGGTTTTGTGCTGAGGCTCAGACCGGGGACTTTGTACAAGGCAAGTGCTATTGCACCAGTTCTCGTCCCCGGCCAGCCTCTGAGGTAGTTAGCCATATTCAGTGGCATCCATCTGTGGGGTTCTCACTCGCTCTGTGGGTATCTTAGTTGTCTTCTCAACGTCAAACTACACCCTAAAGGACAAAATCGGCTCAAGAGACCTTTTCCCCTCATCTTTTCACCTCAGAGGTGGAGCCTCCGCTTCGCCCTTACTTGACAGCATGTGGGCTTCTTTTAGCTAAAACCTGCAATATGTGTCTTCACACATAGACAGGCAGTATTTTAAATATCAATTAAAGTGCTAGGTGGTCGTGGCGCACACCTTTAGTCCCAGCACTCAGAAGGCAGAGGCAGGCTGATGGGTGAGTTCGAGGTCAGCCTGGTCTACAGAGTGAGGTCCAGGACAGTTGGGACGACACAGGGAAACCCTGTCTGAAAAATAGAAAAAGAAAGACGTCGAATCAAGCTTGCCTGACTTCTTTTCAGGTCAATCACCCTCCGAGTCGTTGGTTCCCAAGCGTGTTAGTCTTGCTCACATATCCCAAGTCATTTCGGAAGTGGACGCTAACAAGGTGGCCTTGAGCCAAGAAAAAACCCAAGGCTCCCTCCCTCTCCAGCAGAAGATCTTGATTTGCTCTTTGCTGCTCTTGACCAGGCGGCTGAAAATCAAAGAGGTCACTCTGGGGAAGGTAAGCTAGAGTCTCAGCGGGTGGAGCTCGGCCTAAAGTGAGGCCATTTTCCAAAGCCTGTCTTCTCCAGGCAATTCACTGCATTTAGGAGGCAGAGCTTGTAGATCTCTGTCTATTTGAGCTAGCCTTGTCTACATAGTGAGTTTTTAGGGGCTATCCAGGACTACACAGTAGTGAGACATGAGTTAAGGTCAGGTGGTGGTGGCACATGCCATTAATCCCAAAACTCTGGGAGGCAGAGGCAGGGGGATCTCTGAACTCCAGGACAGTCTGTCTAATCTACTTAGTTTACAGAATAGCCAGGGCTGTGTAGAAGGACCCTGTCTCAGCCAGGTGTGGTGGCGCACACCTTTAATCCCAGTGCTTGGGAGGCAGAGGCAGGGGGAATCTCTGTGAGTTTGAGGCCAGCCTGGTCTACAAAGCGAGTCCAGGACAGCCAAGGCTACACAGAGAAACCCTGTCTTGAAAAACCAAAAGAAAGAAAGACTATCTCACCACCACCACCACCCAAAATTTAAAAACTAAGCTAACTATTAGCCAGATATAGTGGCCCAACGCCTGCAGTCCTAGTACTTAAGAGGTGGAGGCAGGAGTCTACATGTATTGCAGTCAAGAGCAACCGCTGCTAGCTGCAGAGGACCCGGGTTCCGTTCCCAGCACCCACACGGTGCATCACAACTTTGTGTAACTTTAGTTCCAGGGGACCCGACTCTTGTGCTCTCTGTGGGCATCAGGCATGAGTATGGTGTTCATGCATCAAAACACCAGCCAAACACACAAAATGAAAAGTAAATCTTTTTAAATGATAATCATAAAGTATAGGAAAAGGGCTGCAGCAGGTTATTGCCTATTCAGGAGGAAAATGGGATACTCAGATAACTTTAAGACAGGGGTTCTGGGCTTTTTTTTTTTTTTTTTTTTTTTTTAAACTCTGTAAGGTTCCGAGATGTGGCTTTTAAGTGACCCTTGTTCCCTCTCATTTCCTCCCAGTTATATGAAGCCTATGGTAGCATCTGTCGCAAACAGCAGGTGGCAGCTGTGGACCAGTCTGAGTGTTTGTCCCTTTCGGGACTCCTGGAATCCAGAGGCATTTTAGGACTAAAGAAAAATAAGGAGAGTCGCCTCACCAAGGTACAAAAAAATGGCGTGTGTGTGTGTGTCCCTGCTTTTAATTGTCATGTTTTGGAGAGCCAGAGTAAAGATTAGGACTGACTAGCGGGCAGTTTGTTTTTCTGCCAGCCAGGGTTTTAAGATGCGAGGGTGGAGGGATGTGCTTTGGGCCATTGACGACAGCCGCGCGCGCATGCTTAACTTGCTGGTGTGAGGGAAGTGGGATGTGATGGGGAGGGTAATGGCCTGTGGCTGCGAGCACACACGGCGCGCACATGGTCTTCATCATGAAAAGTCCCTTTCTCTTTCCAGGTGTCCCTGAAGATTGAAGAGAAGGAAATAGAGCATGTCCTGAGAGGCAAAGCTTTCCTTGGTAACATCCTCGCTGCTGGTCTGCCCTGAGCGCCTCTCTTCCTGCAGCTGCCCTTGTGTCCGGGCCAGAGAGTCTTCATTTTAATAAGGTCATTTGGAAACAATTCCAACCTTTTTTACTCGGCACCAGTAAATTTTAGTGTAAGAGTTCATGAGTGTTCACTCTGGCTCTTGCTGTTTTTACCCATAAAGATGACCAAATAGCTGGGAGTGATGGCATGTGCCTGTGATCCCAGCACTTGGGAAATAGAGGCAGCAGTTATCACAAGGTCAAGGCCATCCTTTACTGCCTGGTAAACTTGAGGCTGGCTTCAACTACGTGATACTCTTTAAAAAACAAAGCCAATGACCTCTGTTAAAGCAATATTCAGAACCTTTCCCGCTTTACGTTTCTAACCAGTGTGCCTTGTGTTGAAGAATTTGTGTATATTTACTTCTGTCTGCAAACAATGTGTTTTTAAAAGAACTTTGAGGTTTAGAAGGACGAAACAATGATCCAGAAAAATACACAAGCCTACCTGGAAATTTGGAGGACCTTTTGTTCAAAGGGTTCTTTCTACGTTCGCATGGCATGTGCCGCTGCACTGGACTTTTTAAGGGCTGATGGCGTTGTTTCGCTGGTGCTCCCAACCAATGTGGAGGTGGTGAGGAGAATGTACCTACAGATTGTGAATATATTTATTTTCAAGTTTCATTTGTTTGGGCTGCATTTGTTGTCTTTTTTTTTTTTTTTTTTTTAACAACTTACTTGTTTGTGGTCACACAGGTGCTCCAGCGGTCACGTGGGAATCAACAGGGAAGGAACTCAGGTTGTCCTTTACCCTCTGAGTCATTTCACCAACCTGCATTTGTTGTCTTTTTAAGCAGTCACCTTCCATGAGAGCTTAAGCTTTCAGGGGTTAATACAAAAATACCTTCTCAGCCAGAGGTGGTGGCACAGGCCTTTAATCCCAGCACTTTGGGAGACAGAAGTGGGGGGAGGGAATGCTGTGTCACTGTGAATTCAGCCTGGTCTACAAAAAGATTCCACGGTAGCTACACAGAGAAACCCTGTCTCAGAAACAAACAAAACTTCTCGCCAGGAAGTTGTGGTGCGGGCCATGCCAGCACTAGGGAGGCAGAGACAGGTCGATCTCTGAGTTCAAGGCCAGCCTGGTCCATAAAGTGCATTCCAGGACAGCCAGGGCTATACAGTGAAACTCCAAAACAAACAACAACAACAACAAAAAAAAAATCAAACAAATGAAGATGCCTTCTCATACTATCCCACAGTGTTTGCCAATGTTTCAGTATGACTGGGTTCAAGTTTGGATTTTCATCTGAGCACATTTTTCCAGTCTCCTTAGATAAGTTCATCCACATGGTTGCTGAGACTTCTGGGTTTGATTTCCAGTGGCATAAAATGGCAATTTATGACAGGGACACCAGAGGGCACCATGATAACACTGCTTTGGAAGTGTGGGCTGGGGCCAGAGTGGTTTTTCAGGAAAGGGTCCCCAAAGGTGCCTGAGTCTGACTTGTTGGAGGTTGCTGTTCCTTTACTGCCTATGCAAATGCTTGGAAACCAGCCGGCGGATGGAAGGAAGGGTCTGGGCCTTTGTTTTTCTCTGGGCAAGGCTGCTTCTTCCTTGTCTGATCAGGCCTCGGGTTTTGGGAATTTGATATACGAACAGATCTGTTGGCCACTGTTTCGTTCATTCTGTTCATTGTATCCTTGTAAAGTGATCTGCGCTACAGCAGGTGGTACAGGATGGGATAGAAGGGCAGCGAGCCCTCTGAAATGCACACTACTTGCCGCCGGTGTGTGTGTGTCAGAAGAGTCTGGAGATAGGAGTTTGGATGTCGCACACTCACACTAGAGTGTCCCTTCCCTCTGGGGCAATGTACAAATGGAGAAGTTTGGAAAGTGTCCGGAACTATAAGGGTTAACGAGCATAATTGTAAAGATTGTCTGAAGACTGATGGAAAGCAGAGACGGAATGCGAGTGGGAACAGATGTGGGGCTTGATTTAAATTACATTTTATTGGATGCTGCAGCCTTAAGAGACGTGACTGCTTTACAGTTTGTTTCCACACTGTGGGCAGCTGCTGTCTGTTCTGTGTCCACAGTAGGATCCTGCCCAAAAAGGAGCGGCCTCCCCACCTCGATGTATTTGAGGCTTGGCGCCTTCCTCTAACCGTAGGGCTTGGGTCTGGAACATGGCTTGACTCTCAGTGGGACCGTGCCGCGCCGTCGTCCCTGCCGCCGCCGCCGCCATACCCTCCCTGGCTTCTAGCCAAGCTTGCATTTGCAGATTCAGAGGCCAAGTTGCTTGCACCTCTTCTCTCTCCCCTTGCCCCGTATTTGGAAATAGGGCTTTTTGTGTACTGTTTTGTTAGTTTCCTTTGGCTCTTCCCCCCCACCGTCAATTTCTAGGTCATTGCTGCTCTTAAGACTCCAGCGATTGGAACGGGGTTGGTTGTGTCAATGATGCGTGAAGCAGACTTTAGAGTCGTGCCCCCCCCCCCCCCCCCCCCCCCGCTTGGCTTCCACTGCCCTTGTGGGAGCAGCGGCTGATGTATGTTTGTCAGTAAAGCCTTAAGTGTAATTCAGACAGCCGGGGCAGAGAGGAAGAGAGTCCCTTTCTTGCCAGGTTTTTCTCACTGAAGCTGACAGCTATGGGAAGGTGGTGGGAGTTTAAGTAGGATGGGATGGGCCTGTGGTTAACGAGTTTTTGCCAGGATCTTAGGCCACATGGAGTAGTGGCAAAAGATGTTGACCTACATTTTCTCCTTTTAAAGACAGTGGGGTGTGGACCTATATCCTGATCTGTCGTTGTTGTTGTTATTATTATTATTATTATTAATGAACCAGATTAAGCCTCCATAGTGTTGGGTATTGCTGTGGAAAGAACATAGACTCAATAAAGTTGGTATGAATTCCCACCCCAAAATGCCTCGGACACTTCTGGCTCAGTGAAGACTTGCCTGTGGCTAGCTGACTCCAAGAATGTGTGAGGTCCAGGCTAGCTACCCAGAAATCAGGAAACTTGGCAGAGCCCCTTTCCTTCCCTCCCTGCCCACTGCCCCACCCCCACCCCCATACAGGAACTTTGCCACTGAACTGCTTCCCTGGCCTTCCTGGGCCTTGTAAGTACACTCTAAAGATACACAGGGAACTGGCCCTGGTGGTACAGTAGGTCTGCAATGCCAGTTACATAGGACCACGAAGCCAAGGGCTACCTGAACAACAGTGAGTTCAAGTCCAACCCGAACAATTTAACAAAACTCTTTATCTCAGAATAAAGTGTAAAAGGAGCTGGCCTGAGACACGCAAGGCCCTGGGTTCCATCCTCAGTGGAAAGGAAAGAAGATGATGATGATAAGGGCCAGTTAGCCATGTTTGTAAAAATACCTTGACTAGCCAGGCAGTGGTGGTGCGCGCCTTTAATCCCAGCACTCGGGAGGCAGAGGCAGGTGGATCACTGAGTTCGAGGCCAGCCTGGTCTACAATGCTAGTCCAGGACAGCCAAGGCTACCCAGAGAAACTGTGTCTCGAAAAACAAAAAACAAAAAACAAAACAAAAAAACAAAAAACCTTTACTAGGGCTGGGGAGATAGCCCAGTTGGTTGCTGTGTAGGCATGAGAACCCAAACTCAATCTCTAGGATGCCCTGTCACACACTCATATATACGCAAGTACTTTAATTCCAGCCCTGGAAATGCTGAGACGGGCAGGTCTCTGGGGCATGTTGGCTTGTCAGCATCTTGGTCAATTCAGGTAAAGAGCCGCCTATATAGTTTAAAAAAAAAAACAAAAACAAAAAAAACAGACGGCTCCTGAGGAATGACACCTAACAGTTGACCTTTAGCCTACAGAGCACAAAAATAGCCTGACTATAGGAGGGAAAGGGAAAAAAAAAAAGCACATGTGAGTTTTGTTGTTTACCGTGTCGAGGATTGAACCCTGAGTGAGATTTTATTTACATTTGTATCCATCTCCAGCACTCACTCTGGTAGTTATTCATTAACTACGATTCAGTGAACAGTACAAGGAAGATACTACTGCCTTCCCTCCCTTCCACCCCTCCCCCGCCCCCATCTTGAAAACAGTCCTCAGCTGGAGGTAAACTTGGCCGGCACAGAGGGACTCAGATGGGCTGGGCCCCTGCGAGAGGAGGCGCTGCTCACAGGCACCAGCCCTTGGGATGGATGTCCTAGTAATTTGCTTCAGAGAGGCTTCAGAGAGACTTGCCCACAGGCTAGGAAGAAAAGTGAGAAAACTGCCTCCAGCTGGTAAGGGACAGCAGAGGAACCCACCTTTGATGTCCTACTTTTTAGTGTTATCTCAGTCTCCTCCTGGTGTCTACCCGGCCACAGAGGAAGGTGTATGTGGCATACGTGTGTCCTTCCGTCTCATGTTCCAATTTCCGCCAGTTCAGACACTGCCAGGAGAAGGATAGTTGGGTGCAAGGAGCTGGCTGAAGGCTGGCAAAAGGAGAGCCGGCTCCTGGTTTTTTGTTGTTGTTGTTGTTTGTTTTGGGTTTTTTTTTTTTAATTTCTAATTGAGTTCTGAATCAGCCCCACTTGCTTTGATCCCTCCTGTTTCCCACACTGCCTGAAAGAGCCAGATCAGCACTTTGTAACAAGGGTGCGCCTTGCTCCCCACACCTCCCCCCTCCCCTGACGCTCTCTGCTGCCGCCATCCACTGCTTGTCTCCTTCAGTTAAGATAATGAAGATGCTGAGAGATAAAATGTGTATTTAATAAGGGTGGGGGCAGGGAGGCGGAAAGGGGCAGCCAGGGCCTTCCCTAGTTTTGGGGCCTCGCCAAGACTCTAGCTGAAAGCAAAGCTAGAGTAAGACTTGGCCTCAGGGTGTGGGGGTTTCTGGGCCTCAGTCCAGCTGACTTCACTGCCTGCTGTTTGCCCTAAATTCCCCCACCTCCACCCTCTCACCCCCACACTCCTTTCCTCTCTGCTTGCTCCTAGTGGGAAAAAGGAGTCTTGCTTGACTTTCTTTTCAGCTGGTAACTTGGCCTTTGCTATGGCACCCCCCCCCCCATTCCAGTGTCAGCTGCAAGGTCAGACTAGGGCAGCCCCCTGTAGCCTAGGCCTGTAGAAGCTGTGGGTTCACAGTGGGGGGCGAAAAAGCTGGAGTTAATGAAGGCCAGCTGCCCGGCTGGGTTCTGCCTACAGCTAGCTGGAGGCCAGCATTCGGTGGTGGTGGTTAGGGGGAGGGGGAGGGTGACCTCCATTCCTGGGTACAAGGATATCCTGTGGCAGCTGGGCCTGCGCTTCTCCGGGAGCTTGGTTTTCATCCTCCGCTGGTGAGAGAGCAGTCTGCTCCCCTCGTACCCTGCTCTTCGCCCCCCCTTCACCCCCCAACCCCTCCAAATAACACTCAGCCCTCATTGAGGTTTATAACTGTAGTGGTGGCCCAGCTGAGATCTGAGGAGCTCCAAGCCCTTTGGTAAACACTCATTAACTGCCTGGGAAGGATCCGGAGTCCTGGTTAACAGCTGGGAGAGAACTGAGGCACGTTAGGGTGAAAGGCTTGACCTGAGCTCACCCCATAGACTCCTCCCCGGGGCTTCTAGTCTAGCTAGCTGCCTAGCTCCTTTCTAGTTCTTCCTGCAAGACTGTGGGTTAGAGGTTGGAGGCTCCGCTCTTACCCTCTCTCCTTTCTCTCAGTATACCCTGGTCTGCTAGTCCTTCACCCCATGACATCCTCCAGCCCACCCCACCCCACCCTGCCTCCGCTGCTGGAAATCCTATGCAACACTCCTTGCAAAATGTCCACAGTCCAGCACTCTCAGACAGACTCCTCAGCCACCTCCCCCCGCTGCCCACCTGGCCCACCACGCCTGAATTTTTCTTTCACGGTGACCAGAGAGAAAGAACCTTTGAGAAAGCTGTTTATTCCATACTACAGAGCCAGTGACCTTGAAGTTGATCTACTAGGTTTGGAGACACCTCTGTCCCCAGAATACCTGTATGAGGGATGGGGAACCCCGCTTTCACATGTTCAGTACAGTGATAAGGACTCAAGATCCTTCTGAGGGCTGAGCAGGGGCTCCATTGCTGCTTGACCTATAGGTTCTGTGTCCTATGCATTCCCTGCTAATTGCCACCACTAGGACGGGATCCAAAGCTTCTCCCCAGCCCCACCTGCTCAGACACTCCTATACGTGAGTGCACGCCACAGGCTCCCCAATCCGCAGTGGCCTCCAGCTGCCACTCAGACATCCCTACATCTCTCTTCCTGAAGACCAACGGTTTCTCCCAGGATGACCTCTGCCACTTAGGGGATGATGGGGTGGGGTGAACAGACTGCTGTCCTCTGAAAAAGAGGACAGAAGCAGGTGTCTAAAAGGAAAGTTGCTTTCCTTGCATTCCTGATAGCTGATAGCTAAATAGCCCAATGGAAATGGTAGGAAATAGGCCTTAACCCCATCCCTAGGACGCAAGGCCAAACCCATAGGCTCAGGAGAGGCAGAAAGAAAGGTCAATTTGTTTGCTTGGTCTGTGTTAGGATGCCATACAGCTCCTGGCCCTCCATCTTTCCTCCAGCGGGCTAGTTCTCCATCAGTCCTCAGAGCTGAGAGAGAGAGAGAGAGAGAGAGAGAGGGAGGGAGGGAGGGAGGGGAGAGAGAGAGAGAGAGAGAAGAGAGAGAGAGCGAAGAGGAGCGATGAGAGAGGAGAGAGGCGGAGCCGAGAGAGAGAGCAGCCACAAGGTGAAGAGTGGGCTTTAGGACCCAACGGGAACCGTGCCTCTTGCAGCAGCCTAACCCAGAAGCTGGGGGGAATCCTGAATCGAGCCGAGAGGGCTTCCCCGGTTCTCCGGGGAACCCCATTGCCCCCCTGCCGGCACACACCTGAGCAGGTAGGATCGTGCATGCCCCCTCCCAATTCTCCCTAGGTCTCCTTTCCGCCTGGGCCTCTCTGCTTCTGATCCGGCCGCTTCCTTCTTTGGCAGTTCAGGCTTTCCCCATCCTTCCTCTCCCCCCTCCCCCCCGCACCCCCATTGCTCACAGTAGTCCAGGAAGGTGGAAGCCTAGCAACCCTAGGGCGCTGGAAAGCTCTGCGCTCTAGACGCTCCCCGCCCCCCCCCCCGCACCCAACGCCCCTCCTGCAATTCGCCCCCCTCAGGCTTTCTCCATTCTTTAGCTAAGAATGGAAAGTAAGAGACCGCCTGCCCAGGCCCCACGCCCTTGCACCCTCCTTTGCAGTATTGCCTGAACTCCCCACCCCCACCTCACCGAGACTGGAGAATTGGGAAGAGGTGGCCTAACTGAAAAAGTGGAAAGGGACATGAGGGGGACCCTACTGCCCCTGAGGGATTTCTCCCTTGCTGCCTCGTGGCTTGTCAGGCTCAGGACTTTGCCTCAGCTCCCTCCCTACTTATGTTAGGGAGCCCCGGAGGTCTCCTTCCAGGTGCATGACACACTTGGGTGCCCAAGGGCTTTGCAGAAAGGTGGTTGTGGTTACACTGTTTGCTGACCTTGTTCTCAATGGGAACACACATCCCTCCCGCCCACACCTCCTCGCCTAGTGCAGAAGCCCCCTCCCTTGAGCGCCTGCGTGTGGTTGTGAGACCTACACATTTTGGATAAAGGTCCCTGCAAGCATCCAAGGGGAGAGATCAGAGTGAGGCCCAAACCAGGCTCAACCCAGATGGCTGGGGAAGGGGGTGTGGACCAGATCTGGAAGGCTGATCAGCCATGCCAGTTCCCTGCACTCCTTGGCTTTCAGAGCCTCCCGGCTCCTCTTGTTACTCCAGAGCTAGGAGGTCCCCAAGCCTCAGCTCTCCTGCAGGCTGTCTGGAAGAGAGCTGGATGGCACCTACTGTTTACACTGGCGGCTTTTCCTCTCCAGTGGTGGGCTGATAGGCCAGGCGTGCTGAAGGGGGAGAGGGGGAAGGGGGCAGGGGGGGATCTCATTATAGTCTGGTGGGTTTATATGAAGGGCAGGTGGCTTGTCCAAGTAACTAGTATCTCTTGCCTCTGAGGGTATCCAAATGGGGAGCGAGCTAGAAGAAACCCTGACCCACCATAGTTAGTCTCTCAGGATGTTGTGAGGGTGGGTGACGATGTGTACCAATTTGGAAACTTGCTGTGTGTGTGTGTGTGTGTGTGTGTGTGTGTGTGTGTGGTGTGCGTGTTTGAGTAGTGTGTGGATGGTGTATGTGGTTGTGTGTGTATGTGATGGTGGGATATATGTGTGTGGTGTGTGTGGTGTGGGGTGTATGTGTGTGTGTGTTCTATCCTCCTTCATGTTTTCCAAAGTCCCCCTGAGGACTGGCTCTGGAAGAAAGGGTCAGTAATGGAATGGAGTCTAGACTTAGTTCTGCTCTCATTACAAAAAGCAACGTGGAGACCCTGGGTGTGAGCACAGCCTGAATTTGAGACTCTTAACCGCACACACAGTCTTCTCTCCAACTAAGCCTCTCCATTGGTTTCTTCATTTGTAAAAACTTCTGTGCATAGCTGCCTGGGCTTCCCTGACAGTGACCCTGCCATAAAAGGTCCTGGGAGATAAAGGATGCTGAAACCCAGGTAAACCCTGCTTATGACGGCAGAGAGTTCTAGAATGGGAACCCTCTTTAAATCTAGGTCAGTCTCTGCGCCTTCCATTGGTTTCCTTCCACCGCTGCCCAGGGGACAGAGGCAGCCGCCGCCTTGCAGGGCTGTTGCCCTGAGGATGCAGGATTTTCCTGAGGAGAGCAGCTTTCCCTGTCACCAGGATGTTTGTCACATAGCACCAGGTTCCTTTTTTCCCCTCAGAAGCTACACAGCTTCACTTCAGGAGCCTCTCCGACACCTCCCTTTTGCCATCCCGCCATCCCCGGCTGCCTGCGTCCTTGTCTGTGTCTTCCCTGCCCAGTGGCCCCCTTCTCCAGCTCACTGGGCAAGAGCCCTAATCGGATTGGACAGCTGAGATATGTGTGGTGGCTGAAAGCGGGCGGGAGGGGAGCCAGTGGGAGGATGGGGTGAGGGCTACCCCCTGGCACTGCCCTGGCTCCCAAGAGCACCACCTTGGGCTTGCTGACTCCTGGCTTGGTTCCAGGGAAGGGGAGCCAGAGGGAGCCCAGGAATGAATGGTTAGGGTCTGGGCGCCGGAGCTTGGTGTGGCTCCCATACCTGAGGCCCTGGTTACTACTTGGCCTTAAGATGCGGGCACCTTACTACTATGAGGAGATATAGCAGGTGCAAGCCAGGCTGTCTCCCCCAACCCCGCGGTGTCTTCACTTTCTTCTTTTCTGTTCACAATAGTATTTGCTTCTCCAATCCAACCCTTTTGGCCAGAATCTTCCTATGGGTCACTTCTGGGAGCTGTGGAAGTAGGGCTGACGCGCGCGCGTGTGTGTGCGTGCATCCTGTGTGTATGTGCATGCATGTGTGTGTGTGTGTATGTATGCCTGTGTGCTCGAGCACGTGTGTGTACGTGTGTGTGTGCACATTCGTGCATGCGTGTGTGCGTGTGCGTTCTTACCAAGCCTATTTCCTTTCCTCCCCTTGGAGATCTTTTTTTCATTCACTTTCTGGGCTGGAGGCCAGGATGCCTGGGTTTCCCGCCTGCCTCACAGCACAGGGCTCCCTTGCTGGCCTCCAGAGAGTCTCCGAACTAGTTCCCTGCCTCCTGTACGGAAAGGGCCTTTCCCTAGGGTTGGGAGGTGCCACAAATCCAGATGGGATAGGGAACAGGTACTGTATGCAATGTAGCCTGTGGCCAATGGGAGACTTTTCCCTTGTGACCTGATTCAGCTTGGGGACAGTGCATCCCCAGCTTGGTGGTCACAGCCTGCTTGCCTTCCTTCCTTCCTTCCTTTCTTTCTTTCTTTCTGTTTCTCGACACAGGGTTTCTCTGTGTAACCTTGGCTGTCGTGGACTTGCTTTGTAGACCAGACTGGCCTCAAACTCACAGCAATCCACCTGCTTCTACCTCCCGAGTGCTGGGATTAAAGGCGTACGCCACCACTGCCTGGCACAGCCTGCTTTCTGTTGCTCTTTTGGCTATGGTATCTTAGGGGTACTTTTTTTTTTCCCTCAAGACAGGGTTTCTCTGTGTAGCCTTGGCTGTCCTAGGCTCACTTTGTAGACCAGGCTGGCCTTAAATTCACATCGATCCACCTGCCTCTGCCTCCTGAGTGCTGGGATTAAAGGCGTGCGCCATTACGCTTGGCTTTAGGGGCACTATTGAAACACCTATATCTGAGCCATGTATATTTTGGGGAGCAAAGGACTAGCGTAATTGGGGCCGGGGTACTAGTTTGTTTTTCCTTCTTAGTTGAGATAAAATAAAAGAAGCTGACAGACACTTTACCAATGCCATGTCCCTCTGCCCTCAGAAGACCAGTGGGTAGAGCCAGGCCTTCCCTCTCTGTGCCCACAATGTGGTTGGCATTGATTTGTCAGGAATTGGGAAGGGTTCCCGCCAGACCAATTGCCTCCTTTCTTCTCCCACAGGCCAGGGGCAGACCTGTGATTGCAGGCCTTTACCCCTAGGGAAGGGGTGTGGAGTGTCACTGAGATGGCCAAGTTGGCAGTAGGGCCAGGATAGAGTGCTGGACACCTTTCTGAGTTGAGAGTTGGTGGGTGAGGCCAGGGCACAGGCCTCCCTGCCCGTCTGTCCCCCCCCCCCCCATCGTTTCCTGCTCTTTGGGCAGCTGTGGGCGAGAAAGGCTGTGAGACTATTTTTAGTTGGTCTGTCCCCTGGCAGGAGGGACGTGCAGAAAAGCACAGGGCAGGCAAAGGGGCTGGCCAAGGTGAGGGAAAAAAGACAGAGGAGTGAAGAGGGGACAGGGACAGTAGACAGGACAAGGGACTATGCTAGCCCAGGGCAATACCTTGCTGAGAGAAGCTTAGGCCAGCCCAGACCAGCAGGAGAATTCTGGGGACCCCTCAGGTTTCTAGGCCCAATTTCCCTCAGATCTGAAAGGGACTTTTGTGGCCTAGACAGCCCCCCTCTGCCTCACAGAGGGGAACCAAAGAAAAATATGTTTTGCCCTAGAACTCTCAGCTGGTCACTGGTTATGCTGGGCCTGGAGCCCAAGGGGCTTGCACCACTCTTCTCTGGTCTCCTCTACCACACAGTTTATGCTTCCTTCCTCCTTCCCTCCCCCGGCCCCCCCACCCCTTTTTGCAGCAAGGAGAACCTCAGGCCAGGGCCACGGAGTGAGAGCAGTGTCCCTTCCTGCTTGTCTGTGCAGGGTCTCTATAAACCCCAGCTTGGTTTGTTTGGGCCGGCCTGTGGCCACTGGTGTGAGTGGAGGTGCTGGACAGCTTCCAACACATCCCCGGGGCTGGCGAGCTGTGGGTCTTGGAGCCACCTTTTGGAAGGGACGTCCTGTCCAGCTGTTTTCGTTTTTTTAGAGACCTAGAGAGGGCCAGGGAATTTGTCCACAGTTGCCAGATGAGTTGGGGACAGGTGGAGGGGACAAGGGTCCAGATCTTCAGCCTCTCCAGAGCCCTCGTGAGCTCAATTGCTGCCCTGCCCACGGCCTATGCCATTGTCCTCAGCACCAAACGGGAGCAGAACAATTAGCAGAGGTCTCAAATTGAGGGGGTGTGAGGCAGAGGAGGGGGGTCCTTTGAGGCCCAGGAGCAGGGGCTGATATGGGGAGACAATCTGGTAAAGAGTAGCAATCTCTTGGGGTTCCATTTGCATTCAGTCTCCCCAGGGACTCCATGTTATACCGGTGCTGGGAAGGCCGTTCTTTGGATGGCAAGGTGAATGGCGCCCTCTAGAGTTGTTCCGGAACCTATCTGCGTTGCCAGCTGGAAGTTGTTGCAGATGGGGCCTTAATCCACCTACTTTCCCACCCGCACCCCCCACCCCCATCCCCGGCCTGTTTCCTGTCCTGGTCAACTCCTCACCAAGCAGATCTGAGTGGGCCACAGAGTGTGGTGCAGGAGCCCCTCCCCCCTCCACTCAGTGTTTCCCTGTCTCTGGGGTCCTGATTTATCATGCCCCCCCATCAAGTCTGCTGCAGTATGTGAGAAATCAATAGTGCAAATGGATTGAGGCTGTTCAGCCTGTCAACTCCCTTTGGGTCCCTCCAACTCCACTGGGACCCGGTGAGTTAGTTACTTTGTTCCTTTCAGGCTTAACCCAGTCATAGACACACCTAGTGGTTTGCAGCCGAAAGACCGAGCACAGGAACTCCCTCCATCTCTTCTTCTCTCTCTCTCTCTCTCTCTCTCTCCCGCCTCCTCTCTCTCCCTCTCTCCTCTCTCCTCTCCGCATCTCTCCTCTCCTCCCCTCTCTCTCTCTCTCCCCCTCCTCTCTCTCTCTCCTCTCCTCTCTCCTCCTCTCTCTCTCTCTCCTCCCCCTCTCCCTCTCCCTCTCCCTCTCCCTCTCACTCTCTCACTCTCTCACTCACATACACTGGGCGCTGGTCTTAGCATGACAACTACTCTTCAACATTTATTTCCTAGTTTGGGTGGAGTGGGGTGGAGGGGCTCAAAGGGCAGCGGGCTGCCAGCCAGAGGTAGGGAGGGAGACAGGTGGGTGAGAGAGATCGGGAAATGAGTTAGAGGAGGGATTGGGTGACGGCCCACCCCCGTTGGCTTTGGTAACTCAATCCCTGGACCCACCCTCAAGATTTCTCTCCTCCTGCTGAACAACTTCAGCAGCTGCTGGCAGGAGAGAGGGAGGGAGGGAGGGAGGGAGGGAGAGAAGAAGGAAGGGAGGGAAGAAGGAAGGGAGGGAGAGAGAGAGAGAGTGGGGGGGGGGCAGTGGGGCGTGTGAGAGGGGCTGTGGGGGCAGGGGTGCTGCCAGGACATGTTTAAAGGAGACTCATAGCCTGGGTACAACTTGGGTGGCAGGAGGAGGTGGGGCAAGTCAGAGAGTGGGTGGTGAGTGAGTGATGGGCATGGGGCCGGGGGTGGGGGGGTTGGGGGGTGGCAGACTGCAAAGGGGGCAGGGCAGCCCAGCCCAAGGGTCTCACTAAACTTATTGTCCCTAGAGCAGAGCTGGTGTGTCATGGAGCTGGGCAATAGTAAGGGAGGGACGGGGTAGGGGCCAGCTGAGCCACAATCCTGGATGCTGAAGCCTGCTTTCACCAGGGGGCGCATGTAACCAGGAAGGATGTAGCTGGCCCCTGTCCCTGATCCTTAGTCCGTGCCTGCTGGGCAGCACAGCCCTGGTAGTGATCTAAGTCGCTTCTGTCGCGGGGCTGGCAAAGTACCAGACTCAGCTCTTCTCGGTAGGTGAGTCACTGCCCTGGCATCTTCCCCGGATGCGGCTGAGTCACCACCAGCCATGCCCGCCTGGTAGGTGGGCATCATGCTAGAGTTAGGGTGGGGGGGTTACATGTGTACCCCCCCCAAGAGCTTCCTCTAGGCTCTTCAACTCTCTCATCTCCTAGCCCTACCCACATACCTGCAGAGCTAGGCAAGCTCTGCAGAGATTCTTCCCCCACAGGCTCTGTTGAGGAGGTAAAGGAAGAAGTAGCAGGTTTGAGACTAGAGTAGGGTATGTTTGATTTAAAGGTTATCGGGAGTGGTGGCAGTGGTGACAGGAGAGTGGAGCAGACAGCTGTGAGTTTTGAGTCCCAGATCTGCATTGACAAACTGTATGACCTTGGCAAAGCACTTCCTTTTTTTGTTTTGTTTTGTTTTTTATTTAAGACGGGTTCTTTTATATTATTTTATTTTTTTGTTTTTGATTTTGTTTTTCGAGACAGGATTTTTCTACATAGCCTTGGCCGTCCTGGACCCGCTTTATAGACCGGGCTGGCCTCGAACTCACAGCGATCCACCTGCCTCTGCCTCCCGAGTGCTGGGATTGTAGGCATGCACCACCACGCCCGGCTTATTTTTTTGGTTTTTCAAGACAGGGTTTCTCTGTGTAGCCTTGGCTGTCCTAAACTCACTTTGTAGACCAGGCTGGCCTTGAACTCACACCGATCCGCCTGCCTCTGCCTCCTGAGTTCTGGGATTAAAGGTGTGTGCTACTACCCCACCCCACCCCCCAACAATGGCTTCTTACTCTGTAACCCAGGCAGGCTAGCCTGGAACTTACTATGTCGCTCTGGCTTGCCAGGAGTTCATGGCCATCCCCCTGCCTCAGTCTCCCAAGAGCTGGGGACTATAAGCAGAAACTACTACATCCAGTTGGTTGGCAATTTCTTTTTAGCCTCAGTTTCCTCTTCTGTACGATGATGGCAACAGGACCCCTGTTAGACACGTAAGTGGCTCCAGGATGCGCACTGGAAGGTCCCACCCTTTGGATAAATACGCTGAGAGGCTGGGGAGGAGGAAGTTGAGGCTGGTCCTAGGAAGTACCTCTAGCCTTACCCACTTCCAGGTGGTCTGGGAGCAAGACATTCTTTCCCCACGCCTACTTCAGGCCTTTCTTAGTGCTTGCATGTATGTGTGTGTGTGTGTTCTCTCTCTCCTCTCCATCTTTAGGCTGTCCTCAAACTTACATAGTTGTTTTGTTTTAGATTTATTTATTATGTATACAATGTTATGCATGTATACCTGCACACCAGAAGGGGGCACCAGATCTCATTATAGATGGTTATGAGCCACCGTGGTGCTTGCTGGGAATTGAACTCAGGACCTCTGGAAGAGCAGCCAGTACTCTTAACCTCTGAGCCATCTCTCCAGCCCGCCCCCCCCCCTTTTTTTTTAAATTGTTTTTGGTTTTTCGTTTTCTGAGACAAGGTTTCTTTGTGTCACCCTGGCTGTTCTGGAATCACTTTGTAGACCAGGCTGGCCTTGAACTCACAGAGATTCAATGGTCTCTGCCTCCTGAGTGCTGGGAGTAAGGGTGTGCACCACCATGGCCTCAAACTTCTGATCCACCTGCTTCCGGAGTGGAGTGCTGGGTGCACCACCAGGCCAGACTTAGTGATATTCTTTGGTTGTTCTGGTTTTGTTGTTGTTTCTTTCTTTCTTTCTTTTCTTTTGTTTACTTGGTTCGTTGGTTTGATTTTTCAGGGTCTCTCTATGTAGCCTTGGCTGTCCTGGACTCACTTTGTAGACTAGGCTGGCCTCAAACTCACAGCAATCCCTCTGCCCTCTGAATGCTGGGATTACAGGCGTGCACTACGATGCCCAGCTTGGTTGTTTTGTTTTGAAACAAGGTCTCACTCTTGTAGCCATGGCTGGCCCAAAACTTACTACCTAGCCCAGACTGGCTCTGCACTCACTCCAGCGATGCCCCCGTTGAAGCCATGCGTGCAGACATGTATGTAGGTGCTTTTTTTGTGCTAGGTGCTTATCTGTTTTGGGGGTGTACACATCACACCATGAATTTATATGGCGTTATAGGTCACAGGTGTACCTGGCTTAATGCTGTTCTTCAGAAGTTCCCACAGGCTGCAACTGACTAGGAGCTGTCACCGGGCAGTTGCCATTACCTATCTGAGCCCTCTCTGATGTCTAGTCTGAAGGGGACTCTTGTCTTGGAAAAGGAGTATTTTCCCATCCCAACAGCTTATCATCTGTGTGCAGGGACAGTGGAGACCCTAGCAGTCTTTTCCTAAAGAGCCCCGAGGCTCTTCTCTTCCTTGATAGACTCTTGCTGTATTCCTGTACTCTGCCTTTCTCCTGAAACAAGGTCCTGGCAGAAGTTGCTTAGGAACCCTGTTTTGAGACCAACATTGCTGCTGTGGATTCCTGGCTCCTGGCCCCCTACCTAGGGATCTCTTTTGATTCCACAGCCATGCTTAGGTAGGGCTGGATTTTAGACCAGTGGCACTGAGTGTCCTGGGCATGAAGGAACTGTCCTAAAGGTGTGTAGGCTATGTGTCCAATCTTGTATGTGTGTCTGACCCCTGTAGGAAGTGGTTTCTGTGAGCACGGATTTCCTCTCTCATCTCCATATGGATCTCTACCTGCATCAGTTCAGAAGCACACTCCACTCTGTTTCATGCCCGTGTATGCATAAATGCCTATAGGTGCTCTTTTGTGCGGGCTGTGAGTATCTGTCTTGGGGGGTGTACACATTCACACTCTGCATGTATGTGAGGTTATGCATTTGTGCAAGGGCGTGTTTGCAAGGAGACTGTACCTTTGAGGGTGGTGTCGGCGCATGCCTGCCTTTCATCCCAGCACTTGGGAGGCAGAGTCAGGCGGATCTCTGTGAGTTCTGAGTTTAAGGCCAGCTGGGTTTACAGAGTGAGTTCCAGGACAGCGCATGCACCTTCTCTTTTGGCTTTGTAGGATCTAGGCTGGGAGGAGGCTGTGAGAGCTAGAGATGGCCTGGCCTTAAGCCCCCTCTTAGCCAAATTCCTCTCTTGGATGAAGGCACCTGTTGATGCTGGAGGTCGGGCTGGAAGGATTGATGGGGGCTTGGGGTGGGGGCGGCAGACGTGGAGGGGAATGGGTTAAGTGAGGGCCTCCACATCTGGGAGCCATTGACGCATTCTTGCCTGCTGAGCGCATGTTTGTGGATGAATCTGGACGGGACTGAACGGGATGGGGAGGGAGGGGCTGGGCGTGTGATTTGCAAGGCGGAAATCCAGACGGGAGCCGGGAGCTGGAGACTGCTCTAGCCCAGCGGGACGGGAAGGGTCTGGGGGAAGCGGCTCTCCTTTGCTGAGTTTTCCCTGTGGGTCGGACCTCTGGGCAGAGCTTGCCACCGACCTGACCTGTGTTACCTTCCAAGGCCACAGGACAAGCAGAGACCTCAGTTCTGATCAGCCACCGTTGCAACTCTGGACAAAATTCCATGTGGGCCTTGAAGTGCTTGTTCCTAGTCTGAAAATCAGGCCACCGGGTCAGACTTAGAGTCTCTTCTCTAGGGTAGATCCTTGGGCAGGTGTGTGGCACTTCCTTTTCCAGTGGGATGTCCTGTGGGGGCACTTGCCACTTCTCTGTCCAGGACCTTGGTGAGGGAGGGCTGTTAATAGAGCTGTTTTTTGGGGTGACGAATACTGATACTTAAAGCTACTTGAGGGAATTCAGTTGAGCTAGAAGTTTCCTCTAGCCTGCTGGAGTTGGAAAAGTGTTTGGGGGAAAGATGGTTTATTCTTCCTACTCTTTGCATTTCGGTTTTGCAGATGAAAAATAGTTAAAGTCCAGAGGAGGGAAGTGGCTTGCTCAAGGTCAGAGAGCTTTCGGTTTCAGCTGGCCCCGGAGGATTGCAATTAGGAGAGAAAGACTTGACAGCTGGGGCAGGAGTCAGTGAGTCCTCTTCCACATTACACCACCTCCTCTCTTCCCAGGTTTAGTAGGTGTGTGTGTCCCTGTGAGTGTGGGCGTGTAGCTGGGGGAAGGGGCTGTGTAGGTTACCGCACACTGAGGTTCTTTCTCTGCTGAGTCTTATTTTTATTCTTTTCTCTGAACTTCGCACACGCACACGCACACACACACCCTTCTCACTCCGAATCTCTTCCTGGCGGTTTTTGAGGGATTCTCCCGGATTCCCACGCTCCAGGCGTAGGCTGGATGCGTCTCCTTTAAGACTCGCCCTTCCCTGGGTCTATTAAGGAGAGAGGGGCGGGTGTGAGCCTGAGAACCCGCCCCCGGCTAGTGATTGGCCCTGTGGCAGGCAGGGGCGGACCTGCGGCAGAGGGGGGTGCCTCCCCTCCCACCCCAGTTCCATACCCTCCGCCCCCCCACTCCAGTCTAGGGCTCCGGGTAAAGTTTCAGCCTCTGCACGTGACTCGCCATGGCCGCTGCCGTCGCCCTGCGCCCCTGAGCTGCGGCCCCCCGGACGGCTCCTCTCCGAGGACCTCACACCCCTGACGCTGGGCAGCGCCGAGGCGCCTGCTTCGGGCAGACCCTGTGCCCGCGGACACCCAGACGGGTTGCATCCCCCCCTCGCTTCGAGGTAACCTCTCCCTTGGCATCCTGGGGAGCCCTCAGCTCTCTCGGGTTTCGGGGGCCCGGTGGCCTGCCCTGGATGGGAGCTGCGGGCGGGGACCGGGTGCCGGGCGGTTTCGACGGGGACCTGGGATTTCCTGGGATTCCCAGGCTGCCGCTGGCGTGTCCGGGGTTGGGCAGCCCCGTCTGCGCCTTGTCTTCCGCGCGCACAGCCTTGAGGCTTTTGCGGCCGTCTGCCGCGCGTGTCCCCAGCGCTCCAGCCGTGGCGGATCCACCGCTGGGAACTCTCTTTCTCTCTTCAAGACCAACCCAAACAAAAAGACTTCTTGAAACCTGTTTGGGGAGAGATCATATACCCAACGGACTAGCCCCCTCCTACTCTCTCCTGTTACCTGAGCCGCCCGTGGTTTGGGGAGAATCAGCCAGGGGCCCACCCCCACCCGAGGGAACTGGCTGAGGGGGCGGGGCCCGCTCAGCTGGCGTCTCGGTCGGAGTGTGTGTGTGTGGGGGGGGGGGAGCCGTCAGAATTGGGTGCGGGGAGCCAGTGCAGTTGGGTGAGAGGCGCCTTAGCCTTGCGTTACTTGGGGGTTGTGGGAGGATTTCGGGGTGAGGGAAGGACAGAGTAGACTTGCCGACCTTGCCTCACTGAGGATGTCTGGGATTTCGTGCCACCCACGAGGCTTGGAAGCTGCTAGCCAGATGTGTGTATGTTGAGGGGTGGTTGGCAAATCAGTTTAACTGTGTCCCCTTTCCTTTCTGGGCACTGCCCCTGCTGTCAGACCGTTCGTGGGAAAGGGGGACAGATCCCCCAGTGTGCTAGGCTGGGGGGTGGGGGCCAACTCATATGGAAATAATTTTAAAAGCAGCAGCAACAACAACAAACAACAAACTCGGTCTTGAGAAGTTTCTCGTTTCCCACCCCCCCCCCCCCCACTGTCTTGGATAGGATGCCCAGCATGTTAGCATGAAAGGGATGGTACCCCTTCTACCTGGTGCCAGCTCCGGATTTTGCAACCAGATTGCTACCTTCTGCCTGCAGGCCGCGTGCACATGTATATGTGTACGCTTTCCAACACAATTGTTTCCCCTACTCTTTGCTCTTTCCCCTAGCTCTCAGTTCTGCTCTTGATCACCCCCATTGATTGAGCCTGGGGACTCAAGGGTGCCACCCCTTTTGTCTGTCTGAAGGGTCCATAAGGCGAAACCTCCAGGGAAGAATTATCCAGTAAGGACCCCTGTGTCCCGCTATGGAATTAGGGCTCAGGCTCCCAGACTTCTCCAGCACCTCCAGGGCTTTGTATGGAGATGTAGGTGTGCGGGGGAGAAGGCCCCAGTTTGGAGTGGGTGTGGCCTGGAGCCTTGAGGACTCCCTTGGGAGGGGTGGAAATGAGTCTGGCGGAGGGGACAAAAAGAGTTTTTGGAGTTAGATCTGTAGAAGAGGTGGGATGTCACGGAGTCACAGAGTTTGTGGCTGTCAAAGAAGGTACACAGGGAGGGGCTGGCCTATCCGCCCTGCCTGGGAGTAGGGGGTGGGGCAGAAGCAGAGAGGTCAGTAGGGTCAGAGTCAAGTAGTCCCTTGGGAGCCTCGGATATAGATGTGCAGGCACTTGGAGGGTGGGAGCCTGTGGGGTGTGTGTGTGTGGGTGTGTGCGCGTGCACAGACGTGCTCACGTGTAAGGCCGTCACTGTAGGGGTTCCTCAGATCTAGTGGCGGTTCTGAGAAGACCCTAGGCTGAGAACCAGCCTGTCCTGACCACAGCCCTCCTGAATATCTTAGGCTGACCCTGGATGCACCTGCTGCCACCCTGGGATGCCTCTCTAGTTCACCTCTTAACCATGTGGCAGCCCGGCAGGAAGCTAGCTGTAGGCAGTTGCATCCTGATCACCCCTGCGCCTCCTCCTCCGATGGGCACAGTCACCCACACAATGCTATGACGTTGGTTGGCTGTTCCTGTCAGCCTGTCTAGTGTGTGTGTGTGTGGGGGGGGGTGAGGACATTGTGAGTGGCCTTGATGTCGGTCTGCTTGGGGGGTACACTGGCACAGACCCTGAGGAGCTGCCTTTCCTTTTAACCGTTTGCTCTCTGAAGCTGGCTCTGCTAAGATCTTCCTCACCTACTCAGAAACAGGTTTTAGATGGATGGTCCTCAGAGAGGTGTGATAGGGTAGGTGGGACCATGATGACCTTTAATGCCCAGATCCCTGTCCTGTGGGGTGCCTGAGCCCTCTTCTCAGTTGTTGGGGAGGTGAGCTGAGCCCTCAGTAGGGTCTGCTGGGCCGCATTGCCTTCTCTCTAGGATGAGGAAGGTAATCCTATCGCCTTGACAAGTAAGCCGAAGAATTCCCCTCCCAGCACCCCACACTCCTGTCTGCTGGCTGGTTGGTTTTAGGATTGTGGGAAGCTGGCAGAGCCTCTGGGCAAGATGACCGAGGTTGTCTTGACTTACCAAGTCTTGGGAAAGAAGTGTAGCCACTGATATGCCCTTAGCTTGCAAAGGCTTTGGCTCCACACATCCTAGCTGACGCCTGCTGCCTTCCCACCCGGTGTTACCCTCCACCCTCCTGCTGCTTGTCTGGAGCCCTCACAGCTTTCTGTGGGATGTTGGGGGTGAGGGGGGTGGGCGGGCGGATCTCCTTGTGTGTCCAGGAGCGTTCTGGGAATTGGCAAGATTGGTGGAGGGTGTCTGGGTGTCCCTGCAGGGTGGGCGGCATGAGGGGACCTGGCCCAGAGTGTGAGAATCTCTGTGTGTGTGTGTGTGTGTGTGTGTGTGTGTCCCTAGTCTGCTGTGGGTGTGGGTGTCTCTTGCTTCGTCTGGATCTTGTCTGGATCTTGCCTCCCTCTCTGGTCCTCACCCACTCCTTGGATCTCCCTCCCTCCCCCCTCCCAAGCTGGGACTGCCTGCCTGCTCGCTCTCCCTGCAACTGGAACCTCCCTTGCCTGTTCCAGGAATTTAGTAAGGAGGAAGAGGCAGGCAGGCAGACAGACCTCCCACACGCTAGTTCGCCCGCCGGCCTGGCATCATAGGGACGAGGAAATAGGTGTTCTGGTAGGTTTTGCCTGGCTTCACTGGTTCCTCCATCACATGGGGGGGCTGCCTCCTGCAGAGGTCCCAACCTCCCTCCATTTAGCATCCTGGCCCCCAAAGCTTCCAAGCTGGACCTCCAGGCTCCACACTTAGTCCCAGGAGCTGGTGGGGGGGATTAGGTTGTTGCCAGTCTGGCCAGCACCTGTTGCCAAACCCTAGCCTTGTAACTGGAGCTGGCCAGTGAGGGGGCTGCAAAATGACAGGTGGATTTCGGCAGCCAGCCCCCAACCTCCACTGGATATGCCTTTCCCTTCTGGCTGGAACTCGGAAAGCCCATCCCCCACCTCCCCAAGATTCAACCTAATCTGAGCCTTGATGTTCCTATCCAGCCTGAGGACCCCTTTACCACTCTATCTTTGGCTGCTATAAAGCTAGGCGGCCCTTCTTCAAGTTCTTAGAGCTCTGCTGCCTTCACGGGGCTGTGTGTGTGTGTGTATGTGTGTGGGGGGGGGAGGCACATGGGGTGGTTCTCCTAATGTTTTAATTGCATAAAAACTGGGAGCTCAGCTCTCGGCCGGTGGGGAGTCTGGGGCTGGCTGGCCGCCCGGTTTGAGCTAAATATAGCCTGGGACATCTGCAGAGAAGGGGAGGGGAGGGGAGGGAGGTTCCATCCGCTCCCCCTCACCTTAGCCAAGGTGCCCTCGTCTGGGCGGGCACCTTGGAGCAGGCGTGGGGATTCCTCAGCACAAAAGGCAGGAGGGTGGTAGTAGGGGCCGGGCATTTTGGGAATTAGGCTGCTTGGAGGCCGGCAGAAAATCAGAATGAACGCGGAGGCTAAGGATAGGACCCATGTGGGGTACATGGGGTCCTGGTTTGGTCTTCTGGGCCTGGCTCCCTCTTCCCCAAAGTTGTCTAAGGTCAGGTAGTCTCAGTGTGTCACGGTGACCTACTACTCACTGTGTGCCTGTGAGTGTATTACCCGTTGGGTGGCCCCTCCCTGCCCCTCCTCCTGGAGCATTTGCCCCTTGGGGCCCTGCTGCAGGTCCCCCAACCCTTCTGTCCCTTGCCCCAGAGCGAAACCTTCGGCCCAGGAATTGAGACTTGAGAAGGGGAAGCTGTGGTATGGAGTTCTCTGATCTCCAGTCACGGCAGGAAGTGGAGAGGAGGGGGAGTGGGGGGGCACCCTTGAGTGGCAGGTGGAGAAGGAGGGCCCTGTATGAACTGACCGTGCACACAGCGGTGGGGAGTAGCCACTCCTCTGCCGTCTCCCTCTCCTCTCCAGCTCCAGGTATAGGGAATGTTGCGGGGAGGACAGCTGAGATTTGCCCCCCAAGGGCTGCAAACTCTCCTGTCAGCACCCCCTCCCCCCAACAGTGAGGGAGAGGAAAAAAAAGCCTTCCTGTCACGTGCCCACCACTTCCTGTCCCACTGTGGTTCCTGGGATGTTTGTTGTTGGTTGCCATGGTGACGGCCGCCCGTAGGCACTACCCCTGGTTTTTGTGGGGAGGGACCTGTCCCTCCCTTCTAGGCCCATAATTGGGGGGGGGGCACTTGGGAGGCCTGACTAAGGGGGCCCTTTCCATCTGAGTCTGTATGTGTGTGGTCTCTGACAACTCAGGTCCCTTAGGGCCCTCAGACTTGTGTCTGTGGGAAGGACTCGTCAGAGCCACCTACTCAGACTGTTGTGAAGATTGACTTGTGGCCATGACTGTGAGACTGATGTAGTAGCCACATCCCCTTAGTCTGGGTCCCTCTGCCCCTCCAGACCTCACTTCACAGACCCTTGCCTTCCTTCCTGCGGAGTTTGTCGCTTCTTGGATCCAAGCTGGAATATACAGTACTCTTGGGCCACTGGCTCCCTGGTTATTTTATGGGTGGGGAAGAGAGTGAGTGGCTGTGCAGCCAGCTGGTTTGTTCTCCTACACACAACGTGCAGGCTTCACTCTGGTGCAGCAAGCCCTGTTCTTGCAGGGAAAGGCTCAGTGACCAGATTTCCCCCACCTGATGTGGGCTTCTCTGCTCACTAGAGGGTCCCCCTGGTTCTTGCTGGATTGAGGGGCTCCCTGTGGAGTAGGAAGTTCCTGGGGGGGGGTGTTGGTCCTAGGGTGTGGGCTTGTGGGGTGGGGAACACTCTGACTCAGGCCTGGTCTGGGGTCAGAGCCAAAAGGATATCCTGAGGTAGGGGGTGTTCCTGGCTTCCCTGCAGCTTGGGTCCCCAGGGAGGGGTGATGGGAGGGGACTGGTAGCATCTAGTTCTTTGGCAGTGTGCCCTAGGACTCAGAGCACAGCGGGCTGGGCCAAGCAGAGGAAGACAGTGGCATTGAGTGGCCCACCCTTATGCTGCTGCTTTGTGTGCTTTTCTGCTCACCGCCCCCCGCCCCACATACACCGTCTCCTACTTATGACCGAATTGTGCATCCTGCATGGTGGAGAGGAGGTGGGGGGGCAGCTGCCAAGGTGAGGGTGGGGAAAGCCCCATGCCAGGCTGGGTTTGCACGTCGGGTGGTTTCCAAGCTGGGGGGTCCCCTTTGTGCCCCTTTGGTCCCCTACAGAGTTGCTGTTGTACTGTCCACACACTCCTGTGGTCTGGCTGTGGCCAAGGCAGTCTCATTTCTTCCTCTTCCTGTTTTCTTCCTTCCTCATGGGTTGGCCCCCCTCTTTTCCTGTAGGCCTGGGCTGCCCCCTGCCCTTTCACCTACTCTCGGCTTCCATGGAAGAGTCAATTACGGCCCTGGTTCTGGATGGGCCCCCTCAGCCACCCTGGGCGTGGGGCGTCCTGACTAAATGTGTACCTTAGGAACTGTTGAGGTGTGGTCCCCAGAGGTATGGCTCAGAGCCCTTTCTCCTTTTTCTTGTGACCCAACTTGTCCCGGGCTCATAATTGGTCTGATTGACCCTCATGGTTGCTAGTCAGTCACAGCTGACATGTGGTATCTGGGAGCTGGGACAGAATTTGGAATGTTGTCGAATGTACATTGGATCAGAACCATTCTTGTGGGACAAAGTGCTGTGTCTTAGAGCTGTGGGCAGCATTGGCACCAAACAGCAAAACACCTGTATTTCCCCGTTGCTAACCCTCTGAGGACATGCTGAGTGCCTGCCTTTACATCCTGGGGCAGGTTGGCCAGCCAGGCCTAGCTGTAGAGACACGTGCCGGCAGTGTGTAGGATGTAGGCTGCTGCTGGAAAAGATAGACCCTTCCACCTAGCCTTGCCTTTGGGTAGTTTTTTCCTCAGTGAGGCTGAGCAGCTTGCCTGTGAGGAGGATATTGAGTGCTATATCTGGGGAAGGACCCTTGGAGAAAAGAGTAAAGGCCACAACCACTTCTCTTCCCCCACCCCACCCCACCCCCACCCCCCCCCCCCACCCCGGTCTGGTCCACACATGAAGCTGTGTTGGGGAGGGGAGAGGTTGTGGCTTTGTGTGTACAATCATTTTTCCTGGAAAGCTTATAAATAGTTGTAGCCCACTGTTCTGGTTTGAAATTGGTCCTGCCCTGTTCCTGCTTGGCCCAGCTCAACCATCCCCAGGGCTTGCTTGGTAAAGGGGTCCAGAGGGTGAAGGGCTCCCTCTTTGCCAGGCCTGAGGCCCTCCCACCCAAGTTGTGTCTGAGCTGCGTGTAACATTTGCATATGATTCATTAGCTGTCTAGAATGCTTAGGAAACTCCCATCTCCCCTCGTTTTAAGCTCCCCAGTCTTTGCCCCTTCACTCAGCCCCTTCGGAGGGAAGCACTTGGGGCTGGGTTTGTAACTTGTTTTGGCAAATCCCTTGCGGTGCCGCCTGCTTGCCTGTGCGCATGCGCGGTGCGGTGAAGCCCTGCGGTCCATCCATAGCACCACGTAAACCTGTCACGGGTGGTGCCTACCCACCACCCCCAGGATTCTGGAAGCAGAGGTTTCCAGAAACTCGAGGTCGTCAGCTAGTTGGAGGCCAGCTTGGGCAGCAGACCCTGTGTCAAAAAAAAAAAAAGAAAGAAAGAAAAAAGAAAAGGAACAGCTTGACGCTTGTCCCTGGGGGACCCTTGTTTTGAAGGAGCAGAGTGCAGGGGATGAGTGAAGCGAGGCTGTGGGTGGGGGTTGTAGCTCAGCTACGTTTGGGGGGCCCTCTAGCTTCTCTCTCCCCAGGCCACGGGAGGAAATGACCTATTTCTCTTCCCTTTCTTCCCTCCCCAAATCCAAAGATTTCCCTTTTTTGGTTTATGAAATGCAAGAAGGGAATTTGGGAAAAGGTTTGCGGTCAGGCCTCTGCCCACACCCCTGATAGCCCTCTCCCCACAACCCTCCCTTCTGTCTGGAAGGAAGTAGATCCAGAAATATGGGTACTGTTCCCTGCTAGCCTTGTCCACAGAAGCTGGCTCTGGTTGGGGCAAGGCAAGGGGGGGGGGGTAGAGAAGAGAGAGAGAAGGAGGAGGCAAAAGAGCCCAGGGACCGGTGACGGTGAGAGATGGGGGGGAGGGGGGAGGAGGAGGAAGACTGCGTGCTTTCCCCGGGCCAGGCGGTGCTAGGTGCTTTCCAGGACCTCCTTTGTCAATGGAAGGCAGTTCACAGGCAAGTAAACTTCTTAGAGAGGTTAAGCCACTCGCTTAAGGTCACCCAGAGTGGCAGAGCAGAGATTTGACCCTTCAGACAACGTCTGCTTTGCTTTGTTCCCCCCCCCCCCACCCCCCCCTTCATGGCTGCCGCAGATCTCACCTCCTTTTTTTTTTCTTCTTGTAAAGTGTGAGACAGACTCTGGAGTGGTGTGCACGATTGGAGGGGTGTGTGTGTGTGTGTGTGTGTGTGTGTGTGTGCGCGCGCACGTGCGCACTTGGCCATGTATCCGAGTCTGAAGATGGCAAGCGGTCCTGATAACCTTTTAGGGATTAAAAGGCCTGGTAAGGAGGGGGTGTGTGGCTGGTGGCAGCACTCTTGCCTCCCACCCTCTTTTCTGTTGGGCTCAGTGGATTGGAGGTACAGGTCCCGTGGTGGTTTTCTTTCTTAGGGCAGGGTGCCTGTGAACGGTGGGGGGTCGCTGGCAGAGGGTGGAGGCTAGCTGTGGGTAGCTTCTTGTTTTTCCCTCTGTGGTGCTGGCTTAAATTCTCTGGCCTGGGTACAAGGAGCCAGGGCCAAGGCATCTCTGTGAGGGTCATGGCTCCCAGAGGCCCTTCGAAGCTCCGCCCTCATCATCTTTGTCCTTGCCTATCCCTGTTCCCTGGTCAGCCTGGCCCTTGGCCCATTTCTGTGACCTTTGTCCCTGCCCTCATTGGAGCACCCTCCCTCCTCTCTCAGGGAGCATTGAAGAAGTTTGCAGGCGCCCCCCCCCCCCCTCCGGTTAGGCTACAAGAGGCTTTGAGGCCTTCAGAACTCTGTCCCTGGAGGTGTGTGTTTGGGGTGGGCTGGTGCTTTGAAGTCCGATCCAATTTTAACCTCTTCAGGGACAGAGTTGAGCGTTTGTTCTAAGGTAGATATCACTAGTGGGCTCTGTGGGCAAAACTGGATCCTAGAGGCGTTACCTACTCCCAAATGTAAGGTCACAATGCCTTGGATTTGTAGGGAGTGGCTTTCTGCCTTCAGCCGTCGCTCTGGCTTGTCATCTCTTTGGTCAGCTGCCTCCTAGGCCTCACCTGTAGGGAGGGAAGCCCCTGTGTAGACATGAATCCACCAGAGGGTTTGGGAATCCTGCTGTCACGTTGGTGTTGGGGATGATCCACAGAGAGGACGCTGGAAGAGCTCCTGGCATGGGAAGCAGGTCCAGGGATCAGGTAGGGTGAATGTGCACTTTGGGAGACTGTAAGGTGGCAGTCGGTATGTCTTGCACAGCGCCATGCACACAAGTCCTGAGCTGCACTCTGTGTAGTTGGGAGACGCCATCTTTAGGCTGCCTCTGCTCCCGTGCTTGCCTGTACTCAGGCTGGGTAGCAGGCATGCTCTTGCCCACCCGGGCATTTTCTGGATGCCTGCCTGCAACGCGTGAGTTTCTGCAAGCGTGTAAGAGTATCCGTATGAGGGTCCAAGTGTATAGACCATTGCCAGTGAGGTCAGCCAGCCCTCCTCCTCCTTACTCCTGGCTTTTGCCAGCTCGTGCTCCTGTTGTAGGGGACCCCATAAGAGAGTGGGGACAGCGTGTCAGCTGGCCCTGTACGTGCCCCCCTCCAACCAGCCATCAACTTGTGAAGAGAAAGGAAACGCTGCATTTAGGAGTGAGGAGGCTCAGTGTGTAGTGTTGGGGATTGCAGTGGTACGGGTGTTGGTCTTCAGCACAGTGCACATTTCATTCCTGTGGCGGCAGATGTTGCTTCTACTACCTGCTGGCTGCTACCTGTCCCCTTTCTCCCTGTCTTCCTCAGTTGACAGAAGACACAGGCTGGGACAGTAGGCAGAGGACTCAGTGCTCTTCCACAGTGGCCTTGGCAAGGACTCACCCATCCTCATCCTGGTCCCCAGCCAAATGCTGGTTATGTATGCATCTCCCAGCCTCCAGGTTTAAGCCTGGAGTTTGGAGCTTGGAACCTGGTATATTGGGGTGTAGGGATGGAGGAAGAATGTTGGAAAGGGACAGTTCTTTTTGTTGTTGTTGTTGTTTGTTTGTTTGTTTTTCAAGACAGGGTTTCTCTGTGTAGCCTTGGCTGTCCTGTACTCGCTTTGTAGACCAGGCTGGCCTTGAACTCACAGAGATCCGCCTGCCTCTGGATTGCTGGGATTAAAGGCGTGTACTACCACCGCCCGGCTGGAAAGGGACAATTCTTATCTTCAGTGTCTAGGGCTCTCTCTCTCTTCCCTTTTAAAGAAAGAGCTTTACTGTGCGATATCAACTGACAACAAAATGTATCCATTAAAGTAGCCAGTTTAAGGCCAGCATGGGTGATGTACAGTAGTAATCTCAGCACTCTGAAGGTTGAGGCAGGAGGATTGCAAGTTCAGAGCCAGCCCGAGGCATTTAGGGAGTGAGACCCTTTTCAAAAAGAAGCCAGAGAGACGAAGAGTGTACAGTTGCACTGTTTTCACACATTTAGAGTCATGTAGCTGCCGCCAGCATCAATTTTTTTTTTTTTTTTCAAAACATTTCCAGCCACCCCAGAAAGTTCCGGTGCCCATCAGCGTTACTTCTCCTTTCCCTCACTTCCACACCCTAGTTCCTGGTAACCACAAATCTATGCACACAGATCTGCTTTTCCTGGGCATTCTTAGAAATCGAATCACACAACGTATGGTCTTTGGCAACTTTATTGTTCTCAAGAGTTTGGCCATGTTATTGTGTCAGCTCTTTGTTCCCTTTTTTTTGGGGGGGGCTCAGAAATAGTCTAGTGTATCGGGTCCCCAGCGTTTTCTTATCTGCTTACCAGTGACAGACATTTGGGTTGGTTTCACTGCTCGGCTATGATTTGCACTCCTGCTCTGAACATTCACACACAAGCATTTTTACACATGACTTCCATTGTTTCTTGTGTAGAACACCTAGGAGACGACTTGCTATGTGCACTAGCGCCATGTTGGAGGTTTTGAGGAACTGCTCAACTGTTGTACGGAGCAGTTGTAGTGTTTGACACTTCCACCAGCAGGGTGTGGATTCATTTCTGCATAATATCAACCAGTACTTCCTATCTGACTTGTATGTGTGCTCAAGTATATGTGAGTATGTGTGCTGGCCAGAGGCCAGCATTGGGTGTCTTATCCCAATAGCCCTCCATCTTAGAGTTTTTTTGGTTTGGTTTGGTTTGGTTTTTCGAGACAGGGTTTCTCTGTGAAGCCTTGGCTGTCCTAGACTCACTTTGTAGACCAGGCTGGCCTCAAACTCACAGCGATCCACCTGCCTCTGCCTCCCGAGTGCTCGGATTAAAGGCGTGCACTACCATGCCCCTGCGTTGTTTTTGTTGTTGTTTTTTCCTGTCGCCCCCCCATCCCCCCCCCCAGGGTTTCTTTTTTGTTTTTTGTTTGTTTTGGTTGGTTAGTTTTGGTTTTTGGAGACAGGGTTTCTCTGTGAAGCCTTGGCTGTCCTGGACTTGCTTTGTAGACCAGGCTTGCCTCGAACTCACAGTGATCCGCCTGCCTCTGCTTTCTGAGTGCTGGGACTAAAGGCGTGCTCCATCTTAGTTTTTGAGACAGGGTCTCTAAGCGAACCTGGAGCTCTCTGATTCAGTTAGGCTGGCTGGCCAGCAAACCTCAGGGATCCTCCTGCCTTTGCCTCTCCAGCACTGAGATTACTGGCGTGTGCCACTGTGCCTGGCTTTTTATGGGGTTGCCAGTATCCAAAATCAGGCCTGGTGCTTGCATAGCAAGCAGTTTACCAACAGAGCCAAATCTGTAGTCTCTGTTACCTAACCTTTTAGTCATGGCCATTGTGTGTGGACATTCAAGAAGGAAGCAGGAGCTGGTTGTGATTGCCTGTGATTATTTTTGTGTTTCTTCTATCATATATGTGTGTGTGTGTGTGTGTGTGTGTGTATATATACACACACACATAATATTTCATCATGCCTATACATGTATATGTATTTACATCCAATCTACACTCAAATGGACTTGAAGAATTCTTAGCTCTGTTTTGCCTTTTTTCTCTTTGCTCTGCTGTTGCCTGTCTGGCTGCGTCAGGGAATCTGGGGGTCACGGCTGTGTCTGTCGCCCAAGGTGTTAGCTGTAAATATCCTCTCACCTCAGCTGTTCAAATAGGGTGCGGATAGGTGTTTGCACTGGCGAGAGCATCATCTGGTCTCTCATCTCCTGTCCACCTACCCCCCACCTTCTGGTGCCGTGTGTTGGTCCCCTTTTGCAGGTGGCCGTATGATGAAGTCTGAACTCAGTCTCTCGTGCTATTTAGGGGCAGGGGCCATCCATCCTGGACAAGCCTTGCCTTCCTGACATAGGGCTTCCTGGAGCCACCTGCACTGTTCTGTATCGGAGATGTTGCCTAAGAGACCTGAGATTCACTTCCCTGAGTGTGTGGAATTGGGTGGTCTCCTTGAGGGGTGCACTGATCTGGCATGTGCTGGGTCTTAAGTTTATCAGGGAAATGACGCAAGACAGCCAAGAGAGCCCCCCACCCCACCCCACCCCCCAGCACAGTCATTTTTCTGAGAAGTGCCAATGCTTTAGGGAAGCGGCTTCTCTCACCCCCACCCCCACCCCCCCTCCGCCAGCACACGTTCTCTGTATCTTGACCTCAGGTAACCCACACTAGGGAGGAAGAAGAGCCAGCTGCCTGCCTCAGCTGTAGTGATCTTTGGGGGTGGCACTGTGGACCCTTTCCCAAGCGTTCTGGGTGAGAGGGCCCTCTTGTACTCCAGGCCCTGTCCCTGTATTCCCAGCCTGCTGGCTGTGCTAGCCTGCCGCCCCCAGCAGTGTCTGGGCCCTGGTCCTAGGCTGGCCCTGCCAGCCAGGCACAGTGCCAGGTGTCTGCTCAGCTGGGTGCCACAGGAAAATCTCTGGCCGCCCAGGTTGGGGAGCGCTGTGGGGAATCCCATGTGTCTGCTCAGTGCTTTCACTCACCTGTCTTTCCTCTTTCTGCAGCACCACAGGACATGCCACCTCCCAGCAGCCTAGCTGGGCCCCTTCTGGGAGTGACATCTTTTTTGATATCCTGAAGACCAGCCCTGGACCATCCTACAAAAGTGTCAGCTCACGGAACTGCTTAACCAAGGACGGACTCTTGGGACATCCCCCCTGCCCAAGTCCACCTGGTCCCTGGCTAGGGAGGGGCAGGCTGAAATTGACTCACTAGCTTCTTTGGACTGCAGCTCCAGGGACAGAAGGGGGTGGGGGTGGGCCAACCACCCGAACCCCCACTGGACCCAGGCCCCATGCCCGGAGGAGGAGAGACTGCGTGAAGCCCATCACAGCTGCCTGCCAGACTGTTTGCCTGCCCATCTGACTGTGGCCTCTTGGTATGGCCAGCAATAGCAGTTCCTGCCCGACGCCTGGGGGTGGGCACCTCAATGGGTACCCAGTGCCCCCCTATGCCTTCTTCTTCCCCCCTATGCTGGGTGGGCTCTCCCCGCCAGGCGCTCTTTCCAGTCTCCAGCACCAGCTTCCAGTTAGCGGATACAGCACACCATCTCCAGCCAGTAAGTGTAGGTGTGGGGAGTCTTGGGAGTGGTGGTGGGGGGGGGGTGGCGGTGGCAGGTCTCAGGATTTGGGTTCCTGGACACATCTATTCTGTTGGAGGTACAATGAATGAATGACGAGGTCTTTCCTAGACTAGGGAGACCATTGTGTGTGTGTTGGGGGGGGGGGGTCGCATGCGATTGCTAATGGTCTCATTGCTGTAAGCCAGTCAGTGGTTGTTTGCTACTGGAGGTGGGAGAAGAGAGATTGAAAGCATTTTGTCCCTTCCTACATGGTTGTCCCACTTTGTCCCTGTGTCCCTGGTGCTATGCTATCGAGGGCCTTACAAAATAGCTCTGAGGAGGGATGGATGCAGAGGCTGAGGTGGATAAACAACCCTCTCGACATTTTGTGGAAACAGCATCTCTACACAGGGAGAGTGGACCCCCCCACCTCTCCATGCCAACCCCTTGCAGTACTCTTGAGAGAAAGGCCTTCAAGAGACGACAGCCCAGGGTAGCTCAACACAGCTGGAGCCCTGACTCTCCCCCCCTGCCAACTCCCCCGCCCTAGGAGGGCAGGGAGGGACTCCGTGGGGGCTTTCTGCCTGGACTCTGGCCTTGGACACATGCACAGGCTTGGCAGGCCCAGTGTTTTCTGCCTCCTACCCTCTGCCATGAGGGTCACACGTTGGCTGGGCGGGGGTCTCGGTGCCCTTCCCTAGCTGGCCAAGCCAGGTAGTGGGAGGTGGCAGTGGCGATGGCCAGCTGGCAAGGTCTGGGCTTGGGGCCTGCCAGGCCGCTTACAGTAACTCTGGCCCCCAGGGCCCAGCTGGGCTCCAGGCCAGGGCCTAGGAGGAGGGAGCTGGGCCTGGCCTGGGGCTGGAGGGAGTAGAAGCCGAGCAGGCCATGGCTGGCTGGCTGGCTGGCTGGTCGGCTGGTCAGCTGCTGACCTGGGGAACGTGTCCCACCTCTCCTGGTTGGCAGGGACTGAGCACCCCTGCTCGGCACCCACTGCCCCCCACTGCCCCTCCCACAGCCATTGGCAAGCTGCCTGGCACCACTGCCCTGTGTGCCCAACTAGGCTGGGTCAGTGCCCCCTTCTTGGTGTGGGGGCAGTGCTATCCCTGGAGCCAGGGAGTCTCTTTGTCCCTGGGGCAGGCTCTGGCTGGGCGCCTCACTGCCCACAATTGGCTGTCTGCCCACAGCCACCACTGCTTCCTGGATCGGCCGCCTTTGGCTTTGTCGGAGCCCCCTCCCTTCCAGGCCCCATCAGTCTTCTGGAGCAAATAGTCTAGGCCCATATTCCTTTAAGTTTTCGGTCTCTTAATGCTATGGGGCTAGGGAGCTGATAAGTGCTACCTCAGTTTCTTCTTGCTAGCCACTCGCCGAACCTGTACCCTTTTATTTCTGTCTCCTCTTCTCCCCATCTTTTAACCCCCCCCCCCCATTCCGTTCCAGTTTTCTAGTTTTGGCTGAGGAGACCAACATCTGGGGCTCTGAATTGCTGCAGATTTGGGCAAATACACCTATATAAAACAAACAAACAAACAAGCTCCCTGTGTTAGAAGGGAGCGAGCGTTCACACTGTCTTCCATCTGAGGAACCAGAAGAATTTTTAAAGAGGAAAGGAAGCTGGGCGGTGGTGGCCCAGGCCTTTGATCCCAGCGTTTGGGAGGCGGAGGCAAATGGATCTCTCTCTCTGTGAGTTCGAGGCCAGCCTGGTCTACAGAGTGAGTTCCAGGGCAGCCAGGGTTACACAGAGAAAAACCCTGTCTCGAAAAACATAAAGCGAAAGAGAGAAGGAACTCAGGGGACCTGCAAGCTGGCGCCTGTGGACCTCTTGTCCTTACAGGTGATGCAACAGGAGGCTGGACAGGTGAACCTGGACTCACTGGAGGGCTGAGAAGGAGGGGGCCTAGGACCTGACCCCTGCTAGAGAAAGTAAATCCTCTACCCTCCCCTGAGTGTTGCAAGCGCCTTCCTCTTTCTTAGAGGTGGGTGGGGAGAGCCCCCACTCTGCTAACCTACTCCTAGGGTGGGGTGCCCATATTTTGGGCAAATGGCAGCCTTGTTCGGCTTTCTCCACCCAGGTTAGGCAATGTTCTCTTCCTGCCCCACCCCCACCCCACTCCTCTGTGAGCCTGTGGGTTTCCCACCCCTCCCCCTCGCCTAGCAGACAACAACTGTCTCTTCTTCCCTATGTCGCCTCAGCCTCTGAGGAGCTCCTTCTAGGATCAGGGACCAGCCAGTGGCCTGGTCTGGTGTCTTGAGACAGCCAGGCATCCTAACGCTCTCCTGCAGTGCTCATGGTACCTGCAAAGCTAAAAGTTTTATGCCTTTAGTTTCCCCTTGGGACTAGGTCAGGTAGTTCCTGAAGATGAGAAGGTGTGTGTGTGTGTGTGTGTGTGTGTGTGTGTGTGTGTGTGTGTACACATATATACATACATATACACATGCTCCCTCCCCCATTTCTGCATGGCGCGGTGGTGATTATGGCCTGGTGGGTGACCTTCTGGGTTCCTTGCCCCCGTCCCACATCACATAGCATTGAGATGGCCTCCCCTTCTTGGCCCTCTTGCCAGGTTACACCTTAGGAGTCTTATATGTTACTCTTCAGAGAGTGGGTGACCTGTTGGGAGGACCAAGGCCTCTCCAGGTCACAGTGGGGAGAGCTAGGGATTGTCCCATTGTGAGTCTCCTAGGGAACCAAGGTGGAGGCCCCAGAGATAGCACAAGAGTCCTGTCTCACTGGTGCTTGGTCCCTGAGGCCTAGTGTTTACCCGTGGCGGTCTAGTCTTCTGTGTGCAGTGTGAGGAGGGTCAGAGTTGTGTGTTTTCTGGGAGGAAGGAGGTCAAGGCTGAGTATGTTGAGAAAGAGGGATTAATGGCTTGTATATACCGAGGTGAGAGGGTTCTAGGGTTCAGTGTGTTTGCAGAGAATCTAATTCAGAGCGTAGGAAGGGAATGTCAGCTTGTATGCTGGGCCTGGGGAGCAGGCAGGCATGATTTAGGGCAGAGGTGTCCTGGTTTGAGGCCTTTCAGGGGTGGGGTGGGGAGGGGGTGGGAGGGGGGGTTGACTTTCAGAATGTGTTTGGGAAAAGAAGGGTTCTGTCTCTAATGGCCTGAGGGACAAGGGTGGACCTTGTTGCCATGTGCACCCTCAGAATCCCTTAGGCTTCCAGGTTAAAACCTTAAGACGCCTGTGTCACTTATGCGAGGCTCTCTTGGCATTGTTACCTTCTCGGCAACGCAGGGACATTGCCAGATACCTAAGAGGGCCAAGTTAGGCGAGCTCATCCAGGGAATACACTTGGTGTGCACCTGGCATGCGATCCAGTAGAATGAGAGGCTGCTGAGCACCTACGGTGGAACGGACATTCTCTGCCTTAGAAACTCATCTGAGAGGCAGGCCGTGAGTTCGAGGCCAGCCTGGTCTACAAAGTGAGTCTAGGACAGCAAGGCTACACAGAGAAATCATCTGGACAGTTGAATAGAGGCACCTCCTGCTCACAAATGAGTAGGGAGGGAGGACAGACAATGAGAGGTCAAAGTATGGCGGAACCAACCTGGGACCTCTAGAGCAGGCCTGTTTCCCTCCATGCAGATGCCTTTAGGAGGAGACTGTGCGGAGGCGGGCATTCTGGAGGTGGGCAAAGATTTTTGGGGCCTCGCTGACCTGCATTGTTGACTCTTGTCCTGGTTTATGGAGTCCCTGCCTTTGACTTCCCCCAGTAGGGGGCGCAGGGAAGGACACCTCTCCACCCCTTAACTGCCCCCGCCACCCCACCCCCCACCCCATCCCCTCCTTTCACGGGTTTGGATCTTGAGACTGGAGAGCAAAGATAAGAGGCGGCGGCAGGGAAGATTGCCATCCTGTCCTGGAGGCTGTGGATCCTGTCCTGGAGGCTGTGGATGCAATCTGTTCACGCCCCCACTCAACCCTACTCTGCCCTCTTGCAGCCCGGGAGCTGGCCGGGGAGCTTGCCGAACTCAGCTGCAACCGCCGCGGGCCCGCCGCCCCCTCCCATCCCAGACAGACTCTGAAAGAACAGAGTGTAAAAGCCGTAGCTGTTATTCATATTTTGTTGCAATTTCTGAGGTGGGGGAGGGGAGGGAAGTTGGGAGCAATCTGTAGAGGAGTTGGGAGAGGAACCTGAAAGGGTGGCTACAGCTTTTCCTTCCACACGTCTAGATATGGGACGTGGTTAACCTCCTCCTCCCTGTCTCTAGGAGCTCAGATCTAGGGGAGCCTGGGAAGGAGGCCCAGAGGAAGGAAAAGGGGGTGTACCTTTCTCCTCGTCCCCCCTGCTCCTTCCTGGGGTTTGTAGATTTGTATATCACCGCCCCCCACCCCCACCCCCTTGCTTCTTCCCCACTTTTCCCAGGACAATAGAAAAGACGGCTTGGGGCGAGGGAGGGGGTGGGGGGTACCGCCTAGCTATGCCTTCTTTGGGGTCCAAAATGCAGAGTCAGCCAAAAAGACCTTCACTTGGGGGTTTTCATTGAAAAACGGGGCCCCTTGTGGTCGTTTATCTTCCCGGAGGGATGAATGTACAGGCGCTCTCAGTGTAGCATCCCAGCGTGGAGTGGGGGAGGGGACACGGGGAAGGAAGCCTGTCTTCCTCTTAGGTAGGCCAGTCAGGGCCTCAGGCATTGTAGCTACCTCTGGCCAAGGGCTGTGTGCTGTGGGGCTGTGCCAGGGCAGCCCAGAGCTGCCTTTATATGTGGTGTGTGTGTGTGTGTGTGTGTGTGTGTGTGTGTGTGTGTGTGTGTGTGTGTGTGTGTGTAGGGTAGCATCAGTAAAAAGAGGAAATAGCAACCTCCAAATAATGTTGGGACAGTGTTTTCTCGCCCTCTGTAGTCAGGACAGATTGGGGGTCCCTTTGCCCTGGTAGCATCAGTAAATCCAGGTCTTCCCCTCCCAGCTGGACCCCAAGTTGCTGAAAATGTCAGCCAGCCTGAGGGCTAATGCCCGTTCTCCTTACTGATTCCACAGATAAATAGCTTTTCAAGTCAGTTCTTCCTGGGCAACCTTGGGCAGGCCATTGAGCCTTTCTCTGAATCTCTGTGCCCTTCTGCTCTGCCTCGGGCAGGCTGCTCGCCCCGGCCCGCCGGCCGTGAGGCCACAGTGACCCGTGTGCTGGTTATGGCCTCCAACAGCTTCAAGTACCCTGAAGAGCAGTGGGGACAAGGGGAGGGGTGGAGCTGGGTATTGTCTTGGGGGATGACCACCCTGTGTTAGGACCCAATTGTTGTCTTCAGTTTCTTGTCCCTTCCAGGTGAGGTTGAGCAGAGGAGGGCTCTAAGCCCTGGGAGAGCTAGGGATGGGAGGTGAGACTGAGCAGGCTGAGGCTACAACTTGCAGGCAGCTGCCACCCAGTATCCCAGCTCCTACTGCAGGCCAAGCCTGTCCCTCCCTCCTTCCCTTCCTCTCTCCTTCCCTCCCTCCCTCCTTCCCTGCTTCCCTCTCCCTGCTCCACGCTGCCCTAGGACACTGCATTCCTCCTTGACCTGCTTCTTGACCTTATGGCTGCCAGAGCAGACATCTCACCCCAACTTTTCTGTGTAGCTTTGGAAATCCTGCGCATCCTTCAAGGGCCTTTTTTTTTTTTTTAAATAAGCTAGAGATCTTGAATGTGGTCTCTTCCAGAACATCCTCAGATAGATGTCCCTTTCTCATCACAGTCTCCTCCTACCTTGTGCATGCCTGTGGCTCACGCTCTCTCACTCATCTCTCCATGGTGACGGTGACGGGTGTTCCTTCTCCCTGATTTCTGGATCGAGTGCCAGTCGTTTTGGGGAGACCTTTGCCTGACCATGAGGGACACACATTTCAGGTCCCCTTAGCATCTTGAAGCAGTGAACACAAAGTCTGCCACATCTCTGGTACCAGGAGCTGCGCAATGAGCCAAAAAAAAAAAGGAGAGAGTAGCCAGGCGGTGGTGGCAGGCGGATCGCTGTGAGTTCAAGGCTAGCCTGGTCTACAAAGTTAGTTCAGGACAGCCAAGACAGAGATACCCTGTCTTGAGAAACTAAAAAAGAAAGAAAGAAAGAAAAAAAAAATATGGAGAGCATCCATGCCAAGACCTGACACTTGCTCTGGGCCCCACCATTCCAATTGCAAGCCCCTGCCTTCTCCTGGGAGTCCCACAGATTTCTGACCTGCTGCAAGTAAGACTTTCTGCTGCCTCAGGAACCCAAAGCTATATATTCCCTCCAGCTCCCCAACTTTGCACATATCTTGAGAGGGCCAGGAAGATGGCTGGGTGGGTAAAGGCACTTGCCGCCAGGCTTGACGATCTGAGTTTGATCCTGGGGGCCCACACAGTGAAAGTAAGCCAGTTCCTGAAAGTCTCTGTCTTTTTCTCTTAAGAGGAATTAATTTTTAAGCTAGGGGGTGGTGGCACACACCTTTAATCCCTGCACTCAGGAGGCAGGGCAGGTGCACCTCTGAATTTGAGACCAGCCCGGTCTACAGAGTTTTAGGGCAGCCAGGGCTAAACAGAGACACCTTCTCTCAAAAGAGAAAAAAAGAGAACCAAACAGATTTTATTTATTTATCTGTTTGTTTGTTTATTTGGTTTTTCAAGACAGGGTTTCTCTGTGTAACAACCCTGGCTGTCCTGGACTCTGTTTGTAGACCATCTGGCCTCAAACTCAGAGAACCACTTGCCTCTGCCTTCTGAGTCCTGGGATTAAAGGTGTGTGACATCACGCCTGTCTTTACTTTTCCTTTATGATTATGTGATTGTGGGTATTTTCTATTCATGCATGTCCGTCCACCATATGTGCACTTGGTGCCTGCAGAGGCCAGAAGAGGGTGTTGGACCCTCTAGAACTGAAATTAGGAATGGGTTGTGAGGCAGCATGTGGGGGCTGGGAGTCAAAACAGGGTCGGGAAGAGCAGCCATTAATTTTAATTGCTGATCCTTCTCTCCAGCTTCCTCCCTCACAAACATACACCCTTTGTTGAGTCACCGTGTGTCCCTCGCTGGTGTGGAATTCACAGATATCTGTCAGCATCTACCTCCTAAGGGCAGGATTGAAGGTGCACACCACCATACCCCCTTGAAAGAGGCACTCTGATACCCATACGCAGGCCACAGCACACGTATACATGTAGAATAAATGAGGTATTATTGAAAATGTCTTGGGAGTCTTCTACCTCTGTGACCATTGCCTAGGCTAAGCCGACCCTGTCTGCTGCTCAGACTTCCAACTACACATCCTTTTTCTTTCTTTGTTTTTTCAAGACAGGGTTTCCTGGCTTAGTCCTGGCTGTCCTGTAGACCAGGCTGGCTTCGAACTCAGAGAGCTGCCTGCCTCTGCCTCCTCCTGAGTACCTGTGCCACCATGCCCAGCTCTGGCCTGGTTTTTTGTACTCCTTTCGATTTTTTTTTTTTTTTTTAATTATTGAAGACATTACTTTGTGTAGCCCTGGGTATCCTTAGATATCCACCTACCTCTGCCTCCCCACCTAGGGCTGGGGGTTAAAGGTATGCACCACCACTACCTGGCCTCATTTAGAACTTTTTTTTTTAAGATTTATTTATTTTATTTATTGCATATGAATGCTTTATCTGCAGAAGAGGGTATCAGATTACAGTATAGATGGTTGTGAGCCACCATGTGGTTGCTGGGAATTGAACTCAGGACCTTTGGAAGACCAGGCGGCACTCTTAACCACTGAGCCATCTCTCCAGCCCCCCCCCCCCCCCCCATTTAGAACTTTATTATTCATCCTTTCTGGTCTGTTTCTGATTGGTAGGATGAACATCCGTGGCTGTGGGATCTTTGCAGAACTCGCCCCTTACTGTCTTCCTCTTTGTTTCTCTCTGAACTTCTCCTTTCTTGGGTCTCTGCCTTGAGTTCTGACCCTTGGATTTAACTTTCCCTAAGAGCACACTGTGTGTCATAATACTTGTCAATTCGCAGTGTGCATATATGAATACATATTTGTGATGATGTAATTATTTGCCTGCTCTCTGACACTCCGTGAAGTCTTTTAAGGCTGTGCTCACCAGGACAGCCATATGCACTCACAAAATACATCTTATCTTGAGTTGGCCTGGTTTGATGGGAGCATGGGTTTTGGTGACAGAGTTCCATTTTCACTTTTTTTGTTTGTTTGTTTAGAGACAGGGTTTCTCTTTATAGTCTTGGTTGTCCTGGAACTCAAACTGTATGTAGACTAGGCTGACCTTGAACACATAGAGCTTGACATCCCTCTGCCTCCCAAGTGCTGGATAAAGGTGTACGCAACACCACTGCCACTGCCTGCACCACCACCACCCAGGGACCCTAGAACTTGATTTCTCCTGACTCTGCATCCCCAAGTGCTGGGATTTTAGGCATGTACCTACAAGGCTGCTGTATCAACTCCGCTAAATCTCCAGCGCCCCCTCATAAGTTCTTTTTATTTTATTTTATTTATTTATTTATTTATTTATTTTGGTTTTTCGAGACAGGGTTTCTCTGTGTAGTGTGGCTGTCCAGGACTCACTTTGTAGACCAGGTGGCCTCGAACTCACAGAGATCCGCCTGCCTCTGCCTCCCGAGTGCTGGGATTAAAGGCGTGCACCACCACGCCTGGCTAATTTTTTATTTTTTTAACTTGAGACACCATTTCACTGTGTTGCATATAATGTCGATTCATTCTGTAGCCTAGGCTGGCCTTGAACTTGTGAGCCTTTTGTCTCTGTCTCCCGAGTAGCTGGGGTAACAGCCTTGTTCCCTCAGGCCAGCCTGTAAAGATTCTTACAGTTGCTGTGAGGGTTAAATGGCAGCATACTGTCGATTTAGCTTTGGGCAGAAAATAGCTCGTCTGTTAAAGTGTTTGCTGTGCTGGCATGAGGCCCTCTGGACTTCACATATGAACAAAACCTGGCTTCTAGAAGATTAACGGGCGTCCTTACTCTTCTTTTAAGAGAACAGGATGGACCATAGGCTACCCTGGTCTTCCCTGGGTATGCTTCCTTTCTAGGGAGCTACCTAACCTCAGCGTTTCTTCCACTGAAACCCACATGCTAGGGAGGAAGTGGTCAGCTTGAAGGTACCAGTGTCTCCTTTCATCTGTCCTGTGTTGGCCCATCCCAGTTCCCCAGGCTGGGAGACACCCTGGGCGGAGCTTTGCTCACCGGAAGCACGCAGTGTGTGGGAGGAGAGCTCCTCGCTTGTGTTTGTGCTAACAGCTCAGTCGGATTCCGGCGGGTGAGCCGGCAGCCGGAGTCTCACATGATGTCACAGACAGTGACACAATTGGATGTCTCATTCCTACACAGCGCCCAAGCTGCACAATGTCACACCCGGGACACCCAGCATGCTGCATTCGTGGCTCTAATGCGGGGGCCACCTGCATCTGGGCCCTGTGCCCACTGCCGGCGTGTTTGGAGTCTGGGGCCGGACGGGGCCGAAAAGGGGGCCGGTGGGCGAGCCCCGAGGGCGGTTTGGCGAGCGGGTGATGTCACGGGCAGCGATGGGTGGGTCACCCGGAGGTGAGGCGCCGCCAAGCGAGTTCAGGGAGAGTTCAGCCGCATTGCATTAGGCAAATGAAGCCGGGGCTGGGTGAGTGTGTGTTTAGGGGGAGGACACCAGGACCACCCCACCTCCCTGCTGCAGCATCGCCTGGCCTGGGATTGACCAAAAGCACTAGGGAGGCTTGGCGCTCGAATTGGGATAGGGAGGATGCCTTGTACTCTTCGGTCCTGCCTCCTGGTGCACCTTGCTCTCTCTCCATGCTCATCCTGGTTCTGTGCTTGGCACATTTCCCGCCAGGTTCCCCTACTTGAGGTCCACAAACAGCCTCTGGCCCTCGCTTCCCTGTATCTTGCCAGACGCAACGGGACCCGCAGAGAAAGGGTTAAGCCAGGGGTGGTGCCTGGCCGGGGCGGGGCGGAGGCAAAAGGGGCTGGGATCCCAGAGAGAAGGGGCGCGCGGGCTGGGGGGGGGGGGGGGGGCGCGCACACCGGTGACCGAGCAAGCGGCCCGCCGGCGGGCCGGGCGGAGGCGGGGCCGTACGGGGGATCCCCTACCCGCACCCGGAATCTAAGCCACGGAGAAGCCCGGGAGCCCCGGCCGGCAGAAGGAAGTGCTTAGTGACCCCCGGTCCGCCCTGATCCCGCCCTGAGTCGGCGGACTTGGGGAACCGCTGGACTCTGCCTGGGACACCGGAGCCTCGAGTTCTCGGGCCACCGGGCGTTCCCTGTGAGCAAGCGCCGAGGGTACCTCCTCCCAACCCGCACAACTTCCCGCTTTCACCTGGGGACACGGAGCGACCTACGGACTTAGGCGCGGGCAATTCTGGGCAGGGCGCCCCACCGAGGGGGCCGCCCGTCGGGGCGAGGGGACTTGTCCCTTTGCCTCCCCCAGCTGTTTCGCTCGGGATGGCGCCTCCGGCTGAGTGACGGGAGCCTCTTCCAGGACTTGCCCTCCTGGATCTCCGACCTTCGTGGGGCAAGATGTATGAGAGTGTGGAAGTCGGGGGGCTCGCCCCTACGCCTAACCCCTTCCTAGTGGTGGACTTTTATAACCAGAACCGGGCCTGTTTGCTCCCGGAGAAGGGGCTCCCTGCCCCGGGTCCCTACAACACCCCACTCCGGACACCTCTTTGGAATGGCTCAAACCACTGTACGTACCGGTCTCCACTGTGCTACCATAGGACTTGGGGTGGGGGTGGCCGTGAGGGCCTCTAACCCCTCACTTTCTAGCAGTCTGTCTCGCTGTAACTCGGTTGCCCTCCACCTTGTGACCCTGGCACGTTACCATGTTAGGGCTCAGTAACTTTGAGCATTACTTTTCCAGGAGACATGAAATCCCAGCCCCCCCCCATGGCGGGGGGAGCGCCCATTCGCATTTTGGTTAGGATCCCGCTGGAGGGTGGGGTAAAGGTCCTGGCTGTGGGCTTGGCTGGCCTGAAGAGGAGGGGCCACCTCCCCAGATCCCACCCCTGCCCAAGGCCCAGGGAGAGCTCTCTCCTGTGTGGCAGCTACTGCCCACAGGCCCTGCGGGTGGCAGGGAACTGTTCCTTGTCTCTGATGTTGATAGTGGGGTGTCACAGACAAGTTGCTGTGCTGGCCACCCCTTACACTTTGAGAGGCACCTATTCCGTCTTCCTATTCCGTCTTGGGGGAAAGGTCTGGCTCCAGGTGCCTAGGCTGCCATCCTGGAGGCTTCCATGCTGGGGGCATGGGAGAAGCTGGTGTGTAGATCTTTCTTCTAGTCCTCATCAATCTGTTGTTCTCTAGAGGGTGTTGGGTGTTTAAGGTCTGGGGGTCTTCTGGCAGTGAGAGTGCACTTCCACCGTTCATGGGACCCTTTTGTTACCCCGTCTGGGGTCATAGGGCCAGACCTTGTGTTAAGAGGGACAACTGATGTTGAAACCCTTGCTATCCTGGCAGCTGAGCACCCTCAGCAGCCAGCGTGGTTCAGGCGGGTTCAGGCTGTGCTGGGAGAGAGGCCTGTGTTCACACCCAGGATGCGCGTGCCCCAGGGTGCACACCTGGGCATGTTTATGCCTGGCTGTGAGGTAGTGACACCCGCTCCATGCTAGGGTGTCATTGTTAGGTGGCTCGGGTTTCATCCCCTCCCCCCCCCTTGCTGTGGGAATCTCTTCTTCCCTGGAGGCTCCCCCACCTTCCCATACCTGCTGCCACCCTTCTGCAAGCCAGGGAGCAAGGGAAGACTGGGACTCTTAAGGCCTGGCACGGTGACCCTTGGGGGTCGTCACAGGTGTCATACATCAGGTATCTTGCATATCAGATAAATTACATTATGGTTCGTAACAAAATTACATAGCAACACAAATATTTTTTTTTTTCTTTTTGGTTTTTCGAGACAGGGTTTCCCTGTGTAGCCTTGGCCGTCCTGGACTCGCTTTGTAGACCAGGCTGGCCTCGAACTCACAGAGATCCACCTGCCTCTGCCTCCCGAGTGCTGGGATTAAAGGCGTGCGCCCGGACTGCCCGGCTAACAAAAATAATTTTATGACTGGGGGAATCACCACAACATGAACTGTATTAGAGGGCCGCAGCATTAGGAAGGCTGGGAGTAGAAAGGATTTGCCTACCCACAACCCTCCCTTTAGCATGAGAGAGACCTGAGGTTAATGACAGCCCACCCCTGCCCTTCCAGGGACACCTCAGTCGGGCCTTTCCTATTGTCCTGCCCCCTGACCTTTGCCTCCAAGGCAAGTTCAGCTGTGAGGTTTCTGACCAAGAGGGGTGGGTGATCATTGGCTTTGCAAAAAAGAGGAGGCGAGAGGTAGCACCTTGACCCTTCCCACTATCCCAGCGCTGTCGGAAGGAACCACCCCTGGGGGATATAATTGAGCTGAGCCTCCAGGCTTCCCTCTCCATAGCAGGGCTGGAAGCTGGGATCTAAGCCCCCTAGGGTCCAGCTCCCTCTAGGGCACCTGAGCTCTTCTTGGCCCAGAACTTGAAGGGAGGAAGGCCAGTAGAGAACTGGAGAGAGACAGCCCATGCAGGAGCCTCCCTGTTCCCGCCTTCCTCCCACCACAGGCCATGGGGAAGTGGAGACCTGTCTGCACACAGAACCTGCTGTAGGGTGGAGGTGGTGGTCTGACAAGGGCTGTGTATGTCCACCAGCCTTCACCGTGTCTCATGGAAGCTCCAGAGTTGCTCTGGGGCCTGAAATCAGGGTGGCTACTGGATTTCTTTCTGGTAGTGGAGCCTGGGTTACCTGTGTGGAGACGATCTGGTTACCGGGAGTCACCTCTAGTTTGTCTCGGAGACTACTACCTCCAACCAACTGAGGGAAGAGAGCAGGTTGGCTGTGGGTGGAGACCTGCTGGGTGTACTGCAAAGCCCTTGGAGACTGCTTCCCTCCCACGGCCCCCATCTTCAGTGCACTAGAGGACAAGGGGTACACAGGATCCAACTCCCCATCTGTCCCCCACCAGTCTCCGCAGCTCACGCCTCCGCCGGCTTCCAGACATCCAAGAATGTGAAACACGTGGCTGCCCGTAGTGGAATGGGGGATGGGGGGGGAGATGCTTATCAGTGACCGATGCCTAGGTTCGGGCCTTGCGCCCAGCTCCCTGGCTAGGCTGCACCCAGAGCTATCCTCACGGTCTCCTTGTGATGAGGAAGGACATGGGGGGGGGGGCTCCACATCCCCTCCCCATCCCTCTCTAGGGGGCTGCAAAGAGGGCGCCAGCTGGATTGGGAGGGGAGCCGCTGGCCAGGGGCCCAGCTGATTTCCTGCCGATCTCCTCCAGGAAACTGGCCCCTTGCGCGAGCCTGCGAACGGCTCTGGGGCGGGCGTGGGGGCCCGAGCCCGCCCGCCCAGGAGAGGAGAGGGGGAGGGGCCTCCTGGCAGCAGTTGCGAGAGGGGACACCGGGCTTCCTGGGCTGCTTCCAGCCCTTGGCTGCTCACTGGAACTTTGAGCTGAGTTCTGGTCCTTCTCCAGCCCCAGCCCTTCTTCTGCAGGAAGTGGAGAGATTTGTGGGCTGGGGCCTCTAGGGAGGGTGGCCTGTGGGGTGGGGCCAGGGCAGGGTAGGCCCTCTCTCTCCCTCCCCCCCCCCACCTGCCTGTGCTACACTGTAACTGTTCTAACTCAGCAAAGGCCGAGAAGACCTACACTTCTGGCTAGGTGCTGACACTGGCCTCCCTGGGCTGCTGTCAGGCGGCCGGGGGTGGGGGGTGGGGCGGGAGCGGGGGGGGGGGGGGGGGAGTGGGCCTTGGGCTGGAAGTTCAAAATGCTGAGTTGGAACCCTCAGAGGTTGAGTTACCTGGGTGACAGGTGGGGATAATACCGAGAGTAGGGTGCAGACAGAGCTACGGCCTCAGAGGTAACCTGCCAGCCAGCTGCTGGGGGTAGTTTGAAAAGAGGCCTCACCCAGCCCCCAGCCCTTCCCAGGGTCATGTACGCCATCTCGCCAAACACGCTTTTTTAAAAAGCACAGCTCTTTCATCTCCATAAACAATTCTCTGGACTTTGCCTTAACTCTAAATTTCCCTGAGCCTTTGCCCCCTCTGGTCTGTCCTTGGCTCTTCATCCTGGTTATCCTCCGCCTCCCTGTGCCATGCCTCCCTCCCTCCCCTCGGCCCTGCACCCCCAGAACTCCTTCAGTCATCCTCTCCCTCCCAGTCTGGCCCGGTTTGGAGGTTGGGACTTGAGGGGGGGCAGGTCTAGGGCAAAGGGTGCGTTAAAAGGAGGAAAGGGGGGGGTCAGTGCTTTCTTCCTGTGCTTGTTGGAATGCTAACCAAGATTGGAGGCCAGCGACCCCCTCTCTCTGACGCCCCCCACCCCCAAGTCTGGATTGTCTATTGTTACTGCTTTTACGTCTTGGAAAAAGTTAGCACAACAAAGGGTTCCTTTGTCACTCACCCCTTTGCCTCCTGGCCTCACCCAGGCCCCCCAGCCCCGCCCCCCAGCAGCTGTTCTCCTGGCCTTCCTGCCTGTTTGATTTGCTTGTCAGGCCTCCTGAGAAGGAAGTGGGGTGAAAAACCAGGGCAGGGCAGTTCTGTGTAGGTATGAGGGGCAGGGTGTAGTACGTCAGCCCTCTGGACATCCCCCCCCTTCCTGCAGGATGGTCTCGGGTTAGGGAAAGGGGGCCCATGGGTCCCAGCCATGCTGGATGGCCAGGCCCGCGTAAGAGCCAGGAAAGCCCTGCCAAGGCCGTTGGCGTGATTCCCTGGTGTGTTTGCAAGTAATGAGGGATAGTGGTAGTATTACGCAGCCTGGCTCCAGTGTCCCCAAGTGTCCTACCTCTCTGCCTGGGTCTCACAGCCGCAGAAGTCATTCCCAACACACACGACAGGAACTGTTGGATGCTTGAGCTCACAAACTGTTTATTTCCCCGTGCACTCGCTGGGTATCGATGGGGTTGGGGCGTGGGGTTGGTGGTGGGGCCCCGAGCCTGCAGCAAGCAGACTCTCTCACCCATCCATGACTATACAGATGGATGTGGCAAAGGAGGATGCTGGAGGGCCCTCTGGGGAGTTGGGATAGTCTCTGCTGTGGTTATCTTTCACAGGGCATGCCTAGTTGCCCAGGCTCTGGGCACAGTCACCTCTCAGCCAAGTAGCCACGTTCTGTCTGGGGTGATGACCACAGAGAGCCAGGCACAGAGGTTTTGCTTGGCGGGGAGGGACTGCCCCCTTACCCACCCCCCACTCCCTCTGGCTGGGTCACCCCCTCCTGGCTGCTCTCTCTCGGAGTTTAATGACAGGAGCGGAGGGGGTAGGAACCCGGACATAGTATTTAGGCCAGACAGACAGAGCATTGATAGAACAGACCCCTTTTGTAACACTGTCTCCCAGCAGACATGGGGCATCCAAAGTGATAGGCTTCTAGGGGCCCCCCCAGGGGGACTCTTCCAATTGTCTTCAGGAGTCACCCCCCCCCCATCCCCACCCCTCCCCCATCTATCTCAGGGACTGCCCTCCTGCTTGGCCCTGTCCTGGGTGAGTTCTCCAGTGCTGCCTTAGACCCCACCTTAGCCAGGGGATTGTTTGGGTGGGGGAGGGGCTGTGACTGCTGTTGGAGCGGGGTGGGGGGGGGTGGAGGAGGAAGAACGGAAGCTCAAGGGGCCAGGGAGTGGCCAGCTTTGAATATCCTGTTGACCCCAGTTTCCTCTGTTTCTAGTCTGTGTCCTTCCCTCCCTCTTCATTAAGCCTTAACTCTCCTTCTGAACTGGGGGGGGGGAGCCCTGGCTAGGGTACTATTTGTTGTTAGAGCTTTGAAATCCAAGCTTAGCCAACCCCCAGCCTCCCAGCCCCCCCAACTATAGCTGTGTCTCTGCATTTGTGTGTTCACACACAGATCTGCAATTGAAGGTAGATCCCTGGGACATGGACAAGAGCGATGGGGCCTCAGTATTGAACTGTCAGTCCTCCTTGCCCTGTCTGTCTGGGGAACACCAAGTTTGCAGGGAGCACCTCTGTCCAGGCTTTGACTCCTGCCCTTGGTGGTCAGGCTAGGATTACCGCAGGCAAGGTGGACAGGGTTGCTGAGGAGATGGACCCTTGGGTCTCTCTAAGTCCCTCCCTTGTTCTCCCTTAGCCATCGAGACCCAGAGCAGCAGTTCAGAAGAGATAGTGCCCAGCCCCCCTTCGCCGCCACCCCTGCCCCGCATCTACAAGCCTTGCTTTGTTTGTCAAGACAAGTCATCCGGCTACCACTATGGGGTCAGCGCCTGTGAGGGCTGCAAGGTGAGTAGAGGGACCTGTGGGGTCAGATGCATGGGATGCCCACGCTTGTGTCTTTAGTATGCGGTTGGCAGCCGCCCACTTTTGCTTCCTCAGCAACTGGGGAGGAGGATTCCTATAGCCCGACCTCCTCCATGAATGAGCAGTGTTCGCTCAGACCAGGAGCTCCCCTCCTGCCATGCTCTCCTTGTCTCTGTTGCTCGGGCTGGCAGGGTATGCACCGGCCTTGCCACTGTTGCCCAGGTTGCCATGGTGAGCTGGCTGCTGCCTGGCTCTTGGCTAGGAACCCAGGAGGCCTGCCCCCAGTGGCCTCCTCGCCTGAAGCTTTCCATGGCATCTTTGCAGGAGACAGCTAGTAGCAGACACCCTGGCTTGGCCTCCCTTCAGGTGTCCAGGCTGTGGGTTCCCCAGTGGCCACTGGGTTTCCTGCCATCTTAATTATGCTGGTCTCTAGGCACTCGGGTGCTGTGGCTGAACCTTCCTGGCCACTCTGCCTAGGAGCTGTGCATCATCAGAACTTGGTACCTTGGCCCTGCAACCTCAGCCTGGAGTAGTCATCTCCAGGAGTGAGGTCAAGGTCAAGGGTAGTGTAGACTGTGTGCGCTGATCCTGTCTGGTTTGTCCTGTCTTGTTGCTGCCTAGTCATTCTGTTTCTGTGATAACTTAACCTGTCTTGCAGAACCCTGGACAACCTGGCTTTTCTGCTAACTGTCCAGTGTGTATGTCTAGTTGACGAATGTCCTGTTGTCTTGCTCACAAGTGTAAGTGACTGAGTGCACACGGATGTGATGTGCCTTACAGGTGGTGTGTGGCTGTGCGTACTGTCCCTTCTCAGCTTTCTCTGTTTGCTTTCTTCTTTTATTTTTATTTTATTTTATTGGTCTTTTTGAGACAGGGTCTCTCTTATAATGTTGCTCTGGCTGTCCTTGAACTCAGTATAGACCAGGTTAGACTCAAACTCTGAGCGATCTGCTTGCTTCAGCCTCCCAAGCGCTGGGATTAAAAAGCGTGCTCCACCACACCCAGCTCCTCCCATGGTCGTTTTCTCACTGTGTCCTGAGTCCCAGGCTGTGAGTTCCAGACACCTCCTCTCCCGTCTCCAGCCGTGTGTTTCTGACTCAGCCCTGAGTCCTGTTCTCTGAAAGACAAAAGTCAGGTACAGGGACGTAGCTTGGAGAAGGCTCTGGGGCCAGCCTGTGGGATAGATACAGGCCGGCTCTGTCCTCAAGTCCAGAGAGTCACCTGACCCCCCTTTTCCTGCCTTCTTAAGTAGGCTATGGCGGAAGGGGCAGCTATGTGTGGGGTGTGGATAACTGGGCTCCTTCTCCTCTGTGCCCAGGGCTTCTTCCGGCGCAGTATCCAAAAGAACATGGTGTATACGTGTCACCGGGACAAGAACTGCATCATCAACAAGGTGACCCGGAACCGCTGCCAGTACTGCCGGCTGCAGAAATGCTTCGAAGTGGGCATGTCCAAGGAGTGTGAGTGTTACAGGGCCAGGGGCCAAGCCCCGCCCAAGGTGGGGCCTGCAGTGCTTCTTAAGGCTTCTTAAGGTGCTGTGTGCCTGTGTGCACAAGTGGGGACATGTGTGCTGTGGCAGGAAGGCAGGCAGGCTTCCAGTTAAGGGTGCTTTGTAGATAACTACACAAACCTGTCTGTGTGAGACTGGCAGGCTCTGTGGCCGTGTGTGTCGTTTAGTCTTTAAACGCACAGAATGCACAGACCCATCCATCCCGTTAGCACGTCTGGTTGTGTGCCTGCGTGCTTGTGCATGGGGGCCTACCCCCAGGATAGCGTTCGTTGGTCCGTGCTTTGCTTGGCTTTGGGGTGTGGCTCCAGTCCCCAGCGAATCTTAGGGGAGGGGCCTGAATTCCAGAGAGTGTGAAGTTGGTATGTATATGGGGGGGGCTGACATAGGACCCCTGAAGCCATTGTCTGGATAAGCCCGGAACCCAGGGTTGGTAGAGAATTGGGCTTCTCAGATCCCAGAGGAACCGGGTTTCCAGTTTGAGCCCAGCTGAGGCCCTGACAGAGGGAGGGCTGGACAGGGAGACCCCTCTTGTGTTGAATCATGGGTGTTGCCTTGGTGACCAGTGATTGATGATGTCAGAGATAAATGACGCTGACAGACGCCTCCTTGTCTATGTGGCCGTTGCCATGGAGCCTGAGCCTTGGGGGATGAGGTGGGGGAGGGGGCCGCAGGACCCCCTCCAGCCTTTTGTGGGGAGGGGTGCAGGGGAAGATGGTTGGAACTAATATACCAGGGGAGGGGGCGGCTACGTATCCTGCTGCCTCCTGTCACCAGAGGCTGGCGAGTGCTGGTCCTGCACTTAGGAAGTGATGACTGTCCTCCGCAGGGTCTAGGACAACTTGGGATGTGCAGAAACTAAGGCCTTTTGCTAAAGGGCTGTCACTTCCTTCTCCCGTTGGTCCACCTTCCTTCTTTTCACTGCAGAAGGACAGGATGAGGGTGGGACCCCCTCTCCTTCCCACGACAACTCCCCCTTTCTCTCCCTCCTTCCCCTCTCCGGGCTGCTCTGTGCCCCGGAGCTGAGCAGCTGCCATTTCAATAGAATTAAAGCTTCCGAATGATAAACGTCTTGTCACAGCTGCAATTTTCTCTTCCCAAATTATCCCCCCACTCTGCCTCTCCCTCTCCTGTCTCTCCCCTGCACTTTATTGAATTTGCAGAATCGACATGAGTGATCTCCAAATTATGCCAGCTCCCCCCCCAAGTCCCTTCCCTGGACCCCCACCCCCCACCCTTCCTTCCTCCCGCGTCAGCAGCCACCACCGAGGCCTTGTGAGTGATTGTGTGTCTGGGATAATCGTCTGGTAACGACCCCATCGCTTCTTTAAAGCCGAGTGGTGTGTGCGGCTCAGCGCCCCCGGTGATTTGTCAGCTCCCCTAAGCTAATGGGCCAAGAGATTCTTCTGCCAGGGGGCCCCCCATTCTCTGGTTGGGGAGCCCTATTCCCTGCCAGCCCCAGGGAGCTGCTTCGAGCCAGTCTTAGGAATCCCCCAGGGAGATTGCTGCCAGGAGAGCTGGGACACCAAGGATTCCTGGCAGGCACAGATGAGGGAGTCGGTTTGCATGGCTGCCAACCTGGGCATATGTTCTTAGAGTGTGGGCTGGAGTTAGGTGCATGACAGGATACTACATACTGGCCAAGGGCATGTGTGCACATGTGTGACCTCAGCTGCAGTCATGGGGCCTGGAATAGGACTTAGGATGTGAGTCAGGTGGACATGGAGGGGCGAGTGTGGCGCACTTGTGTGTCTGTGTGTGTGTCTGTCTATCCAGGTGGTGGTCAGTACGGGCTGGGCCTGGCCTGGAGCCACAGCAGTCACTCTCTTAACGCACCCATGTTCCCCCACAGCCGTGCGAAACGATCGGAACAAAAAGAAGAAGGAGATACCAAAGCCCGAGTGCTCGGAGAGCTACACGCTGACGCCGGAGGTCGGGGAGCTCATTGAGAAGGTGCGCAAAGCGCACCAGGAGACCTTCCCGGCGCTCTGCCAGCTGGGCAAGTACACTACGGTATGCCAGCCAGGGCGGGTGCTACGCGCCCAGGGCGGCCCCCTCTGCCGCCCTTCGTCTGTCTCTTCCTGCATCTCCAGGAAGCAAAGGCCGGGTGGAGGCCAGGCAGGGGCCAGGCTGGAGCGGGTGCATGGCCCAGGCCCTGACTTCTCCCTGCCTCCCCCAGAACAACAGCTCAGAACAACGCGTCTCTCTGGACATTGACCTCTGGGACAAGTTCAGTGAACTCTCCACCAAGTGCATCATTAAGACGGTGGAGTTTGCCAAGCAGCTTCCTGGCTTCACCACCCTCACCATTGCCGACCAGATCACCCTCCTCAAGGCTGCCTGCCTCGATATCCTGGTGAGAGTCAGCCCCTGCACTCCCGCCATGTTTTCTGCCCTGCCCCCGTAGGATCTAGTCTCAGCCAAACAGCCACTTTTCCTGCACCGTTCCCAGAATTCAAACGCTCACCCCTCCCATGGGCCCCTTTCTTCCTCTCTCACGTACACACCTGTCCACTTTAGCACCCAGGAGTGGTCATCCATGGGTCCACTCGTCAACTCCTACCCCTCCCTGTCCGCTTAGCCCATAGATTTCCCTAGGCCTCCTCTGAGCTGGTTGTCAAGAGCCCAGAGGTGGACACACCACCAGCCTTCCCCCCAGTGTTGCAAGCTGATAGTGCTGGCTGGAGGTGGGGTGAGAGCTCCCTGAGAAGAGCTCTGTAAGTACTAGGGCCCCCTGTTGAAGACGCACCTCTAATATTTGGTAGAGGGGCATCATGGGAAGGTGGCGTTTCCTGGGAGCAGGAAGTAAAAAGGCCTACTGCTGGGACACAGTGCTGTAGCACTTGGTGGCCTGAGTTGTGAGTGTGTTGCTGGAAGTAATGAGAACTGCCCAAGTGAAGGCTAAGAGGAAGACCCCCCCGTAATCCCTCACAGGGGTTCAGTGCACCTCTTCCTTCAGAGACACACCCTGGGTTGAGAACCAGGGACCTGGAGAGAGTCTGCCGGGATGGGCATAGTATCATGTGCCCATGTCCCCAGCGCACAGATATGGGAGGCACTGTTGGGAGCAAACGGTTGAGGCTGAGTGGGACAGTCCTGGGAAGAGATCTGCCTTGTTTCTTGCTGCCTGGAAACCCGTTTCCCTCCGATTTCTCTTTGAGGCGGCAGCATGGCCTAGATCTGCTGCCCAGTGCAATAGTGACAGACACACGTGCGTCTATTTAAATTTAATTACAATTAGACTCAGTTCAGTCCCTCGGTTGCATTAGCCACATCTCAAGTGCTCAGGAGCCACATGGGGCTGGTGGCTACTGCTCTGGCTGCTGCAGACAGAACCTTTCCATCACTGGAGCAAATTCTGTCAAACAGCCATGCTCTGGCTGCTTGCCAGGGAGGCCTCTGGGGATGCTGGAGCTGGTGCCAGGGGCTGGGGCAGGAGATTGGGGGGGGGCGGGGAAGGGGGCACGCCAGTCTCTGAACCTGTACATCCTCTGCACCCAAGATTCTGCGAATCTGCACACGGTACACGCCTGAGCAAGACACAATGACCTTCTCAGATGGGCTGACCCTGAACCGGACGCAGATGCATAACGCTGGCTTTGGCCCCCTCACCGACTTGGTCTTTGCCTTCGCCAACCAGCTGCTGCCCCTGGAGATGGACGATGCTGAGACTGGACTGCTCAGTGCCATCTGCCTCATCTGTGGAGGTGGGTGAGGTGCAGGTGGCCCAGAGGGGCAGGTCTGAGCTCTGGGCACACAAGGCAAGGGTCTCGGTGCTGCCTCTCTCCCAGGCAACACACTCTCTTCTATGGGGTCAAGAATAAGACCCAGTCAGCGTCAGTGGTTATTGTTCTGTTTTTGCCGTGTCACACTGCTACATCTTGTCATAGTAGTGATGGCTGGGAGGGGGACCTGCTGGAATTCCCCGCTTTGTATGAGGAGAGCTGCCCGTGTTGGGTGGGTGCATGCGCGTGTCTTGTCTCCCAACATAGCTTCTGTGGAAAGCTTTGAGAAGCCCACACCCTACTTCTTTTTAGAGCATAAAGCCTCTGTACTTGCCCACCAACCCAGAGACCCTCCTTGGCCGACCTGCTGGCCAGGTGTGTGGAAGCAGCTGCCTGCCCTCTCTGGCTTGGGCAGACCTGCCCCCAAGTGGCCACATCTGGGAATGCAGCTGTATTCCTGGTTGGTGGAGTTGGAAAGGGGCGGGGGCAGGGGCGGGGCCTCCTGCTCAGGGGCAATTTCGTGCTCAGACCGACAGGACCTGGAGCAGCCAGACAAGGTGGACATGCTACAGGAGCCGTTGCTGGAGGCACTGAAAGTCTATGTCCGGAAACGGAGGCCCAGCCGTCCCCACATGTTCCCAAAGATGCTGATGAAGATTACGGACCTTCGGAGCATCAGCGCCAAGGGTGAGGCTCCTTCACCTGGAGAAGGGGTCCCCAACATGACCCTTTCACAGGGGTCACCTTCATCACGGTAGCAAAAATGAAAGGTTCAGGGCGGCCCACCCAGGACTGCCTTGGGACCTGCTGCCCACAGCCGAGCTGGCACCTCATGTCTTTGCATCTGCGTGGTGTCTTTGTCATCGGAACCCGGCTTGTCCCTGTCAGTGTCTGGGCTATGGCTCACTTTTCCATGGTAGTTCAAGACATGCCTCTGTAGGCATCGTCTATGAATAGGCCACTTGGCCAGCTCTGAGCCTGTTTCCCGTGAGGAAGAGCATGGTGATTGTGTTCAGAAGTGTCCGCTGGATTAACCCAGGATATGAGGCACAAGGGACAACCCAGGGCCCAAGCAGACAAGTAGAAACTTGAATTCAGAATACTTTACCTAGTTGCCACGCTGTGGCCTCAAGACAGCTGTGGCCTGTGTCAAGTAACTGAGCCCCGGGTGCATGTAGTATTTGGTAGATGTTCATGTGGGTGGGCACTGGGCCGGTCACCATGTGACTCCCCCGTTCTGGGCTGGGTCTCTGACCTCTGCCTTCTTCCCCCACAGGAGCCGAGCGGGTTATCACGCTGAAAATGGAGATCCCTGGCTCCATGCCACCACTGATCCAGGAAATGCTAGAGAACTCTGAGGGCTTGGACACTCTAAGCGGACAGTCGGGGGGCGGAACACGAGACGGGGGTGGCCTGGCTGCCCCGCCGGGTAGCTGTAGCCCCAGCCTCAGCCCCAGCTCCCACAGAAGCAGCCCAGCCACCCAATCCCCATGACCGCCTCGCCACATGGACGGCCCTCACCCCTGCCCTGGCTTTGTCTGCCTTCCTACTGGCCACGTGCGACCCATCAGCCCAGCCCCGCCTTGTCCTCCCAGACAGAACTGGGGACCTTCTAGGGGGGGATAGGAGGGAGGAGGCAGTGACTCTGCAGACAGAGGCCTGGACCCCAAGATGGGCTGCCCTCTTCCAGCAACCTGGGCTGGCATCAGGGTCCAGGCGTGGAGCCACGTGAGGACCTGGGCCTCAGCCCCTACCCGTCTTGCCACGTCTTCATCACCAGCAAATGCCGGGACCTGGCTCCCTGTCCTCCGAACTCAAAGCCATCGCTCCCCAGTCAGGGGAACCGCCTGCCCCCTGCTTCGGATGGTGACAGAGGGGTGTCCAGGGTGGGGGAGACCCCCTGTACATATCCTGCCCCACCCCCCCCATATTAATTCTCGCTGGTTTTGTTTTTATTTTAATTTTTTTGTTTTGTTTTGTTTTTTTTTTTAATAAGAATTTTCATTTTAAGCACATTTATACTGAAGGAATTTGTGCTGTTTATCGGGAGCTGGATCCAGAGCTGAAGGGGTGGGTCCTGGGGGTGGGCAGGGCTCAGAAGGGCTCCCCTCCCCCCCAAGTCCCCGTGGATGCTCCCCACCCCCAGTCTTTCCTCCTCAGTTTTCTCTAATACTGTGAAATACTAACTTTCAAGGCCACCTCCCCCCACCCTGTGCAGAAAGCAGCCTCCCCTTCTCCCTCCGCCTGCCATTGTTGTGGGCGTCTTGAGCAGCTACCCCTGGGAGGGGGGATCCTGGCTTTTGCTTTGTCCCCCTGCTCGCCAAGAAGCAGGGTCAGGGTGAAGCTAGGGCCCCTGGGAAGAGTAAGGTGTTAACTGGTCATTGCCCATCAGAGCTCACTTCATCCAAGCCCCAGCCCCACTGTGAAGGGGCCGGCTAAGGGGTCCAAGTTAGCCCCACCCCCAGCCTCATAGCCACCAGCACCCCACGGGGCCCTTCAAAACACACACACACACACACACACACACACACACACACACACACACACACACACACACACACACACACACACACACACACACACACACACACACACACACACACACACACACACACACAGCCTGAGTTCCTCCAATTCCCTGGCCTATCCACAACCCCTCTTGCCCCTGCCCCCACCAATGGCCCCCTCCTTGCCCCGCAGGACGGGACTCCAGGGGGTCTCCTCCCTCCCCGCTACACCCCTGGGCTCAAGGGGGAGCAGGCTCTACCCTGCCCTCCTGCCTGGGTGGGGGTCTCACCCCGGAGCCCACTGGTGCATCTGTTACTGCTGGGTTTCCACTGAGATCTACTGGAGAAAGAATAAAGTTCTATTTATTCTACAATGCCTCTGCCTCTCTGCCTCCACCCTCTCCTCTCCCTGTCTGGGCGGGGGACTTGAGATGGGGGGGAGGGCTTTCCTCAGGCTCTGGGCCACAGTGGCTGAACACAAGCACTAAGTGTCCAGGGCTTGGCCAGTGTCTCTGCAATTTGCCCTCTGGCAGGGTCAAGGTCTCAAAGCCCCTGAGAGCTGATACAGGTCCAATCTGGTAGTGCCCACCAACTGGGGGCAGGGAAAGTCTGTCACTTACAGCAGGGGAGCCCTGGCCGGGAAAGGGGAGCAGGAGAAATCACTCTTGCCACAATCAGAGTTCGCCAGCCCTTGGCCTCAGAGCCTCTGGCCTTGAAGTTACCCAGTGACAGTGGCTACAAACTTGTTCACAAAATTCCTGGAGCAGGGCTCATGGCACCCCAATAACAGGCAAGTGGGGAGCCTTGTAAGCAGCTTAACAGAAAAGACTGTCCTGCCCACTCTGAGGCTCTGCCAGGCAGCTGCTGAGCCTGAAGTGAGTTTAGCTGCCTGTTTCCTTACTGTCACACTTCTCAGCCCAGAGAGGCCAGTGTCCTTGCCGGGGAGGGGGGGGTGTCATACGCACAGTGGGCTGTGCGCAGTCAGCACTCAGAGTTCCTTCTCAGCACAGGGTTCTTCCTTGGGTTCTTGAGACCCTAGAAGCATCACATACCCCAAGGTGATGGTGCTTGGAGTCCTGTCCTTGTCAAGGAAGGAGAGAGACAAAGGGTTCCTGATCCCTGGAGGTGCTAGCCATTTCTAGATCAGCCACTAGGTGGCAGCAACTGCTTGCTTAACACTGTCTTAAAGGGGCCTTGGGAAGCTACCTCTTCACTAGTGATTTTCTAACTTTTTTTGTTTTTGTTTTAATGCTTTTTTGTTTTTTTGGTTTTTTTTCGAGACAGGGTTTCTCTGTGTAGCCTTGGCCATCCTGGACTCACTTTGTAGACCAGGCTGGCCTCAAACTCACAGCGATCCGCCTGCCTCTGCCTCCCGAGTGCTGGGATTAAAGGCGTGCGCCACCACACCCGGCTTGTTTTAATGCTTTTTGAGACCTACGACAGAGTTTCTCTGTGTAACAGACCTGGCTTTCCTAGACTACTTTGTAGACCAAGCTGGCCTTGATCTCACAGATAGCCACCTGCCTCTGCCTCCCGAGTGCTGGGATTAAAGGCATGCACCACCACTGCCTGGCTCTAACAGGCCTCCAAGAACCAATATGTGCTTGGGAGGCAGAGGCAGAGGGATTACTACAAGTTCAAGGCCAGCCTGGCCTATAACAACAACTTCCAAGTTAGCTTGGACTACCTAGTAAAATCTTGCCCCAACGCCCAAAAAAAAAACCAAAAAAACAAAAAAAACAAAAAACCAGATGCCAGCACATGGCATAGAGCCGAAGACAGAGAAGGTCAATTTCAGTACATTAATAGATAGGTACTTTAAGAGAAGAAACCTGAGTGGGGCGGTGGTGGCGCACGCCTTTAGTCCCAGCACCTGGGAGGCAGAGGCAGGTGGATCGCTGTGAGTTCGAGGCCAGCCTGGTCTACAAAGCGAGTCCAGGACAGCCAAGGCTACACAGAAAAACCCTGTATCAGAAAAGAGAAAAAGAGAGAGAGGAAACTTGGGTTGGAGAGAGATGGTTAAGGGCACTGACTGCTCTTCTGAAGGACCCAGGTTCAAATCCCAGCATCTACATGGCAGCTGTGGGAGTAACTGTTAACTCCAACACTCTGACATAGAGATACATGCAAGCATAACACCAATGCATTTAAAATAAAGGTAAATTAAAACACATAAACACATAAAGCCAGGCGGCGGTGGTGGTGCACACTTGTAATCTCAGTATTCAGGAGGAGGAGGCAGGTGGACCGCTGTGAGTTCGAGGCCAGCTGGTCTACAAAATGAGTCCAGGACAACCAAGGCTACACAGAGAGACCCTGTCTGGAAAAAAACAAAACAAAAACAAAAAATGTATACATTTGCTTTTCGGGTATTTGTTATTAATTTCTCCCAAGTAGTTACTGCAAGCTCTTTGCCAATCTTCATTCATCAACCATAATGACATAATCTCAGAATTCGTATCAGGCACTGCAATTTCTGCCGGATCTGTTCCTGACAGTTGATGCAGTCTTATTCTACCTTTTATAATTCAGAAATTTTTCTATGTCGATTTTTTTTTTTTTCCCGAGACAGGGTTTCTCTGTGTAGCCTTGGCCATCCTGGACTCACTTTGTAGACCAGGCTGGTCTCGAACTCACAGGGATCCGCCTGCCTCTGCCTCCCGAGTGCTGGGATTAAAGGTGTGCGCCACCACGCCCGGCTTATGTCTTCGATTTTTTACTTTGTTTATGTGCTAAGAAAATCCATCCCATGATTTTATCTTCCCTTTGCATAATGAGCCCAGTAGGAGAGTGAGTTGAAGGCAAAATAACCAAAATACAACCAAGCTCAGGATCAATTCTATCCACATATGCAACTTGTGATCTTTGTTCTACCAGAATTAACTCTTTTTTTCTGCTTCAGCCGTTAGACACCTTGGACTGTTAAATCTGAATCCCCTTGTAATGTTTGAAGCAAGTTACTTCACTCATAATTAGCTAGTCCATAATTACCTAGGCCTCAGCCAGTTAATATCTCCTATCAATTTTTGAAAATTATTAACAGTTTGCCACTGGTCTCTACGGATCTGTGCCTTTTGTGGTTGTTTTTGTGGTGGTTTTGTTTTTTGAGACAGGGTTTCTCTGTGTATCCTTGGCTGTCCTGAACTCACTTTGTAGACCAGGCTGGCCACGAACTCACAGCAATCCACCTGCCTCTGCCTCTCGAGTGCTAGGATTTAAAGTATATGCACGCTTTTAATCCCAGCACTCAAGAGGCCGAGGCAGGAGGATTGCTGTGAGTTCGAGGCCAGCTTGGTCTACAAAGCGAGTCCAGGACAGCCAGTGCTAACACAGAGAGACCCTGTCTCAGAAAAAAAAAAAAAGTGCGCCACCACGCCTGACTAAAAACAATCTTTTAAGTCAATTACTATTACAGGTCATGACCTACGTAACAAGGAAGGTAAAGGAATTCCAGGCTGTAAAGGACCCATTGGTTGAATTACTCTATTCATTGCTCTTAAATCCATTACTATCCTCCATTTTCCTGGTTTCTTTTTTTACAGCAAACGCAGGGGAATTCCATGGGCTGGTAGACTCTTCTATATGGTGAGACCCCAGCTGCCCTTGTGTCAGTTGTTGGAGTGCCTGCAATTTCTCTTTTGTTCTGGGCCACTGCTCTTGCCTGGTTGATATCCATTTTAGGGGCAAGGCTATTGGTATATTAGTGGTCCTTTTTATAAATTTGGAAACTCAACACCTGTGAAGTTCTGTTTTGGGCAATGGGCACAGCCTGTGACTGTTCCTGATTACACATATCAATACCTTCCCCAGGAGCATCTACCTAATTTCACCCCTAATTTCATCACTGTCTGTCTCTGTGATTGCAGAAATAGTAATTTGAGATGTCAGCCACAAAGGGTCTCAGCTTCCCTGTCTGCCCTGCTGGCCCCACACACTTAATCCACCGTATACTTTGTCTTATTTGAGATAATTTATCAGTTCCCATAAATTGTAAATAAATCTTCTGGAGTGGCCAATCTGGTTTCTAGTACTTTTGAGAAAGGATCGTGACATCTGCTGTTGTATCCACCAAAACTTCTATTTCAGCCCCATTCATTTGTACCATTAATTTAGGTCTCTGATCATTGACCATTGTTTGCCAGAGCACAGGTCTTCTAGTACTCCCAAATGCACCTGCTCTTTCTACTGGAGTGGCTTTGCCCTTGTTGTAAGGAAACAGTAACAGCTGAGCAATTCTATCCCCTACATTAATTTGCATCTCCTTCTTTACATAATCCATGATTTTAATTTCTTCCTTACAGTCCCCATCTATAATACCAGGATGCACAGTAAAGCCTTGAGAAGTTAATCCACTTCTTCCCAAGGTAAAAGACCACTGTAAATACCAGTGGTTATTTTGTAGCATTCAACCTGTGAGCATAAGTGTAAGACATTTATCTGAGGCCAGATCCAAAACTGCACTGCCTTCAGTAGCATGCATCAAATCATGATACCTAGTCTTCCTTTTCCTGCAAGTTTGTTACCTCCCAACTGACCAAAGAAAGACAGCTTGTATGTTTGCTGTGGGGCCTCAAACTAACAGGCCCCTCCTTTTGTTTCCTGATGGCAAGAGATTGCCTTGTATATCTCTCTTGGATTGACCCTAGACCAATCCTAGACAATGCCTAGACCAATGTTTTCCCTTCCCACAGAGACTACAATACCCTGCAAGTCTCAGGATATCATGGCCATCACGGCCGGAAATTCCTTGTACGAGTACCATTTACTCCAAAGTTAGTGCACCTGTTATTTTGAGGTTTGCATTTTTTCTTTTCTTTTCTTTCTTTTTTTTTTTTTTTTTTTTTTTTATTTATGACGTATACAATACTCTGCCTACGTGTGTGACTACCCACCAGATCTCATTATAGATGGTTGTGAGCCACCATGTGGTTGTTGGGAATGGAACTCAGGATCTCTGAAAGAGTGGACAGTGCTCTTAATCTCTGAGCCACCTCTCCAGCCCCCTTGTTGTTTGTTTGTTTTGGCTCCCCCCCCCCCCCCCCCCCCCCCCGAGAAAGGGTGTCTCTGTGTAGCTGTGGCTATCCTAGATTCACTTTGTAGACCAGACTGGCCTCGAACTCACAGCGATCTGCCTGCCTTTGCCTCCGGAGTGCTGGGATTTAAGATGTGTGCCACCACGCCCACCCGGCTGAGGTCTGAAACTGTTAACCTTACAGTTTCTTTGTAAATGGCCCAATTTACCACAATTAAAGCACCAAGTGTTTTGATACCTGATATACCTCTACATTCGCTATACCTCTAGCTACAGCTTGTCCTATGATGCTCCTGAGAGCTAATGTGAACCTGCCTCCCTCACCCATTCTTCTAACGGGGCTCCTTGTGTTTTTACAATTTTTTTTAATGCATACAGAGCCCCCGCCTGCACATACACACCTGCACACCAGAAGAGGGCACCAGATCTCATTATAGATGGTTGTGAGCCACCACGTGGTTGCTGGGAATTGAACTCATGACCTTTGGAAGAGCAGACAGTGCTCTTAACCGCTGAGCCATCTGTCCAGCCCTCTCCTTGTGTTTTTAATGGTCTAATTGCTCTCTTACATTCCGTATTCGCATTCTCATACACCATGATCAGTGTCGATGCCTGGCCGGTCGCAGGATTTAGTATGGTGGCTCTATCTAGAGCGGAACCCAATCTCTGTAAGAATTCTGTGAAGAAGTCGGGCGGTGGTGGCGCACGCCTTTAATCCCAGCACTCGGGGAGGCAGAGGCAGGTGGATCGCTGTGAGTTCAAGGCTAGCCTGGTCTACAAAGTGAGTCCAAGACAGTCAAGGCTACACAGAGAAACCCTGTTTCTAAAAACCAAAAAAAAAAAAAAAAGTAAAAATTTCTGTGAAGACTTTTCTTTTTCTTTCTCTCTATCTCTCTCTCTCTCTCTCTCTCTTTTTTTTTTTTTTTTTTGGTTTTTTGAGACAGGGTTTCTCTGTGTAGCCTTGGCTGTCTTGGACTCACTTTGTAGACCAGGCTGGCCTGGAACTCACAACGATTGCCTGCCTCTGCCTCCCGAGTGCTGCGATTAAAGGTGTGCACCACCACACCCAGCTTTTTTTTTTTTTTTTTGGGGGGGGGGTGAAGACTTTTTCAGGGCCTTGAGATACCTAAGTAAATGAAGTGGTTGTTTTACCAGGGTCCTCGACCATGTCCCACGCTGTGAAGGCTGCAACACGACACTGTTCAATCCTACATCTTCAGACCGCGTTTGTTCTCTTAAGTCAGCATAACGCCCTTCGCCAAGCGATTGGGCTCTCTCTCTCTTTTTTAAAAGGATTTATTTATTTAGCCTGGCATGATAGGACACACCTTTAATCCCAGCACTCAGGAGGCAGAGGCTGGCGGATCCCTGTGAGTTCGAGGCCAGCCTGGTCTAGTCCAAGACAGCGAAGGATACACAGTGAGGGAAATCTTGTCTCAAAAAACAGAAAACAAAACAAAAAACAAAAAAACGAACCAAACAAAAATAGATTTATTTTGTATACGTATTCTGCCTGCATGTGTACCTCCACACCAGCAGAGGGCACCAGATCTCATTATAGATGGTTGTGCGCCACCATGTGGTTGCTGGGAACTGAACTCAGGACCTTTGGGAGAACAGCCAGTGCTATTAACCTCTGAGCGTCTCTCCAGCTCCCCCAAGCAATTGGTCTTTAACAACATTTATCCCTCTTGTTATATTTTGTTGTTTTATTCTCGTGGCTTCATTTCTTCAGCATGATAACCGCTGTAACTGTTGAACAGCTTCTAACACAGCTGACACCAATCCCTTCCAATCTTGGGGGATAAATGTATGCTTGGGTTAGCCCAGTTACTTAACTTTTGTTTTAAAAGAGATGAACAAATTCTATGACGTGCAGCAGCCTCTTTAAAAATGCTTTAAATCTAGCGTCTCTACTGGACGCCACGCCATCTGATCAGGAGCCTCACCACCATCATTAGCAGGGCTATGCTGCACAAAGACTGGAAAAGCTGATGGTGTCTGTGCAGCCCTAGAGAGCTCCTCTATGGGAGCAGCTGCTGCCACAGCCCTTTTGGCCCGTCTGCTTTCCTGTTCCTCTAGAATCTTTTTTTTTTTTTTTTTTTTTAAGATTTTTATTTTATGAGCCGGCCGTGGTGGCGCACGCCTTTAATCCCAGCACTCGGGAGGCAGAGGCAGGCGGATCGCTGTGAGTTCGAGGCCAGCCTGGTCTATCTACAAAGTGAGTCCAGGATGGCCAAGGCTACACAGAGAAACCCTGTCTCAAAAAAAAACAAAAAAAAGCTGGGCGTGGTGGCGCACGCCTTTAATCCCAGCACTTGGGAGGCAGAGGCAGGCGGATCGCTGTGAGTTCGAGGCCAGCCTGGTCTACAAAGTGAGTCCAGGATGGCCAAGGCTACACAGAGAAACCCTGTCTCGAAAAAAAACCAAAAAAACAAAAAACAAACAAACAAAAAAAAAGGGGGCTGGAGAGATGGCTCAGAGGGTAAGAGCACCGACTGCTCTTCCAAAGGTCATGAGTTCAATTCCCAGCAACCACATGTTGGCTCACAATCATCTATAATGTAATCTGTATACATAATAAATAAATAAATAAATATTTAAAAAAATTTTTTTTTTAACTATATATACAATGTTCTGCCTGCATGTATACCTGCACACCAGAAGAGGGCACCAGATCTCATGATAGATAGTTATGAGCCACCATGTGGTTGCTGGGACTTGAACTCAGGACCTCTGGAAGAGCAGACGGTGCTCTTAACTGCTGAGCCATCTCTCCAGCCCTCCTCTAAAATCTTTACAGCCTCTCTGGCTTCCCGTTTCTCTCTGCCCCCTTCCTCACACTGGTGCTCTGGGCACCTGGCGCATGGGGCAGGGCGGGGCAGTAATTGTGGCAAGCACTGGCTCTCGGTTACCAGGTGTTTTCGCTTTACCAGCAGTGCTTTTTGCTTTCCAAATGCTTCAACCTCTACCCGCATATTCTCTAGTTGTACAGCCAACTCTGCAAAGATCCTTTCCAGAACAATAGAATTCAGTGACCCTTCTGGTCTTTGAATCTCATTTTTATTATTTATTTATTTTGGTTTTTCGAGACAGGGTTTCTCTGTGTAGCCTTGGCTGCCCTAGACTCGCTTTGTAGACCAGGCTGACCTCGAACTCACAGTGATCTGCCTGCCTCTGCCTCCCGAGTGCTGGGATTAAAGGCGTGCACCACCATGCCTGGCCTGGTTCTTTAGTTCTTTTTTTTTTTTTTTAATTCATTTAATTTTATTTTATGTACATTGGTATGGGGTGTCAGATCCCTTGGAATTGGAATTACAGACAGTTGTGAGCTGCCATGCGGGTGCTCGGAATTGAACCCGGGTCCTTCAGAAGAGCAGACGGTGCTCTTAACCACTGAGCCATCTCTCACGCCCCCGATTCTTTAATGCTTACACCTCCCTTCCAACCCACCTATCCTAGAGAGGAGAGAAAAGAGGTTAATGGGAACAGGAGAAGTAGACCTTTTTTGACCTTAGTTCCTGGGAGCGATTCCCCTGGCGTAGTAGGCAGGATTTCAGCAGACCAGCAATTCAACCAAAGTTGCTGCTGGAACCTGGAGCAGCAGCCAAAACCCCGAGCCCCGAAGTGTTCTCTGGAGCGGTTCTCTCAAAGTGCAGCGATGAACAGCCAAACAACACCAAGACCCGAAAAGCCCTGCCTCCTGTTTTGGGCTCATATATAATCTCCTCTCAGCGTCTGTGCTAGGATGTGTTTCAGCTGGCAAAAGCCAAGCCCCCGCACGAGGTGGTTCGTCTTCTAGTGGATAAACATCACCTGTTCTCTCACAAGGCTGTTCCCCACCCCACGCTTGGGATCAAAACAAAAACGTGGGTACATCTACTACAAAACCCTGTCTCAGAAAAACCAAACCAAACCAAACCAACCAAAAGAACATGTTTTGAAAAACAGAAGAAACCCAACTTGGGAGGGGGAGGGGAGGAGCACACACACTTAGTGAGGCAGAGGCAAGCAGTTCTCTGTGAGTCCAGGACAGCTATGGCTACCCATAGAAAAACTCTATCTTGAAAAACAAACAAGCAAACCAAAACAACAACAACAAAGAAACCTGGCTGGAGAGATAGCTCAGAGGTTAAGAGCCCTGGCTGCTTGTCCAGAAGTCCTGAGTTCAATTCCCAGCAACCACTTTAATGGCTCACAATCATTTGTAGTGAGATTGATATGGTGCCCTCTTCTGTCTGATGCTCTCTTCTGTCATGTGGTCATACTTTCAAATAGAGTGCTTATAGACATAAATAAGACATAAATAAGAAAATCTTAGAGAGAGAGATGGGAGGAGCGGGAGAGAGAGAGACAGAGACAGACAGAAACAGAGACAGATAGGCAGGGAGACAGAGATGAGAGAGAAGCTCAGCAAGGTGACTGGGTTAACAGTGGCAGAGTACTTGTCCAGCATTTGTAGGTCCTGGAGTCTGTCCCAGCACAAAACAAAAACCAGGGAAATTATGCCTTTAATCCCAGCAGAGGCGGGTGGATCTCTGAGTTCAAGGTCAGCCTGATCTACAAAGCAAGTCTAGGACAGCCAGGGCTGTTACACAGAGAAACCCTGTCTCGAAAAACCAACCAACTAAACCAAGAAACCGAACAAACAACAAACCAGGAAAATTAAAGACTGGGTAGATGTAAAAGCTGGGGGCTGGAGAGATGGCTCAGAGGTTAAGAGCACTGGCTGCTCTTCCAAAGGTCCTAAGTTCAGTTCCCAGCTCACAATCATTTATAATGAGAGTTGGCGCCCTCTTCTGGCAGGCTGTATAAATAACAAAAATTTAAAAACAAAACAAAACCGCAAACCAAACAAACCCCTGACACATCCAGTGTCCAAAATACAAAATAGGGAATAGTGTTTCACAAACAAAATAGGTAAATGACAACTCTATACAATGTGTGTGTGCAGGTGCAGATAACGTCAGGAACTAGCCGAGGGTGGCAGATGCCCTGGAGGTGAAGTTAGCTGTGAGTCATGTGACATGGGTGGTGGGAACTGACCTGGAGCACTCTGGAAGAGGAGTGTGCATTCTGGGCTGCTCAGCCATCCCCAGCCCTCAGAGTGAGTGCTTCTCCACTGTGTAAATGTCCAGGGGTGCATTCCAAGAGTTGTGTGTGAGTTAGTGAGACGGCTGAGCAGGGAAGAAGCAAGCCTGACACACGCAGTGGAGGGAGAGAACCAACTCCCACAAAAAGTTGGCCTCCACATCCACAGCCACATTGTGGACACACATTCACCCGCATACACAAACACAATGGAATATTTTCTCAAGTTTATATGACAACTCATGTGTATTTGAAGCCTTCCACTATCTTTTTTTCTTGAGAACTTCATACTTGTGTAAAATGGATTTTTATCAAATCCACCCCAGTTCCCACTCTTTCAGCTCCTTCCCCACACCCTCCCCCACTCCTCCCCCAACTTCATGTGCCCTTTTAAAATATTTATTTATTTATTTATTATGTATACAGTGCTCTGTCTGCAGTCCAGAAGAGGGCACCAAGTCACATTATAGATGATTCTGAGCCACCATGTGGTTGCGGGGAATTGAACTCAGGACCTCTGGAAGAGCAGTCAGTGCCCTTAACCTCTGAGCCATCTCTCCAGCCCTATATGCCCTTTTTAAAAACCCACTGAGCCTATTTTGTGCTGCCTTTGTGGGTGTAGGGCCACCTGCTGGGGTATCCCCAAAGAAAACTCACTCTGTCTCCAAGAAGCTAGCTCCTTAGCAGCAGGGATGGGACTTGGTGACCCCGTCTCTGACCCATGCTGGGACTGTGGTGGCTTGTCTACCTTATCTTTTAGGCAGGCTCTGTCACTGAGCCTGGAGCTCACAAATGCAGCCAGACTGGCTGGCCAACAAGCCACATAAATCCCCCTGCCTCTGTATCCCAGCTCCTCAGTGGGCCCAGCATTTCTAGGTGGATGCTGAGGAGCTCAATTCAGGCTCTCGTGCCCTCATGTCAAACACATTACCACAGACTACACTGCCTCCCCAGGCTCCTGGAACTTAAAAACAAAAAACAACAACAATAATAATTAAAAAAAAAAAAAACTTTGAGATGATACAGTGAGGTTTATAGTCCCTTTCCACAGAATGCTGACAGGATGTCATTATTATGGCAACCTAACTGAGGCCCTATGTCGAAGAGGCTCCTATATTGAAGAGGCTCCTACTCTTTTTATTTTTATTTATTTTTTTCGAGACAAGGTCTCTCTGTGTTAGCCTTGGCTGTCCTGGACTCCAGCGATCTGCCTGTCTCTGCCTCCCGAGTGCTGGGATTAAAGGCATGCGCCACCATGCCTGGCTGAGGCTCCTACTCTTGACGGACAGAGTGTCTTCCCTGTGGTGAATCGCTGGGCATGAGCTGTATTTGCTGTTCACAGTTATCACTGTGAAGCATTTGCTCAAGCTGTGACATCCTTTTGTCTTTCTTCCTTTAGAGTTATTTATTATGTATAGTGCTCTGCCTGCATGTACCCCTACAGTCCAGAAGAGGGCACCAGATCACATTATAGATGCTTGTGAGCCACCATGTGGTTGCTGGGAATTGAACTCAAGACCTCTGGAAGAGCAGGCAGTGCTTTTAACTGCTCAGCCATCTCTCCAGCCCCTTCCTTCTTCTTCTTTTTTTTTTTTTTAAAGATTGATTTATATTTATTTATTTTGTATACAGCGCTCTGCTTGCATGTACACCTGCCCACAAGAAGAGGGCATCATCAGATCTCATTGTAGATGGCTATGAGCCACCATGTGGTTGCTGGGGATTGAACTCAGGACCTCTTTCTCTGGAAGAACAGACAGTGCCCTTAACCTCTGAGCCATCTCTCCAGCTCCCCTTTTCTTTCTTTTCTTTCTTTCTTTCTTTCTTTTTCTTTCTTTCGAGACAGGCTTTCGCTACAGAGTCCTGACTGGTTTAGACATTGTATATGGAGCAGTGTCTCCTAAATTCTGGCATGAAAGGTGTGCATCACCACCTCTGGTCTAATTTTATTTTAAAGCTTTGTCTCTTTATGTAACCCAGGTCTAATGGTGACTTTTTTTTTTTTTTTTTTTTAACATTTATTTATGTTTACAGTGTTCTGTCTGCATGTACACCTGCACGCCAGAAGAGGGCACCAGATCTCACGATAGATGGTTTTGAGCTACCAAGTGGTGGCTGGGAATTAAACTTCTGGGAGAGTAGGCAGCACTTTTAACCTCTGAGCCATTTCTCCAGTCCTAGTGGTGACATTTTGAGTGGGATAATTTTTTTTGCCATGAGAGTTTATCTGGAGCCCTCATGATGGTAATAGCATTCCTGATCTATGTTGGTCTTGCTGTGTAGCCTAGGCGAGCTTGGAATTTGAGATTCTCCTGCTGTGGCCTCTCAAATTCTTCTCTTTTGTTTTTTGTTTGTCTTTGTTTTTTGAGACAGGGTTTCTCTGTGTAGCCTTGCCTGTCCTAGGCTCGCTCTGTAGACCAGGTTGGGCTCGAACTCACAGCAATCTGCCTGCCTACCTCTGCCTCCCGAGTGCTGGGATTAAAGGCGTGCGCCACCACCGCCCAGCTCAAATTCTGAGGTTACAGTTGTGTGCCTCCACATCAAGTTCACTTTACCCCACCTATCTCTGTTCCCAGGATGACCTTAAACTCACCATACGAGCAAGGATAATCTTGAACTCCTGATCCTTCCCCCCCCCCCCCCAAGTGCTAGGATAACAGCCAATTACCCCCAATCCCCCACGGTCTCCTGTGGGTTCGACAACCAAGCCACCAAACTGAATTCCATCTGCCAGCCTCACTCTTTGGATGTTCAGAATGCCTCCTCAAAGGCTGTGACAATATGCCCTGGGGGAGACACATCCCTAGCTGAGCTCTGTACTGTGACAAGACTCATCATGGACAAAAGGGGACACAGAGGATCCTACTGGACCCAAGTCAGAGGCATTTCTCCATCGAGATTCAGGGAATCTTTGTGGATGAGCTGCCCCTCCCCCAGTACTGTGGGAGTAATTAGGTGGTTTGTCATGGTGAGAATTTTTGCACTTTAAAAAAAAATTATTTATTATATATACAGTGCTCTGCCTGCATGTACACCTCCAGGCCAGAAGAGGGCGGCAGATCTCATTATAGATGGCTGTGAGCCACCATGTAGGTGCTGGGAATTGAACTCAGGACCTTTGGAAGAGCAGGCAGTGCGCTTAACCTCTGAGCTATCTCTCCAGCCTTGTATTTTTTTTCTTTTTTAAGATAGAGTTTCTCTGTGCAGCCTTCCTTGGCTGTCCTAGACTTGCTTTGTAGACTAGGCTGGCCTCGAACTCACAGCGATCCACCTGCCTCTGCCTCCCGGGTGCTGCGATTAAAGGCGTGGGCCACCACACCCAGCTCATGGTCAGAATTTTTCAGCAGCTCAAGTCTGGTTGTGAGTGAATACGGAGAAGGTGAGGCTTCGGGGCCTCGGCTGAGGGTAGCCGGAGCAGGTGTGAGTGACTGTGTGATTTGTAGAAGGTGGTCTGTAGGTGGGCAGGACAACAGCCAGTAGAGGTGGCCACCCGGGATGGAGGAGGCAGTAATGGGATGGAGCAATTAAGAAAGGTACAAGTGTTTCTAGGTTGCAGGTTACTTACTCCCTAGCACGCACCCCCGTTGCTCGATCAACTCCAGCCACACTAATCCTTGTCGGCCTTGGCACATCGCCTCCTCAGGGTTTTGGCACTTGCCACCTGGATGTTTTTCTTGGAGGCAGCTTCGTGGCCTGGCCCCTTAAGTGCCAGCTCCTCAGGGACATCACTTTCTTTTTATCCTTCTTTGATGTCAGAATGCAAGCTCTGAGAGCACCAAGGTGCCAACCTGTAGCAGTCCAACATCTGGGCCTGTGTTACAAGGTGTCAGGCGCCAGCTGTGTGTGAGGACTGGCTGGCTTGAACTGGCCTGCTCTTTACGCAAGATCGTGTGGGAAAGAGAGTGAGAAGTACCACCGTAACTCTTCTGATTCCTGACGGAAATGGAACTATTTTGGATAAAGTGGGTTCAAGAAAAGAATACTCCTTACATCCATCTTGCCTGCTCCCTTCTGACTTTTTAATGTGGCTAAAGGGAAAATCTGAAATTTCATTGCAATCTGGGCATGGTGGTGGCCTTTAATCCCAGCTCTCGGGGAGACGGAGGCAGGTGGATCTCAGTGAACTTGAGGCCAGCCTGGTCTACAAGAGTAAGTTTCAGGATAGCCAAAGCTCTGTAAACATATCCTGAACGAGACCAGCAACCCTGATAAAAAACTAAGACCAAACCAAAGAAAACAAAAAACAAACAAACCGACATTGTGTCTCATGCGCAATTGTATTGAATGATGCTGACCTTGAACCGGGATCCGAGCTTCAGCATGCCCAGAGCACCTACTGTGCGCCATGCCCAGGAGACGGTGCAGCCGTCTGGCAGAATGGCTGGAAAGAAGGATCTCTGACTCCAGTTTGGAGCAAGGAAAGTCCTTCCTGGAGGCACTTGTCTTCAGGTGAGACTGACAGGCAAGGGCTGGCAGCGGTGGGAGACGGGGCTTCAGAAAGTAAGACTGCACCCAACGGTGTTTCTAAAACTGGCATCACAAGTGGGCACGCTGCCTGGGACAGAAATGTCAGTCTGGTCTGACAGATGGCAAGATGTGGGCGGAGGCCCAACCAAGGGAGCCCGAGCTGGTGTGCAGGAAGCCTGGGGGGGAAACGGCTAGTTGTACCCCAAGGACAGGGAATCCCCCAGGGGCCAAGGAATGCTATGCAGAGGGAAGGCTGGTGGGGGAGAAAATGGGCGGTTGGGGTGTGGCGGCTAAAGCAGAACCTGGGCAACAGACTTGACCGGAGCCAGGGGTGCTGGGGAAGGCAGCCCTGCTCTGCCAGGCCTTATCGCGTGGTCCTGGAAAGTGGATTCAGAGTGGCCACACGGGTGATGAAGGAGGGAGGCAGGTGAAGAGACGACAGAGAAGGGGACGTGGCCTTATGACAACTCTTTGAAAGTCTGGGCTAGAAGACAGGCTAGTTTCAAGGGAATGGGGGACCCAGAAACAAATCTGTTTCAAGGGCAGCTTCCCTTGAAGATGGAAGGGACTCAACCTGGAAGAGCGAAAGACAAAAGACCAACACTGTTTTATCTTCCAGCCCCGCTCCCAGTCTGCCTTCAGTATGAGGCTCGGCTACCCTGCCTGGCCACTGAGGGCAGAGCACAGTCTCACAAACCTACAGAATGAGCATTGTTACAGGGCTCCATCCCTCGCCCCACTCCCGTTCCTGTGGGGGAAGACTTATGCCCTGACTGCTGCCTGGGTTATATCAATGGGGAGGGAGCCATCATGGCTGCCACTGGCATTGGTTCTGGTGATGAGTAACAGCGATGGCACATACACAAACAGAATGTGTGTGTGTGTGGTTGGGGGGGTGTGTTATGTACACAGAGCTTATGTAGGACACATTACACATGCATCCACACAGAGCCCACAAGGCCATACATGCGTATGTCTGTGCACATATGCATGAACCCAGGTGTGTAACTCCTGTCACTTTGAGAGGTGCATACTTGTGTGTACATGCATGTGTGGAGCTTCGCAGTGTACACATGCAAGCACACACACACAGAGCCCACGGAGGTTGAATGTACAGAAGCAACCAACCCATTGCAGCGGCTCCTGATGTGTGTGTGCCAGAGAGCCCACAGACAACTACTCTTCTCTGAACAAGCAGGGGACCCGGGAATGTTGTGGATTTTGCCCCTGGTGCAACAATCAGCTCACCCGTTGCCCTTGGCCTGTTTGCTTCCTCTCGGTGAGCCCCTGGCATCCTCCCTTTCCATAGCGGTGGTGACAGATCCCAGCACGGAAGAGGCTCCCTGACTCAAAGTAGCCCCAGCACTAGGAAGTGCGACGCCATCCCCACCTGAACCCGAACCCCCTCTGCGTATTTTCTGCTCAGAGGGTCCCCTCCGCTCATCTTCTTGTCCCTACGCAGTCTTTCAGAAGCCACAACTCGCTTCTGCCGCCAAGGACCCCAGGTGCTGAGGTTCGGCCTCTGCCCTCGCCCGCCCGCTAGATGGTCAGGTCCTGGCGCATGGTGGCCAGCGACGCCTTGCTGTGGCCGCTGCCGCCTTCGCTGTCACCGGCCGGGGCGCGGTGCGCGTAGGCTGGCGGGCCAAAGGGGTCAGGATCCCCACGCTGCGAAGGTAGAGAGGGCGGCGGCGGGGGCGGGAGCAGCTTCGCGCGCTGGCGACCCTTCCAGAGCAGGTGGCCCAGCTCGGCCACGCTGAGCAGCGCCGAGAGCAGCCCGACGGCGAAGTAGAAGACCACGAAGACGGTCTTCTCCGTGGGCCGGCTCACGAAGCAGTCCACCGTGTGCGGGCAAGGCGGACCGGCGCACGCGTAGTGCGGGGCCACGCGGAAGCCGTAGAGCAGCGCCTGGCCGCCCAGAAAGGCCAGCTCGGCGAGCAGGCGCAGAGCCACGCTCAGCAGGTAGCAGCGGCGCGCGCGGCGGGCGCGCAGGGCGCACGGTGGGCACGGGGCCTCGGGACGCCCGCGCGTGCACGGCGTGGCCGGCTGCGCACCACCCGCCTCCTTGCTAGCCTGGTGCATTGAGTAGATGACGAACAGGACCGGCGGCGCCGACAGCAGCAGGATGTGGAAGAGCCAGAAGCGGTAGTGGGACACCGGGAAGGCGCGGTCGTAGCAGGTCTGGCGACAGCCGGGCTGCAGCGTGTTACACACGAACTCCTCCTGCTCGTCCTCGAACACGGCACCTCCCACCGTGGCCAGCACCAGGATGCGGAAGATCAGCATGATCACCAGCCAGAGGCGACCCACGAGCGGCGACTGAAGCTGCACCGCGTCCAGCAGGGAGCCTAGAAACGCCCACTCCCCCATGACGCTGGGGACAAGGAAGGGGAGGTAGTCAGATGCTAGGACGGACTGGACCCCCGCCCCTCCACGCCCTCCACAAGCTCTAATCTCGGAGGGCTCCAGGGATCAGAGATTTTGTGGGGTTCAATGAGTTAATGTCTGAGTGTGAGGATAGTAGGTGAGTCCACCCTCAGCTGTGGCTTCCCTTCACCTGGGATCCCTTCATCTGGCCGTAGAGGGGTGCTGAGGAGGGAGTCCCCTGTTTGGTTAGACCCTATGGTCTCTCGAATTCGAGGCTCTCCCTGCCTGGCATTTCGCGCCAGGATGATTTCCAGGAGCAGGAGAAGCTGCTCTAATGCGGAATTCCAAGTTGCGTTTGAGACCCCTGGGAGCAAGGGGGAGGGCCAGGCCAAGTGAGCCCTCCTCCTTTCTGCCCCTGCTCACAGCAATGAATGCCTTTCAGGCTTGGAGGCTGACACAGAAGCCTGTTTTCCTAACTTAGGGCCCTCTCTCTCTCTCTCTCTCTCTCTCTCTCTCTGTCTCTCTCTCTCTCTCTCTCTCTCTCTCTCTCTCTCTCTCTCTCTCTCTCTTTCTCTCTCTCTCCCTCCCTCCCTCCCTCCCTCCCTCCCTCCCTCCCTCTCTCTCTTCTCTCTCTCTCTCCTGTCTCTCCTGTCTCTCCTGTCTCTCTCTCTCTCCCTCCCTCCCTTAATCCTCCCTTCCTCTCCAACCTCACCCAAGGAGAACAGGAACAGCCCCCTGGCCTCCTCTCTGGCACCTCCTGTAAGCCTCCCGAGACACACAGAATATACCATGTCTCTGTAGACCCTTGTGGTCCCTACATGTCCTCGACCCCACTTACCCTGGGACCTGGGCCTTAGAGCTGAGCGTAGGACCTTGGGAGACAGCTGGGACCTGTTCCTCTTGGTCCCTCTTTCATTTTCCTTTTTGGATTTGGCCGGTGTGGATGACAGGACAAGGATGGCTGAGAGGGGCTAGCTCTCCCCCTTCTCTTAAAGGGACAGGGTGACCCTGTTGTCTGGCTCCACCCTGGGAACAGACCCAGGGCCACACCCCTTGCTGGGTTCTTTCAGCCCTCTCTTTCCATCTCTCCTTCACCCCCCCCTCCCACACCCCATGCCCATCTCATAGGCATGTCTCCATCTGGTGAGATTAACTTAGAGACATATCTTTTATTGAGGGAGCCAAGGGAATCATGGGGACCACCCTCCCAACGAACTCCCCAAACTGAGGGAGTAGGTCTACTAACAACTGACCTGACCCCTTTTGAAGCTGGTCTTGTGGACCCGAGGGAGATGTCGGTTTTTAGGAGACAACAAACAGCTGATGGCGTTTGCCTCTGGCTCCACTACCACTTGACTTCCGATGAACCATTTAGGTCTTTTGGGCCAAGGTTTCTTGTTCTGTCACCTGAGCCAGCTGAGCTCTCAGATCTCGCTGAGATCTGTTCTCGCTGTGCAGTTCAAGCTGGCCTGGACCTTACTGTATAGGCCAGGCTGCCCTTGAAATATTGATCTTCCTGCTTCTGCCTCCTAAGGGCAGGAAATTAGCTATGTACCATCACACCCAGCTTAGCTGCTCATCTTTTTGTTTGTTTGGTTGTTTTTTTTTTTTTAAATAGGGTTTCTCTGTATCACAGAGTCCTGGCTGGACTCTCTTTGTAGACCAGGCTGGCCTCAAACTCACAGAGATCCACCTACCTGTTTCTGGAGTGCTGGGATTAAAGGCGTGCTCCACTATGCCTGACTCTTTTATTTTTTTGCACCCCCCCCCCCCACAGGGTTTCTCTGTGTAAGCTTGGCTGTCCTGGACTCACTTTGTAGACCAGGCTGGCCTCGAACTCAGCGATCCACCTGCCTCTGCCTCCCGAGTGCTGGGATTAAAGGCATGCGCCACCACACCCGGCCCTATTATTATTTTTAAGACAAGGTTCTTCTGTGTAGTCTTGTCTGTCCTTGTCTTTGTAGACCAGGCTGGCCTCGAACTCACAGCGATCCGCCAGCCTCTGCCTTCTGAGTACTCGGATTAAAGGTGTGCACCACCACGCCCGGCGCCTACCTGACCGTCTTAATGCTCAGGTCTCAGCCGTGTTAGAGAAACCCTAAACCCCAGTGCCTGGAAGGACTCCATGTGGATGGCACGGAGGTATGGAGAATGGCTAGTTCCTGTGGGTAAACAAAGGCTCTGCTCTCTCCTTTCTGGTAATTTCTGGGTTTACCATGAGTAACGTGACACTTCATAAGGTTGGTCAGGAAAGCTTCCACGGAGGGTTTTCCAACATGGAATGCCTTCTAACAATCGGGGACAGGAGATGCGAGGAGGAGGCAGAAGATCTGTGGGCACCTGAGTGGGCCAGGAGGAGATGCTTCCCCAGAGGTGGTTTCTTTGTCCCTTCCTTTGGTCTAGGACAGTCATTCACCCATTCAAGCTTTGCAAGCTAGGTGGGAGGGGGCTATTTACATCTGGCGATAGGGAGACTTAGAGAGTCACAGATGTGCAGCCAGTGACTGGCAGATCCTGCACTCACCCTCCAGAGCGCATGCTTATAAAATACCGGGGAGACCTGTCCCCTCTCTCTAGCTGGGCTGGGCTTCCCCAGGGTCTTGTGTGGGGCTAGCACTGAGGGGGGCTATGCTTATTTCTGTGTAGGGGAAGGTCTTTAGTCTTCATGTACTCTGATACTTTCCCCCCAGTAAGTCACAAAGACCTGCATGAGTTTCCGTCTGTTAACAGAGCGTCCCTAATGGGACATGTATTCTCTACCCACTGCCTCAGTCAGGGGTCTAAGCCCAGCCTGGAAAAACTTTTGGTTAACTTCAGCTTAGGTGTGGCCTTGGACATTTCCACCCTTCTGCAGGGTCCCTTAGAAATAGGCCCGGTTGAGGGAGGTGCTGCCCTGGATAAAATCCAAGAAAATAGCACGTGGTTGGAACCAACCCCACATTCTGAAAACAGGATGTGAGGTGGAGCCCCATTGACCTTTGCCACTTGCCTCTGTCCTCAGCCATGGGACTCAGGGTCACATCTCTCCTAACTGCTCAGCAGTGGTCCCAGCCCCTGTTGCCTCCATTGCGTCTGCTTCGTTAGCCTGGAAAAAGCCCACCAGACCCCACCCCACTCTGTGTGCCTGCAGGGAGTGGAAAAGTGCCAGAGTGATGGCTCAGGTGGGGCAGTAGGTGGAGAGCCCATGGTCACCCTGCCCTGGCGTCCCATCCCCCACCACTAGCTTCTGATGCCAAAGGAGACTACAATCTCCAGGACCCGGTCCCCTTACCAGATAGCACTAGGCAGCCTGGGAGGTGTTGCTGACACTATCCAGTGCTGGTGGCATTGGCCCTTCTTGAAGAAAGACTGGGCTGAGGGTCCTCCCCTGTTTGTCTGTGTCCCAGACACCTCTATCTGGCCGTGGAGCCACAGTCCTGCACACATGCGCATGGATATGTTTGTACCTAGTTCATAGCAATGCTGTGACTTATACATTTGTTTATATCTATCATCCATCAATCTATCCATCTATGCATGTATGTATGTATGTATGTATGTATCTATCTATCTATCTATCTATCGGTTTTTCCAGACAGGATTCTTCTGTGTAGCCCTGGCTGTCCTGGACTCATTTTGTAGACCAGGTTGGCCTCAAACTCACAGCAATCCACCTGACTCGGCCTTAAGAGTGCTGGGATTAAAGGCGTGTGCCACCATGCCTGGCTCATGACAGCATTTTTCAAGATGAAACAAACAAGCTAAAAAGCCCCAAGGCTGTATGAAATCATTCCTGGCCGTGAGGCTTTCTCACGGGTATTTCTCTATTTGCACCTAATTCCTATGTTCTCTCCCTTACTGCTTTTCTCCTCTGCACCAATCATTAGATATTTTGTCTGTTCAGCTAAGCATATAAGTGCTACTAGTGGTGGGACTTGAGGTGCTTCCTTTTATGTCACCCCCAGCACCTACAACAAACACTTGGGGTCACAAAAGACACTCTGACATGTCCACTAGGTTGGATAAAGCGCAGCGAGTGAGAGGGCAGAAGCTTAGAGCGTCCCCAGCCCCTGCCAGCTGCTCACAGAGCTAGGAAGAATGAAGTAGAGTCCTGAAAGTTTTTGGAGTGAATCCATTTCAGTGGTTATTGCTGTGATGATGTTCTATCCACATCCAGGTGCCAGCTGTGCAACTACTTGTGACTACCTTGAGAGTTGGGGGTCGCCAAGTTACCTGCGCCATGGCATGCAGGATCAGAACAGGGAGTGGTTCTTACTACTGCTGATCTCAAGTTTGCGGTGTCCAGGGTTTAAACATGCTCCACCTCACCAGCTCCCCTGGTGGCATGGTCCCACGCGCTATACTTGGGAACTGGAGGTAGTACTCAGAGACTAGGGTATAGAAGGCCTTGAATGTTCACTAAGATTAAAAATGTGTTTAAAAAGCATATGCATACGGAGTAGGGCTGTGCACATGTGTACGGGTGCCTGTGGGAGCCAGAGGATCCCCCTGGAGCTAGCTACAGGGGTTGTGAGGTGCCCTGGAGGGATGGTGGACTGTGCTGGGACCAGAATTTAGGATTTCTAGGCATGTCATCTTAACCAGTGAGCCATCTCTCCAGCCCCTTGAATTAAAAATAAACAAATAAATTATTGTGTGTGTGTCCCCCGACATGTGTACTATCACATATAAGTGGCGCTCAGAGGATAAGTTTTGGGAGTTGGTTCTCTTCCTCCTTGAATTCCAAGGTCCAAACTGAGGTGGTTAGGGGGCTTGTGTAGCGAGTTCTTACCCCCCCCCCCCCCCATCTTGTTGACTGACCCCTTTAAAAACAGGTGTTTTAGCCTGGTGTGGTGGGGCACACCTTTAATCCCAGCACTTGGGAGGCAGAGGCAGGTGATCGCTGTGAGTTCAAGGCCAGCCTGGTCTACAAAGTGAATCCAGGAATGCCAAGGCTACACAGAGAAACCCTGACTTGAACCCTCCCCCAAAATAAACCCCCAAACAAAAAAACCACAACAAAAACCCATTTGTTTTTGCATTTGTAGGTGTGTGTGTGGTTTCTTTTTTGTTTACTTTTGGAGACAGGATTTCTCTATGTAGCCCTGGCCATCCTGAAACTTGCTCTGTAGGCCAGGCTGGCCTGAACTCACAGAGATCACCTGCCTCTCTGCCTCCTAAGTGCTGGGATTAAAGGCATGCGCCACCACTGCCTGCTCTGTGTGTGTGTTTACATGTGTGTGTGCATTACAGCATGCATATGGAGGCCACAGGACAGCTTCTGGGAATTACTTCTCTCCTTGAAGCACATGGGTCTCATGGATTGAACTCAGGTCAGCAAACTAAGCCATTTCACTACCTACACTCCATCTTAAATGATCCACCTGTCTCTGCCTCCCAAGTGTTGGGATTAACAGCATGCAACAGTACAACACCATGCCAGATCATATTTTATTAAAGAACAGGCATACAGGTAGCCTGGGCTGGCCTAGACACATGCAATTCTCCTATAGGGTCAAGAGGCGGCACTGGTGTGTGTGTGTATTATTAGGAATTGAATTTTGGGCCTCCTGCATACTAAGGAAGTACTGTACCAGTGACTTATATCCAGCTTGGGCTTGAGTCTTCAAGAAGCATCCTTTGGGGATGGAGTGCCACCTCAGTAATTAAGAGAACTTACAGAGGACCAGGTTTGGGCCCCAATACTCACATTGCAACTCACAACCATCTGTAACTCCAGTTCTAGGGACTGAGTGTCTTTTTCTGGCCTCTGCAGGCACCAGGCACATGGGTGATACACATACACATATGCAGACAAAACACTCACACACATAAAGTTTAAAGAAAAACAAAACAAAACAAAAAAGCATATTTCAAAGTCCTTCTCCTCAAAGCTCTGAATGGCCGGTGTTTGTAAATGTGAAAGTATAGGCAGCTGGGTGGTGGTACTACAAACTGGAAAGTCCTGAACTCTGGATGTTGAGAGGAGGGGTGCAAGTTCAAGGCCATCCTGGACTATAGAGCAAGACTGTGTCTCAAAAAAACTGCATCTCTATGTGCATCTATATATACAAGCAGCCACAATGGCTACACACAGCGTAGTCATGGCTGCCAGTACCCCAGGTTTAGGATCCGGTAGTTGGCACGGTCCTGAGAGCATTCTGAGGTCTTTCCCAGCATCTAGAAAGGAAGATAATGCAGGCAGACCTGCAGGTCAGCCCAAAGGCAAGGCACTAGTGGACTACAGCCACGGCTCCCTGGCAGCAGTTCTCCACCCGAAGGACTAAGCTCCAAACAGGTCCTGCAGTTACTGGGCAACTGGGGTCAGAAGGCAAGGTCACCTGTAGACTGGGCCTCCTTTCTTCCAGCTAAAATGACATACTCTGGTATATCTTTTGATTTAAGGATGAATTGGGGCAACCTGAGGTGAGTGAGTCTAACATTTTACACCAAAGAAACATCTGATTTTCCAGGAAAAATGTAAGAGGGAATATAAGCAAAGCCTATGTTTGGAAAGACACCTCTTCAGTTTATAGTTAAGCATGAGATCCAGCAGTCCACTACTGCCAGGAATTCCACCCACGGTGAGAAAAAAAAAAAAGTGAAACGGATCTGTGCTATACAATTCACAACAGCTTTACTATACTAGGCCTGACTGGAAACAATCCAAGCGTCTATCAACAGGTGAATGGATCAACAAACCCATACAGTGGAATAATACTCAGCAAGAATAAAAACAAACTATTTCTGTCTGTTTTGATAAGGGAACTAGTGACATATACAATGTGGGTACACTTTAAATCTTATTTAAAATTTTTAGCTGGGCGTGGTGGCGCACGCCTTTAATCCCAGCACTCGGGAGGCAGAGGCAGGTGGATCGCTGTGAGTTCGAGGCCAGCCTGGTCTACAAAGTGAGTCCAGGGCTACACAGAGAAACCCTGTCTCGAAAAAAACCAAAAAAAAAAAAAAAAAACCAAAAAAAAAAAAAAAAAAAATTATATATATATATAAAAGTTTTATTTCATTTTAATTTAATTTAAAGGCTCTGTAGCAGGGCTGGGTATGGTGGCGCATGCCTTTAATCCCAGCACTCAGGAGGCAGAGGCAGGGGGATCGCTGAGTTCAGGATAGTCAAGGCTAACACAAAAAAACTCTGCCTTGAAAAACCAAAAAAGACTGTATTCACCAGCATGCTTGGTTGTTTCTTCATATAGATATAATGTAAACTATATCTATTTAAAATGTTTTAAGTGCACACGCATGCACACACACACACGCACGTGAGGATCTTTTATCTGTTTTGAGACAGTCTCACTATGTAGCCCTGGAGACATGAAGAAAATCACTCTGTAGAGCAGGCTGGCCTCAAACTCAGAAATCCACCTGCCTCTGCTTCCCAAGTGCTTGGATTAAAGGTGTGTGCTACCTTGCCTGGCTTTATATTTTTAACTTTATGTGATTGTTTTGCCTGCCTGTGTGTCTGTGTGTTATGCATGCCAGCAATTTGAGTGCTTGATGCCTGAGGAGGTCAGAGAAGGTATCAGATCCCCCAGGAACTAGGTTTACAGTTGGATTTGAACCACCACCGCAGGTGCTGGGAATGGAACCCCGGTCCTTTGCAAGAGCAACAAGTGCTCTTAGCCACTAGGCTATCTCTCCAGCCACCTAGTATTTATTTTTTAAAATCATTAAAAAAAAAAAAAAAGATTATTATGTATAGTGTTGCCTGCAATGTACACCTGCAGCCAGAAGAGGACATCAGAGGACATCAGATCTCATTATAGGTCGTTGTGAGCCACCATGTGGTTGCTGGGAATTGAATTCAGGCCCTTTGGAAGAGCAGGTGGTGCTCTTAACCTCTGAGCCATCTCTCCAGCCCATAAAAATCATTATTCTTATCATGATTAAAAATCTTTAAGACAAAAACAAAATGGTTTTTTTTTTTTTTTGGGAAATTTTTTGAGACAGGGTCTCTCTGTGTAGCCTTGGCCGTCTGGACTCACTTTGTAGACCAGGTTGGCCTCAAACTCACAGCGATCCGCCTGCCTCTGCCTCCCGAGTGCTGGGATTAAAGGCGTGCGCCACCACGCCTGGCTAATGAGATGTTTTGAATTTTACTCATATTGTAAAGGTAAAGGAACTTGCCATGCAAACCTGACAACCTGAGTTTGATCCCCAAAACCCAATTAAAGATGGAAGGAGAGAACTGACTCCACAAAATGGTCCTCTAACAACCACATGTTTGCCATGGCACATGTACCCCACCCCACAATAATTAAAAAAAAAAAAATTTTACTTATTTATTTTATATTTATGAGTGCTGTTTTCATGTACCCCAGAAGAAGGAACCAAACCAAACCAAAAAAGGAAACTTAGGGGTGATACAAAGGTTTCAAATGCTGGATGTGGTGGCACAGGCTGTCATGGTCAACCTGGGCTAGATAGCAGGAACCCATCTTAAAGAGAAAGCCGCTTGTTTTCAGTTCCTAAGACACCTCCAGCTTCAGGGTGCTGTTAAAAGAAGTGTTTCTAAGCCCACAATTCTGGGTTTTCTTTCTTTCTTTTTTTAAAGATTTATTTATTATGTATACATTGCTCTGCCTGCTTGTACCCCTGGAGGCCAGAAGAGGGCGCCAGATCACATTATAGATGGCTGTGAGCCACCATGTGGTTGCTGGGAATTGAACTCAGGACCTCTGGAAGAGCAGTCAGTGCTCTTAACTGCTGAGCCATCTCTCCAGCCCCCTGGGTTTTCTTTCTTAAAAACAAACAAAATAACCCAAACTTAACAGAGTGGCCTTGAATTCCTGACCCTGTTGCTTCCTTGTGCTGGGATTACAGGCAGATGCTACCATAGCATTTTAATGTACTGGAGACAGAATTCAGGGCCTCAAGTACTCTGCCAGTGGAGGTTCATTCCTAGCATAACTGCATTTTTTGAAAGAAACTTTATTTTTCTCCCATACACTTGTGTTTTGCCTGCATGTATGTCTGTGGGTGTTGGATTTTGGAGTTTCAGACAGTTGTGAGCTGCCATGTGGGTGATGGGAATTGAACTTGGGTCCTCTGGAAGAGCAGTCAGTATTCTTAGCCAGAGCCATCTCTCCAGCCTCTGATACCTGAGTGCAGAGGACAAAGACATCTCAGTAGCCATGTATAAGATTCTAAGTAAAACTAAACCCAACTAGGTCAGGTCACATTGCTTCTCGTTTGGATACTTCACCTGTCAAAGGCAGGGTGTGTCAGTATAAGCAGGATATGGCTCTAACAGTCCTGAAAAGGAAGCAAAGGACTATATTTTGAACTATGGGGGAGGGTGTAATATGGGTTAAAATAAGAAATGAATGGCTTACAATGTTTAAAACATTTATTAAAGTACAAAATTGTTGGAATTAAGCAGAATAGAAAGACATATTAAGTATTTACAGAAGACATTGATAATAGTACTTAAGTAACATACAACAGCACAGACAGGTCTCAACCTTCATTCACAAGTTAGAATCACGGAAACTTCGTGGCTCACTTCAGGGCCAAGCGTGGAGATGGGGAGTTGAGCAGTCCTGCCCCCTCCCTGTAATCTAGAACCATCCTAGTCCTTCCTGTGTGACCGAACTCTACCTATAAAGCTGAAAACACAACGCCACGCTACCTCATTTTAGTGGAAATAGGAAAGGAGGCAGAAGTGCGTTTGACAACATTGCCGAAGTGACCATATATTATGTGGAATCCAAAAGAACTTCTAGCCAGATTTTAGAGACCAGAGAAAACATATAAAACACAGACAAATCAGAGAAGAAAACAATGTTCATGAGATGGTCATTATGGACACAGTATGTTGAGTACAAAGTTGAAGGCCAGGTGGGCCCTATTCATTTGGATAGTCTTATTTAAAAGTCTCCCCTAAACTGAATTCACAGGGGGTTAAGGAAGAACTTTGAGAAACTTTAAAACTGACCTGGCTCAGTCAAACCATTCCTAAAACAGCCTCACTTAGAAAAGGTCGTCCTCATCTCTGTCTGACTCCTCCAGGTACTTAATAGGCTTCCTTGCCCGTCCAGACTTTGCTCGAGGTGCCACTGTGTCATCCACGTCCAGATGGAAATCCTGGCTCTCTGCCTTGGGTTTCTAAAGAGAAAATGCAAGTAATTTGCATATTGCTGATATGACAGGGTCATTCCACACTGCTTCAGAGTTCTCCTTCATCTTCTACTAAGTAGTAAGAAAAAAAGGCCCAAAGCAACCATCCCACTGACTGACAGATTTAACTTTTCTACAGCTAAATTACACGTGGTACAAAGTAATAAACTCAGAAGCTTAAATTTACTTCCTTAGAAATAAATATGGAGCTGAGTGTAGTGGCACATGCCTTTAATCCCAGCACTTGGAAGGCAGAGGCAGGTGGATCACTGTGAGTTTGAGGCCAGCCTGGTCTACAAAGTGAGTCTAGGACAGCCAAGGCTACACAGAGAGAGACCCTGTCTTGAAAAACCAAAATAAATAAATAAATATGGAAAATTATGGGCAAAACCAAAGTTGGATGTTTCAAAGTATCTAGAGTGGAAGGATTGAGCAGTGATAGGCACCTTGCTTGTGGCAGCTTTAGAAATTACTTTCTCAAAATCAGAGTCGGAATCATCAGAAGACAACTGCTGCTTCCTTTTGCGGCTGTTCTTGGCTTTGGCGGGAGCAGGCTTTTCAGGGACTTGAACACTCAAGGATGATTCTGACTTGGCTCCCTTTGGCGCGGCTCTCTTTTTGGTACCAGCAGAGGAGCTTGAAGATTGGCCTGTAGGTCAGCATGGGCATCAACCATAATCAATCTTTGGTCAGTTTCCCTATGAATTCTCTCTTTTTAAAAATATTTTAAAAATTATTTATTTATTATGTATACAGTACTCTGTTTGCATGACAGAAGAGGGCATTAGATCTCATTATAGATGGTTGTGAGCTACCATGTGGTTACTGGGAATTGAACTCAGGTCCTCTGGAAGAGCAGTCAGTGCTCTTAACCTCTGAGCCATCTCTCCAGTCTCCCCCACCCCCACCAATTCTCTTAAACATCACTTTTTGAGACAAGGTCTTTCAATGGCCTAGAGGTCACCAATTAAGCTGGACTGGCCAGCAAGAAAGCCCTAGGGACTGAGCGTTTCATGTCCCAGCACTGGGATTACAGCCATACACCACTCTGTTTATGCGTGCTGGGCATGGACTCCAAGGCGTCATGTATTCTAGGGCAGCAGTCTACCAAGTAGCCACATCCCCAGCCTTGATTTCTAAGTCATCCTACATGGATCACGCCAATTGCTTATAAATTCTTTCCTTATTCATAGAAATGAGCTGGATAATATCTGGAATCTGGGTAATACATTAAATTTAAACTACTTCTTAAATCCTCTAGAACTGGAACTAGACAGTTGTGAGCCACCATGTGGTAGCTGGGAATTGAATGTGGGGCAGCACTCCTAACCCTGAGCCATCTCTCCAGCCCTCACTATTTTTTATATTTTACTTGATAATAAAGATGTAAAAGACACAACTCTCAGTTGGATAATGTATAACCTCATCATCAATAGATATTTTCAGAATGTAAAATTAAGCTTGATTTGGAAAAATCAGTTAATCGTAATAATTAAGCTTCTAACAGGTCCAGGCTTACTTTTGGCTGCTGTCTTCTTCACTGCCAAAGCCTGTTTGGAGGTCGGCTTTATCTGTTTAGTTTCAGCTGGGAAGTCAGCAGCAGGAGCACTAGGAGACGCCGGCACACTGTCTTCAGCATCACTTTCAAGGTGAACTACTTCAACAGAAATGGAGAGAGTCACATCAGCAACTGAAAACATCCTCTCTGATGCTGTGTCCCTGATGTGTATTCCCATTTTAACTAACTTTCTTGGAATAATTTAAATATTCTTAGAACTTAGTTGAATTTTGAAATTTTAGTTTTGGGGGGGACAGAGCCTTGATATATATTACAGGTTGGCCTTGAACTTGCAGTCCTGTCTCTAAGTGCTGAGAGCTAAGAGTACTATGCTTGTTTATGTGGGTGCTCTGGACTGAGCTCATCTTCATACTTGCTTAGCACACGCGTGACTGATTGAGTCGTCTCCAACAAGCATGCAGTCGTTTCACTTATACATACCAGACACGGTACTTTTCTGTGGCTTCAGTGTTCTTTTAGTATTTCTAAAAAACAAAACAAAGCCACTCAGAAGGCATCCTGACAACCAATTCTACATGTGTAAAAACAACAAAGATCAATAAATATACCAATGACTATTAAAATAGCCGTGATTAAATTTGTAAGATAAAATACTTACTTTGAGGGAATTTTGGTCTTAGGTGGACTATCAGCTAATGGGGAAAAATCTTCATCTTCATCCTTTTCATCAAAACTTGAGAAATCTTCATCCGAGTCTAAATCCACAGCAAATGTGGCTTTTGCTGTTGAACACACACACAAGGAACCAAACAGGATACAGTCACTTAAACATAAAATGACTCAGCTTTGTGTGTGTGTGAACCATAGCAATCATTTTATCTGTGTGTATAAGTATTTTGCTTGAATATATGTCTCTGTACGATGTGCATGCCTGATTCCAGAGAAGGCCAAAAGAGAGAATTAAATCCCCTCGAACTGAAAGTTAGAGTCGGTAGTGTGCTATTATGTGTGTGCTGGGAATTGAAACCAGGTCCTTTGGAAGAGCTGCCAGTGCTAGTTTTTTTTCCCCCTTCCCTCCAAAACACAGTTTCTTTGTGCAGCTCTGGCTGTCCTGAAAATCACGTTGTAGAGCAGGCTGGCCTTGAACTCAGAGATTTGCCTGCTTCTGCCTTGGCCTCCTGAGCATTGGGATTAAAGAAGTGTACCATCACTGCCCACCACAGCCAGTGCTCTTAACCATTAAGCAAACCCTCCAGTCCCTGAGTGTGTACACACACACACAATTTATTTACTTACTATGTATACAACATTCTGCCTGCTTGTACACCTACTAGCCAGAACAAGGCACCAGATCTCATTATAGATGGTTGTGAGGCACCATGTGGTAGGAATTGAACTCAGAACCCCTAGAAGGGCAGACAGTGCTCTTAAACTCTGAGCCATCTCTCCAGCCACTTGACTTTTTATTTATGAGTATGTATAAGCTTCAGCTTTACTACATTTTTTTTCTTTTCATTTTTTTGAGACAGGGTTTCTCTGTGTAGCCTTAGCTGTCCTGGACTCACTCTCTAGACCAAGCTGGACTTGAACTCAGAGATCCCTGCCTTTGTCTCCCAAGTGCTGGGATTAAAGACATGATCCACCACCACTCAGCAGTCATTCAAATCTTATGCAGCATAGCTGGAATGCACCGTAGTTTTCCTTACTTGCAGCTCTTCGTGGATCTCTTTCTCGTGGAGGAACATCAAAATTACTTTCATTACTGCTCATATCTGATTCTGAATCAGACCAGGGGTTTTTCTTTTTCCCTTTTTTGATAGGCTTAAATGGCAATACAGTTTGCTTCTTTGCTATGGTGCCTAGAAGGGAAATAGAAATTTATACTTTAAAGAGTTTTATAATATTACATTTGTGTGTGTGTGTGTGTGCGCGCATGCACTTGAGTGGAGGTCAGACATCTTATTGGAGTTGGTTCTCTCCTTCTGCTCTGTGAGTTATGGAAATCAAACTCAGGTTCATAGTCTTGGTGGTAAACTTCTGTACATGTTAAGCATCTCAATGGCCCAGAAATTAACTATACTGATACGCCCTGGCACCTTCATCATCTATATACTGTAATGATGCCTGAGGAACAAGCACGAGTGGAAACAGATCCACTTCTGTTGCTCATTTAAACCACAAGTAAACGATGTGTTTATAGTGAACAATGAGATGCAGATGTCATGTTGTTGCTGTTGGTTTCTGAGACAGGGTCTCTCTGTGTAGCTGTGCCTGTCCTGGCCTCGCTTTGTAGACCAGGCTGGCCTTGAACTCACAGAGATCCACCTGCCTCTGCCTCCGAAGTGCTGGGATTAAAGGCATGCACCACCACGCCCAGCGAGATACAAATGTCAAAACATCAAAGCTCCCTGAGAAATAGATGTCCGAGTTGAGCTTTGGAGGTCACTAGGAGATAATTCTTGTTCTTTATGTCACCCATAGTTGCTCACACAGATTGGTCAGTCTCAGTATTTAAAATTTGCTCTTACATATTCCTTTCATAGGCTGTTGAAGCCAAGAAAAGACAAGACAAACAAACAGGAATTCCTGGAAAAAAGGTGGGGACCTATTTTAGATCCCAACTAATGAAGTCAAGTCACTAAACAACTATATTACAAGAATCTCTTCTAAAACAAACCAAACATCAAGGACAATATAAGGGTCAAATATAATTCATGCACCACCTTCCTTTACAATACTTAGTTCAACTCTACAAAAACACTGACTATCTATGTAGAATAATTAACAGTTTATCCCTGAGTTTATACCATCTTGTCCAACATTGCGATACCTGGCTCTTTCTTCTGCCTCTTCTCCAATCTTTGCTTTAGTCCTAGTTCCACACCATCCTCAGTGGGTACACCCTCAGCGTTTTCACTCTGAAAGGCAGCAACATGTAAGAAACAACAAAACCCAGCAACACAAAAACATTCTACGTCTCTCTTATTATTTAGAATAATAAAGTTAAATACTCAACACACATAGACAGACACAAATACAGTGAAGGAATATGCTTTCTTTGGGTTTTGGTTAAGAGATCTAAAATAACCCAGGCAGTGGAGGCGCATGCCTTCCCAGCACTTGGGAGGTAGATGCAGGTAAATTACTGTTTCAGGCCAGTCTGGTCTACATAGTAAGCTCCAGGACAGTCAGAGCTATATAGTGAGACCCTGTCTAGAAAAAACAAAACTAACAAAAACAAAGAAATCTAAAATAAAGGGCTGGAGAGATGGCTCGGTGGTTAAGAGCGCCAGGGTTCAATTCCAAGCTCCTATATGGAGACTCATACCATCTGTAACCCCAGTTCCAGGGAATCCAATGTACTCTTCTGGTTTCTGTGGACACTGAATGTATGTGGTACAGACACACATGAAGGCAAAATACCCATATATATAAAATATTAAAAGAGATCCAAATAAAGGTATAGTTATGATCTTTAATATTTAAATACTAAAAACAAAACAAACTGGGTGCTCGAGAAAGAAAAACTAGATAGATAAAGGATAGACTCCAAATAGGCTTAGAAATTTGGATATAATTTGCTACACTTAAGGGCTATTACAGAGAAACCCTGTGTTAAAAAAAAAGCAAAAATAAAAGAAGAAAAAGTATTTCGTTTGTTTGTTTATATATTTATTTATTATTAGAGGTCAGTTCTTTTCTTCCACCAGGGATTAAACTTAGGTTAGTCAGGCTTGGGGGCAAACCTTTACCTGAGCCATCTTACTGGTACTAATTTGTCAATTTCTAAAGAAAACTTGGCTTAAACTATTACCTTAATTTTCTTTTTAATTTTCTTCTCTGCTTCTGCTTTCATCTCCACAGTCACTTGAGGAATAACTCTTTTTCCCCGAGGAGAAGGCAAGACTTCAGACATTTGTGCTTTCTTCCCCTTTCCTTTCCCCGCCTTTCCAGGAAGTCCTACTTGTTCGTCTTGCCTTTCCTTGGCTTCAACAGCCTATGGAAGGGAATTGTGAGAACAAATGTGTAGGTGAAGAAAACATAACACCTAAAAAGCAACAGTTAAGCAAACAAGCAATTTAAGATATAGCCACGCCTAAAAGTGAATTAACTCCAGCCCTTTCTTCTGTAAAAATATTAGCTTTAGTATATTTCTTGCCATCATTTACTTTATGCTATTTAATAATTTATTCCTTTCCTTCTCTCTTTAAAAATATATTATCAGCTGGATGTGGTGGTGCATGCCTTTAATCCCAGCACTCGGGAGGCAGAGGCAGGTGGATCACTGTGAGTTTGAGGACAGCCTGGTCTACAAAGTGAGTCCAGGACAGCCAAGGCTACAGAAAAACCCTGTCTCGAAAAATATATATTATCATTACCATATGGTTGTGTGCGTTCATGTACACACCAGAGGACCACTTTGTGGAATAGCTTTGCTCCTTCCACAGCACCTGGGCTCTGGAGCTTTTCTGGCTGAGCTGTCTGCTTTTGTTTCCATGTTGTACAGGATGGCCTCCAAGTTCCTGTGTGTACCACACCCTGCCTAAAACTCAAAGTGATCCTCCTGCCTCTGCTTCTCCAGTGCTGGGATTAAAGGTGTGCCACCATTACCCAGCCAGTGTTCTTTTGTTATTTTTTTGAAGTGCTAAGTATAGAGAGCAACGTCTGCACACGTATAGAGAGTGCTCTACAGCTGTATTGTATCCACAGTCCTTGGCTTTTGACAGGCTCTTACTACATATATAGCTCAGGCTAGCCTTGAATACACTATGTAGCCCAGGCTGACCTCAAACTTGTGATGCTCCTGCCTTAGTCTGAGAGTATAGGGTTATTGTCTAGGTGGCTATCACATCCGACTTTGTCATTACTTTGGAATGGATTTTTTTCTTCCTATATTTCTTCTTTTATCAAATGTGACGTCTCTCTCTCTCTCTCTCTCTCTCTCTCTCTCTCTCTCTCTCTCTCTCTCTCTGTTTTTCGAGACAAAGTTTTCCTGTATAGCCTTGGCTGTCTTATACTCTGCAGACCCTACTGCCCTCAAACTCACAGTGATCCGCCTGCCTTAGAGGGCATCAGATCACATTACAGATGGTTGTGAGTCACCATGTGGTTGCTGGGAATTGAACTCAGGACCACTGGAAGAGCAGTCAGTGCTCTTAACCCCTGAGCCATCTCTCCAGCCTCGTCATGTTTCTTTTAAAAAGGCATGTTGCACGTGCTGGTCAGAGTGCTCAGTGGTTAGGAGACCTTATTGCTCTTGCTGAGAATGAGTTCTGCTCTCAGCACTGGGTGACTCACAACTGCCTGCAACTAAAGCTCTAGGAGAGTGGCACTTTTGGCTTCTGGGCACCTGCACTTACCACACACCACACATACATAACTAAAAGCAAAATAAATAATTAAGAAATGTCATGTTGCTAGATTATAAATATTAACATAGGCTTTATAAAGTACATACCTCCAGTTCTTCAATAAAAATAGCCAGATCTTCCTTCCACAAATCCGATGGGCTCTTTTTCTTTAATGTGTTGAGCTCTTGTTCCTTTATATGATTACCAAAAATTGAGTTAGTAAATATGTACAAATAGTATTATTATTATTACTTTTGGGGACAGGTTTTCTCTGTGTAGCCCTAGACCCACTTTGTAGACCAGGCCGGCCTTGAACTCAAGAAATCTGTGCCTCTGCCTCCTGAGTGCTGGGAGGTACGCCACCACGCCTGGCACAAATAGTTTTTTTTTCTTTTTCCGAGACAGGGTCTCTCTGTGTAGCCTTGGCTGTCCTGGACTCGCTCTGTAGACCAGGCTGGCCTCAAACTCACAGCAATCCACCTGCCTCTGCCTCCCAAGTGCTGGGATTAAAGGCGTATGCCACCACCGCCCAGCTCACAAATAGTATTTTAAAACAGAACATGACTTTTTTTTCCCATAAGGATATTAAACATCAACCATCCCGTCATATCTATAACTTACCTTTTCATTTCTTTGTTTGCACAGCTCATCTTTCTTTTCCTTGGTTAGATACCAAAGGGGCATATCAAGAAGGTAGTTGAAGGTTGGTCCAGAGTCTGTTACAGAATCACTGTTTTCATTCTCATCTTCTTCTTCATCTTCTTCTTCATCTGGAACCTAAAGGATGAATCAAAATATAGAATATGAGTACAAATATACAGGTGCTTTCATTTTTGTACTTGTGACCTCTAGAAATGTTTGAAAATAGCCAGGCATGGTGGGGCACGCCTTTAATCCCAGTACAGGGGAGTCAGAAGCCTTTTTTAAAAAAAATTATTTATTAGTATATGATTGCTCTATCTGCATGTACACACACATGCCAGAAGAAGGCATCTGTTCACATTATAGATGGTTGTGAGCCACCATGTGGTTGCTGGGAATTGAACTCAGGGCCTCTGGAAGAGCAGTCAGTGCTCTTAACCTCTGAGCCATCTCTCTGCCCCCCCCCCTTTTTTTTTTTGGTTTTTCAAGACAGGGTTTTCTCTGTAACTCTGGCTGTCCTAGACTCACTCTGTAGACCAGGCTGGCCTTGAACTCACAGAGATCCACCTGCCTCTGCCTCCAAGTGCCGGGATTAAAGGCATGAGGCACCATGCCTGGCTAGTTTAAAATTTTTTAATTAAAATATTTTTTTCCATTTTGTTACTATATGTATGGGATGCTCTGCCCTGAGTGTAAGAGCCAATAGACAAATAAATAGAATGATCCAGTTGGAGCTTAGCAAGTAGGTAAAAAAAAAAAAAAAATTTAAATTACCTTTTGTTGAGCTTCTTTCCAGGCTTTCACAGGATCAGAATCATATCCTCTCTGAATGAGAACTTTAATTAATTCTTTTTTAGGTTTATTTTCTGTTAAAAAAAAAAAAAAAAAAAAAAAAGATAAGTAAGACTTTAGAATGGTAAGGTGTTTCTACTTCATTAAGTCAAAAGATCAAAACTGGAACATTTGAACCAGAAGGTGGTGGTACACACCTTTAATCCCACCCTGCACTTGGGGGGGGAGGAGGAAGAGGAGGAGGAGGCGGCAGAGGTCTCTGTGAGTTTGAGGCCAGCCTGATCTATAGGGCAAGTTCTAGGACAGCAAAGGCTACATAGAGAAACCTTGTCTCGAAAAATAAACACCCACCCCCCTTCAAATTCAACTGTTAATGTTTGCCTATGTTTCTGTCTAGATCTGTAAACCAAGACAAAGGTAAATTACCAGGGAACGTTAGACCACAGATGAGGCTGAAACCTGTATAATTCTCAAAATAGAAAAGGTTTTTACAGACAGGTCTTCTCTGTGTAGCCTGTGTTGGGATTAAAGGCATGTGTGACCACGCCCAGCCCACTCAACACTACACTGGACTAGGTTTTAGCAGTTTGCTAAGTTTGATTCTCTTAATCAGAGTACCACACAACATTTGTCCCATTTCTCTAGGACATCTGTCTTTCAGTGTATCTGCTGCAGTCCACTATGCTTTTAGAGACAGTAGAAGTCACTACAATATAGTTTTGGAGTACCACCCTCTACCCTTTATGTAACATGGGTTACATGGTATGTTTTGTTTTGAGACAGGGTTTCTCTGTGTAGCCTGGCTGTCCTGAACTCTGTAGATCAAGCTGGTCTTAAATTGAGCCTGTTTCTGTCTCCTGAGTGCTGGGACTAGCTGCCTGGTTTAGGGTTTGGTTTTTTGTGGTTGTGTGTGTGTGTGTGTGTGTGTGTGTGTGTGTGTGTGTGTGTGTGTGTGTGTGTTGAGACAGGGTTTATCTGTGTTAGCTTTGTAGACCAGGCTGGCTCCAAACTCACTTGCCTCTGCCTCCTAAACTCTGGGACTACATGCTTGTGCCGTGTCTGGCTGGCTTCAGTTTTATATGTATTTTGCCTACATTTATGTATGGGCACCATCTTGGTGCCTGAGCAGGTCAGAAGAGGCATCAGATCCCCTGGGACTGGAGTTATGGATGGCCGTGAACCACCATGGATGTGGTGCTGGGAACGGAACTTGGGTTCTTTATAAAAGCAACAAGTGCCGTAACCACGGAGCTGTCTCTCTAACCCTTTGGGTTATATATTCAGACCCTTCACATTTATTCTGCAAGAAGACTGCACCATCCTAGTATTTCCTAATTCTAGTTCGCCAAGTACACCCCCTCCTTTTTTCCATTCAAGTCATGTCCAGTATCCATTTTAGCCTTGCCTGAAACAATAGCATTTGTGAAGTTAAGGTGGGGATGTGCTAGTGCTTTAAGTAGGTATGGAAACAAACATTAAGTATTAAGATTAGTTCTCTTCTTGTGAGCAATTAGTTATGCCAAGTCTTCTTCCCAGACAAGGTCTCATGTGTTTTATGCTGGCTTAAAGCCCACCATATAGCTGAGGATGGCCTTGATCCTCCTGCTTCCCCCTAGCACTGGGGTTACAGTGTGAGCCAGCACATGAATTGATGCAGTTGTTGAGTTTGGACCCAGGACCCAGGGGATGTCAGGAAAGCATTCTACCACTTTGACCTACACCCCATCCCCACACGAGGTCTTTTATTTTCTAGTTCCTTCTTATCTAATCATTAATTCAGTCTCGATTTTTTTAGATGCTCAATCTAGGGGAATAAAGCTAATGCAGAGTACGTGCTTAGCAACTACAAGGCCATGGATTTGAGTCCTAGTACCACTGATGCCCCACAACAACAACAATAAACAATCTATCTCAAACTTTTAAGTATTTACTAGACATTTACATACCAATGATTATTTTGCCATCTATTTTCTCTAATATAAAACGAGCTTGATTATTCAGTTTAGAAGATTCTGCACCAAGCATTCCTAGAAGCCATTCTTTTCTTAATCCGTAATATTTAAGCCTGAGCTCAAAGAAGTCTCTTAGAATATCCAACACCGTGTCATATTTCTTTAAGCAGCCTACATGGTCAAAAAGTACCTGGAAAAGAAAAGCAAGATTCAAGCTATAAATCAGTAAATTGGGTAACCTTTATAAAAGTTTCCTGATATACCCTTTAAAATTGATATTAATTAAACAAAGATCTTGCCACATGTGGTGGCGCACGCCTTTAATGCCAGCTTTCAGGAGGCAGAGGCAGGTGGGTCTCTGTGAGTTCAGAGCCAACCTAGTCAGTCTACAAAGGGAGTCCATGACAGCCAAAGCTACACAGAGAAACTCTGTTTCAAAAAACAAAAAAATTAACATTCATGGATGTATGCCTGCATGTATATATGTGCAACATGTATGCTTGTAATGCTATCCCATGGAGGCTAAAAGAGGACCTGGCAATCACTGAGAACTGAGCCAGACAGTTGTGAACTGTCATGTGGTGCTGAGAACTGAAACTAGATCCAGCGTACAAATGCTAAGTGCTCTTAACTGCTGAGCCATCTCTCCAGCAGCCTTCTTACTCTGCCCTCCCAACAAGACAGGGTCTCTCTGTGTAGCCTTGGCTGTCGTGACTCCCTTTGTAGACCAGGCCAGCCTCGAACTCACAGCTGGGATTAAAGGCACATGCCACCACACTCGGCTCTCCAGCCTTTCTTTTTGTTGTTGTTTTTTGAAACAGGGTTTCTCTGTGAGGCCTTGGCTGTCCTGGACTCCCTTTGTAGACTAGGCTAGCCTCGAACAGCCTTTCTTTTTTTTGAGACAGGGTTTCTCTGTGTAGCTCTAGCTTTCCTGAAACTCACTGCAGACCATGCAAGCCTCTGCCTCCGAAGTGCTGGATTACAGGCATGCACCATTGCCCAGCTAGCCAGCCTTTCTTTTTGAAACAAGGTCTGACTATATACCCCAAGATAGCCTTGGAATTCATAGTGATCCTCCTCTCTCTGTCTCCTGAGTGCTAGGATTATTGGGGGGGGGGGGGCAATATACCCAGTAATATTAGCTCTGATATATTATCTCTTATAAGCAACACATACCATAGAGTTGCAAGTGAGAGTAGTCTGGAGTTTGAAGACTTTGTGTAGTCCCACTCTCTCTGCTTCTGCCAATTTTTCTTCAGTCATCTTTACGATGAACTTCACAGTGGTGTCTGTATGATATTCCCTGTAGTCTGTTATGAGAGGAGGTGTCTTCTCTGTGCCATTCAACATGGGTTCTAGAACCTGCTCTTTGTATGTCTATAAAACAAAACACAACACAACACAACAATCCTTTGGGTAAGGAGTCTTTTGAATAGTCAACAGCAACAATAATATCTTTCTCTTGGAAAACCATGAAACCAATGGCTATTTACCTGAGTCCACGTTCTGATGGGAAGCTCTGAGATTTCAATGGTTGTGGAATTCAGAATAGCAACTTCTCCACTAATCACATAGTGATTTGAAGCCAGTTCTTCTATAGTACCTTTAAAATTCTTGTAACTTGGGAGCTAAATTAACAACAAAAGTTTTCTAAATGTTAAATCACAAATATGTTCAACAAACAGATCTAAAGTATGAAATAAATCTTGTAACTGTATATTCTGTACTGTACAATCTATTCAACTATGCCTGAGGAAAATCAAAGTTCCTAACTCAGAGCACTTACCATGGGCAGAGGCTCCTCTTCATCCAACAGTCGCCTGATATTATTTACGACTTCACGGACATCAAAGTTGGGGATTTTGCAGGACCACCCAGTACCTATCCCCTCAGCGCCATTTATCAGCACCATGGGTATAATAGGAATGTACCATTCAGGTTCAACACGCTGGTTGTCATCATATAAAAACCTCAATGTGTGATCATCTCGTGGTGGAAATAACAATCGAGTCAAAGGGCTAAAGAAAGCAAAGAATATCATTTAGCAAAATGGCCTTGACACTTCTCCCATTCAGTTGGGCATGGGGGCACATGACTGCTCTTGGGGAGCAGAGGCAGTAACAGGCAGCTTCTAAGTTCCAGGTCAGCCGGGGAACATGAGACCTTGTTCCAAAACCAAAACCAAGCAAACCCTCTCAAGCTCATGATTTAGTACAAGTGAACAGACAATGAACATGCATTCTGCCTGGCAGAGTGCTAAGAAGGAAAATTAAGCAAAAGAATTATTACTTGTGGTGCTAAGCAGTGAGTACTGTAGTAATACATCTGTAATCCTGGTACCTGGAGAGGAGGATTTTGATTTGGAGGCTTACCTTGGACATATATTAAGACTGCTTAAAAAACAAAAACAAAAACCTAAATTAAAACCAAACCAAATGAAAAGAGTGCTGGGGCTGAGCTGATAGCTCAGTTCATATGCTCAAGGTCTTGAGTTTCAGCCCTAGAGCAGCCCACATTCAATCATAACTCTAGTGCTGGGCAGGTGAAGACAGGTAGGCTAGCTCAGCAAGTTCTAGGTCAGAAGAGGTACTATCTTAAAAAAAAAAAAAAAAAAAAAAGGAAGAAACCAGGTGTGGTGGCGCACGCCAGCACTCGGGAGGCAGAGGCAGGCGGATAGCTGTGAGTTCAAGGCCAGCCTGGTCTACAGAGCTAGTCCAGGACAGCCAAGGCTACAGAGAGAAACCCTGTCTTGAAAAACAAAAAACAAAAAATTAAAAAAAGAAAAAAAATAATAAAAAAGAAAAAAAATAAAAAAAGAAAAAAGAAAAACAAAAAACAAACAACAACAAAACAAAAGAAAGAAACAAAGAAAGGGGATGTTGGAGAGATGGCTCAGAGGTTAAGAGCACTGGCGGCTCTTCCAAAGGCCCTGAGTTCAATTCCCAGTAACCACATGGTGGCTCACAACCATCTATAATGAGATCTGGTGCCCTCTTCTGGCCTGCAGGCACAACACTTTATACATAATAAATAAATCTTTAAAAAAAAGGAGGGGGAGGGCGCGCGCAGACGGCTCCCCAGATTGCCCACATATGCATGCACACACACAAAAGAATGCTAAAGTGGATAGGGTGTTACAAACAACAGCAGAGTGTTAAGAATTAAGGTATGAGGCATGTGCCTGTGGAAGCTGATTACAAGAGGATTACTTCAGGCCAGGAGTTAGCGCAACCTGGGCAACACATGAGTTCCTGTTTCTCTTTTTTTTTAAATCTCCGTGTATACATGTTGAGTATGTGTGTATGTAACATGTATACGTATGTGTAAAGACACACATGAGGAGGTATAAGGACAACCCTGGATGTCAGTCCTTGACTTCCACCTTTTTGAGGCAGGGTCTCTTTTATTGTTTGCTATTGTGTATGTCAGGCTAACTTGTCATCGACCTCCTCACCCCCCAGCTTATAGGGATACTCCTGCCTTCACCTTCCATTATGCCACCAGAGCACCAGGATTTCATGTATGTGCTACGGCACTCAGCTTTTTATGGGTTTGGGACTCAAATTCAGAACCCCATGCTTATGTGGCAAGCACTGTACTCAATGAACCAGCTCTCTAGCCCAAGATAGAGTTTATCTGAACAGAGATAGTAAGAAAAGGGAAACCCAAGGCAGACATCATATAAGGTCTGGTTAGCTAAACTTACTCTGGGCAAGTAGAAGGCTCTGAATCAGTGAACTATTGTTAAAAACTAATTGGTAGCCAGGTAGTGAAGTGCGCACCTTTAACCCCAGGATTTAGGCAGAGGCAGGAGGATCTCTGAGTTCGAGGCTAACAGGGTCTACAGAATGAGTTCCAGGATAGTGAAGACGACAGAGAAACCCTGTCTTGAAAAACTAAAACAAAAAACCAATTGGTGAGATACTAACCGAAAAGATATAGTGAGGTGAGGACTTACTATTCTCCTAATGGAGAAATAACAGGACTTGCTAATAAACTGGATTAAGCAGTAAGAAAGAGTCAGGGGTGTCTTGATTTTAGTTTAGCCCCTACACCTGACATTTTCTTTATAATGTTAGTTCTGGGTTTGACATCAGACCTACATGTTTCTATAGCAGCACTTTACTGATTAGGCTGATCTCAGCCCAAGATTTGGTTTTTGAGGATGTCTGTGTATATTTATTTTTGGGGGGTTAGGAGTTGAGACTGGTAGCAAAACTATGATGTTCCTCCTGCTGGGGCTACAGGCTTGTACCACTGTATCTATACCCATCCTGGAATTATGTTTGGGACACTAATTGTGAGAGGGCAGTCAGACTGAGTTATCTGAGAAGTGAGTGTAAGCAGCAGAGAATCTAATGAAGGAGCCGTTGGGTAGGCTAGTGTTTAGGGTGAGAAAGAGTAGAGCACAGCAAAGACAGTGAACAAGGAGAGACCCATCATAGATGTCCAAATGTTTCCAGGACAATGGTTGATAACTGCTGAGGTGAAGAGTGGTGATGCCAAGTCACTAAAAGCAAACTCACCTAAGCATTGTAAAGATGTATCGAGGACTAGCGGAGTCCTTGCCACCATGAAGCCTGGTACCAAACTGACCAATGGGTTGCAAGAGGTTCAAATTATTGCTACCCACAAAATTCTGAGCCAAATTAATAATAGTCATCATCAGTGACATCTGTAGAGGGAAAAGAAAAATCATTAATTTGATTCAAAGATAAAAACAAATGTGTCTGTGTGTGTATTCACTATTACAACAAAGTCACATAGTCTTGTAAGGTTTTAAGGTTTAGATGCTTATAGTGATTTTTCCAATATAAATAGGTGGCAGAACATCACACAAACATGATTTCTAGGTGTCTAAATGTGACTTCATATAGTAATACTAAATCTTACTAAAAATCTATGAACATAACTTTGCAGACAAGAATCTTTAACAAGAATGTTCTTTCTAGTAATAGAACTATTGGTCACAAGGGTAATCATGTTTTATACTTTTGAAAGGTTGGACTCAACTTTTCTCTGCTACGGATGTATACAGAAGTTTGCACTTGCACCAAATGTGCTTGGAGAATAAAGCATTCTGAAAGTGTTAAAGACTGTGTTTACCTCACCATGGTGGTAAGAGGACATTTCTGCCACTGACCCGGCTAACTGGGCAACCTTTACTTCTCGCTTGTCATTCCGTTTGAAACAAGTAAATAAAACTTTTCTCTGACCTGGTTTCAAACCTTTAAAATTAAAGGACAATAATTAGGATTTTCAATTTAGCAATTTCTGGGTACAAATCACCATTTTATGATAAAACAGACTAAGACATTTGCACTTACCATCTACCATAGATGGGATCGATCTTTCATTATCAGAATTTGAGAACAGGATAAGTTCCTTGTTTATGAAATCATTATAGGTCAGGTAGGCAGTGGTTTGTCCATACAAATAATCCTAATGGATCAAAGACAGTATTACATAATTTGGTCTTAACAATGATTAATATGAAAATAAAATCAACCAGAACTACCATTTGTCTGATAATTCTTCAGTTCTTGAGAAACAATAGGTGAGCCATGAAGTGGTGGTACATGCCTTAAAGCCCAGAACTCAGGAGGCAGAGGCAAGCAGATCTCTATGAGTTCAAGGCCAGCCTGGTCTCTGAGAGCTCTAGGACAGCCAAGGTCAAACAGAGAAACCTTGTCTTTAAAAAGAAACAATCAGCCAGGTGGTGGTGACACATGCCTTTAATCCCAGCACTTGGGAGGCAGAGGCAAGAGAATCTCTGAGAGATTGAAGCCAGCCTGGTCTACATAGCCAATCCAGGACAAACAAGGCTATTACACAGAGAAACTCTATACCAAAAAACCAATCAGAAAAGAAAAATAATAGGTGCATGAAGTTGCTACTTATATAACATTGTTATGTGCAAAATATTAAACTTTTAGGGGCAAAGGATAGTACTGAGAAATAAACTCAGAGCTTCCTGTACCCTGGGCAAGCACTCAATCTCAGCGCTAGCTCTAGACCTTAAAGGTTTTTGTTTTGTGCCAGGTGTTTTGTGCCAGGAGGCAGAGGCATGTGGATCGCAGTGAGTGTGAGCTTGGTCTACAAAGCAAGTCTAGGACAGCCAAAGCTACATAGAGAAATCTGTCTTAGGGAAAAAAAACTTTTTCTTTTGTTGTTTTTCTTGAGCCACGCATGGTGTCACACACGTAATCCCAGAACTCAGGGAGATAGAGGCAGGCAGATCTCTGTGAGTTCGAGGCCAGCCTGGTTTATAAAACTAGTCCAGGACAGCCAAGCCTACACAGAGACACCCTGTATTAAAAAAGAAAGAAAAAAACCAGGCCAGCGTGGGCACATGCCTTTAATCCCAGCACATAGGAGGCAGAGGCAGGTGGATCTCTGAGTTCGAGCCCATCCTGGTCTACAAAGTGAGTCCAGGACAGCCAAGGCTACACAGAGAAACCCTGTCTTGGAAAAAAACAAACACAAACAAACAATCCCCCCCCCATTTCAGACTTATCGTGTAGTCCAACTTGGCCAATTGTCACTTACAAATACTTCATACTACACACACGGCACATATAGATGAGTGATCACATGATAATTGTTTATATCAGCATAAACATGTGCGAAATGCCTTGCCTCATAACTATAAGACTATATTGCCAGGCTGGAGAGATGGCACAGAGGTTAAGATCATTGACTGTTCCTCAAGAGGTCCTGAGTTCAATTCCCAGCAACCACGTGGTTGTTCACAGCCATCTATAATGTGATCTGATGCCCTCTTCTGGCATGCAGTTGTACGTGCAGGCAGAGCACTGTATACATAATAATAAATAAATAAATCTTAAAAAAAAAAAAAAAGGACTATATTGCCAAGCAGTGGTGGTGCATGTCTTTGGTCCCAGTTAATTCCATCCACTACTGAGGAGGCACAGGCAGGCAGCTATCTCAGTTCAAAACCAGCCTGGTCTACAAAGCAAATTCCAGGATATCCAGGGCTACACAGAGAAACACTGTCTCAAAAAATCCAAAACGAAAAAAACTATATTACTAGGTAAGAATGTTTTCAGCGCCTTCATACTCTCAGGACCACTGTTGTGTATTATAGTTATTACATCAAACGTTTACGCCCCCCCCCCCCCGCAAAAAAACTATTTAGTAATTTTAATTTGTTGTAACATCAAGTCTAATAGTCAATTAAATAGCATATTTTGTGGGATACATTTAAAATTCTTACCTCAGGAAGGCCAAGTAACTTCCGCTGTCGTCTATCTTCCATGAAATTAGTTAGCCACTCCTTTCGATCATCCACCTGCTTTTTACTAAAGGCCTATAAACAAGGTGGGAAAGATGTCACTGGGACTTAGTGGTTCCAAATATCTTCTCTATACAAAGAAACATCAAAAGTCCTGTTTTCTAAAATACCTCGTTCTATCATTGGGAAATGCTTACCAGAAATATTTTATTTCATAAAACACTCTTCTATGAAAATTTAAGTGCTGTAATTGACCAGCCCAGTAGTGACTTCTGAAAGCAAGAGTGTGTATGTGCATCGTGACTCAGACTCACCAGGCTGATTGCAGCATCATCTTCAGGCCCAGAGTATTTGAATTGAATCCGATGTTTTTTCATATCTGCAAAATACTCCTTAGCTTCCTTTGATGTGCTAGTGCCCAAACCTACAGAGGTAAACAAAACAGGTAAGTTACTTCATAAACCCTTCTGTAACATAATAAAACTGAGACTTTCTACGTGGGTTTCATCACAAACCTTTGTAATATTTGACTTTCCATTTTTTATGATTTGGAGTAGACCGCTTCCATTCTTCAAACTCAGGAAGACTGTAGAATGCCATTTCTTGCTTGTTTTTCGACACCTATGGTAAAGAACACATCTCTATGGGTCTGCACACTGTAGGCTCCCCTACATAGCATCACATATGCAGAGTTACATGTAAATCCAGTATTGAGCATGGGCCTTTGAGTCTTTTTGCATCTTTGAACATGTATACCTTTACAATGGGAGTGATAAACTCTTCTAGAAAACGATGTCGGAGAAGAGAGGGCCAGTTGTGATGGATAAAATTGATTAGCAAGCCTTTGATATGGGAACCATCTTGGTCCTACAAATATTTGAAAAGACAAAACACAAAGAATTGTTTAGAAATAAAATTACGAATAATTTGGCAATTTCTCAAAAATTCTTCTATGCAAATAAAAGAAGTATTCAAAAGTAAACTTACTTATCTTGTACATGTGATTAGTTTAAACAAGCATATCTGATTGGATGTTTATTAGCGATGAGTAAAGTTTTCAGTAATATCTTTTTATGGCAGGTAAGTAAGACCTGCTAAGTGAGGCACAGTGCTATGTGCTTGTAGTTCCAGCCACTCTGGGCTCTGGAAGGTAGATAGCCGAGCCCACACAATTGATAACAGTTAAAAAAATCTGACAAATCAGCCAGGCGTGGTAACATATGCCTGTAATCCCAGCACTCAGGAGGCAGAGGCAGGTGGATCTGAGTTCAAGGCCAGCCTGGTATACAAAGTGAGTCCAGGACAGCCAGGGCTACACAGAGAAACCCTGTCTCAAAAAACAAAACAAAACAAATAATAAGCTGGGCGTGGTGGCACATGCCTATAATCCCAGCACTCAGGAGGCAGAGGCAGGTAGTTAGAGGCCAGCCTGGTCTACAAATTGAGTCCAGAACAGCCAGGACCACAAGAGAAAACGTATCTCAAAAAACCAAAGCCAGCTAACTAACCAACCAAACAATATGACAAATCTGACCTGATCTGTCATAATCATTATCTTCCCATAGCGAAGAGTTTTCAACGAATCTTCATCTTCATAGTTTTTTTTGTACTGAAGACCCACAATCTTGATGATATTGTTAATTTCAGCATTTTCCATGATCTGAAACACATTTGAAAAGAGCAAAGAGATATAATCCTATATGTTGCTTGAGTGTTTTTGAACCTCAGTATTTTGAATTATTATTCACACTTTAGTAAATTAGGTGTGTTAGGATAATGCTCCAACCTACCCAAACTCCCCTTTCTCATTCTCTTTCTGAGTGTCTGTTGCTAGGAATTGAGCCCAGGGCTATTTATATGGCACACACTCACTCTGTTCAAATAACAGTCTAAGACATATTTTAAGATGCCCACTGAGTGAGGATTCAAGACACAAGCATGGAGTCCTGCATTACAAACTAGATTTAGATTCCATTTCTCCCTTGTAGCCTGTTTGTAGTCCTGGGGATGAAACACAGGTCTCGTGCATATCAGACAAGTACTGTACCACTGAGTTACACTTAGCCCTAGACCCAGACTCTAAATAGTGTGTTATAGCCTACCTGTTTATGAGAAGCTTCTCGCACATTGAGCATTTTTCCTCTAAGAGGGAACACCCCATACTTGTCTCTTCCAACCACACCAAGGCCTGAAACCGCCAGAGTTTTGGCTGAGTCTCCCTCAGTCAGAATAAGTGTACATTCAGTGGAGTTTCGGCTTCCTAAAATATACAAATTTTAGTACATTTAAATCAATCTCAAACATACTGACACAGACATATGGTCAACAGCCTGTAGTAATAAAGCAAACATATTTCAGGAGTAAAGTGGACCCAACAATTATAAGTAGAAATGTTTTGCCTGCATGTTATATGCGTACCATGGAGGTCAGAAGGGGGTGTTGGATCCCTAAAACTGGAGTTACAGGTGGTTATTAGCCATCGTGTAGGTGCTGGGAACCTGGACCTCTGGGTCCTCTGCAAGAACAAGTGTTCTTACTTGCTAAACCAACTCTCCAGCCCCACTCCCTCATAACACATATTTTTTTTCCAATTAAGGTTCATAGTAAATTAATACAGCAGTGCACCATATTCTATTATTTTGAGTTATGTGTCTGTGGCAGTTTGTGTGTAAGTACAAGTACCTATAGAAGTCAGAGACACTGGAAACCCCCCTGGAGCTGGAGTCACAGGCATTGTGAGCCATGTGTACACGAGCACTGGGAACCAACTTGGGTCCTCTACAAGAGCAAATAGGCTCTTTAAAGCTGAGCCATTGCGCTAAGCTCTATAATTTTACTTTCCACATTTTTCAATTAGCAATAGACTGAGAATACTAAGTGGAAAATGTGTGCCCGACTTGACAGTTATGCTTGTAAGTAAACCCAGCATTTTAGAGCATGAGACATGAGGATTGTGTGTTCAAAACAAGGTCTATAACACAATTCTGTCTCAAAATACTGAAATATGCTGGGTATGGTGGCACATGTCTTTAATCCCAGCACTCTGGGAGGTGGATTGCACTATGAGTTCGAGGCCAGCCTGGTCTACAAAGTGAGTTCAGAACAGCCCAGGCTACACAGAGAAACCCTGTCTCAAAAAAATAAAAAAATAAAAAAAAAAGAAAAACCATTTCTTCAAGTCATCCTCTGACTTCCATACATGTGCTGTAGCATAACACAATTTAAACAAAAACAAACAAACAAACGATTTATTTTATGTATGAGCGCTCCATCTGCATATACACCTACATGCCAGAAGAGGGCATCAGATTCCAGTATTAATGGTTGTGAGCCACCATGTGGTTGCTGGGAATTGAACTCAAGACATCTGGAAGAGCAGGCAGTGCTCTTATCCAATGAGCCATCTCTCCAGCCCCCGCAAAATACAAATTTTTAAAAATTTTAAAAATTTTCTTTCCTTAAAGTTCAAGAAATAAACAATTCATTAGTTTTGTCTGATGTTTCAAAACCTCATGCGATTCTACTGAGACATCAATCATTACTTTGCCCAAAGTGCTCCTACATTATTTGTGTGTTAGTCATTTAGTAGCTTTCTCAGTATTAGATTGTCTTGGCATCACAGTACTTGAATGCAAATTCAAATATAGTTATGTAGGAAATAACTTCACACTGCTTATACTATTCATTTCTCATCATGTAGCTGTGGCTGGCCTAGAACTCACTATATAGGCCAGGCTGTCCTAGAATGCAGAGATCTGCCTGCCTATGCTGGAGATAAAAGCATATAATACCATGTCTGAACTTATTCCAAGTCTTCCTTTATAGGGAGAATGTAGTAATAATAAGACATAGTTATTAGAGCGCAAATTACTATAAAGATTTTTCCCCCCAGCGGAGACAGGGTTTCACTGTGTTGCTCTGGCTGTCCTGGAACTCACTCTGTAGACCAGGCTGGCTTTGAGATCTGCCTGCCTCTGCCTCCCCAGAGCTAGGATTAAAGGTGTGTTCCAACACACACAGCAAGAAATTATGTATTTATTTATTTTATTCATTTTTTTTAAAAGAAAAGTTATTCTGCTGAACATAAAGTGTTAAAGCTTTAAATACACATGGTATGCTGCTGCTGTTGAAAAAAACATCAAATGTGTACCTGCGTCGTTGGCATCATCAAGTTTGGGGATCCCCTTGATTCTGTTATGTTTTACAGCTGAACACTTCTTGTTTAACTGGATTTGGGCCTTAAACTTTACCCAGTTTAGTATGCTTTCAACAATACCACAGCCAATTGCCTTTAAAATAGAAACATTCACATTAGGAAAGATTCAAATATAGACTATATAAATCCCTAAGAAAATCATCTCAAAAGATCTGGGTGTGGCACAACCAACCCTTTGATCCTAGCCCTTGGGAAGCAGAGGCACATGGATCTCTTTAGCTATCTAGTGAGATCCAATTTCAAACACTCAAATCAAATCAAAACAAAACTCAAAAATCTCCCATTTCTAGACCAGGTGACATGTGTGACATAGTAACTAACCCTAGATCTTTGCATGTTAGGCTCTTAGCAGTGAGGAAGCTGGTTTCTCTAGGCTCAATCACTCAGTATTTTCAACGAACTTAGGCTGGGCCTAGCACTGAGCACTTGTTAATGATACAGTGGTTAAAACAAATTAAGACTGCCGGGCTGTGGTGGCGCACGCCTTTAATCCCAGCACTCGGGAGACAGAGGCAGGCGGATTGCTGTGAGTTCGAGGCCAGCCTGGTCTACATAGTGACTCCAGGACAACCAAAGGCTACACAGAGAAACCCTGTCTCAAAAAACAAACAAACAAAAATAAGTTAAGACTAGGAAGATGGCTTGTGGCTATAGTGCTTTTTGTATCTGAGAGGTGTGGCAGTCTTCCTCTAATCCCAGCCTTGGAGGAGGAGACAGGATCTTTAGAGCACACTGGCTAGTGAGACTAGCCATACTGGCCAGCTCTAATTTTTTTTTTCTTTCTTTTTTGTTTTTAAAAAAGATTTCTTAGCCGGGCGTGGTGGCGCATGCCTTTAATCCCAGCACTTGGGAGGCAGAGGCAGGCGGATCGCTGTGAGTTCGAGGCCAGCCTGGTCTACAAAGTGAGTCCAGGATGGCCAAGGCTACAGAGAAACCCTGTCTCGAAAAACCAAAAAAAAAAAAAAAAAAAAAAAAAATCTTTATTTATATGTACAGTCCTCTGCCTACATATACACATGCTGGCCAGAAGAGGGCACTAGATCACTTTATTTATGGTTATGAGTCACCACGTGATTGCTGGGAATTGAATTCAGGACCTCTGGAAGAACAGTTAGTGCTCTTGATCTCTGAGCCATTTCTCCAGCCGTTTTTTGTTGTTGTTGTTTTTTTTTTTTTCAAGACAGGGTTTCTCTGTGTAGACCAGGCTGGCCTTGAACTCACAGTGATCCGCCTGCCTCTGGTGCGCCTCCATGTCTGGCCCAGCTCTAAGTTTTATTGAGAGACCTTCCCTCATTGAATTAGGTAGAAGAGTGATCCAGGATAACTCCCAAGGTCAACGCCAGGATTCTACATCCATGCACATCTCTCACACACATATGCCGACACAAATAAAACACGCACAGATATGCACATAAAAATAGACAAGAAAACAAACAAGTCATGTCTGTGCTCTCATGTAGTTAAAGGTGTATCATGGAAGACAGAAATAAGAAATTACAAGTGGTACATGCTTTTAATCTGAGCACTTGGGAGGCAGATCTCTGAGTTTGAGGCCAGCCTGGTCTACATAGTGCGTTTCAGGACCGCCAAGGCTACACAAAGAAACCCTGCCTCGGGGGGTGGGGGTGGGGGTGGGGAGGAAGAAATTAAGAAATTACAAGTGTGATGAGCTTTGATTGAGAAATTCGTTATGTAATAATAATGCAAGTTCAATATTATACTGGTATTATCTTAGCTGAAAGAGAAGAATATAAAAGCTTTCAATAGGCAAGGGAATTTGGATTTTCCCTAAGTGGAAGATACTATAGGATTTCAAGAGTAAAACCAGAAATCTCACTCAAGAGCATTCACTGTGGAGCATAAGACTGGAAGCAACAGATAAGTTAAGTTTCAGGAAGAACAGATAATAGTTGGAGGTTAATGAATTATCTAACAGATTTTCCTTAGTGGCAAGATGAGAGGAGAGAAAACAAAGAGGAAGTTCCTACTTTTATTTTTTGGTTTTTCAAGACAGGGTTCCTCTGTGTAAGGGCTCTGGTTGTCCTGGAACTCTATCTGTAGTCCATGCTGACCTCAAGCTCACAGAGAGCTGCCTGCTTCTGCCTCCCAAGTGCTGGGATTAAAGGTGTGCACCACCACCGTCCATTTTTTAATTTTTTTTTTTTTTTAAAGACAGGGTTTCTCTGTGTAGCCTTGGTTGTCCTAGACTCACTTTGTAGACCAGGCTGGACTCGAACTCAGTGATCTGCCTGCCTCTGCAAGTGCTGGGATTAAAGGCGTGTGCCACCACGCCTAGCCTAGCACTTTTAAACTAAATTAACAAGTTTTGTTTGACAGGGAGCAGAAGTTCTCTTAATAGGTTAAATACTGGATAACTAGTTTAATTTGCATGGTTTTGGGAAATTCAGGCAAGCTGATGGTTAAGATAGCACCTAGGTTAAGAATGGTGAAGCTAGCCGGGCGTGGTGGCGCACGCCTTCAATCCCAGCACTCGGGAGGCAGAGGCAGGCGGATTGCTGTGAGTTCGAGGCCAGCCTGGTCTACAAAGTGAGTCCAGGATGGCCAAGGCTACACAGAGAAACCCTGTCTTGAAAAACCAAAAACCAAAAAAAAAAAAAAAAAAAAAAAAAAAAAAAAAAAAAAAGAATGGTGAAGCTCTGAGATTAGGGTCAGGCATGCTGATGTAGCACTTAACTGTAGCACTCATGATAGGAAGGTCTTGATTTAGAGGCCTGTATGGGCTACAGAACCAAACCCTGTTGTAACAACAGTAAAATACAGACTGAAAAGGTATACAGGCTATTTTTGTGTGTTAACTTGACACAAGTTGGGAGTCATCAGAGAGGAAGGAGCCTCAGTTGAGAAAATGCCCCTATGAGATCCTGCCGTAAGGCATTTCTCAATTAGTGATCAACAGGGGAGATCCCAGTCCATGGTAGATGGTGCCATCCCCGGGCTGGTGGTCTGGGGTTCTATAAGGCACACTAAGCAAGCCACTGGGAAGCAAACCAGTAAGCAGCACCCTCTATGGCCTTTGGCTCAGCTCCTGCCTCCGTGTTCCAGTCCTACTTGAGTTGCTGTCCTGACTTTCTCCACTGTTTGACTATGATCTGGAAATGTAAGCCAAATAAACCCTTTCCTCCCCAACTTGCTTTGGTCATGTTGGTTTTGCCACACCAAGCTGGTAAGGGGGTGGTGGTGGTATCGCTGTGATAGGCCTGACCATGTTTGTTTGGAGGAAGAGTTGCCGTGGTCATGGTGTCTCTTTACAGCAATAAAACCCAAACTAAGAAGTTCTGAAGATGGGGCTGAAGAAATGGTTCTGTGGTTAAGAGCACCGTCTGCTCGTTCAAAGGAACCTGGTTCAATTCCCAGCACCCACATGGCAGCTCACAACTGTCTAATTCCAGTACCAAGGGATCTGACACCCCTACACCAAAGCATAAAATTAAAAAGTTCTGAGAAGGATAGTTCGGCAGGCAATTTGTTTCTGCAGATCAGAGGACAGTGAAAAACAAAGATATTTCTATTTTAATTTCCATGTAAGTACTCACAGCTTTGATGAATTTTTCACTTAATTGACATGTTGATCCAAAACTCTTGGCTTGTAAAGTCATGTTTTCTTTTGTTTGAGAGTCAAAAGTTGGGTTTTCAATTAAGGAATTTACAAAAATCCACATGTGATTTTTCACCTGTAATAAAAGTTGATATAGTCACCAGAATGCCTTCATGCCTCACCCCATCTGCATCCCAGCTCCTTTCACCTTGGGCTTTAGAGAAGGAGGCTCATCAAGTGTCGTACCTGATGTGCTTTCACGGCAACACCACCCTTGTTCTTCCTCTTCACAACATCCACAAGTTTACTCACAATCTGATCAGCCACATAATCAACATGTCTGCCACCCTAAAGAAAAAAAATACTGCTTTAAAACTCAAAATTATAACTGTAAACACAATTTAGACATTTAAGCTCATTTTATATTATACAGTAAAACAAAAATTACCTTGGAAGTAGCAATGCTATTGACGAAGCTAATTTGCTGAAAGCCCTTCTCACTCATTGTTAGGCACACTTCCCACCTGGCGTTGACTTGTTCATGTACTACCTTCAGTGCGTTACCAGTTTCATCTACCTTATCCTTCAAATACATATCCACATAACTACGGAACCCTTTTACCTGGGTAGGAATGAAAGAAAGTAGTGTTAAAATAATGAGAAATTTAAACAAAGAAACAAGTAACAATGGAAAAAAGAATCAGTAATAGACTATGAGAGGGCTGAAGAGATGGTTCTGTGATTGAAAGTACTTATTACTCTTGCGAGAACAAGCATTTAGGTCTGAGCATCCACGCAGAAGTTCTTGGGCACCAGGCATACATGGGATACACATACATACATTCACAGACATAACATACACTTAAAATAAATAAAATATGAGGGTTGAAATCTTACTTTTAAACTTTAGATTATGTGTGAGAGATGGGAGAGTAGCAGGAACATCCCTGTGAGTACAAGGCCAGCCAGAGCTATATAATGACAGCTGTCTCAGAAACAAGAGATTCTTTCACTAAGTTTAAAATGAGATTTTGTTTGTTTGTTTTTCAAGACAGGGATTCTCTTGTGTATCCTTGGCTGTCCTGGATTCGCTTTGTAGACCACACTGGCCTTGAACTCACAGAGATATACCTGCCTCTGCCTCCCTACCACTGGGATTAGAGGTGTGTGCCACATGAGATGATTTTTTAAAGTTGTACTAGTCAAGTCTCTTTTCAGGAACTTATGATTTATGAGAAGTTATAAGAAACATACATGGAAAACAAATTCTGCACTTGATAATGATCAAGAATTTCTTTGCAGCCTTAATATACAGAAAAATACTCACCGGTAGCTTATTTCCATTAAGAAAGACTTTGACATCTTTAGTGGAACCAGCAATGTCATATGCTCGTCTAACCATCAGTGCCACAATATCTTTGTCTAAGCTTTGCATTTTAAACTTAGATAAGTCAGGCTGGAAAGTGATGCATGTATAGTCTTCTCCACTAAAGGGCTTGAGCTCCATATCGCCGGCTCTCCCCATGTTATCCATCCATGTCTACAGCAGTCAAGGACAGGAAAGATGAAAAAGCCAATTCATTTCACAAACTAGAAGTAAATAATTTAAGTTCATTGGTTCTGGAAAATAATTTTTGCAGCATATAAATTATTAAATTTAGCCGAACATTAATGCCATTATAAATGACTGTACTACAATTTAAGGACATGTCACAAGATACCTATTTACTTACCTGTTTGAACATTTTCTTGTACTCTTTACTGGCTGTTTCCACAGTAAATTTGGTGCTGAATATGTTACACAGTTTGGCTCCATAGCCATTTCGACCACCTGGACAAGTAAACATATAACAATATTTTATTATTATTCAACTATATTTCTTATGTTTTACTTTTTTGAGTACTAAAATGGAACCTAGTCTTGCCCACGCCAGGCAAAAATCCACCACTGAGCCATATCTCCTGAGCTCATGCTCAGCTTTTAGTATTTTTGGGGTCTCCCCCCTCCCCAGGAAATGGGGATTTTGCCTGCATGTGCATGCAGTGCCCACATAGTCTAAAAAGAGTGTCTGATCTCCTAGAACTGGAGTTACAGACAGTTGTGAAGCACATCAGGGTACTGGGAATTGAACCTGGCAAATGCTCTAATTGTAGAAGCATTTCTCCAAGTTCTTCAGGTTTCCTAATTTCTGGTAAAGCTATTAAGTGTATAGCTTATTTTACTTATTAGTCAATTTCCTCCTGTGTCTCCTTTGTTTGGTTTTTTAAAATTTATTTTATTTATTTATTTTTTTAGGTTTCTCAAGACAGGGTTTCTCTGTGTAATAGTCCTGGCTGTCTGGGACTTGCTTTTGTAGACCAGGCTGGCCTCGAACTCAGAGCAACGCACTGTCTCTGCCTCCCGAGTGCTGGGATTAAAGGCATGCGCCACCATCCCCAGCTTCTCCTTTGGTTTTCTGAGACAGGGTTTCTCTGTGTAGCCCTCACTGTCCTAGAATTCTAGGCCACTCAGAGCTACAGTGAGAGCCTCTGCCTCCAGAGTGCTGGAATTACAGGCACAAGTACTATATCCAGCATATTCTCATACTAAAAATCTTAACTAAACTCTAAGTGTGTTGCCTGTATGTATGTCAGTGCACCATGGGCATGCCTGGCCCCACAGAGGTTAGACGCCCCGGAACTGTAGTTACAAGATGTAGGTGCTCACAACTGAACCCAGGTCCTCTGCAAGAGTAGCCAATTCTCTTAATCCCCGAGCTACCTCCCTATCCCCATATTTTTAATCCAGATATCATGGACAGTTATTTTAAAAATGTGTTCTTTTCAGCAACAAACATTATTTTCTATCGATACTGTACCTGTTACCTTCTTTTCATCATCGTCATAGTTACTAGAGGTTAAGAGCTGTCCAAATATGAGAGCTGGGACATACATTTTCTCAACTTTGTGTTCAACAACAGGAATTCCTTTTCCATTATTCCATATACTAATTAAATTATTTTCTCTGAGAAAAGATGCAAAATCTTATTATATAACAAATATTAAACTGATGCTTAATATTGAAAAATAAATGACATAAATCTACAAGTCCCAGTTTTATTGTGACTCCCTCTGAAGCTAGCACGGTCAATCTTTTCCTAATATTCCTGAAATAGCATCCAGGGTTGGGAACAGAAACCTTTTCCAACACCTGGGTAGACACTGATAGTGTTGAAAAAACATAAAATTTAAAAATATTAGGATAAACAAAAGAAAATTAATTATGCTCAACTGAAAGGAAAAAAATCAGGAAATAATACCATTTTCAAGAGGATCACCTGTATGTTCCTACTTCCTTTAGTTTTTCCACCTAATAAAGCACACTGAAAAGTGTTAAAAGGGAAAAATATTACCCATAACAAACAAGTTTCCCTGCTTGGTAACAAAATGTTAAAGTCAGGCTTTTTATAAAAAGATTTTATTTATTTACTTTAGTTTTTTGAGACAGGGTTTCTCTGTGTAGCCTTGGCTGTCCTGGACTCACTATGTAGACCAGGCTGGTAAAAAGATTGTTTTAAAGTATCCATATGTGTGTGTGTGTATATATGCAAGTAAAAACACCAAGTTCTCTAAACTGTTGATCTATCTCTCCATTCCAAGTCATTAGGACTTTTATCTTCATTATTTTGGGTTAGTTTTCAGAACACAACACACACACACATATATGGGACAAAATAATACTAGTCTAATATTATCTCTTAAAAAAAGATTGGACAGCCAGGCGTGGTGGCGCATGCCTTTAATCCCAGCACTCGGAAGGCAGAGGCAGGCGGATCGCTGTGAGTTCGAGGCCAGCCTGGTCTACAAAGTGAGTCCAGGATGGCCAAGGCTACACAGAGAAACCCTGTCTCGAAAAAAAAACAAAAAAACAAAAAACAAAAAAACAAAACAAAAAACAAAAAAAAACAAACAAAAAAACAAAACAAAACAAACCCAAAAACAAAACAAAACAAACCCCCCCCAAAAAAAGACAATTGAGATGTAATATGAATAAATTAATATATTAAAAAACAAAAACAAAAAAGGAATGAGCTGGGCGTGGTGGCGCACGCCTTTAATCCCAGCACTCGGGAGGCAGAGGCAGGCGGATCGTTGTGAGTTCGAGGTCAGCCTGGTCTACAAAGTGAGTCCAGGATGGCCAAGGCTACACAGAGAAACCCTGTCTCAAAAAACCAAAAAAAAAAAAAAAAAAAAAAAAAAAAAAGGAAATGTACCACAAAAATATGTCTTTCAAACATGACACTGCTATTATATTCATTAAGTCAAGATGATAGGGAGATTGTCTTTAAGGCCCCACCCTTTCGTGAGGGACTATTAGTATTTCAGTGTTTTGGAGGGAGATCAATGTTTTTAAGAAGTAGTGTATCCCCTAATCAGTTTCCTTTGCTCCAGTAAATAACCTCCCACTCATACTCAGCAAGAAACTCTAACTTGACTCAACACAGTAAGCCAAACATAAAAGACACAAAAGCAGACAGGCTTGTATGTTGGCTGGTTTTTGTGTCAACTTAACTCAGGTCAAGCTCATCTGGGAAGGGTAAACCTCAAGTGAAAAAGTTCCCCCAGCACACTGGCCTGTAGACAGACTGCAGTGCACCCTACTGGGACGCACTGGGTGAAGGTGTGTCTCTGTATGTTCAGGTGTCAATTCTGTACTGGTAGAGAGATGTGGCCCATCTCAGCCCTCATATTCAGTTTCTGTCTCCATGTTCTTGTCTTGTACCCCAGTCCTGACATCCCTTACTGACGGCGTGTGACCTGAGTGTTCTATGAAGAAATAAATGGTTTCCTTTATAAAAAAAAAAAGGTATCAAGTCCTGAAGTGCTTTCAAGTACATAGTCATCACTAACAATACACTCCACAATAGCCTTAAACATAGTTTATGTTAACTCTGATCAGGCTAATAAATGTGAACCAAGCATCCTGGCCACCCCACAAAGGAACACTAGCATTTAAAACCAGAAATGTAGGGGCTGGAGAGATGGCTCAGAGGTTAAGAGCACTGACTGCTCTTCCAGAGGTCCTGAGTTCAATTCCCAGCACCCACATGGTGGCTCACAACCTTCTGTAATGTGCTCTGATCTAACATTCTCTTCTGGCCTGCAGGTGTACATGCAGACAGAGCATTGTATACATAATAAAACAAAAAACAAAACCAACCAGAAACGAAAACCCAAATTATTCTCTACTACCACCTACTGGTTTGCTGTTTCAATAGCATCATCAAAGAAACAAAACCCCAGAAACCTTCTAGACTTTTAGATGGATCTATTATTGCAAAAGCTAGCTGAACTGCTTCCCTATATCAAACATGACTGTAAGATTAAGCACCATATTTATAAATTATTTTTAAATAGCTCAGAACAAATATGGAAATTTGTTTTGAGACAGGGCCTCATCATGCAATTCTAATTGGCCTGGAACTTGCAAAACCCCGTCTGCCTCTTCTGTGCTAGGTGCATGCCACCCACCACATCTGGGAAAAGGCTTTTTCCTGTAGCGCTGTGGTTCAAACCATGGACTGCACACATGCTACCACCAAGATACACTCTCAGTCCCTTTAAAACTGTTATTTTGGGATGTGGTCTCAGCTCATTGCTCAGGCTTGTCATCTTCCTGTCTTAGTCTCCCAAATAATTGGAATTATAGGCCTGCCACTCCCAGGCCCTCTAGAAAACTGTTGGTGACACAGGCCTGGTGGTGCACACCTTCAATGCCAACACTTGGAAGGCAGAGGCAGGGAGATCTCTAAGTTTGGCCAGCATATTGAGGTGAGATACCAAGTTCCGCATTACCCAGAGCTACACAGTGAGACTCTGTCTACAAATAAACAAACAAGAAAAAACAAACAAAACCATTGATAAATGTTTGTTTTAATTGTTAGCCACTCACAGGCTGTTCATTTTAGAATCCTTTCTGTAGTTCTGTAAACTTTATTGTATTTTTTTGTTCGTTTTTTTTTTTTTTTTAAAAAACAGGGTTTCTCCATAGCCCTGGTTTTCCTGGAATTAGCTTTGGAAGCCAGGTTGGCCTTGAACTCAGAGATTTACCTGTCTCTGGGTAAATCTCTTGGGCTGTCCTGGACAGCCAAGGCTACACAGAAAAACCTTGTCTGGAAAAACCGGGGTGTGGGTGTGTATCTTCACTAGTAATCAAAGCAAAGTACAACAAATAACATGAGCTTTACCAAACAAAAATCTGCCACTTACGGATCAATTGTGACTCTAATACAAGACATTTTTGGATCTCTTTGTTTGTTATCTGCAGCATTAACTGTAAAAAAAATAAAATATACACTCAGAAGACTTTAAAGCACTTTACAACACATTAGCTATATAAAAAAATATTCACTAGAAACAAAGGAATACCATTACCATTACCAAGGTGTTTATAGCAATTTTTCTTGAGACAGAAGTACACGTATTTCATGCTGACTTTGAACTTGCTACATGGTCAAGAATAACTATGAACTTTTTTTTAAGTGCTATATTTTTTTAAAAAAAGATTTATTTATTTATTATGAATACAGTGTTTTGCCTGCATGTAGACTTGAACCCCAGAAGAGGGCACCAGATCTCATTATAGATGTTTGTGAGCCACCATGTGGTTGCTGGGAATTGAACTCAGGACCTTTGGAAGAGCAGCCAGTAAGTGTTCTTAATCTCTGTGCCTCTACAGCCCAATCCTGAACTTTTGATTTTACTGTATCTACTGCCATAGGGCTAGAATTAGCACTTCACTATTATAGAAAGTTTTGTTCATAGTACTGTTTCCAGAGAAAAGCTTAATTTTCTGGACTTTATAAAACTGCTTCACTTTTTTTTTTGAGGCAGGGTCTAACTAGCCTGGAACTCACTATGTAGATGGAGATCGTCTGCCTCTCCTTCTAAGTGCTGGGATTAAAGGCATGAGCTGCCACATCCCCACATCCAGCCTGACTGCCTCACTTTTGACCACTAATTACAAAATGGCAGAAGCAGGAACTATGTCTACCGAGGGTTTGGTATGAACCATATTTAGGAACTTGACCAGTAGATCTTTATATAAAAATATTTACTTACCTAGAATCTCATCAAAGATTTTATACAAACCAGGAACAAAAGTGACTTCCCTATAGTTAATGCCAACCTCTTCATCGTAAACCCACATTTGCTAGAAAAAGCGAAGAAAGTTATTTTTATTTATTTATTGTCTTGTCATTAATACTTAGTCCTTTCTTTTTTCAGATAGTCTCATTACACACACACACACACACACACACACACACACACACACACACAGAAACTGACTGCATAGACCAGTCTAGCCTCATACTCAGAGATCCACCTGCCTCTGCTGCCTGAGTGCTGAGATTAAAGGCGTGGGTCAACACATCCTGAAGTAAAGTCATCTTGAATAAATGTTGAAACACACACACATCTGTGCTGACTCAGTAATGAAGTAAGAACCATTAATCTGAAAAAATAGGCCCTCCAACAATAAAGTAACTGCACTTAACTAGTTTGGTTTTTACCTGGGTCACTAACTCCACAGAGCCAATGTAGGTATCTGGGCGGAGCAATATATGTTCCAATTGTGTTTTTTTCTGGTAGATCCTTTCAATAGACAGTCTTTTCTTGGCATCTTCATTTTTCTTCTTGTTTATTTGCATATTTTCATTTACAGGCTAGTCATGAGAGGAAGAAAAAGACACCTGACTTTTAACTGTTTATCAGAGATGATCAACAAAAATAGCTACAACAATAAACTCAGTACACTATATCAACAATCTGTTGTCTGTTTGTAGGTAAGTGTAGAGTTTACATAGAAACAATTCAATTAAAATCCTTGTGTCTGTGTGGTGCTGGGAATGGAACCCAAGGCCTTGCACATACATGCTAGGTAAATGCTCTCACTAGTGAACAAAATCCCCAGACCGTTTTTTAAAAAAATTATTATTTTTTTCCCTGTTGCTGTCTTTGCGACAGGATTCCATGAAGTAGCTTAAGCCGTCCTCCTGGCTCTCTGGAGCAGCTGCCCATTACAGCCTTACCCCACTAGGTCTGGTCACAGGTGTCCATTGAAATAGGTATTTTTATTTCAGCAAGTAGAGCAATATTTTGACGTCATCGACAAACTATACTTAGCTTCTCTCACCTAACGGGAAAATATTTACTGAGTGGCCCACAGAGTCTCCAAACGGTTAACAGATGGTGTGTATTCAGCCGCGGCAGCTGGGATGCCAGCGACGCGTGCAAACCCTCGGCCACACACTCACATGCTGAAACAAGACATTTTCTGAGCTCCTCGGTGGGAACTGTGTCATGCACACCAACCAGGGGACAAAAAAAAAGGGGGGGGGAGGGAGGCATCGGATTCAATCGCATGCCACTTGGAGGTCACGCAAGGTCCATTAGAACACAGGGTTGACCACAGGGACAGGGACGGGTTGACGCTGCCCCCACTATCTATCACACAACACGCAGGGAGCCAGTTTACACGGTAGCTGTCACCTCGCAAGCCGCTTCGCCCCGTCTGTCCACGACCCCTCAAGGCCCTGGCGATGGGGACGACTGTGTCCCAGCCAGTCGCGCCTGCCCGCCCGCCCGCCCAGTCCTCGGCCCCCGGAGCCTCAACCCTCGCCGCCAGCCACGAACGCAGAGGCCGCGTAAAGGCTCAAACCACCCGGGCCCGGCCGCGAGCTGTACCTGCAGCGGTGACAACTCCATGGTGGCGGTTCTGAAGGGGCTCGAGAAGCCCCAAGGCGACAAAAACCAGTGGGAAACACGAGGTGACCCGGGGACCAGAACGCTCCTTCTACCGGCGCACGGCGGTTAGGGTAGCTTCCCTTGTTTCTTGTGAACCTTCGTCTAGCCCGCTCAAATCAGAGGAACCAATCACGGGCTCTCTCTCACCGGCTCTGTTTAGAGCAACCAATCGTAGACGGTCTTTTATTCGCTTGGCGCGCTTGACGAGGCGGCCTTTTCGAACGAACCAATTAGGTAAGGGAGGCGGACTCTCCAAAATGGACCAATAGCAGCGGTAGCGGGGATTGACTGAAAATTTGACCAATGAGGAAGATCCATGTGCTCAGCGCGGAATACTCGGGAAAGAGAAGGCATTTTGGAAGTATAACGCGGTTGCCTCAGCTGTCTGCCTGAATAAAATGAAGAAATGGACGCTCATTCTTTATTTTAGATTCGTTAAAATTACAAATTCAGAGTTCGAGGCCAGCCTGGTCTTCAAAGCGAGTCCAGGACAGCCAAGGCTACACAGAAAAACCCTGTCTCGAAAAAACAAAGACAGAAACCAAAAAAATTTACAGACATTCTCTCTTGAGCCTATTGTAGGTAGCGAGAAGAATGGGAATTCCCCGCCCCTCCTTTTTTTTTTTTTTCCGAGATAGGGTTTCTCTGCGTAGCTCCAACGGTCTTTGTTTGTTTCCTTTTTTTTTTTTTTTTTTTGGTTTGTTCGTTTTTTCGAGACAGGGTTCTTTGTGTAGCCGTGGCTGTCCTGGACTCGCTTTGTCTCCACCTCTCCTGTCCAGCTGTCCAGTGTTAGGAGCTTTAAAGTCTCCCAACAAGTTCAGTTTGATCATGAGAGTCTATTCTAAAACCCCCCAAACAAGCCGGCATGGTGACACATGCCTTTAATCCTAGCACGAGATGGGTCGGGGAGCAGGCAGAGGCATGTGGATCCCGGGGCCAGCCTAGTCTACAAAGATAGTCCTGGACAACCAGGACTGTTACACAGAGGAATTCTGTCTCAAATAAATAAATTAATTAAAATTTCCCCCTGAGACAGGGTCTGTGTTAGCCTTGGCTGTCCTGGACTCACTTTGTAGACCAGGCTGGCCTCGAACTCACAGTGATCCGCCTGCCTCTGCCTCCCGAGTGCTGGGATTAAAGACGTGGGTCACCATACCCAACTGGAACTCACTTTATAGACCAGGCTGGCCTTGAACTCAGAGACCCACCTGTCTCTGCCACCGTGCCCAGTTGTTTTAGTGGCTTTCTTTCTTTTTTATTTGTATTTTTATTAATTAATTTATTTATTCAGCCAGGCGTGGTGGTGCATGCCTTTAATCCCAGCACTCAGGAGGCAGAGGCAGGTGGATCACTGTGAGTTCGAGGCCAGCCTGGTCTACAAAGCCAGTCCAGGATAGCCAAGGCTAACACAGAGAGACCCTGTCTTGAAAAACAAAAACAAACAAATAAACAAAGACAATATAACAACATCAATGTGGGGGGCTGGAGAGATGGCTCAGAGACTGAGAGCACTGGCTGCTCTTCCAAAGGTCCTGAGTTCAATTCCCAGTAACCACATGGTGGCTCACAGCCATCTATAATGAGATCTGGCGCCCTCTGTTGGTGTACAGGGGAACAGGCTGGCAGAACACTATATACATAATAAAAACATCAGTGTCAGTGTGAGAATAATGAGACAGTGATCCAAGGTGCTAGGTCGGGTGGGTGGGGTAGGGCAGGGAGCAGTATGGGAGGGAACCGGAAGGAATTTTTGTTCAGACCCTCTTGGCTCCGATTCCTTAACAATTTTACTATATTAGGGATTTATTAAAGGCATGCACCTCCTTTACAACCCGACTACCCTAAATAGGAGGGAAAGGAGATTAAAGAGAAGAAGAATGAAATCTTCTGGGTATCAGTTCCGTGGGGCAATTCCCCTGCCGTAATTCTCAGGAGTCTAGCAGATCATCTATCCAACAGGAGAAGCCGCACTGTCCCTGGACCGAACCTGGAGGTCTCCACCAAGCTCACCGCTGCTGCCAAAACCTCCAACTCCCCGCACTGTGGGCCAAAAGCTCTGATTTCTCTCTCCGGTTCCCCAATGTCCTTCTCCTCTGTCTCTGTCTGTGTCTCTGTGTCTCTGTTTCTGTCTCTCTCTCTTTGTCTCTCTTTTTCTCTCTTCCTCTCTCTCCCCACCCCCCACCACTCTCTCTCCCTCCCTCCTCAGAGCTTCCTCCTCCTAATCCATGATCCTTTTGGCAATACAATCCCCCACCCCTGTTTTCTGTCTTGAGGCTGATGCTTCCTCTTTCTCTGAGTCTATCTAAGATCCTTTTCAATTTGTAGAGATGGGGGCGGGGGCTGGGGGAGGCGCAGGCAGGCATCCCAAGATGGTTTTCACCTTGGGCCCAGACTAAGGCAAGGTTATATTCTCTTCACAGGACCCTGTCTGTGTCTTTAGGCCCCATTTCAAGCCAGTTAGGATCTGTTGGCAAGCAAGCAGTATGGTTTGTGGAGGAAGGCACACATCCCAGCCTTAGCAGCAGTCAGAGCTAGTCCTTTTTCACTGTGGAGCACTACCGCAGTCAAGGGGTCCAGCTGGTCCTGATGACCGTTACCCTGATCTTGCCTGATCTGAGCTGCTGAGACTGAGATGTTAATTGATGCAATGAAGATTTTGGTACAGCTGTTTTAGCTCAGAGACCTGAAAACATCACCCAGAGTGGCCAAGAAGAGGAATGAATTGCATAGCCCATTAGTCTCCCTTTTAGAGGTAACCTGACGGGGACTGGAGGGATGGCTCAGAGGTTAAGAGCACTGCCTGCTCTTCCAGAGGTCCTGAGTTCAATTCCCGACAACCACATGGTGGCTCACAATCAGCTATAACGTGGTCTAATGCCCTCTTCTGCCTTGCAGGTGCACATGCAGGCAGTACATAATAAATAAATAAAACCTTAAAGAAAAAAATCACCTCAGAAGAGGGTCCACCCAATGGGCCATAATAAAACTTAACAGTTGGCAAAATCCAAAATATAAGCCAGGAGGTAATAACTGTACAGCTTTGTGGGGGACATTAGGAGACAAAGCTGCACAAGGAAAACTTTCACCCCAGGATTAACATCATTAGCCTTAATCTTAAGCTATATATAAAGTTAACAAGATTAAAGGCAATTGTACAATTGGCTGGACCGTGTGCCAGAGTTCTATGGAAGGATAAGGTGAGTGTAATTAGATATTTGTTTACATCAGATACCTTCATGAAGAACAAGCACCTAGGAGCTTTGTATGAGGCAGTTAAAGGCGCTGGGTGTGGTGGCGCACACCTTTAATCCCAGCACTTAGGAGGCAGAGGCAGGCAGATCTCAGTGAGTTCAAGGCCAGCCTGGTCTACAAAGTGAGCTCAGGACAGCCAAAGCGACACAGAGAAACTCTGTCTTGAAAAAACAAAAACAAACAAACAAACAACAACAAAAAGTCGAGTCAGTTAAAGGCAGCATCTAAGGGGTGACTTTGACTAGAAAGAGCCTAAGTGACATGACTTGCTTCCGAGCATCATGAGCTTTGTATATATGTCTCAAATATTAACAAGACCAGCAACTATTTAATAAAGAAAAACAGTATTTTAAACAAAACACCATTTCTAGTTAGAAATAATTTGACAAGGTGAAATTTAAAAAATGGCCACTATCCTAGCACTCAGAAGGCAGAGAGGCACGCGGATCTCTGACAGCAGGACTCAGGGTTGTCACTCTCACAGCCTGTGCAGACAAATCTGGGAGCAGAGATGTCTCTGTCTTTGGGCCTCTGGGTCCCCTCTAGTGTAGGGCACCCAGTGATTGGGGAGGATGAGGATCTGACTGCACAGATTTTGAAATTTGCTAACTCCAAACCTCAAGTCCCTGACGGAACAAGGCCAGGCTTTGGGAGCGAAGAGAGGGGCTACACGATTAGGGGGTTTGGGTACAAAAGGCCCTGTTTCTGGGGCCACATAGTCCTGTCCTTCTGCCCTTAACCTGCCAGTCCCCACCAGTCAGTCAGATTTCAGAGTACGCCTTCTTCTCTTAGGCCAAGACTGCAGCCAAAGAGATTCCTGGTGTGGAAGGTGGGAAAGGTGCGGGGGCTTCTCTCACTGAGATCCTGCCTTCCCACAGCTGGAGTTGCCTCTTGGTCCCTGGGCTGTGTCTTCAGCACCCGGACTGAGAATATCAGAACTGTCAGGTTGGCTCTACAGCTGCTCCTGGGGATGGCACATCAACCTTGAACACAGGAGTCTATGCCAATGCACCCAGAGGGGTGGGGGCTTAGCACTAGCAGCATTGCCCAATGGGGAAGAGACTGCTAGGTTTGAGGAAACCTAAGGCTGTGGGTACCTCTGTTTGTGTATGTGTGTGTGCACATGTATGTATGTATGTGTGTCCATGTGCGTGCAAGTGCATGTGTGTGTCCATGTGCATGCATATGTATGTGTGTATGTATGTATGTATGTATGTATATGGGTCAAAGTCTGGGTGTGGATGGAGTTTAAGTTCCCTTGTCTCACGAATAGGTTTAAATCATTTAATTGCATGTGGCCTTAGGCCAATCTTTTTACTGCCTGGAGCTCTATCTATATCAGGGTTTATAGGTTACCATGGTAACTAACGATCACAATGGCTAATGTGCTGACACCACCCCTGCCAGACATAGTGTTAAGTGAGTACTGTCCCTACAGCTTTGCCCAGTCCTCTCAGGCTGGGCTGACGCTATCCGTTAACTACAGCTGAGGGCATTTGAGGACAGAGGGAAGATGGTACTTTGCCAAATCTCAGAGCTAGTTAATAGCAAATCCAGGAACCACTTTAGGCATTTTGGCTTCTAGCTCACTTGGCCAGTCATGGTTAATAATATTCACTGGAGGGGCTGGAGAGATGGCTCAGCGTTTAAGAGCACTGTCTGCTCTTCCAGAGGTCCTGAGTTCAATTCCCAGCAGCCACATGGTGGCTGATGACCATCTACAATGTGATCTGATGCCCCCTTCTGGCCTGCAAAGGTACAAGCAGGCAGAGTACACATGGTGGCGCACGCCTTTAATCCCAGCACTCGGGGAGGCAGAGGCAGGTTGATCTCTGTGAGTTCGAGGCCAGCATGGTCTACAGTGTGGGTCTAAGACAGCCAAGGCTAACACAGAGTGATGGAGGAAAGAAGACACCTGGTGTCAGCCTCTGCTTTGCATGCACTTAAACAACAACCACCTCTCTAGCAGAGTGCTGTGTGCACACGCAATTGCAACCACAAACACACATATACTATACCCATATATACACCAAAACTCCAAGGGATAGCACTGTCAACTTTTGTTGATTTGTGCAGATCTGTGGACCTTAAAGAATGTTTCAGACTACAGTCTAATGTTGTACGCAACTTTACTTGCATTTCAGTGTACAATTTTTTGGGGGGAGGTTTCAAAACAGGGTTTCTCTGTGTTAGCCTTGGCTGTCCCGGACTCGTTTTGTAGACCAGGTTGGCCTCGAACTCACAGTGATCAACCTGCCTCTGCCTCCCGAGTGCTGGGATTAAAGGCGTGCGCCACCACCACCCGAGTGTTTCAGTGTACATTTAAACACGAACGTAACAAAGAAAGCAGTGACCCAAGGAAGGCTGAGTTCAGAAAAACCTGTAAATAAACACCAGTAAGCCCATACTAAATATTAACAGAGCAGCTTTTTCCCAAAACTTTCTCCTGACAGACCAATTTAAACATCATTGCCTGGCACGCACTATAGATTACTTCTGGGAAAGCAGGAAAGCAAGGCAGAGGGACATTTGGAGTGCACTGAGGACAGCACTCAGCATGTCCTTTCACCAGATTGGGTTTTATACCTACATCCTGACGTCTAACAAAAATAAACATGTCTTGCCACAAGAAGCAGAAAATCACATCCAAGAATAGTCCAGGGAACAAAATGCACTTGAGGTAAAGGCACTCCTCCTCCTCCTCCTCCTCCTCCTCCTCCTCCTCCTCCTCCTCCTCCTTCTGGTTTTTTGAGACAGCTTTGGTTGTCTTGGAACTCACTCTGTAGACCAGGCTGGCCTTGAACCCACAGAGATCCTTCTGCCTCCTGAGTGCTGGGATTAAAGGTGTATGCCACCACCACCCAGCTACAGCCAGTGGTTTTTTTTTTTTTTTTTTTTTTTTTTTTTTTTAATGACCTGTTTCCTTATTTCATGTATTAGTGTTCTATCTGCATGTACACCTGCAGGCCAGAAGAGGCATCACAGATGGTTGTGAGCCACCACGTGGTTGCTGAGAATTGACCTCGGGACCTCTGGAAGAGCAACCAGTGCTCTTAACCACTGAGCCATCTCTCCAGCCCTCGCAGCCAGTGCTCTTAGTGCTGAGCCATCTCTTTAGCCAGATCCTCATTTTTTTAAATGGAGAAGTGCAGAAATGAAAACATCTTTAGCTCAGTGGATGCTCGTATCATGAGTGTATGTGGCAGGTAAATAAGCGATTATTGTTACTCATCTCCTGTTTGTCTTCTTACTTCTTCCTAAACGTAATTTCGATCCTCATTAAAACCTTTTTAAGATTTTAACTTAATTTTATGCGTATGGGTGCTTCGCCTGCCCATGTGTCTGTGGAAGTCAGAGAACCACTTTTGGAAGTTCAACCTCTCCCTCCGCTGTGGGCTCTAGGAGTCCCATCGAGGTTACCAGGCTTGCACGGCAGATGCCCCTACCTGAGAGGCATCTCATCAACTCACTAGTGACTGTATTTTTAGTTTTCTATGGATGGGCATTATGCATTTCTGTGCACCACATTTGTGTCTGGTGCCCTGAGGGCCAGGACAGGGTCTTAGATCCCCTGGAACTGGGGTTACTGACAATTTTGATCTACTACATGGATGCTAGGAACTGAACACAGGTCTTCGGGAAGAGCAGCCAGTGCTCTGAACTACTGCTGTACCAGCAATGGCTGTTTGAAATGGTGCCTCATGAATGTACTTGAACACTTTGTAGAACACACACACAGACACACACACACACACACACACTTGTCTGAGGAGTGTACATCTATAGGTGGAATTGTGGGTTGCTTCCAGATAGTTGTACATAGTTGTTTTCTTAGTAGCAACGTGAGAGGCGATTTACTCTACAACCTGGTTATTGTCTGTATTTAAGGTTTAAAAAAAATTATTTTATTAAAGCCAGGTGTGGTGGCACACGCCTTTAATCCCAGCACTCAGGAGACAGAGGCAGGCAGATCACTGTGAGTTCGAGGCCAGCCTGGTCTACAAAGTGAGTCTAGGACAGCCAAGGCTGCACAGAGAAACCCTGTCTCGAAAAACCTAAAAAAAAAAAAAAAAGATTTACCTTTATGTTTTGACTCTATGTATGTGTGTGTGAGGGTGTCAGATCCTCTGGAACTGGAATCACAGGCGGTAGTGAACTGCCATGTGAGTGCTGGGATTTGAACCTGGGACCTTTGGAAGAGCAACCAGTGCTCTCAACCATTGGGCCATCTCTCCAGCCCCTGTATTTAAAGTTTTTACCACTTCGGTGGATATGTAGTTCTTGACATGGGTTTATGGCTCCATAGAAGAGGTCTGGAAGTAAGCAGAAGGTGATGTGCAAACTCTTAGTGCTGGCGGGGAAAGAGAAAGCATACAGCTGTGCAATAAAGGACCTATCGGTGTGTAAAGGTAGGTGTTGGGGTCTCTGCACCTTAGTGTACTCTCTGGGGTTTGCTCAGTCCAAAGACCCTCGCTCTAAGCTTGGAGCGCTTTTGTGGTTCTCTCTTGGCTCAGAGGTCTTTAGTTTCTACAGTGGCTAGGTAGCCCTTGTTCCCTGGAGCCTGGAGGCCTGGAAGTTGTACCTGGGAGCCCTCTAGTGTATGGGAGAGAAAGGGCATGGTTTTCTCTTTCATTCTGGGTTTCTGACCTTCCAGGCAAGTGAATGCCCTTCTCTCTGACACAACAGGTATGGGGGAGGGTGGGGTGGGGGTGGGGGGACAAGGCAAGAACTTTCTAGCCACTGTAGTGCCTGGCTCTGCCTGCCTGGAGTGTCTGTGTGGCATCTTCCATGATGCACTTTCTTCTCTTCCTCTCACCCTACCTTGAGTCCTGAACCTGTGGTGACAGCTCTGGCATAGAGGCAAGAGTGTGCACAGGACATTGATATGCTGTGCACACGCTTTCCTGGATCATTTGCTACCTGAGTGCTCTTGGGTGAGCCTCATCATGTCTCTGGGTGGTGACAGAGCTCTCCTGGAGTCCAACTTTGTGCACTTGGCTCGTCTTCTGTGTAGGCTTCCGTCAACGAGAAAGCACGTTGACCTGGAGACAGTCCAGACCCCAGAGGGTTGGGAGCTATGTCAGAAGGGTGCTTTGTACTTTGGGAAAGAACTCCAGAATTCTGCTGGCAGTGGTGGCACATGCCTTTAATCCCAGCACTCCAGAGAGAGAGGCAATTGAATCTCTGAGTTCAAGGCCAATCTGGTCTACAAAGCAAGTTTCAGGATAGCCAGGGCTACACAGAGAAACCCTGTCTCAAAAACAAAACAAAACAATCCCCCCCCTCCAAAACCAAAGCCAACCAACCAACCAAAATCCCTCCAGAATTCTAATATTCCAAGATTGCCAGAGATGGACAGGGCTTCGGAATTCAATGGGTTCTCCCAACTCGCTGTACAAATGGGAAAACCAAAGTGAGGAAAGGAAGGTGGCCCTGAGGTTGACAAGCAACTGAACTGGTTGATCTGAAAATAGAAAACAGATGCCCACCAGCCTAAGTGGGGATGGACTACCCTCTCCCCACTTCCTCCACTGCCCAGAGCCTTGCCCTGTCCAGAGGGAAGAGCCTGGAGTCTGGACATAGGCTGGGCCAAGAGTTCTCTCTGTATTGTGGGGGCATCTCTGAAGATCCTGGCTCTCCTCATTAGATCTCTGCAAGTATGGAGCCCTGGTGGCAGGAAGAAGGCTGCCTTTATTATATTCAAAACACAAGAACATTTGACCTCAGGTCACCTCTTCAATGAATATTTCTCATGCCCTGGGAGGTAGATCTGCCTGCTTGTGCCTCTGGGTCCCCCTGTGTCCCGTATAAATATCTCCCAGGGCAGAGGCTGCAGAGATGGCTCAGCAGTTAAAAGCACTGACTACTCAGTTCCCAGCATCCATGTGGCAGCTCACAACTGTTTGTAACTCCAAGATCTGACACCCTCACACAAACATGCAGGCAGGCAGGGCACCAATCCATATAAAATTTAGTTAATTAATTAAAGACTTTCCCAGGTCTTAGAAAACCTATTTCCAGGGCTGGAGAGATGGCTCAGAGGTTAAGAGCACTGGCTGTTCTTCCAAAGGTCCTGAGTTCAATTCACAGCAACCACGTGGTGGCTCACAACCATCTATGATGTGATCTGGTGCCTTCTTCCGGAGTGCAGGCATGCATTCAGGCAGAATACTGTATACATAATAAATAAATATTTTTTTAAAAAAGAAAACCTATTTCCATTATACACTTGTCTTCTCTTTCCTTGAGGCAGAGTGGTTGTGGCAATCTCTCTTTGTTCTCAAGGTGAAACACAAAGCCCTGGGATAGTAAGTGCCTAATGAACAAGCCATAAGCAGGGAGTGGGGTGTGGTCTCTGGCTTCCTGAGAATGAGTCTAGTCAGTGACAGCCAGGGCACCAGAGGATGGGGTGGGGGTGGGGACCAGAGGAGGGGCTGGGATTGTGGAATGGGGGCGTAAGTCTCATCTAGGAAACCTGTGCAGAAAGCCCACCTTTACCAGGACCCACCTTTCACCCGTGCCTGGCTTCATCCCAGCACTTCTGTCTATGCTGGGTTTGCTGCCTGGCAGGCAAGTTGGGCACTGGGCTTCAGAACTGTTCTTATTCCCACGGGAGCTCCAAGAGGTGGAACAGGTTGTGAGGATCAGCCTTCCTTTTGGCTAGAGATAGATAAACTTCAAGTTCATGCGTTAAGCAGGAGGCCGGCTGGGTTTAAGGAAAAGAATGGGGCAGAGGCTGGTTTCTAAATCAGAAAAACGCCGGCTTCTCCTGGGGGGGCTTAAAGAACCTGCTTTGTTTACCTTTGTCCAAGACAAGAGGGACAGGAAGGACCGAACTTTTACCACTGAGATGGGACTGAGAGAAGGGATCCTTTGTCTCTGGCCCTACTGCTTTATCCCTCTTGCAGTATTAAGGGTTGCCAGCAGGTGCCGTCAGTTCGCAACTTTTTGGTCTGTTCTCCAGGTCCCGCTCTTGGCGCCTTTCTTCCTCCAACTGCGCCAACGTTCTGCTTTTGCAGACAGCGGGAGGTTGGCGGCCTAATTTCCCCGGAGCTTGAAAGACCCCTGCCCATGGACAAAGAACGGGAAGAGAGGTCTAGGAAGTGCTCTTTAATTTGGTTGCTCCTCGGATGTTTAGGCTAAACCTTACGGACTCCATCCACTCCCCTTCTCCCCCCCCCCAAAAAAAAACCAAAAAACCAAAAATCAAAACAAAAGAAGCGTGAGGCGTAAGGTGGGTCTCTGCTTCAAAGGCTACTCTAGATTTATATCCGTTTCCAACAGGATTGGTGCGTGAGGGTAAGGGATATGTTTGTTTATCAATAGAATCTCACCCAGGGGCAAAGTGGCGTCGGGAAAATTAAGAAAATGCTTCTCTTTCTGGAAAAATTTTGACTGCTATCTACTGGAAGACTGTCACAATAACTATGCAAATACCCAATGAATACAAGGAGTAGTGCCCCCTGGAGTTGTTCAAGTCACATATTGTACATGGCTAATGGCAGAATCTAAGCGAGGCAGTAGAGGAAAGGAAAAAAAAACATCTAGGAAGGAGGAAGAGGCTTGGCACTTTGTCCTGCAATTCTGGAAGCTGAGTGCAGCAAGGGCCCAACTGAAACCTCGGGCTGGGAGATGAAATGGCAGGGGTTCAGGGAGCAAGTGAAAGACTGCCTATCAGCGCCTTAAGGTCGAAGCCCTCCTGGACCCCTCAGAGAGTGCTTGACCACCTTTCTCCACCTCACTCAGCAGGCTCCCTAGCGCTTGAGGCTAGACCTACCGGGGTGGAGGGTGGGGGTGAGGGTGGCCGGAGTACTCTGGCCAGGGAGGGGTACTGAACGCTAGGATCTTGAGTCCGCTATGAGGTCAGGTTCTCAGTTGCAGAACGAGGGTTGCCTAGGTGTCTGGGAAGCACTCCTTCGAGGTCGAGGAAGGGGGCCTAGCAGCATCCCCTTCGCCTCCTTTCGTCCTGCTTCCTCTCCAGGGCTCTGGCTCAGAAGCTCAGAGGCGCTCAGTGCGCGGGCCACCGCTTCCAAACCGCGCCGCTCTTCTCTGCGGAGCAAAGGACTTTCAGATGTTGTAGCAGTGGCGGCGACTCAAGCCAGCGCCCCTTCCCTCTAACGGCCTCCTCTCCCGCTCCAGTTCCCCCTCGCCCGCCCCTGCTCTCCCACCTCCCGAACGGCGCTGGGGGTGTGGCCAGGGGGCCGGTATAAAGTCCCGGGAGCCGGTCCTGGCCAGCCGCTCAGCCCCTTGCCCCCCGCCGCCTGCTGGGCCGGGCCGAGGATGCAGCGCAGCGCCTCGGTGGCCAGGCTCGCTCCGCTCCAGCGTGCTTGCTAACTTCCCCGGCTCCGTCACTGCCTGCTGGGGCCGCCTCGTGTCCCCGCGCCCTCCGGGTCTGGTTCTCTAAGCGCTCTGCGCGCTGCCTCCGGGTCCCTTGCAGTCCGCTCGCGAGCCCGCGCTCTCCTCCTGTGTCCCATCCTCGTCCTCACCATGCTGCCCTTCGGCCTCGTGGCCGTCCTGCTGCTGGTCGGAGGGCCTCAGCGGAACCTGGGCGACGAAGCCATCCAGTGCCCCCCTTGCTCCGAGGAGAAGCTGGCACGCTGCCGGCCCCCCGTGGGTTGCCAGGAGCTGGTGCGGGAGTCTGGCTGCGGTTGTTGCGCTACTTGCGCCCTGGGCTTGGGGATGCCCTGCGGGGTGTACACCCCACGCTGTGGCTCAGGCATGCGCTGCTACCCTCCCCGGGGGGTGGAGAAGCCCCTGCGCACATTGATGCATGGGCAAGGCGTGTGCACAGAGCTGTCCGAGATCGAAGCCATCCAGGAAAGCCTGCAGCCCGCTGGTAAGATACACCTACCCTCCCTCTGACACCTTCCCTAAGCACTTCCCCCTCCCCCGCCACTTGGTTTCCATTCTGGCTGGCCTAGAAGGCCCGGGAAGCCCCCTGTGAGTTGAGGAGAAAGGAGGTACGTGGCAAAGCCTGACAGAAACAGGGAAGAAAACCGGCACTTAGTCCTAGCACCAGTTGCCACTGGTCAAGGGGGGAAACTATCCCGTTTTGGGAAGAGAGGGCTTGGTCTCAGTGGTAAGCCTGGCTCCTGAGGTAATTAAGGTAAGTTAAGCAACCGATTCAGTTACATTTGTCATCTAGAGCCGGGAAAGGCGCGCGGGTGTGTGTGTGTGTGTGTGTGTGTGTGTGTGTGTGTGTGTGTGTGTGTGTGTTTTAGGACAGTTCATTTCTGTTCCTGATCCAGAGCCTGGTCCACACCCAGTTTCAGGTGAAACCCAAAGGTGCGAGGAGCCAGGGTCTGGGCTTTTTCACTTAACCACCCTATGGTGAAGTGGGGCATACAAACCAGAGGGACGTCCACGGTAAACAAAACAAAAACAAACAAACAAACAAAATGAGACTTCTACTTCTCCACAAAGCAGGGGAAGGCAAGAGCTCTCTCTGCCAGGGGGCCACAGCCAGGCTTCCTGCTTCTTCCTGCTAAGTGTCCTCTGGAGGGAAGTAGCAGCTACCAGGCCAGAGTTGCAGACACCTTGGGTATGTTGGGACTGAGAGGAGCAGAAGGACACACAGACATGTAGAGAGACTTGCAGAAGGCCCCTTGCTCTGATCTTATAATGACTCTTTCCCCCTTTTTCCATTTCTGGGCGTTGGGCCTTTCTCAGTTATCTTCCCAGGGCGTCTTTTTTGTTGTCGCTTGTCCTTTTGTTATTTCCTGCTGTGTCTTTCAGCTTCCAGTTTCCCCCAGACAGCTCTCTTTTTCTCTAACCGGTTCTCTTTTTCTCCCTGGTCTCCTGAGCTTTATCAGTTTCCTTCTCTTGCTCTGTCGTGGTTTGTTTTTCTGCTGTCCTCTCGCTTTTATCTCAGACTCTGTTGCTCCTTTGATGTCTCTGACAGTGACTCTTTCTGTGTGTCTCCAGTTTTTGTTTTGTTTTTGGGTTTTTGGTTTTTTTTTTTTTGGTTTTTCGAGACAGGGTTTCTCTGTGTACCCTTGGCCATCCTGGACTCACTTTGTAGACCAGGCTGGCCTCGAACTCACAGCGATCCGCCTGCCTCTGCCTCCCGAGTGCTGGAATTAAAGGTGTGCGCCACCACGCCTGGCTTGGTTTTTTTTTTTTTTTTTTTTTTTAAATGTTTTGCCTATCTGTAGCCCTGACTCTGGTTATTGTCCCTTCTCTGACAGCTTTGCGCTCGGAACACCCGTCTGTGCCTCTCTCTTTCCTGATGCTTGCTTGAGTCTTTCCATTGTTGTAGTCTGGATTCCGGATGCTGGGACTTCAGCCCCAAGCTTCCTGCTCTGGGTCCCCAACCAATCGATCCACTTCCTCAATCCTCAGCAGTCTGTTAGTCTGAGGAAAGCAGGATGCAGGGAAAACAGGAAGGAGGTGGACCCCAAGGGTGCCTCTCTGCCCTTCCTGCCCTCCCCGCTGCCCCCACCCCCCCGCCGGGAAGGAGAGATGGGTCAGCAGAAAATATTCTGGGAGCAATGGCAGACCGGCACCCAGCATTGCTGGAGGGGGGGGGTAGGGTGTGGGGTCCTGAGGGGAGTAATGCCTTGATCTTGGGGCAGTGAGACCCGGAGAGAAGACTCCATTTTTTAGGATGCCCACTTTGAGTCTTTGCCCTGTGCCAGCTGGTGGGCATCTAGCAGCAGGTGGAGATAGACTCCCCTCTCCCCACAAGCATGGAAGCATCCTTACTGTGTGCAGGAGAACAGGATCCCCTGGACTGGGAAGGCACGGCCCAGTTTCTGATTGCTCTGTGGAGGCCACGGAAGTCGGCATCAAGAGGAATCTAGGAAGGGGGTGCCATTAGGTCTGTCTTGGAATTCTTGGAATTCACGGCTCAAGTGGCTAATTGCTAATTCCCCTCGTGCTCTCTGCTCTTGTCTTTCTACCCACACCATGGATCCAGGTATCTGAAGAGGGAACTCTGAAACCAGGAGGAGCTTGGAGACATTAGACACTTGGTTGGCAAGCCATATGGCCAGCGCTTTCTAGTCATCACAGAAGTACTTCCTTGCCATGGCCTGGCACCTTTGCATCATGGGAGGAGTACCTAGAGAGCTGTACAACAGCTTTGCAGGGCATCTGGTGAAATGCTGAGCAAGTCTCAGGCCCTGTCTCACACCTTACACTGTTAGTGAGCCAGTTGTCCTTGTTAGAGCTCCAGGTCTGGGACTTGTGTCCCGGGAATAATCTGGGAAAAGGCGTTAGCCTCTTCTTCCTGTTCTTTGCTCTTGGGGCCCGAGCTTTAGTTAATTTAGGTGAGCGGCCTTTTGGCACAAGCTCTCCTTCTTATTTTGTTTTTTTTCCCCCTTCTGTGTCCAGTCTGCCCTGGTCTCCTTTCTGACAGGTTGGCAGTCAACACTGCTGAGGCCACCAGAGGTGGGGACTGGCGTATGCGTCATAAGTCTACAGTTTCACATGGTGGTACTGACCCTTAACTCTTGAAGTCCAAGTGTTTCATGAGAAGGTCAAGTGTGGGACAGGGAGTTCCCAAACCAGGCTCTAGGTCCCTCTGGGACAGGGTTAAGGGACAGACAGGCTGGGTTAATTTTTAGTCAACACAGCAAATATTGTCCCTACTTCGGTACCGGGGAAGTAGGGGCATGCCATGAGAACTGGGCCTTCCCAGACACTCTGTCCTTTAGGAGAGAGTTTTTCTTTAATACTGACAAAGTCCAGATTATTGGTGCTTAAAGTGGCCAAAGACACGTCTCCCTCTTCTTCACCCCGGGCAATTTCAGTTTCCTTCTCTGTCAAGTGCCTTGCAGTTTTGGGGTGTTTGGCATAGAGTTTAAGGTCCATAGATTGGAGCGGTGATGATGGTGGAGATGAAGATGCTTAAATTTTGGAGACAATAGGATAAGGGGGCAAAGTTGGGGAGCGCCACATGAGTGGAGAGAGAGAGAATGGTTTGGTTTTGCAGAATAAATTGTCTCATTAGGGGACAGTAGTGGGGACCAACAGTGAGGGACACCCCGGCATCTGTGATGGGTGATCTTGGGTTCCCCAGCAAGGGTGTAGGGCAGGAAGGAAGAGAGAGGCATCTTTGGTGGGCAGGTGAGTGACGCCCCAGAGCATGGCTGAATCTTCCGAGGCTGGGCGACAGGACTCATTCGGTTCTTAGCCTGGGTGTCTTGGAGGGGTCAAGGGGCTGGTCTTGAAGAGAATCATGGGAGTGAAATTAGGCAGCGGGGGAACTTTGCCTCTCCTGGAGCTGGAGCTGGACACAGCTGCTCCCTGGGGCCTCCTCGCCCTGCTCTGCTGTAGAGCGAAGAGCAAGACTCCTTGCCATGGCTGGATGGCAGTCTGCCTGGCTCCAAGTAGGAGCCAGAGGAGAAGACCCACTTCGCCTTGGCAGCTCCACTTTCTAGATGTGCCTCTTGGAGGCCTACCAAGAGGAGGGGTCTGCCTCCAGCTCTTGCTCAGGGCCATGGAGCTTTGGGTAGAGGCCATTAGAAGCTAAACAGTGCTAGGAAGTTAATGCTTTTGAGAGGCTCAGCATCATACCCCGCCCCCGCCCATCCCCAGAGCTGGACTCCAGGGTGAGTCCTCAGCCTGCCAGGTAAGCACGGATAGACAAAGAAAAGTTACAGATTAAATGGAGAGTCAACAAACCATGGTCAGAGAGACTGGGGTGTTTAGTGTGTCCTGGCTTGGTCTGCGTCTCTGACCAGGGCAGGGTCAGAGTACTTGAGTGGGTGTAGATGTATACATCTGGACGAGCGTGTGTCTGGACACGTGATTGTTCGTAAACACTTGTGAGTCTGTGTCGGTGGGTGGATATGGACTTAATCTGTGTTATGGCCCCCCGGGCGAATAACAGGCTACTCTCCCCAAGATGGTGGTTCTTACTATCCAAGTGTAGATTCGAACCAGGGGTCGCTGACTAGGCCACAAAGACACCCACATTCAGAGGCTGGCAGGCTGCTGACTCAGCTGTGCCCAGTTAAGGCCCTCTGAGACATGGTGCCATTTAATTCTGACGTCAGCATAAGCTATGCTTCTGGACTTGCTCATGTCTTATTCCGTTCTACATTTTAACACGCTATTTAATTGCTCTTGTTCATGGTGAACATCTCAACTACCCATGGATAAGCCCTCAAGGACTCTTACTGTTGACTTCTATTCACAGAAATGCCGCACTGGAAGGCTGTATTGTGGCTGAGTCTCTCAGCCATTTTTTTCTGGGCTCTTGGGCTGTGGTGTGGGCGTGCTCTCTCTCTCTCTCTCTCTCTCTCTCTCTCTCTCTCTCTCTCTCTGTCCTTTCTTTAAAAAGTCCTAAAACAAAACTGAAATAGTAATTTGAGGGCTAGGAACCAGATTCAGTGGCAGCTGCCTGTAATCCAGTACTTGGGTGGTGAAGCTCGGAGGAGGGGGAGTTCAAGGCCAGCTTCAGCTATACCTAGCAAGTTTGAGGCTTGACTGGGCTACAGGAGACCCTGTCTCAGAACAAACAAACAAACAAACAAAAAGAAAAGAAAAGAAAAGAAAAGAAAAGAAAAGAAAAAGATATTAGGGCTGTGAGTGTAGCCAAGGGTCGAATGCTTGCCTAGCCTCAAACCAAAGTCTCCTTTACTCTCCGAACCCTGGGGCTAAAAACATTTCATGTTTACCAAAAAGAACCAGACCCAGTGCAGAACCAGAGAGAATGAACTAATGGGGATGGTGTGCCTGGAGCCAGCCCTGAGTTGTGTCATGTGAGTCCCAGGGATGTCCTCCATCCCCTTTAGCTGACTCCCCCAAGCTTGATGCTGGCCTGGGGCCCCCTGGGGTCTCTCCTTTCTGTCAGATACGCAGAAGGGTCTTTGTGTCTATCTGTTCCTTCTATCTGTACACTAGCACTTCCCTCAAGACAAAATGTATCCCTGGTGACTCAGTTTTATTTTGGTATGGAATCTCAACACATTTTTTTTTTTTTAATGGCTTAGATCTCTCCTTGCCTGGTGTCCCTTCATCTACATGTTTCCCTTCCTTCGTCCTCCAAACTAGAAGAATAGAACAAAAACCAACTCCCCGCCTTTGGCTAGGCAGAAAAATACCATTTGACCCAGAGGCAGTGCTGGGACTGTTGCCATGTATGGAGGAACCTGCTAACTCCTCAGGAAAAAAAAAAAGTCCTGACGCAAACCAGATGTAACCTCCTGTCTGCCTGCCAACATCTGGAATGCTGGCAGGGGCTCTGCACTTGGGCCCGCATTGAGCTGCCAAGTCTGAGTGTTTCAGAGGTGGCTCTGATGTGCTGAGACATCTTCCAGCCTCCTTCTCCAGCTCGGCCTTGCATTCTGGCCCCAGCAGCCAGGAGGGAACCACGCGGTCACAATGCGAGGCTTTCTGGATGGGGCAGCTCACACAGAGCCTTCAGGAGGGGCCACAGAGACAGGGTCGGCCCTTATAATTGGCATCTCCAGATAGCCCTTTGCCTGCTTCCGATCAATTCACATGGACATTGAATGGGTGCTCAAGTTTAAGGATGTGAGACTAAAATTAAAGGTAGAGGGGGGAGGAACAAAAATGTGTGTGGCTGGCTGTTTTCTTTGTTCTGGGGCCACAGAGGGTCTCTATCTCTCTCCTCTCTCCTCTTTCTTTCTCTCTGCCTCTGTCTCTCTCTGTGTCTCTGTGTCTCTGTCTCTTTGTCTGTCTGTCTGTCTGTCTGTCTCTCTCTCTCTCTCTCTCTCTCCCTCTCTCTCTCTCAAGCACACACACTGACAGACCCAGACAGTGGGAGAACCTTTGGGGCCAGACTCTTCGCTCATGGAAAATATGATTTTGGCCCTAGGGATCGCCGGCAGGCAGGCTCAGCCAGATGCTGAAAGAGCAGGGAAGGAGACAGGAAGAGTGAGCAGATGGCGAGGGGAATTGTGGGAGGAGCTGAACAGAGTGGGGAGAAGGTCCAGTAGTTCCCCCTTTCCCTGCCTGCCTCAGACCTCCCTGCAGGACCCCGGGGGGACCCCCTTGCCATCTGGGCAGCTGTAGCTGGTGACTCATCTGAATCCTGAGCCGGGTGGGGAAAGGAACAAGTCAAGGACTTCAAGAAGAATATTCTTCCAAGGAGATCCAGAGGAGTGGGGTGGAGATGGGGGCTGCTCAGATTTCTTCCTGCCATGCCGGTGGAGACTCCTGATGGAGGAAGAAGCAGGTGGGGGGGGGCGGGTAGGAGGAGGTGTAAACCTCTGTTCCGATGCTGACCTCTGCCTTTCTCTGATGGCCCTACAGACAAGGATGAGAGCGAGCATCCCAACAGCAGCTTCAACCCCTGCGGTGCCCACGATCATAGGTGCCTGCAGAAGCATATGGCCAAAATGCGAGATCGGAGCAAGATGAAGGTTATGGGGACACCCCGGGAGGAACCCCGACCAGTGGTGAGCACCTCTGACCCACAGATATGCGCGCTTATAGATATTACTAGATCCGCCCTGTATTCACCCAGCAAAACACTGGGGCTTCCTGTGTATGCGGGATGTACCTCATCAGGACCCGAGAGAATCCTTATTTCTCTCTTTGTGATTCCTTTTTCCGCTCCGCACATAAATATTGGCATAGCTAAGGGGACTGGTAAAAGCAGGGCCCAAGCTCCCTAGTGTTTTGTTACTGTTGTTCTGTTTTGTTTTGTTTTCTTCTTAAGACAGGGTTTCTCTGTAGTCCTGGCTGTCCTGGAACTCTCTCTGTTAAGTCCAGGTTGGACTCAAAACTCAGAGATCGGTCTGCCTCTGCCTCTGCTGGGGTGTAGGCCACCACTGCCAGCTCTTGGCCTTTGTTCTTGGATTCTTTGTCCAAGTCTTAGGAATGAAAGAGTTGAATCAGCTGGCCCTAGCAAGAGGGTTAGAGAACCTACTCCAGGGCTGGCTAGTTGTTCCACTGGGTCAAACCTGGGTGTTACTTTGTTTATCCTGCTTGCTTAGACTTCTCTAAGTTCCCAAGACCTCTTTCCTGACCACTCTCTCCTTTAAAATGTCTTTGTTTGTCTGTTTTTGGTTTTTTTGAGACAGGGTTTCTCTGTGTAACAGTGTGACTGGCCTGGACTCACTTTATAGACCAGGCTGGTCTTGAACTCACAGAGTTCTGCCTCTGCCTCCTGAATGCTAGGATTAAAGGTGTGCACCACCACACCCGTCGTGTTTGTGTGTGTGTGTGTGTGTGTGTGTGTGTGTGTGTGTGTGTGTGTTTTTTAAACTGATTATTGTGAGACAGGGTCCCACTTTTCACCCAGGTTGTCTAGAACTTACTATGTCCATCAGGCTAGCCTTGAACTTGCAGCAATCCTCCTGCTTCTGCTTCCAGAGTGCTGGCAGCACAGATTTGTGTTGCCACCGCCTTTTCCTTTCACTCTTTGGGCCTCTGCCCAGCACCCAGGCCTTGACTCTTTGTGCAGTGCCTTTAGCTTAGAGCCCCGGCTTGATCTTTCTGCATTTCTCATCTGCTGAGCAGTTGTACTCTGCTCTCCCCAGCCCCAGGGTTCCTGCCAGAGTGAGCTGCACCGGGCCCTGGAGAGGCTGGCCGCCTCGCAGAGCCGGACCCATGAAGACCTCTTCATCATCCCTATTCCCAACTGTGACCGCAACGGCAACTTCCACCCCAAACAGGTGGGTCTCCCAAGCCGCCTGTTCCCGGCCTCCGCCTGAGGAACTCCTGGCTCTCCACAGGGTGCTCCCAAAGGGGGAGATCTTAGGAAGGGAGGCTCCCCAAATCCAGCCCAACCATTTGGATCTCCCTAACCCCACTGCGTGTTCTGTCCACCTTGTTCCTTCTAGAGATAAGAGGCAGACTCAAAGGAGTAGAAGGAGCCCCCACCTTTACCCCACTCCCCACCCTCACCCCTACCCCCCAGGCCACAGAGTAAGTTCATGGCAGAACTTGATCTCCTTCCAGGAACATTTGCTGATCCTTAGGATTCTCCCTCTGTGGTGTAGACTCTGCTCCCAATGCTGCCCCCCCCCGGAATGCTGCCTCTCCCCCCCACCCAACGCCATCCCTCCCCAGCAACGCTGCCCCTCCCCCTCCTGTTTTCCTCAAAGTAGTGCTCCCTGCCTCAAAATGTCTCAAGGTTTCATCTGGGCTTAGGGATCCCAACTTAAAAGGGGTCCAGGAGGAAACAGCTCCTGCTTCTGCAGCTGAGCTCAGACTCCCAGGTGCAGTAAAGACGTAGAAGGTAGAGTCAGGTCTGGTGACCTAAGATAGTCACGTGGAAAGAGGGGGGTCAGGAGAGAAGGCAGTGGGTACCAGCATCACATGAACTCACTCCTTCAGAACGCCTGCCATGCTGGCGTGTACAGCAGGAGCAGCCCGCTCCGTCTCGTCTCTGGCCTGTCAGGAGGTGGCATATCCAGGCAGGGTACTGGAGTGCCTTGTGTTGAACGTGGCCTGGGAACCTTGGCCTGCTTCCGGTCTGTTGTGTGAGCACTGATGCATATGTTGTCCTCCACTACGGACACATCCCCATAGTGAGCTTCAACTCCACCAGCTGAGGCCCCATTAGGAGGATGGCACTACCTTCCTCAGTCTGTACATTCCAGAGTGACAAGAGGAGGGTGTGGGGTTGTGTTTGGTGAGTAAAGGGCCTGAGAGGGTTCCTCAGAACTGGTTCCTGGCTTGTCTTTAGCCTTCATCCCAACACAAACTCTATGTCTCAATTATTTTTTTCATCTATTTTTTTAAAGATTTATTTATTATTTATTGTATATGAGTGCTTTATCTGCAGAAGAGGGCATCAGATCACCTTATAGATGGTTGTGAGCCACCATGTGGTTGCTGGGAATTGAACTCAGGACCTCTGGAAGAGCAGGTGGAGCTCTTAACCACTGAGCCATCTCTCCAGCCCCTTCATCTATATTTTTAAAAAGATTTTATTTTATTTATTATGTATACAATGTTCCATCTACATGTACACCTGCAGGCCAGAAGAGGGCGTCAGATCACATTATAGATGGTTGTGAGCCACCATGTGGTTGCTGGGAATTGAACTCAGGCCCTCTGGAAGAGCAGTCAGTGCTCTTAACCTCTGAGCCATCTCTCTACAGCCCCCCCCCCCCTTTTTAAAAAAGATTTTATTTAAGCCGGGCGTGGTGGTGCACACCTATAATCTCAGCACTCAGGAGGCAGAGGCAGGCGGATCACTGTAAATTCAAGGCCAGCCTGGTCTACAAAGTAGGTCCAGGACAGCCAAGGCTACACAGAGAAACCCTGTCTCGAAAAACAAGAACAAAACCAAAACAAAAAACTAAAAACAAAAAAGATTTTATTTATTATTATGTATACAGTGCTCTATCTGCATGCATGCACCCTGCATGCCAGAAGAGGACATCAGATCTCATTATAGAAAGTTGTGAGCCACCATGTGGTTGCTGGGAATTGAACTCAGGATCCCTGGAAGAGCAGACAGTGCTCTTAACCTCTGAGCCATCTCTCCAGCCCCCATGTTTCAATTCTTAATACCTCTCCCCCTTAATTAAACAAAAGCAAACAAACAAAAAAACCCCAACCATTTTTAGAACAGTTTTTGGGGTTGTTGGAAAATGAGGAGAAAGTGAAGAAATCAACCGTGTCTTCATCAAAGCCTTATTTTATTACGCATACCATACAGAGGTGGGGCATATTTGATGCAGTTAGTGAATTACCAACTAAAGTCCAGCATTTATGCCAGGATTCATTTTTCCTGCTATAATGCTACATGTAGTTTTACTGTAATGAAAACCTATGACATGTGACCCTTTACCTCCACACAAATTCTGAGTCTTGAGCCAACGTTCATTCTAACTTTGGGTTTGGCTTTGAAAGATACTTTTGGGTACCAATCTTCACGCCGAATTTGATTCTGAACTAATTGTAGCCCGTTTTTAGTTCTCCTGAGCTTGATTTCTGACTTTATTCTGAATTAAGTTTCCTAAGTATTGGGGTTATAGGCATTGTGCCACCCCATCCAGCCCAACTGCTTCTGATTCGGCCTCTTGACTTCACCTGGCTCGTGCCTTAGCTGTAACCCCTAACCCATCTTCAGCTGTGGTCCTGATGCTGCCTTTGCCCAAGCTTGGATCCCACACTCAGCTATAATCCCATGCTTCAACTCCCAGCTCAATCACAACACACCCAAAGCATCTCCAATGAACCCAGCCTTTACAATCCATCCATGCCTTTAAGTGTAAGGGCCTCTCTCCTCAAGTCCTCCCTGCCTCTGGAAGCTCCCTTGAGCTCTCCTTGGGCAGGCCTCCCCGCTGCAGTGAGCTCTGGGGGGGGGGGGCGAGGGTGCCTAAAAAGAACTCTTGCCTTCAGATCTCATCTTGGGGGAGCAACTGTCTGACCTGGGGGCTGGGCTGGAGGTGCTTATACACTTCCGGGGCCCTTTTGGCCAGCCTGGGAGCTGACCTCTTCTGTTCTTGTCTTGCCAGTGTCACCCTGCCCTGGATGGACAACGTGGCAAGTGCTGGTGCGTGGATCGGAAGACAGGGGTGAAGCTTCCAGGGGGCTTGGAACCCAAGGGGGAGCTGGACTGCCACCAACTGGCTGACAGCTTCCAAGAGTGAGGCCCACCAGCAGCAAGCGGGGGGACCCAGTGCCCCTACTAGGCCCCTATGATCTGGGGGCTGTAGAGTTGACCTGGCAGGGAGTCTTGGTCTGTGTTCTGGCTCCCTGCCTCTGGCCCTGCCCAAAGTTTCCCTTGGTGTGTGTGTGCGTGCATGCATGGTGTGTGTGTGTGTGTGTGTGTGTGTGTGGTGTGTTTATGGGGTATGGCCCACAGGGTAAGCCTGAGCCTGGAGTGCCCACTATGGGCTTAGAGATCCCAAGAGGTCTGAGTGTGTAACATCAGGAAGCCCCCAGTGTGTTTTCAGATCAATCTTGAATTCGCTCATTCATTCATCCTGCCATCCGAAAACACATGTACTGACAACATATTGTGTGCCAGTTTTAGTTCTCAGCCCCAGGAGGCATCTTTCTGATTTCCTCTGTTTGTGGCATGTAAAATGCTCCTTTAAGGGTAACTAGAGACCTGTGGGAGAAGAGAAACCTCATTCTTGGAGCCAGAGAAAAAGAAAGTTGTGAACGTTGAGCACTCTCCCTGCCAATCGGGTCAGAGTGTGGGATGGTAATGGGATAGAGGTTCCAAGGGTCACGAGACACCGCCCCCCCAAACTAAGATGTATTGTTCTCTTCTGTTGTCATTCCTCAGGTCCCCCAGGGGAAGAGCTTGAGAGCCAGGGCCCATCTTTGGGTCTGGGTATTAATTAGGTCATCTGATTAATCGCTTTGCAGATGGATCTCTGCTGTAGGAGAGGGATGGATGGGGGTCAGAGGAAGGCCTGGAGGACAGGGGGCAGGGAGTCTGGCTTGTTGAGTGGACGAGAGAGAGGAAAGAATGCAAGAGTGGACTGCGTGTGTCTGATAGAAAGGATGAGAAGCTGGTGCTGCGGAGGTCCTGTTCTGGTCCCTAACTGTGGTTACTGGTCATGAAGTCACCAGGATGACCCTATGTTTCCCGTTGCCCGCTGCCTGTGGCTCTGCCTCCTTCTCTTTACTTCCCTTATACCTCCCGCCCCACCCTCTCTATCCGCCTGGGCATTTTCTGGCTTGCCTGGATAGACTTAGAGACCTGCTTGTTGGCTGTGATGTCCTTTCATTCTTTTTCTTTCTTTCTTTCTTTCTTTTTTTTCTTTCTTTCTTTTCTTTTCTTTTTTTTTTTAAACAAAACAGAACAAAACCAAAAAAGTGTCCAGATAATTGTGTTTGGTTCATTTATTTACAATTAGCGACTGGGTGAGTCAGGGGTGGAGGGTGTAGGTCCTGTGTGGTCCCCAGACCTGTCTGCTTTGTAAAGGAGGGCTGCAAACCAAAATCCCTCTTCTGGAGGAGGTTTCTCCCAAGGCACACCCTGCCTGCAGTTCCATCGTCACCCTGGAGGTGGGTCCTGTGGCTTGGGAAGCAATGCCAAGGAATCCATATCCAGCCACAGTGAGCTCCTGAGTCAGGCACTCAGTGGAGCTGGGACTTTTCCTAGGGTTTTCACAGCATGGGTTCACGGCTCAATTTAGTTTATTAACATGTATGGGGATGGAGAGTCACTGCGCTTGGGATGGGATGGTGGTGGTTAATTGCAGTGCGTTCCATGGGTCCAGTGTCCATGTTTTTTGTTTGTTTGTTTGTTTGTTTGTTTGTTTGTTTTTTTAGACAGAGTTTCTCTGTGTAACAAGAGCTCTGGCTGTCCTGGACTTACTTTGTAGACCAGGCTGGCCTTGAGCTCACCGAGATCCTCCTGCCTCTGCCTCCCGAGTGCTGGGGTTAAAGGCCTGCGCCATCACGCCTGGCTATGCCCATGGTCTTGACTGGGAGATAGGCATGCTCCAACATTCAATTCTGAAAGACTGGGAGAGTGGGAACCTTGACTTTAAACTCTGTGTCAGCCTAGACTTTAGAGCTTGTTCCCTCATGGGTTCATAGTCATGGCTTCTCCTGCTTTCACAGTTTTGTGTGTGTGTGTGTGTGTGTGTGTGTGTGTGTGTGTGTGTGTGTGTGTACACGGACGGGCTGATTTCTGATGGAGGCCCTTTCCCTGGAGGTCAGAAGCAGTCTGGGGACTCTGTGTTGAGTCTCTTGCCTTTTGGGGAATAGTGTGCTATCTGTGTCCTTGTCCCTCCCCCGAGTCCCCTCCCAGAGACTCCTTGGCTTCTAACACCATTGGCTCCAAACTTCTTTATTACCTGAACTTTGCACTGAGGCTGTAGCAGCCTCCCTAGGTCTCTAGCTTGGCCTCAGCAGGACAGCCTACAGCTATCTGGTTTCCCTGAAGTACCAAGCTGCAGCCAGCAGCAGGAGATAATAAAGTTGAGGCTTGTTCCTTCAGTCCCTGGCCGCCTTTTGGGGCCCAAGCCAAGGCCTGTTGAGGTAGTGGGGTGGTGGTAGACTGAAGATTAAGGTTTGGGTTCCTCAGCCAAGTATCCCTTCCCATCCCAAGACTCTCGCTGGGCTCCAGCCTTGCAGTCTTGATGCTGGTTTAGAGGAGAGCTTCCTCTCCAAAACCTCCGAAAAAAGCCAAGCCTAGCTTATTAACACACACAGTGGCTCTTGTCTGTGTGCACTGTGTGTGCGTGTGTGAATGTGGCTTAGTGGTTCCTGAACTGTGAGAGCATCACAGGGGTGGGCATACTTGTGATGAGTGTAGACAAGACACACACCTGTGCAGTTGGTGTGTTGGCTCTATGAATCTGAGTGTGTTCCTCTGGTGTGTGTGTATGAGAGAGAAAGACAGACATACACAGAGAGAGCATGTGGCATCCACAGAGTAAGTGTTTCTTTCCTGTTAATTCATGAGTGGATCTTTGTTTTTCTTGAAACAGGGTTTCTCTGTGTAGCCTTGGCTGTCCTGGACTCGCTTTGTAGACCAGGCTGGCCTCGAACTCACAGAGATCTGCCTGCCTCTGCCTCCCAAGTGCTGGGATTAAAGGTGTGTGCTACCACACCTGACCTCATGAGTGGATTTTTAGGGGGTAAATTGTAGACCTTGAGGAGAAGTGTGTAGAACCAGGGACCAGAGGCTATGTGCTTTGGAGGGGTTCCACAATACACACACACACACACACACACACACACACACTCCTCCTCTCCTGGTTAGGTTGTCCCATGTCAAAGAAAATAAAAGCAACTCTGTTTGCATTGCATGCCAAAGTCAGAGACGCCCTCCTGACCTGGCCTCCATACATCCTTAAATGGTACCTCAAGTCCCAGGACTGGCAGCTTAGGAGGGAGAAAGCAAAAACTAAACTTTTATGTCATTGTGGGGGACACTGCACCTTGAGATCTGAGGTTCTGTCTGCTCAGCTTTGCCTCCACAAGAAACTGTTCTTTCTGGACTAGCAAGGTGGCTCAGTGGGTAAAGGCACTTGCCACTGAGCCTGGAGACCTGAGTTCTATTCCTAGGATTCACATGGTGGAAGTAGAGAATTCAACCCCTGCAACGGTCTTCTGATCTCCATAGGTGTACATGCCCACACATTGCATTCTCTGTGTCTCTCACAAATACACACATAAAATATATGCAAAAAAAAATTTTTTTTTCCTTCTGGCTTGGCACGGAGGTCAGGGAGGGGGGGTCCCTTAGCTCATCCATGCCCTGGCATTTAGTGTCCATTTCTCATCTCTTAGTGGAGATCAACCCCTGGTCTGCTGAGGGTGGGTCAACTCCCTGTTCTATCATCTAGAAAGGTCCTGAGGTTCGGCCTCGGCCATTGCCTAGCTCCCTCCAGGAAAAGCCTATCATCCTCTGTCATCAAGCTGCTCTAGGAATGTCATAAAGTATGCAAGGACGTGGGCAGCACCAAGGCTCCCCTTCCTGGAAGGCACGTGGTTGTTTGGCAGATGACCCCAAAACATTCCTAGCTTAAAAAAAAATTCCCACTGTCTTTCAGACCCTTATGCTAGCTAGCATCACCTCTGAACCAGGAGAGAGTAGCGATAGCATGGGTTGAAAGAGACAGGAAGCCTGTGGCAGCTAAGAGCTTATGTCTTCACCTGGAGGATGGAGGGGAGGGACAAGAAGAGGGGAGACAAAGGAGGCAGCCTTTGGACAAACAAACTCACTGTGGGGGACAGATAGCACCTCAGTCCTCTGCCATGGCCTAATCAGATCCTGCCCGGCTCTCTGTTTCTGAGGCCCCAGGGATTGGGGAGGGTTGAGGTCAGAGGGTAGAAGTGGGGGGTATGCAGATAATTAGAAACAGACTCCCCTGAGTGGCAGGCGCCAGGAAGACCACCACTCCCTGCTCCTCCTTTCCTCGGGTCACCTCCCAACCCCCCATGTAGACAATCTCAGTCAGGCTGATGGAGCCTGTGAATCAAAACTCCAAGGGACTGGCTTCCCAGGCCCTTGCACAGTCTCTGAAGTGCAAACAACATATTTTCACCATGCAATGGTATTTAATTACACATAAAAACAGAGCCATTAAACTGAAATTAAACCCTTGTTGGAATCACTTAATTCAGGGCATGACAAATTGCTTTCAGCGGAGGCGGCAGTATAGTCCCTTGGGGTGGAGTTGGGGGGGAAAAACAGAGATTAGCAGCTTCCATGGCTGGCTCAGTCCCCTCACTCTCTTGGTCCCCTTCCCAAGTCTAATTTCTGAACCTGGAGCCAGAACCCTCTTCCTGAAGACCACCCAAGCCAAGGGGGAAGGCTCTAGATACACTGGGATGACAGGAACAGGAAGTTGGGATGTCACTGTACCACTGTTCAACCCAGTTCTAGACAGCCTGGCCAAATGCATGGGGAAGCTGAGGGGCAGATGGGACAGGAATCCAGAGCCAGGATTAGGACCTTGGCCCTGTCCATGCCCACAGAGGCTGGTTTAGCCCTCCCCCCCCCCCCCCCCCTCCTCCCAAGCTGATATCATTGGCTTTGGGGCTGTCCAGTGAGGGTTGGAGACCAGAATTGAGCTTGGGTGACTTTCTGGGGGACAGCTTGGGAGTCAAACTCAGATGGAATCAGGCAGACCAGGTTACACACTGGAGCTATGCGAGGCCAGGTGAGGTCGTTTATAACAGGCCTAGCAGAAATAAGTTGGTTTTAGTTTTCCTTTTGGTTTTTTCAGAGACAAAGTTTCTCTGTGTAACAGAACCCTTTCGCTCCTGGACTCAATGTGTGGACCAGGTTGGCCTGGAACTCACAGAGCTCTTCCTGCCTTTGCCTCCCCAGTGCTGGGATTAAAACCTTACCCGACCATGCCCCTAACAAAGTGAAGATATCCTAAAAAAGACACTTTTGTCTCCCAATTGGACTATTGCTTGGTACAATGGATTCCAGAGAATTGGGAGATTCTTTGGGAATAGTGTGCTGGGAGAGGGAAAAGGCGTCAATCTATCTTTCAGATAGAGGCTTCCCACAGCTCTGACGACTTGTCAGACCACGTTAGGGGATGAGATTAAAGCCCAGACAAGGATGGCGTCCTGGTTGGCAGAACCACACCATGGCTGGAGCCACTTACATGTGTCCATCTTTGACTCTCTCTTTGAACTGTGATCCTATTTAAGGCCCCCGGAAGACAGACTTGGGGGGTGTTCTTAGGATCTCTTTGTCCTCATTCCTGGCTCTTGTAATTGGCTTATTGAGGCATGTGGCTATAGCACAAGTTGTGACCCCAAGTTTGGCAACCACAGAGGGACAGAGACATATTTTTGGGTTCCTGCCACTCGAAGTGGGCTGGACCCTAGGCGGAGAGCTAAGATGGCCGTTCTTACCAGCTGCTGGAGTCTTCTTACTCCGGGGACATTTTTTCCTCTTTTCACTTTGGTGGCATCAGCTGTTTTTTTTTTTTAAAACCTGTTTACTCTGGCAAAACTAGCATTTCGCTGCTGTGTATAAAAGGCATACTTGCACACAATCTATTTATAATAACTAGCAGTGTTCCCTATGGTTGTTCAGAGTTTGATTGTTGGTGCTTTTCCCGGCTCGTTTTATGTCAGCCTGAACCAAGCTAGAGACATCAGAAAGGATGGAGCCTCAATTGAGAAAAACGCCTCTATAAGATCAGGCTGTAGGCAAGCCTGTGGGGCATGTTCTTAAATAGTGACCGATCCGGGAGGGCCCAGGTCATCATGCGTGGGACCATTCTTTAGCTGGTAGTTCTGGGTTCTATAAGAAAGCAGACTGATGCGGGGGCGGGGAGGAGGGGCGGGGATGTCGGTGGCGGCTCATGCCTTTAATCCCAGCACTCGGGAGGCAGAGGCGGATGGCAGAGGCTGTGAGTTCGAGGCCAGCCTGGTCTACAAAGTGAGTCTAGAACAGCCAAGACTACACAGAGAAACCCTGTCTTAAAAAAACCAAAAAAAAAAAGCCGGGCGTGGTGGCGCACGCCTTTAATCCCAGCACTCGGGAGGCAGAGGCAGGCGGATCGCTGTGAGTTCGAGGCCAGTCTGGTCTACAAAGCGAGTCCATGATGGCCAAGGCTACACAGAGTAACCCTGTCTCGAAAAACCAAAAAAAAAAAAAAAAAGGAAGCAAGCCAATAAACAGCACTTTTCCATGGTCGCTGCATCAGCTCCTGTCTCTACGTTCCTGCTCTGCTTGAGTTCCTGTCCTGACTTCCCTCAATGATGGACTGTGATCTGGAAATGTAAGCCAAATAAACCCTTTCCTCCCCAACTTGCTTTGGTCATGGTGTCTCACCACAACAATATTAATAATAATAACCCTAACTAAGAGCTATAGACTTATTCTTCTATGTCAAAGATTCTAAAGTCTGCTTTAGAAATTGCTTCTGGCTGGGTGTGGTGGTACATACCTTTAAACCCAGCACTCCAGAGGCAAAAGCAGGCAGATGTCTGAGTTCAAGGCCAGCCTAGTTTCCATGATGAGTTGCAGGAGAGCCAGGACTGCATAATGATACCCTATTCCTGCCCCCAAAAGAAGTAACATCTGTATATTTTTTCTACATAACCATGAAGCCAATTGCTGCTGGCATTGCCTCTATGTGTAGATGCCTATTAAACTATGTAAGCCATCTAAGGAGTAATAGCTAGTAGATATTTGTAAATTGGACAGTTACTTAATTTTCAAAATAGTTTTGATCATTTTTGAAATCTTATTTATTTTATATATACACGAGTGTCTTGCCTGCATGTATATCTGAGTGCCTCTCGAGCGCCTGGTACTTACAGAGGGCTGAAATTGGGGTTACAAGCAGTTGTGAGCTATCTTAGGGGTGCTGGGAATTCAACCCAGTCACCTTGTGGGTGCTGAGAAGTAAATCTGCCTCCTCTGGAAGACTAGCCAGTGCTCTCTGCTGAGCCATCTCTCCAGCCCCTTGTTGGTTGCATTCTTGGAAAGACTTGGAGCTAACTATCCTCATCAGTTGGGTAGTTGCACTGTTATAAAAACACACAACTAGGCTGGAGAGATGGCTCAGAGGTTAAGAGCACTGACTGCTCTTCCAGAGGTCCTGAGTTCAATTCCCAGCAACCACATGGTGGCTCACAACCATCTATAATGTGATCTGATGCCCTCTTCTGGCATGCAGGTGTACATGCAGTCAGAGCTCTGTATATATAATAAATAAATAAATAAATCTTAAAACACACACACACACACACACACACACACAACTGCCTGGCGTTGTAGCTCATGCTTTTAATCCCAGCACTCAGAAGGCAGAGGCAGGCAGATCGCTGTAAGTTCGAGGACAGCCTGGTCTACAAAGTGAGTCCAGGACAGCCAAGGGTACACAGAGAGACCCTGTCTCAAAAAACCAAAACCAAAACCAAAACAAACAAGAACCCCACACAACTTAGGTCCGACATGGTGGCGCACGCCTTTGATCCCAGCACTCAGGAGGCAGAGGCAGGCAGATCACTGTGAGTTCCAGGCCAGCCAGGTCTACAAAATGAGTCTAGGACAGGCAAGGCTGTTACACAGAGAAACCCTGTCTAAAAAAACAAAAACCCAACAAAACAACCCCCAAAACCAAACACATAACTAAACCGTCTGTGGCGTTCTACAGAAGAACCAGCTTCTGGCAAAGAAACATGAACACTTGTGAGATGCTTCGGCAGTACTGCCAGTGTACTGTCTGACCGCAGTTGCTTAAAGCGACCCTAAAGGGTTCACTGGCCCTAATGCATCTCCCAAGCCAGCATCAAATCAAACTAATCAGGAAGAACCCTTGTTCGGAGACAAGGGAGGAAGTTGTCTGAACTGAAATAACTCACATAGGCTATGGTAGACCTATCCTGTAATCCCAGGGGAGCGAAAACAGGAGGATCAGAAGTTTGACGCTGGCCAGGGCTCACGAGCCCATTTAAGGCCAACAAGGGGCAGAATAATTAGTCCTTTAATGAGCTACGTGATAATGCATGCTTCCTTCCCCGCCCCAGCGCAGTAACTCTCCGAGCTGCAGCCATGTTTTCTCGAAAGTTGGCCTGCTTTTTGGAGTAACTCCTTTTTCCTTTCTAAGCTTCCTTTCCTTAACACTTTTGGCTTCTGCCACAAGTTTTGGTTTTCTTTACTCTTTCTCTGACGTCTCTGTTCTCACCACGTGTCTGCGTGTCTGCTGTGTGTCTGACCTCCATGCCAGCTTCAATGGCATGGCTTTTTTCTTTCCTCCATTCTTGGGGCAGCCGGCTGGGGTTCACAACTTATCTACCCTGGACATTTTTCAAAATGCTAATTAAATTGTCCTTGAGCTTCTGCTTGAGTCCATTTCTAAATTCCTTTATCAGTGAGACTAAGACTCCCAAGAAAGGGAGCTGGAGAGATGGCTCAGAGGTTAAGAGCACTTCCAAAGGTCCTGAGTTCAATTCCCAGCTGAGTGGTGGTGGTGCACCTTTAATCCCAGCACTGAGGAGGCAGAGGTGGGCGGATGGCTGTGAGTTCCAGGCCAACCTGATCTACAAAGCGAGTCCAGGACAGCCAAGGCTACACAGAGAAACCCTGTCTCAAAACACAACCAAACCAAACCAAACCCCAAAAATCAATTCCCAGCAACCACATGGTGGCTCATGACCATCTGTAATGAGATCTGGTGCCTACCCTCTTCTGGCCTGCTGGCACACATGCAAGCAGAACACTGTATAAATAAATAATAAATAAATATTAAAAAAAAAAAAAAGCCGGGCGGTGGTGGTGCACGCCTTTAATCCCAGCACTTGGGAGGCAGAGGTAGGCGGGTCGCTGTGAGTTCGAGGCCAGCCTGGTCTACAAAGTGAGTCCAGGACAGCCAAGGCTACACAGAGAAACCCTGTCTCGAAAAACCAAAAAAAAAAAAAAAAAAAAAAAAAAGAAGAGAAGAAAAGAAGAAAAGAAGAAGAAGAAGAAGAAGAAGAAAGAACCCTAAGAAAGGATCCCCTTAGGGCTTCCCAGTTCCACTCTCCCTACCTGTGTTTCTCTGAGACCTGAGAACTTGATTTCCCTATTGGAATCAGAGATCACTTGGCACTGTGGTTGGAGACCTGTCTGAAAAGTCAGTATTCTCAACCCAAGAAAGGCAGGGGACACACCTAAGGGAAGCAGGGGCAAAGAGGTAGAAGAGGCCGGTCCTTCCCTTTCCACGTGGCCTGGAGATGTTTCTGTTAACTGGTGGGCAGCAGTAATGGTTGTGTGTGTGTGCGCGCGCGCGCGAGCGCGCGTACACACACGGGCGCACACGTACACACATGCGCGCAGCTGTGAACATTTTCTCTTGAGGGTTGGGCGAGCAGTCTTTACCTTATGGGAGCAACACCCCTTGTCCCATCCCAGAGGCACCGCTCAGTTGCAGGCTGTGAAGTGGGGACTGACCACTGCTGTCCCCTGGTTTCCCTGGTGTGATGTCAGGGTCAGACTCCTCACCCTTGGCCTCCTTGGCTTTGGCAGAGAGTTGGCAGGGCGCTGGGAGATGTGTAGCTTCCCCAGCTACAGAGGGCTGTCTCAGAAGCCCGTCAGCTACACCAATGCTTTAGAGTGGGGGGTGGGGGGTGGGCTCCATCTGTCTGCTTGTCCGTGGGCCTTGAGACTGAGGTGACCTTGCTGGGTGTGAACAGGCTAAGGCAAGCTGCTCTGACACACTCAGAATGCTGAGAGTGAAATGAAGCTGCAGAACAGCAGCCCCTGGCCTACACCAGCTGCAGCGGGCTGCCCAAGGCAGGCGTGGGTGCTGCCAGGCAGGGCGGGGAGGGGGATTGGAAGTGGGTGGAGGGGGTTGCTTCCTCCTCCTGGTATTTGAGCCAGAGATTCCAAATTGGAGGAGCTGGGAGGGAGGGGAGCAGAGGCCTTTCTCCACCCAGGGGAAATTAGACCAGACTGCTCAGGAAATCAATGCAATTTTCCAGCATCGTGGAAGCTTAGTTGGACAATAGGGTGGTTTTTTAGCCCCCACTTCAGGACTTTTTTTTTTTTTAAATAAAGAGAGAGAAGTCCAGTTGCTTTTGGCTGAGTTGTTTTCCGACTTCATTTCTCAGCTATAGCTGAAGGCTTCTCATTCAATGTGACATGTGACTGCTTGGTGACCCTGGCCTGGTCTGCGGCTGTGCCAGGGGTTAGGCCAGGCCAGCTGGAACCCATGCTCCCTGGGTCTGTGACCATCTCTTTCTCAAGAGTCCTACAGTGGGGTCTGTAGGAACCTCTGTAGGCTGCCCCAGCTGCTTGTCCCCCCAAAAGAGAATGACTTTAGGGGCTGGTGGGTCTCAAATACTAGGCCTAGATGGGCTTATATGGTGGCACATGCCTTTGGCCCCAGCTAAAGAAGACAGAGGTAGGTGGATGTCTGTGAGCTTGAGGCCAGCCTGGTCTACATAGCAAATTCTGGGACAACCACAGCTACATAGAGGGACTCTATCTGGAGAAACAAAAACCAACAAATAAAATGCATATAAATTGGGGCCTTGAAAGTACTGAAAAATGCTCCTACCCACCCCCAACAGTCAGTGGGAAGGTAAGATTGCCCCTAGAATGCAAATGGCCCTGGTAGTTTTGTTGTTTGTTTGTTTGTTTTGTTTTGTTTTTAAGACAGGGTTTCTCTGTGTAACCGTGGCTGTCCTAGACTCGCTTTGTAGACCAGGCTGGCCTCGAACTCACAGCGATCCGCCTGCCTCTGCCTCCCCAGTGCTGGGATTAAAGGCATGCACCACCACTGTCTGGCGGCCCTGGTAGTTTTTCATGGGGATTGCTCTTGGGGTTCTAAGAAAAAACTCCCTGCAGGTTGAGGTGGGGGTCACTTCTCACACTACTCTGTACAGGTGATGGATTTGTGGGGACACAGGAAACTCCGGGGAGAGCAGGGAAGTGTCTATAAGAGAAGAGGCCTGAATGTGGGCAAGCAGAGCAGGGCCAGCTCTGTCTAGCTGGGTAGGCAAGAAGACCAGGCCTGAGAATGGCCTACGTGCACAGTCCTTTTGTTTTGTTTTGTTTTTGTAGCTGAGCCAGTATGAAGTGGGGTAGGGGTGGGGCATGGGCAGGCCTAGACAGGACACCTGCTTGGCTGAGCCACAGATAAGCTGGTGGCAGACACAGGTGAGGACAGAGGACAGTGTTCTTACACCAGGAGTTCACCATGAGGCTGAAGAGGGGGACTTCGGGCAGCGAGTAAACAGGGAGACTTGGGCATCTGAAAGGCAATGCTGTCAGGACAGTCACTTGGGAAGATGGAACGAGAGGCATGTCACTGCTAAGGGAGAGCCGCATCCCCGCGTGAGAGGCATGCGTGTGTGAGCACCTGGGAGGTGCCTGAGGCCACAAACCTAGGCATTAAGCCTGGCTGTGAGATGCTAGGCTCAGGAGCAGAGGAGGGAGGTGGGAAGGCTAACTCTTTTTTTTTTTTTTTTTTTTTTTTTGATTTTCGAGACAGGGTTTCTCTGTGTAGCCTTGGCCATCCTGGACTCACTTTGTAGACCAGGCTGACCTCGAACTCACAGCGATCCGCCTGCCTCTGCCTCCCGAGTGCTGGGATTAAGGGAAGGCTAACTCTTGGCCTTGTTTTCCGTCCTCAGCAGCCGCCCATTGACTGCCCTGGGTTTCTCGTACACTGTATCCTAGCCTCTTTACTGTCACCCGCGCCTGCCTCAGGGCCTTTGCGCGTACCGTTCCTTCTGCACGAATCACTTCTGTACAGGTCGGCTTGTCAACCTTCAGCCCAGTGCTGCCTTCTTTGGTAGCTTCTCTGCCGTCTATGTACAGCATCTCCTCCCACCTTTTGTTTCTTACTCCATTTCTCTTTATTTTCTTCCCTTTCCCTTCCTTTCTTTTGACAAGGTCTCTGTAGCCCAAGCTAGCCCTAAATTAGTGGTAACTCTAGCCGCCATGCCTGCACAGCTTTACCTTCCTTCCTTCCTTCCTGTCTGTCTTTTTTTGAGACAGTGTCTCTCTGTCTAGTCCTGGAACTCTCTCTGTAGACCAGGCTGGCCTCGAACTCAGCACTCCCCCTGCCTCTGCCTCCCAAATGCTGGGATTAAAGGTGTGCGCCACCACCACCACAAGGCTTCCAAACATTTGTATGTTTCATTCACTGTGCTTTTCCAAAACATTTACTTTTCTGCTTATCTAAAACACATGTGCTCTTATTTGTCTCCCTTTGGGGTTTCTGGGCCTGGCACACAGTATACACTCAGGAAATGTTTGCCCAATGGGTAAATGAGCAACAACAAAAGAGACAGCTGAGCAAACGCACCCTGGTGGCTGTGGAGACAGCAGGACCAGGGCGTTCTTGTCCTCTCTTCTTCTGTCCTGGCCCTGCTGGGTCTTAAAATACTTTTTAATTAATTAATTTTATTTTATTTTATGTGCATTAGTGTGAGGGTGTTGGATCCCCAGGTACTGGAGTTACAGACAGTTGTGAGCTGCCATGTGGGTGCTGGGAATTGAACTCCGGGTCCTTTGGAAGAGCAGAGAGTGCTCTTAACCACTGAGCCATCTCTCCAGCCCTCCCTCCCCTGCTGGGTCTTAAGGACAGTTTTGGTGGTGGCAGAGTGTGTGCTACCCCTAGGGAATAACAGGGAAAGAAAGAAACTCTGATGTTTGAACAGACCCTTGGAGTGGGGCACCAAGGGCGAGCTGTATCAGTTTTCACGTAGAAGCAGAAGGGGTGAGTTTTTCCACTCTCTTGTGCAGCTTCAGGCTGGAGACATGGCTTCAGATTCTGTCCCCAGGATCCCCATTTTTTTCACTGCTTGTACTATAGTTCAGTACATACTATTTTTTTTTTCTTTAACTTTGGTTTTGTGAGACAGGGGCTCACTATGGAGCCCTGGCTGGCCTTGAACCAGCAGATGATCCTCCTTCTGCTTTCACCTCTCTCATTGCTTTACCCACTGAACCATCGCCACCTCTCTGAGTACACGGCCTGGCAGGGCTAACATGTTCCAAGAAGTGGGGATTCTACCCCCCTCCCTCCGCGTAATCACTGGGGTAAAGCTGTGTAAGCACACAGTGAGGAGGGGGCTGTCTGCGAGGCACAGAGGGTATCTATGCAGCAGTGCCTGGCCAAGCTGTACCCCGATCCCTACATCTAATTTTCAGGGTTAAAGGAAACAAGCATCAAATGTCTGAGGCCTCACAACATGGTATTTGTTAAACTAACCTGCGCTGAGGGAGATGGGAGCTCCAGTCTGGCTTTTTGCCCACGTGGTCCTCTTAGGTTTGTAGAGAACCAGGGACCCCGGCCCAGAGCAAGCAGGGTTAGAGGCTCTCTTCTTAGGTGTTTCCTGTCCTGTCCTGAGTTCCAAGTCCTCAGATTCCTCCCCCCTGCCCCCTACATATACTGCCTCTTGCCCCACAGCCATATTTCAAGAGCATAGAGCTGAGCAATTACTCTTGATGGAGAAGCCCTTTGATGTCTCCCCGTTACCTCTAGAGTAAAGTCCAAGTGCGTATTGTGATGCTTTTGAGTTGCACAACCTGCTCAACAGTACACAGTGGTCCTGAGGCTAACCTCTTTTTTTTGTTGTTGTTGTTTTCTCTTGGCCTATGTGTATGTAAGTGTGCCTGGTACCTTTGGAGGCCAGAAAAGGGTGTGAGATGCTCTGGAAACTGGAGTTACACATGTTTATAAGCTTCCACATGGATGCTGGGAATAAAACTTGGGTTTCCTGCAAGAATAGCCAGTACTCAGTCACCAGGTAGTGGTGGTGGCGGTGGTGGCTGTGGCGGTGGCGGTGGTGGTGCATGCCTTTAATCCCAGCACTTGGGAGGCAGAGTAGGAGGACATCTGAGTTCGAGGTCAGCCTGATCTACAGAGTAAGTTCCAGGACAGCCGGGGCTACATAGAGAAACCTTGTCTTGAAACAACCAACCAAACAAGAATAGCCAGTGATCTTAATTGCTGAACCATTCTTTCCCAGACATTCTCCGCTGATGGGTGTGGCCTTTTGTCTTTCATCTGCTCCCTGGGGAACTTCATATGTAGCCACACTGAACATAACACACCAGTTCCCAGCCCTGTGCTCCAGACACACATTTGTTTGCCTGCCTAGGAATGCTGGAGAGGTAGGATTGGCATGGACCAGAAATGCAGCTTCCCTGCCACTTACTAGGCATCTGACTGGCCCCCCCCCCCCCCCCGCCACCCAGCCTCAGTTTCACAATCTGAAGAATGGGATTAAACATAAGGTTCACTCCTCCTTGCACTGAACACATAGGAGCTCTCCCGGGATAAGGTGGTTTCTCACAGCTGGGTGTGGTGGCTCATGCCTTTAATCCTAGCATGCAGAAGGCTGAGGCAGGAAGATGACCAGGAGTCTCAGACCATCCTGGGCAATAGCCTGAGACCCTGTCTCCAAAACAACAGCAGGGCTGGGGACATGGCTTAGTGGGCAAAGCCGTCATTATACAACATTGAAGACTAGAATTTGGATCCCGAGGACCCACAGAGTCAGATGCAGCAGTGCACATCTGTAACCTCAGCCATGCCCATAGAGAGATGGGAAGCAAAGATCGGAGAACCTCTGGAAATTTATGCACAGCTAGCCTGGTGCACAACAGTAAACAGCTGACTCTGTCTCAAACAGGATAGAAGATGGGACAGGCACCTAAGATTGTCCTCTGACCTCCACACATGCACTGTAGCATGCATGTACCCATATGTGCCCACATTCACATACCCATACACCTTAAAAACAACAAAAAGACACACACAGGCACATTACTATAGGGGCTGGAGAGACAACTTAGTGGTTAAGAACACTCTTCAAGAGGACCTGGGTTCAATCCCCAGTGCTACCCAGTGGCTCACAACTGTCTGGAACTCCAGGGGAGTTCCAACACCCTCTTCTCGCCTTTCTGGGGAATGCATGCACATGGTGTGTGCAGGTATGTTGCCCTCTGCTCCGTTGGATCCCCTTCTCTGCTCAGGACTCAGGACAGACAGCTCTGGATATCTTTATTTCCCAGGAGGCACACAGGGAGGTGTGGAGGAAGGCTCTCCCACTCAGCCTAGAACTAAGCACTACAAACTGGGAAAACTATCCTGTAGACCCCAGCCATGGAACAGAGCCCGATCTCGTGCTAGGAGGGCTGCTTTTGGCCTGTACCACTAGCCTAGCACCCCACCCTCACCCCCAGTCTAATCTGCTTTTCCTGAGTTGAAATCATAATCCCTCAGGTTTGACCTTGGCCAAGGACAATGATGCTCTGAAAGTGGGAGGGGACAGACATTTGCTCCTCATCGAGTTACACAGTGGGCTTCTGTGAGATTTTTCCTTCCAAGCCATGGAATGGTCTAAGGAGGCAGGCGGGCTGAACAAGGGGAACAGCTTTTCCAGGGCTGGCTGGGTGTGGGGGAGAGAGAGAGAGAGAGAGAGAGAGAGAGAGAGAGAGAGGAGGAGCGAGGGAGGAGAGGGAGAGGGGACGGGCTGAGAGAGGGGGAGGGAGGCTGGAGGAGAGGAGAGAGGGAGAGAGAGAGAGAGAGAGAGAGAGAGAGAGAGAGAGAGAGAGAGAGAGAGAGAGAGAAAGGGCCCAGCTGGAGAAAGCTGCCTCTTTGCATTCTTGACTCTTTGCTGCCCCCTTGTGTTTGTAAAGCTGGTGCTGGCACATAGCTATGGGTGTGTGTGTTTGGGGTTGGAGGACCCAGCAAGATTAGAACTGTACAATAGCAACAGGGTCTCTCTTCCCCTATCTACCAGGCGTGGCTTACTCGAGCAATGCCAGGCAGCTGTGATACCTGCCCTGGGACACTTGCTTACCAAGAAATTGAAAGCAAAGATGGGGCTGATATTCATTTGCAATGGGTGGGGAGGGAGGGATTAGACACAAAGACCGTGAGCGCCGCTGAGTCTTTTCTGATCACAGGGACGAGGGTCTTCTACTAAGCCTGCCAAATCCTGGGCCAACATCACACAGTAATTGATGAAACCACACAGGAGTCCAAGCTTGTAACTGCAGAGCTCAGGGGTCTTTCTATTGGGAAAAAGATCCCAAGACCTTGGCAAATCATACCTAAAAAAATCAAAGGAATCTAGAAAGTTCCAGCAGAAAGCTAGGAGTTGACCCAACTGCAACAACTAGATCTCAAGATGGCGGAAGTCTTTGAATTATTGCATTAGAGAAGGCCACGCCGACAGAACCTTGATCCCAACGTGGAAGCAGCACAGCTATGAAGATTCACTCCTGTTCTGTCCTTGAACTCGACTCTGACAACTTTGGGGGCAGGCTGCATTGGATGGGGGCCCCAAAGTAAGCGAAAGTATGTGCGCTGTGGCTGCCGGGCCTGCTCTGGCTGAGACCCTCAGCCTGGTCTCCTCTCCACCATAGACTTTGGACCTTGTAGGCTCCCGCTCATGGTGATGTGCTCTTCCCGTTAGCAGCTCTTCCTGGAGTGGTGGCTCCAGGCCGGAGCTGGACTGTGTGGCCTCTGCAGGGAAAGGCTCTGATGCTCATTGGCTGAGATCTTTGAAAACTTTAAACCTCTCTCTCTGCCTCTGTATGTATGTGTCTGTCTGCCTGTCTCTTTCTTTCAACAGGGTCTTGTGTAGCTTAGACTGCCCTTAACTCATAATGTAGCTAAGAATGACTCTGAATTTCTGATCGTCCTGCCTCCTCAGTGCTGGGATTACAAGCATTCAGCCGTGTGCATGGTTTGTGGGTCTGGTGACTAACCTCAGCCCTCGTTAGCATTGGGCAAACACTCTACCAACTTACATCCTCAGGCCCAAACCTTCAACCCTCTTGAAAAGAAGAGAATCCTGGCAGGGGATCCGAAAGGCCCTCAACAACTTGAGGAAAGCAACAGGTGCGAGGGAAACGGAATCTGTACCCCTAAGTCCACACATCATCACCAGGTTCCAGCCAGGAAACCTACGGGCTCTGACCCAGCACCTGCTGTTTGTCACAAGGCAGGGGTTATAGGTCTCTGGCATGCCATGCCGTGTAGGGGAGTGTTCAGGAGAACAGGGCCAGACTGTCCTTGCGGATGTTTTGTTTTTTTTCGAGACAGGGTTTCTCTGCGTAATTGCCCTGGCTGTCCTGGGACTCTCTTTGTAGACCAGCCTGGCCTTGAACTCAGAAATCCACCTGCCCCTGCCTCCAGAGTACTGGGGGTTAAAGGCGTGTGCCACCACGTCTGGCACTCGCAGGCGAGTTTTATACAGGGGGTCTTGGGTGGGCTTCAGCAGCAGGGAGGAACACACTAGCGATTCCCAGCAGAGTCTCCAAGGAGGAGCTGTCTTGTGGGTGGGTCTCTTTTCATAACTGAAGACACTGAGGCCCAAGAGCCAGGTGAAGGTGACTGCTGAATGTCACAGCAGGTTCAAAGGCTTCAATCTGAACGATCCTCGGGTCCAACAGATAAGTCTGTCAATGTGGCCACAGCTCCATGCCCAGGACAAGTCCCTTGAGATGTCAGGGAGGGCACACAGGCATCTCCTCCCTCCTACATCCTTTCTGGGTCCTGAAGCAGAGCGGTCACCAGGCTGATGACCTGGGAAGCTGGCTGGACTGCATCGTACTCTGCGAAGAGGTGGCACACATTCTCTTGTGGCTCTGTCTGGCTCTTGGCCACAAACCCAAAGATCCTGGTGAGAGAAGAGAGTCTGTGGGGATGTGGGCTAGAGGGACATCATGCTGAGGGGAAGACTGGGGTACTGAGGTAGGGGTAGGGGAAGACACTCAGCCTAAGCCAACCAGCTTTGGCATCTTGTGTGGTTTGGTTTGTTTAGTTTTTTTTTCTTTTTGTTTTTGTTTTTGTCTTTTGTTTTACAAGACAGGGTTTCTCTGCGTAGTCCTGGACTCGCTTTATAGACCAGGCTGGCCTCGAATTCACAGCGACCCACCTGCCTCTGTCTCCCGAGTGCTGGGATTAAAGGCGTGGGCCACCACGCCAGGTGACATCTTGTGTGTTTGTGTGTATGTGTTATGCACATATTTGTCTGGACACAACATGTGTTAGTGCGTGTGTAGGGGGGAGGTGGATGTTGGGTGTCCTCCTCAACTGCTTGCTACAATTTTTTTTTCAATTTTAATTTTAATTTTTGTTTTTCAAGATAGGGTTTCTCTGTGCAGCCTTGGCTGTCCTGGGCTCACTTTATAGACCAGGCTGGCCTGCCTCTGCCTCCCGAGTGCTGGGATCAAAGGTGTGCGCCACCACGCCCGGCTTGCTACTATATTGTGAGACAAGGTTTCTCACCGAATCTACAGCTCACCAACTGGCTACACCAGCCAGCCAACGAGCACCAGGGATCCGCTCATCTCTGCCTCTCCAGCGCTGCGGTTATAGGCACATGGCATCTGGCCTTTTTTGCTGGCTCTGGCGATCTGACTCCACGTCCTTGTGCTTGAATGGCAAGCACTTGACTCACAGAGTCACCACCCCAGCACTCTCAGTACCACCTTGTAATGGGGGCGGCTGAAGGAAGAAGGTGCCTCCCCTGTCAGCCTGGGATATCGTTTAATTTCAGCCTCTGGGTACACCTTCATTTTGAATGGGTTTCCTGAGGACGAGACTTGGAAGCTCTATTAGGGCACTGATGTGGCTTGGCCTGCATCCCTATAACCTTTAACAACCTGTGCCTCTGGCATGACACCTAGGGCTCTAGACTGGGGAATCTCTCTCTCTCTCTCTCTCTCTCTCTCTCTCTCTCTCTCTCTCTCTCTCTCTCTCTCTTTCTCTCAAGATTTATTTATCTATGATTTATACAGTGTTCTGCCTGCATGTGAGCTTGTACACCAGAAGAGGGCACCAGATCTCAGTATAGGTGGTTGTGAGCCACCATGGGATTGCTGAGAATTGAACTCAGGATCTTTGGAAGAGTAGACAGGACTCTTAACAACTAAGCCCTCTCTCTAGCCCGAATGGGGAATCTCTTACATGCTGTACCACACTGGCTCTTATGATCAAGATGGAAACCCTCCTCCCTCCCTCCCTCTCTCCCTCCCTCCCTCCCTCCCTTCCTTCTTTCCTTCCCTGCTCCCTCCTTCCCTCACTCTCTCCCTCCCTTCTTGAGATAGAGTCTCACCATGTAGCTAGCCTTGAACTGACTACATAGACAAGGCTAGCCTGGAACTAACTATATAGACCAAGCTGGTCTCAAACTTATGATCCTCCTGCCTCTGCCTCCTAAATGCTGGGTTTAGAGGTGTGTGCTACCACACCTGGGCCTCCCTCCTTCTGCTGGGCCTGGGACCCTGGCACAGGGCAGCCTCTTAGAGCTACTGAGTGGCAGGAAGAGCTTACCTGGAAGGCTTGCAGTACTTTTGCCACCTGAAAGAAAGGGACATGACAGGTGTGAGTGACGGGACTCTCAACTCTGCTCCACATAACCATGACGAACAGCGGGAGCTGCGTCTCGACCTCTTCTGTGTCCCACCTGGCCTGATCCCTGTCCCCTTAGTATTCACAGGCTGTCTCTGCTATTTCAGTCCCAGAGTCAGCAGTTACTGCGGACAGCAGCTAGGCCTGGAACGGCCTTCTTAGCTTGGCTCAGCCTTGAACTTACTTCCGTTGCTCAGGGTCCATTCCACAGAAGCGGAGGGTCGTGAGTGGATAGTGACGTCGGAAAAACACCCTGAGGGGATGCAGAGAGAAAAGGCAGGCTGGTGAGAGGGCCTATTCCCTTGCAAAGCCCCCATGTCAGCATTTCTGGTTCCCCCAAAGCTCACATGTCCTGTCCTAGTAGGATTCTTATGCCTCATCATTGCTTTCTCACTACTGGGACTGGGCACACAGGCTGTGTCTTTCTCTTCCCATGCCTTATGCTTCTACATTGGGGTCTTCTGCCACCCACCCCTAAGTCACTCACCGGTTTTTTGTTTTTTGGTTTTTTTTTTCGGTTTTTTGAGACATGGTTTTTTTTTTTTGTTTTTTTGTTTTTTCGAGACAGGGTTTCTCTGTGTAGCCTTGGCTGTCCTAGACTCACTTTGACGACCAGGCGGGCTGGCCTCGGCCTCCCGAGTGCTGGGATTAAAGGTGTGTGCCACCACGCCCGGCCAAGTCGCTCACTTTTTGAGGGCAGGAGTTACATCTTGGTCTATTCTTGCTGTCCCGGTTAAATTAGGGAAGGCTCTGGCTAGATTGAACCTCCAAGCCCTGGGAGGGGGTAAGCTCTTTCGACTCTGAGGAGTGGTTAGTGTCTGGCCTCAGTAGAGACCTGTGAAACCTGCCTAACTTCATCCCTGCTAGCCCCAATGAGGGAGGCCTAGGGAAGGCAGGAAACATTTCTATTATCACCCAGCCTTTAGCAGCTCTTTGGGATCCAGGGCCCTGACCTCTGTCCTCAGCCTTCCTTCTAGCCCAGCTCTGTTAGCCTTACAGCCCAGGGGCTAGGAGGGATCCTTACTTCCTTTGGACGTCAGTCAGAGTGATGCCTTGTTCAGTGACTTTGAAATGGACGACAGTAGGCGTGGGGAGGACATCCCTCTCCAAGGTGTTAGAGATGGCCTTCTGTACCGCCAGGGCTCCACTCAGGGTCTCCACGCTCACAGAGCTCAGGTACAGCGTGGGGCAACCTGTGGGATACCGATCTTGAGCTGAGAGTGGAGCCGGAGTCTCACAGTGTGTGTGGACCACTGGGCTCAGGTCCTCCCTATGCCCAGGGACAGAAACGGGGCAGAGGGAACAGCTTTCTTCTTCAGGAGCCACCAAACAGAATTGGAGTGACCAAAATCTCTTTCCCTCTGCCTATGGCTAGCCCATCGCCTTAGTGAGACTAGAGAGAGAAAGAACAGGTAGGAGGGGAGCCTTTGCGATCCCAGGGTAGGAATCTCAAACACAGATTTGTGTACAGGATGTGCAAGGGTGTCGGCTCACCAGCGGCCCCCAACCCCGTCCCACCCCCACCCCCCAGTCCTCTTTCCTCCCCACAGGCCCACAGCGGCAGCCTCTCATCTCTTGCTTTATGGGGCTGAGGCGGGGGTGTAGTGGGTTGTTAAAGCTGCAGAAACAAAGCGGTAATGGCAAGCATGTGTGGGCCTGTGTGTATGAATGCGTGTGTATGTGTAGGGGGGGGGCGTGCATCTGAGTGTGTGTGCTTGTAGAACTGGGAAGTGGTCTCTGGGGGTACAGTGAGCCGGGCACCTCCCCTATGCCACTCACCCGCAGATATCTTCAGGCAAGGAGGGGTCTGGCCGTGTGTCGGGGAGTCCGAAGACGCTGGTTCTGCTCCACCCAGTTCTGAGCGGAGGCGGAAAAAGAAAATGCCCCAGGGGAGAAAGTGGAGTGAGTGGACCTCTGTCAGGGGAGAAGCCTTCAAGAAGCCCTTTGACCACTTCCCACAGCCACCCCCCACCTCCAGGAAGTGACAGGCTGGGAAGCCTAGCGGGATGGTCTCAATTAGGCGAATGAGGAGGCACCTTGCCTAGCTTGCAAGCCTCTGGGGTCCCTTCCTACCTCGACCTCCCAGCCTCCCAGGTCTTGGCCTGCTGCTCTGACCTTGTCCTCACAAGCCCCTGACCTCTTCTCTTGGACTCCCCACCCCAGGTTCTTCTTTGCAGAGTCGGGGTACTATTTCCATCAGTCTTTTAGGGCTCCTCCTGCCCCCCTCTCCACCTTCACTCTTGCACAACTGGGTGACTAACCAATGAAGTGTGCTGACCGGGACTCGGGGTTGACACTGTGGGCCTGTGGGCCTGTGGACCAGCTTCTTAAGCCTAGGACCTCATTTCTTTTTCCCCTCCTTCCCTTTCTTGCTTTTTGTCTTCCTTTCATCAGTATTTCCAAGCCCCGCCCCCTCTACCCCCACCCGAGACAGGGTTTCTCTGTGTAGCTCAGTTTGTCCTGGAACTCGCTCTGTTAAACCAAGCTGCCTCCGCCTCCCAAGTTGATGGGACTAAAGGCATGTGCCAGCATGCTTTTTTCTTTCTTTCTTAAATAGGTCTTATTAAATAGTGATGACTGAACTAAAACTCACTTCTTAGCCTCAAGTTTCTGGTCACCCTGCCTCAGTCTCCCAAGTGCTAGGATTATAGGGTAAAGGCCACGACTTCATTTCTTACCTATGAAATGGGGCAGTAGGCAAGAGTTATATAAAGGGTGGTGGTAGTGGTGTGTGTAGGTGGGATAATATCAGACTTTGTTCGTCAACTGTCGGATTTAGGCTCTTTTTATCCTTTCAAAGAGGGCTGCTGACTCCCTTAGGCTGTGGTTCTCAGCCTTCCTAATGCTCCCACCTTCCCACACAGTTCCCCGTGTTGTGGTGACACCCCCAAGCATAAAATTATTATTATTATTATTATTATTTATTTTATTTTATTTTTTTTTTTGTTTTTCGAGACAGGGTTCCTCTGTGTAGCCTTGGCCATCCTGGACTCACTTTGTAGACCAGGCTGGCCTCGAGCTCACAGCGATCCACCTGCCTCTGCCTCCCGAGTGCTGGGATTAAAGGCGTGCGCTACCACGCCCGGCCATAAAATTATTTTTGTTGCTACTCCATAAGTGTAATTTTGCTGCTATTATGTATTGTAATGTGAATATTTGATATGCAGGAGATCTGATAGGAGACCCCTGGGAACAGGGGATTTGACCCTCAAAGGGGTCAAGACCTACAGGTTAAGAACCACTGCTCTGGGCTGGAGAGATAGCTCAGAGGTTAAGGGCACTGACTGCTGCTCCAAAGGTCCTGAGTTCAGTTTCCAGCAACCACACTGTGGCTCACAACAATCTATGTGATCTGATGCCCTCTTCTGGCCTGCAGGTGTACATGCAGGCAGAGTACTGTATACTAATAAATAAATACATCTTTAAGAACCACTGCTCTGAGGTCTATTCTGGGCCAGGGCCTATGCTGTAAGCCTTGTGTGAACAATCTCATTGAATCTGGGCCCTGATACGTTAGGTAGGTAGGTCTAAGGACAGTTGTTCTCATTTGTGTGGGCAATCGGGCTAGGAGGGGCACTGAAGCTCCGAGGAGCAAACATCATTAAATTCTCCCAGGTGGGAAGTGGAGAGACCCGGACCTAGTCTGGAGCAGGCTCTTGTCCTACTGACCCTAAAATAATTCATAAACAAGGTTGAAGCGGTCACTGGAAACCTTTCTAGTGGGAACCAATGGGTCTGGCCCAGTCACCTACCTTTCTGTGGGATGATGAGTTTGCAGGGCAGAGCCAGGGCCATGATGGAGTGCTGGCACACGAAGGCAGAGAGGCTCCCTGCAAGGGAGCAGGAAGCTCTGTGTGAGTGGGGCTTTCCCAGCCTCCTATCACGGTGCCGGGGACCAATGCCCAGAGGTACTGAAGGCTACTGGAGTCTGGGGATACTTACCAAAGTAGGGCTCCTCATCTGCTCCTTTCAGATGCACCCCTTTGGCGGAAGACTCGATCAGGAAGTGACGGATAAGGTCAGTGCCGTCCTCACCTAGACAAAGAAGGAAGAAGGACTTTTGTTTCAGAGCCGGGGCTGTTAGCAAGACCCTGGCCCGCCTGACCCCGCCCACTTCTTCGGGTCCATCCCCCAGGCTGTCATGCTGGCCTCTGCCTCTTGTGGAGCTGCAGTTGCGAAGAAACCTGTGTTCATTCATGGCCTCCAAGGCGCCAGCACATTTGCTGGGGGTGGGTGGGGTGGGTGTGGGTGGGGCAGATGATGCCTCTGCATTTAGAAGTTCCTCCAGCCCACCCTAGGCTCTGTCCTATCAGCTCATCCCTGCAGGAGCAGGGCTGGCTGCTACAGGTAGCAGAGTGCCCTCTGACCCCACGGACCACAGCTTCCTCCTCCATTTGGGCTCACTGGCTCTTGAAAGGCTTCCTCGAAAACCAACACCTGCCCCACAGGTTGCCATCTCCTCCACTCCTAACCCCATCCTGTGGCCATAATCCATATTAGGTCATTTCTCTACCTCTGAACCAACGCCCCAAACCCTTGCTAAGGACACAAGGTTGGGTGTCGCTCTATGCCTTAACTCCTTAGGGGTCATTCACTCCCTGGGACTTGCTCCCAACTGGGTTTAAGTGAGGGAACTATTACCCTGGTCACCCTTCTTCAGTCTCCCAAGTGCTAGGATTACAGGTAAAGGCCATTAGTACCGTAGTACTGTCATTATTTACTCTCGTCTATCTTGACAATGCGGTAGCTTCTGCGCATGAGTGCTCTGCATGTCTGGCTCCTGACACAGGGTCTGGTACACGGCAGACCCCCTCAGAGGTGTGTGCTGAGTAACCAGATGAACACATGAGATCACAGGAGCACAAACAAGCTGTCACCCAGGTGTGGTGAGTGATTACACATGTGATAAGCTCTCTCACACGGGATGAGCTATTTGAACACGTGATAAGCTGTTGGGAGTGTGATAAGCCCACAAATAGGTTCCTGGAGATAAATCCAGGCTAGATAGGGGTACCCAGAAGGCAGCAGCCTGAGGAGAGGCTGGGGCCTTCCTCCTCCTCCTCCTCTATCCTCCTTCAACGGTGGGACAGGGAATTTGGGGACACAGGGACATCTCCGGCTTTCAGAGACGCTCTCCATGGAGCCTGGGATCTAGAAGGCAGCTGCCCTCCTAGGAGTCACCCCTATAGTCCCTGCCAAACTGAGACAGAGTCCACCATGGTGAGGACTCTGAGGTGATCAAGCAAAAGGCATGTACCTGGCCGGTTTGGGGCAGATGCCGGAGTCTCCTGTACTTTCAAGGCAAGGCCGAAGGAGCCCCGGTAGGAGGAACTGTCCCTGATGACAAAAGCGCCCGGCTTCTCTTTCCTCAACAGGTCGATTGCTGGAACAGTTTTTGGTTAGAGGGCCATTCACTCTACATGGTCCCTTTTTATCCCGTCCCCAAAGGGTCTCCACAGAGAAGCAACACACTGCCCCCCCCCCCCCGGAAGTCCTGTCTCCTGTCTGCTTTCTGCATGCTTTGCTTGTTTTCTTTCTTCTTCTTCTTCTTCTTCTTTTTTTTTTTTTTTTAAGATTTATTAATACATATACAGTTTTCTACCTGCAAGCCAGAAGCCAGAAGTGGGCACTAGATCACATTATGGATGGTTGTGAGCTACCATGTGGTTGCTAGGAATTGAACTCAGGACCTCTAGAAGAGCAGGCGGTACTCTTAACCTCTGAGCCATCTCTCCAGCCCACTTTGCTTGGCTTGTTTTCTAACGAGGCCAGCAGGTCACCCACCCTTCTGCAGGCTGCTCTTCGCCACCTCCTTTATTACCATGACCCAGGGAGTCCCCTGGAACATAGTGCTGGCCTTACCTTGCTCTCTAGCGATGCTCGGCTTAAACCAGTATTTCGATGTGTCCATCACGAACTTCATGGTGGGCTGCATGTCTTTGGCAGGACCTGAAGACAGGCAGAGATGAGGCACTTTGTAGGCTGCATAGAGGGTTGTTGGGAGGAGACCCACCCTGCCCCTCCCCTCAGGGATCCCATTCCACTCATCTCTCCTGAGCCATCTCCAGGGTCTCTCCAGAGGGCTTGCCTAGCATGCACGAGGCCCTGGGTTTGCTCCTTAACACACCACAAAGCCAGGTGCAGTGGTGCATGGCTGTCATCCAGCTGTTTGTTGGGATGCTTGGGCAGGAGAACTGTATTGGGTACAAAGCCAGCGCGGCTACAGAATGTGACCCTAGCACAAAAACTGGAAACAGTGCTGGCAAAGTGGCTCAGTGGGCAGCAGTTCTTGTCATGAGGGCTCCACAACCTGAGTTTGATCCCCATGAACCCATGTAAAGGTTGAAAAGAGAGAACTCACTTTAAAAAGGTGTTCTTTGATCTCCACATGTGCTCTGTGGCATACCCCACCCCCCTACAATAATAATAAAGTCTGTTGCTGTTTTAAAGACATATCTGAGGCGCCATTCTCTCCCTGTTTGTGTTGCTTTCGTGGGAGGGAGTAGTGGGCTACAGTGAGCAGCTCACATACACAGGAGTCACCTTGGGACTCATGTGAGGTGTGTGCCCAGAGGGTGCTAGGCTCAGCCAGTGTTTCCTGCTTCCGAATCTTCGGATGTCTAGTCACAGGCTCCGGGAAGGAGGGTGTTTGCTGGTTTGTGGTTTTCAGCCATCTGTGATGAAGTGTATTGTCTCCGTTCCCTCTTTGCCCCATGGACACTCACGTCATCCATGACGGTTGGAGTGAGGACTGATGCGCCCTCTGGCTCTCCGTGGATTAGCCAGTTAGTCACCAAGCCTCTTGTGCAGACAGCCTAAGGGGTGCCTGGCTTTGTTTTCTCCTCTTCACCCCAACCGCCCAACCCTGGTTCTAGGCCCACAACCCTTCTGCCAGGCAGCTTCCTCCGGGGTAAATCATTCCGTCTGCACTGCTGGCCACACACCGTGTTTCCTGTTTCACTTCCTGATGGCCCTTTTTGTCCAAAGAGTGACATCCATCTTTCGGTTTGAGACTCAAGGCCACTGTTGTCAACGAACTGCACCTAATGTCCCGGGGGTTTCCAGTTGTCTCTGCAAGGAATGCCTTTTCTCCCTTCCTCTGGCTTCTGACTAATTCATGTGTCACACCGGCCATCCTCTAGGCTTCCTGAGTCACTCCTTCGCCTGTCACCTAGGAAGCAACTCCACCTCCGTGAGGACACTATTCATTTCGGGGTTTTTTTGTTTTTGTTTTTGGAGACAGGGTTTTTCTGTGTAGCCTTGGCTGTCCTGGATCACTTTGTAGACCAGGCTGGCCTCGAACTCACAGCGATCCGCCTGCCTCTGCTTCCTGAGTGCTGGGATTAAAGGTGTGCGCCACCACTATTCTATAAGTCCTGGTTTGGGCTACTCTTTCTGGATTGTGTCCATCTGTGTGTCCTCACAGCTTGGTACAATGCTTGGCATATACAGTTGGTAGTGAATAAAAGTGCTAAGCAGAAGCTGGGTGGTGGTGGTGCACGCCTTTAATCCCAGCATTTGGGAGGCAGAGGCAGGCAGATTGCTGAAGCTGTTGCCAACTCCCCCATACCCACCCCCACCCCCCACACCTTGGACTTCTACTAGTTCCCTTAACTAAACCCTCCAGTGCTGCAGCTGTTGGATTACAACATACCCTCTGGAGATGCAGGAAGAGGAACATCTGGCAGAGTCTGCTGGTGGCTCCTGGTGGCCTGACAGGGGTGGCTGGGAGATGTAGCTCTGGGTTGGACAGAGCTCTGGTATCCTGGTGTCCGCTGGGCTTGGGGAGACTGTGGTTCTGGGCACCCGTTGATGAGCACAATGGGTATGTCCACCATGGAGTTGGTGACAGATGGGGGGCAGCTACTGGCCTGTTCCTTGGCCACTGGAGGAGACTGGACTGCTTGGGGCTGGCCAATGGCCAGTACGGGGTTGCTGGCATCACCAGGTCTTACACACTGGGACCCTCGGTCCAGGCTGTGGAGGCTGGAAGAGGAGCTGGCTGGACTTCCCAAGGATCTAGAAGATGATTGACAGCTGGAGAGGCTTGAGTGGAGGAGGGACTGACTGCTGCAGGGAAAAGTACACAGAGTATTAGGGTGTTGGGTGGTGGTGACTTGGAGCCAGAGCTAGGTTGCGGAATCTAGCCATCTGGGGGGCCCTATCTTGGCTTAAACAGGGCCCTTCACATTCCATTACTCCAAACCCGGAGCACAGAGTATCCCCATCGGAATTCTAAGGGCTGCAGCAGGGTACAGAACCTTCCAGGTTAGCCTGGCCTGGATCTTTACACACTGCTGGATATATAGTCCCTACCACTGCTCTCAAGAGCCCTTTGCAGAGGCTGCTGCAGCTGGGCTGGACATGTCTGTGGCTAGAGGAAGTCAACTCCATCAGGCCAGGGACTGCCGTGGCCACTGCCTTTGGGGTCTGTGCGTAGGACTGAGGCCCTGTGGTTTAGTCATCCTGAAGTAGAATGGGCTGTTACGCAATTCTACTGTGAGGCCTGAGAACAGTGACCTGGGACCAGTGTAAATAAAGCCCAGGGGGCGTTGGTCCCTCCTACTAGGTTTTTTTCAGTAGCACAGGCAAGGGGGTGGGGGGAGCGGGCTTTCATTCTTAGATGCTTCACCTCAGGCCCCTGTGTACACATCTGAGATGTACTTATTTTTTTTAACAATTCTTTTATACACATAAAAGTGTCATGCCTGCGTGTACTTCTGGGCACCGTGTGTATACAGTGCCTGTGGAGGTCAGAGGAGGGCACTGGATCTCCCGGAACTAGAGTCACAGATGGTTGTGAGCTGCCACGTGGGTGCTGGGAGCTCCGCACTGTTGAACCACACCTCTCCAGCTCCCATCCCTGAGTTTCAAAAGCCCTTCCTCCAGATGGGTCATGTGAAAGCTTGGCAGAAAACAGGTGAGTTTCACTAAAGGAGCACTCTGCTTTCAACAGGTCAATGGAAGCCAAGAGCTTAGCACACTGAATTGTGGTCTAAATGCTTTGCGGAAGACCTTAAGATAGAAATGGCTGCAATAGCAGAAAAGATGTGTATTCTTTTTTCTCTCTCTCTCTCTTTTTTTTTTTTTTTTTTTTTTTGGTTTTTCGAGACAGGGTTTCTCTGTGTAGCCTTGGCCATCCAGGACTCACTTTGTAGACCAGTCTGGCCTCGAACTCACAGCAATCCGCCTGCCTCTGCCTCCCGAGTGCTGGGATTAAAGGCGTGCACCACTACACCCGGCTTCTTTTTTCTCTTGATGCTTGTATTTTACTCACAGAACAGAGTGCTCACCCTCCTATTTATTTTTATTTTCCATTTTTTATTTATTTGGATTTTTGAGACAGGGTTTCTCAGTGTAGCCTTGGCCATCCTGGACTCACTTTGTAGACCAGGCTGGCCTTGAACTCACAACAATCCACCCGCCTCTACCTCCCAAGTGCTGGGATTAAAGGCATGCACCACCACGCCCAGCTCCACCCTCCATTTTGTGTGTGTGTGTGTGTCTGTGTGTGTGTTCATGTGTATGCTGCCAATGCATGCAAGGTCACAAACATAGAACTTACCTTCCGAATACATAGCTGACGTCTGACACGGGGCTGGCTGACAGCATAGAGATCCTGCTGCCCTGTTGTGGGGCCTTTGGCCTTTTCTCCCAACCTGGAGGCGTTGCCAGTGGGGAGCCAGGAGCTTTGCTTTCCCGGCAAGGGATGGAGTTGCTAAGGGAAGATGGGATGTGGGTAGAGGGACCCCTGCCCTGGCTCCCAGAGAAGATGAGGCTCTCGCTGCTGCTTCGAGTCTCTCGGGGGATGTCTCTGGAGAGAAGGAGGCCACCACTTCGTGGGGAGCCAGAGGGTGGGATGACACATGGGCTGGAGCAGCGTTGGGGACCATCGAGGCATCTTGATCTGGTGGAGGTCACTTCGATATACTTTATATCTTTGGGGGCAGGAGGGAAGGAGGGAAAGAAAGCACCGGTGGAACCCAGGAGCTAGAGAGAAGAGGTGCTTCCTCTATAAACCTGGGGGTGGACCACTGTCTGGCAAAGGTGGTGGAAATTGGGGGCGCACAAGCTGTCCCCCTTCTAGAGGGTCAAGAGTCCTTTCCATGGCTTCCAAGATTGAAACTAGGGTAGCGCCCTGGAGAACAACTCAGTTTACTAAAAACAGCTCATTCCTCCCCTATTCAAAGCTGTGGAGCCCAGCCTGACCTGGGGCTCAGGGTTCCTTCCCAAGCCTGTGGTGCCTGAGCCCTGGGGCCCTGGGTGGAAGTGGCAGTCTACCAAGCACAGGGGATTCTGGGCTGACTTGAGCTTTCTGGTTCAGAGGGTGTAGAAACAGGTTGGCTCTGCTGTCACGCAAACTAGGATGTGTATCCTGACGTCATCACTTTCTAGCCAGGAGGCCATGAGTAACTTTCCAGCACTCTGTTGGCCTCAGTTTCTTTAACTGCAAAAAAGGGTTCTACACTCACTCAGCCTTTTAGGGTGGTGCAGAGGAGCCTGGCTCATGGCAGGCCTCTTCAAGGAAGGAAAAGTCCCTACCAACTGCTCTTAGTAGTTCAAAGGGAGCCCCCCTTGCTGGCTCACAGCGGCTATTTTTGGCTGAAGAGGATGGAGTGGCAGAGATGGTTTGGGGAACTGCACTGTAGGCTTTGAGAGAGAGATAAATTCTTTTTTTTTTTTTTTTAATTTTTAAAAAGATTTTTAAAATTATGTATACAGCACTCTGCCTGCATGTACAGAAGAGGGCATCAGATCACATTATAGATGGTTGTGAGCCTCCATGTGGTTGCTAGGGATTGAACTCAGGACCTCTGCAAGAGCAGACAGTGCTCTTAACCTCTGAGCCATCTCTCCAGCTCCGAGAGAAGAGATAAATTCTTAAAGAAGGCTCATAAGTACAGCTTCTTTCTTTCTTTCACACACACACACACACACACACACACACACACACACACACACACCTTTTGAGACACAATCTATCCCTAAACTCCTTATGTCTCCCAGGATAGCCTTGAACCTCTGATAATCCCATCTCTACTTCCTCAGGCCTGAGGCATCACATTTCATGTAATACCTGGGGTACTGGGGATCAAACCCAGGGCTTTATGCATGCCTGGCCAGCCCTTTACTGAGCTGCATCCCTAGCCCCAACTTCTATTTTTATAAAGACTTTATAGCACTTATGCCCACAATCACCTCTGAAGCCTCACAATGGCCCTTTGGATGAGCCAGACATTGTTTTTACAGAGGAGGCAAAGGGTGATGGGAGATTAAGTGGGAGTAGTGTTGTTGAGGTTTCTTGCATAACTTTGTTACCAAAGACCAGCAATTGCTAACACGTAACATAGCTGCTACCTGTAGTGTTAACGGGGACTCTATTCAAATGCTATTAATCCCCGTGTAACAGATGAGAACTCAAGGCTCCACCAGATCAAGTTAGTTGTCCAATGTCACACAACTAAAGGATTGGAGACTTCAGCTTCTGCCCCTGAGCTGATAAGGGCTCTTCTAAGACAGAGAGGAACTCTTTAGGATACCATTCCAAGACCTTCCTAGCGCTTATAGGCCCCCGGTGCGGGTCTCTTGACCTGTCGAAGTTCCTAGCCCCCAACTCTGTGGGCCATAAAAATATCTAAGACCTTGTATGGGAGCTGAGCAGGGCGGGAGGGGCCCTGTGCTGTGACTCATCCTCCCCCCCCCCCACTCCTTGTCCTGAGGTAGAAGGCTGGGGGAGGTGGAGGCTCCCCACCCCATCCCTGGGGTGCAGCCACTGTTTACAGGCCTGTGGGGCAAGTCCCGGCAGTGTAGGGTGGATGCAGGCGCCAGCCACAGGCCTGGCCGGTGAAGGGAGGGCATGTGGGTGGGGGGAGGGAGGGAGGAGAGACAGTTATTAAACAGCCTGCCCTTGGGACTGGCAAACAGCCTTGCCTGGCAGGAACTGCTGGAAAATGAAATGTGGGGACTTGATCCAAGGATGGGGTGGGAGGTTGTACAGAGGATAAGGAAGATGATGGTGTTTGGGTCTAAGAGCCAGGATAGTTCTGAGATGGCAATTCTGAAGGACAAATATAAAGAGAGGTGAACTGGAGGCAAGGAAGGAAAGGGGGTGCTGAGCAAGTGCTGGGGGTGGGGCCGGGGGCACTGAGTTTCAGAGGAGAAGCCTTAGGCTGCCTCTAAGCAAATTCCAATTTAGGGAAGAGAGAAAGAGAGTTTTAAGGGTTAGAAATAGCCTGAGCTGCCCACTTGGTAGGGGTGACTGAGGACCATGGCTTCCTTCCTCAACCTCAATTAACATCTCTATAAAATGGCGTCACTGTGATTTCCTTCAAGGGCAGATGCAGGGACAGTGCATTCCAGGGCCCAATCTTCACAAACCCGAGGGTATGCACCTAATGTCTAGGGAGCCAAGAGAGGCCAGCCAAACACGATGGTTGAGCTTTACCATCCAGCTTTCTGCTGGTTCCTGAGAACAGGGTCCTTCAAAGGAGGATGGATGAGACAGTGTCAGGGCGTGGGGGGTGGGGGATGGGGAGTGGGGAGTGGGACAGGGGGTGAGGTAGAAGCTACAGTGAGAATGTTAAGATGTAAGAGATGTCACCCAGAATTATATGCAGTGTGCTGGGCCTCTGGGTGCTTTCTCACCACCAACAGTGGCCCACAGGAGGGTTTGAAGAGGTTGAGGAAGGCATAGAAGGCCTGTGGTGCAGGCATCTGCCAGGAGGCTCCCTGGTTGTTGGTTAGCCTGGGCTACAGAGCAAGCCTTTTTTTTTTTTTTTAAAGGAGAAAGAGGAGCCAGAGCAGAGGGCTGTTGGGGGGGGGGGGGAGGAGAAAAGGAGGGGGTGGGGAACCTCTGACCACTGCCAGCCTTCCTGTATTCCTTGTTCCTTAGAATTGGGTGGACCCATGCTTATAGTGGCAGACTATCCCCCAAGAAATCCGAGGCCGGGGACTACCGCCCTGGCCGCCATTTGCTCACCGTCTGCCCTTCAGTGGAGAACATTAGTTGTTGTCAACCCCACACCCCGCCCTATGCATGTGGACTCCTAACACTGATCTTGCCCCAACTGGTCTTGGCCTGGTGGAATTCCTACCCTGGGGCCTGAACATTAAAATCCTGGGCTGGCTCTTGCCAACGGTAATTAGGTCCTAAGCGTTTCCTTGCCGCCATGTGCCCATGACTGGCCTTCAGCAGCAGAAGGCTGCTGGGCGGGAGGGACTGGAGTGGCGGTGGGGGTGGGTAGGGGGATAGGGGGTGGAGGGGTGGGGGAATCATCTTTAACAGGTCCTGCAGGAAGAGAGGAAGAGGTGGGAGACCAGGATCCTGTGGTGGATGCAAGAGGGCCTGGGTGCTGGGTTGGCTTTTATCCCAGAGTCTAAATTGCCCTGTGGCTAGCTGTACAGGCAGTCCCCAAACTCTACTCCGGCTCAGTGCACCAGGACTTGTGACAAACAAGGCAGTAAACTCCTTTACTCTCCATAGTACTCTTTTAGATAAGAGCTCTTTTCTTTTTCTTTCTTTCTTTCTTTTTTCTTTTCCCCAGACTGGGTTTCTCTGTGTAGCCTCAGCTGTCCTGGACTCACTTTTTAGACCAGGCTGGCCCCAAACTCACAGCGATCTGACTGCCGAGGTAAGAGCTCTTATTTTCTCCGTTTTTAGGTGAGGAACCAAAGATAACGGAGGTGATGTCAGCACCTTGCATGAGGCTGGCCTGAGCCCATGAGCGGCCAGGTTAGATAGGCTCCTAACTCAAGCCCATGTTTAACTTAGTTGCTCACTTGTCATCTTGGAGCAGTGGGATAGATAAGAGGACTGAAGAGGCCATACAAATCAGGCAGGAGCCGAGGAATTCAAGGTTATCCTGGACCGCTTAGCATGATGGAGGCCAGCCTGGGCTACATGAGGTCCTATCTTTAAAAAAAAAAGAGAAGGAAAACAAAAAGATTCTGTAGAAGGTTCTCAGCATGGGACCAGGGCCTGGCATGCAGTACGTGCTCAGAAAGTGGATGTTATCCTAGACTGCACTGCGTCTCCCCGGTCCTGCTCTCTGACCCCTAGAGGCCTGACCTTTCAGCCCGCCCGATGGGTCTGCGGCTCCCTGACCCTCATTCTCAGAATACACTTGAAATTTCTCAAAGCGTGGGGACCTGAATCGACACCCAGGGCTTCCCAGATCCCCTTGGACTGCGCGTGTGCTGGGTGTCGGCTTGTACCAGCTTGTTAAAGAGCTAAGGACGGCAGATTTCAAGATGCTGTTTAGCTGGTTGCTGGAGAGATGGAAAACCAGGCGTGGTTATGCACGCCTTTAATCCCAGCACTCGGGAGCCAGAGGCAGGCGGATCAATGTGAGTTCGAGGCCAGCCTGGTCTACAAAGTGAGTCTAGGACAGCCGAGGCTACACAGAGAAACCCTGTCTCGAAAAACAAAAACAAAACAAAAAAAAAAGTGAGATGGAGTGTTAGGAACTAGCCTGGGCTACATAGACACTCTTGTCTCCAAAAAACTTAAAGAAAAAAAAGAAAAACCCAGACACACTCAAAATATGTACATTCCCCATTATTTTTCTATTATGTACGCTTTCAGGGTATATGGTTCTTGTATTGGTACAGTGAGATTGACATTTTTCTTTCTTTTCTCTTTTGTGCAGAGGGCAGCTTAGGTTATCACAGAGTCCCACTCCCAGCTCTCCTACCACTTTAAAAACTTTTTTTTTTTTTTTTTTCATTTTGGAGACAGGGCCTTGCTATGTAGTACAGGCAAGGCTAGAGTTTAAGATCTTCCTGAGTGTTGAGATTCCAGACATGTGCCACTGATGTGGGGTGCTGTTCTGCAAAGCAACGGGATACTTTCCTTTCCTTTGCACACTTGTTGACGTCCTGTCAGCAGCTCAGAACTGGCCAGGGTGGGAGAATTTACACCACAGGAGTGGGCAGATGCTTCAAGTCAGGGCTTTTGCCTCCCAAATAAGGAGCAGGTCCACTTCTTGTGTTCTGTGTCTTTCCTGACCCACTATTTCCAGTGTTGGGCCTTTTTCTCAAGAGATGTTCCCCTAAGCAGGGATTGGGGGCCATGTTGAAATCCTTCAATAGTGCCAGGCGTGGTGGCACACGCCTTTAATCCCAGCATTCAGGAGGCAGAGGCAGGCGGATCTCTGTGAGTTTGAGTCCAGCCTGGTCTACAAAGTGAGTCCTGGACAGTGAAGGCTGCACAGAGAAACGCTGCCTCAAAACACCAAAACCAAAAACCAAAAACATAGAAATCCTACAATAATTTCAGGGGACTGAACTTAGACCCTAAAGAGAAACATCAAGAGTTTAAGTAAGACTCAGGGACTCTGCATTTAGGACGCCCTCACTACGCACACCATCTTGGAAAATGCTGATGCTGACTAGTACCTTTAAGTTCTCATAAAACAAAAAACAAGAAAACTGGAGTCTATCCATTACCAAGCTTAGGAACCAGACAGAATTGGATACTGAAGGAAACCTCTATTTTTATCTTTTGTGTAGCAGAGAAATCAGAAAGGTCAGAAGTTTGTTTAGGGCTGTATAGTACTCCCCACAGGAAAGGAGCCCACTGTGCCCCAGATTCTGTAGAAGAACTCTTATTTGCTTGAGATCAGTCCCCCAGCTCCCCTCTTGGTTGTGCCCCCAAATCCTTACCCAGGGCTTCGGGTTCCTCCTTCTTGTTCCTTGAGGTGATACTGTTGGTAGGCTCAGCCTGGGCACCAGCAGTCCCAGAAGGAAGCAGCTGGAAGGTGGGGTCTAGCTCTAAGATCATCTGGTTGAGGGTCTCCAGTGAGAAGTCAATGCAGGAATCTAGGTCCTGTGAGGCCTCTGAGGCCTGCTCTCCGGTGCACTGCAGGAGGCAGTGAGCTTGGGCCTCTGCTTGCTGGGCCTGCTGGAGCCTGCTGGAGGTGCCTTTGCACAGTGCGGGGGCCATCAAAGGCTGGGTTGCCCAGCTCTCTGTGGTATAGTAAGGACACAGTGCTGGGAGGCCAGGGCTGGGGGTTGGGTGCAGGGCCATCCTCGATTCCTCGTGGGGAGTCAAGCTGACCACATGACCTCCAGCCAGCAGGGAGCTGGACATGATGGGGCAGGGAAGTTCAGTGGTTTGCCTCTGGCTTCCAACTAGCCCCACTTTTACCTCGGAGCTAGATCCTGCTTGCGAGAGCTCCGAGGGCCTGAAAGAGAAGAGTGTGGTCTAAGTGACCCCTGTAGGTAAAACCCCTGCCTCGGCTAATTCCTCATTGAAGGACAGAGCTGCTCCTTCAGCTAAAGGCCCCATTGGCCTCCTGTCTCTGACACTCTCTGGCTGTGTAAGTTTGCACAAATGAATTAACTTTCTCCTGTCTTAGTTTCCTTGTTTAAAAAAAAAAAAAAAGAAAGAAAGAACCAGCCAGCAGGGAGCGGTGGTGGTGCACTCGGGAGGCAGATCCAGGAGGCGGATCGCTGTGAGTTCGAGGCCAGCCTGGCCTACAAAGTGAGTTCCAGGACAGCCAAGGCTACACAGAGAAACCCTGTCTCGGGGAAAAAAACCAAAAAGCCAAACCAAACCAAACAACAACAAAATGAATTAACCTTAATAATATGCTTGGGACAATGCCCGGTATATCGGCGCCTAGGCGAGTGATGGTTCCTAATTACTTACTGTGTCATGTGCATAGTTCTAAATGACTGTTAGCTGGTGTTTATGAGGAATTATCAGGTTCAGAGGCTCTGAAAGCCCTTTCAAGCTCTTGTACAACCCCATGAGATACGTATCACCGTTATCCCTTTCTGCAATAAAAAAGAATGGCTCAACGGTCAGGTAAGCAACCGGTGTCAGAACAGGGTTGGATCCCAGGCTGCCTGCTGTCAGACCTCCCGGGGCTAGTTGGTGGAATGGATAGCCAGGCAGGTGAGCAGCTGTGACTAGAGCATCATAGGAGACTCAGGAACTTGAAGGAGATTCTGTGCCACGGGGTAGAGATGGCAGGAAGGCCAGGGCCTCCTGTCAGAAGAAACTGACGGAGCAAGGCAGGCAAAAGCCCAGAGGCCAGATGGGCAGTCAAAGGTATCCAGGGAAGAGAGGCGCTTGGGATGGAGGCATAGGGAGGGGGAAGGCGGGCTGGCTAGGCTCTCTGAGATTCACAGGCTCAGATCAAAGCTGATAACTCAAACCCTGAAGGTACAAGGGAGCCACATGAGCCTTTTTTTAAAAAACTGGGTAGGTAATGCTATCATCAGATGACAGTCACTCCCGGGGGTGCTCATCCAGAAAAAAGGAATGTCCTAGCTTTTTATCTTCCTCAATGTGAAAAGCTCTTCCTGTTGTCTAGCCACGATGCCGTGTACTTGTTTCTCACGGATTGGAAAAGTCCTGGGACAGACTAGTGAGAAAACTGGGTGGAATGGGGGCCATGCTGGCCTCAGTCCTTCAGGCAGCCTGGCGCCTTTCTCCCTGCCTACCTACCGTGTCAGAGCATGAAGCTACGACGTGCTGCATGCAAGAGAAACCATCAAACAGATTCTGGAGTTGACTTAGAAACCGGGGCTTATGGAGCGTTACACCTCTGTCAGGGGTTCCCAGTTAACCCAACATGCATCAGGTTCCAGGCACTGGTCAAAATACTAACCCTAACCCTACCTTATACAGCTGCACTCGGTAATTCAAGCTTCTTGCAACCCTAGCCTATGGACTCAGGCCGTTTTGCCCCTGAAGACACCCAGTCTCGCAAGAAAGCGTTAGGGATTGGGTGTGGTACACACGTTTGTAATCCCAGCTCTGGGGAGATAGAGACCGGAGGGCGAGGAGCTCTACACAGTGTGAGTTCAAGGCCAGCTTGAGATATAGGAGACCCTGACCCAGTCCCCCATCCCCCAACCAACCATCAAAATAACCAACAAAACCCGAAGGAAAAAAAAAAAAAAGCGGACTGAGGCTTCCTATCTGGGATTTAAATCTAGGCCTTGGACCTTTGTAATCTTAAGCCCTTCCGCGCTACATGGCATTCAAAGGCAGAGGGGACACAGAGTTGGGGGAGGGAGTGTGTGATATGCCTGATTACAAAAAGCCAGGCCTGTCTGCACACCCCCACCCCCACCCCCCTCCTCACCCCAGGCTTCCTAAGCTTTGTTATCAGACTTCTGGGTCCTGGAGGGGGATGGGGGGCACATGCTAATGTGGGGAAGCCATGTGGGGAAGTACGTCTATAAACAGCAGGTGGGAGGAAGGGAGCTGGCCTCTGAGTCCCTTCCTTGGGGGCAGCTGAGGACACAGAACCCAAGACACAGCTTTTCCCACAAAGTCTCCAAGAGTCTAAGGAACCAGGCACAGCTTTCAGGGTTCACTGCCAGGCCCACAGAGGAAGCTGGGGATGTTGGACAGGGCGTACTGGAAGCTGAGTTACCCCCTCTGCCCCCCACCCCCACCCTATGACCAGGACTCAAGATTGCCTGCATGTTTATATGGACACTGCCTTTGTGCTCCTGTGGATAAGGGTATTCTCCCCTCTAGGCAGAGCTCAGTGCTCTTGTCTGTCTGATGAAGCCCTGATAATAGCAGACACTTGACCCTCATTCTGTTTCTCAACAGTTCTGAGTGCGGGTGGGCGGGCAAAGGCTGAGGGACTTGCCCAGGCTCTGAGCGTGGGTCCAGGATTTCAGGGTGGGTATTCTGGCCACTAAAAATCCTACCCGATAGATCACCCTCTTAATCTTGTGTCACAGATGTCAGGGCTCTCCTATCTCGGTCGGCCCCTTTTGGGATTCTGGAACCAACTGGTTCTGAGCATCGGGTGGAGATGCAGAAGACAAGAAGGCTCCCTGCAGAAGTCACCCCTGGCCTGGGGCACAGGTTCTGAGGTGTTGCTGTACACTTCAGGCCCTCCCAGCGCACCTCCCCAGCTGGATCTTTTCGCCTCTAAGTCTTAGGGAAGAGTGCCTGGGCTCAGTGTGTGTGTGTGTGTGTGTGTGTGTGTGTGTGTGTTGTGTGTCTTAGGAAGGATTCCAGTTAGCACTGCCTATTTACAGCTCCCTCCTACTTTCTCCTCTTCAGAATCTAATTCTTTAAAAAAAAAATTTTTTTTTCTCTTCCCCGCCTCCAAAATTCTGGGGGCAGGGAACTCCTAGGGCTCTGGGAAAGCCCTCATGGTCATCCTTGCTCACCTCTGTTGACTTAGCCTCTCCTTTGTACAAGCCTAGGTATAGTACGGAAGAGGAGGAAATTCCAGCCTTCCCCCGCCCCCGCCCAACAAAGCACAACCCCAGGGTCTCCATTACTTGGGTCTAGTCCTCATTGTCCCCCATGATCCAGGTGGATGGATGGCAGCAGGCAGGGAGGACAGGACAGTGGACAACCTCCTAGTTTTGCTTAGTGCTCTCTCTAGGGGGATCAAGAGACCTGGGTCTATGGAGGCCGCTAATCAGGTGTCCAAGAACCCAGGCCAGCTGCTTCTTCCCTGGCCTCGGATTCTTTTATCTGTGCACCCCAGGTGCAGACTTTAAGCGTCTCCCCACCCTACCCCCAATCCCCTCTAGTGAGTAAAGGGGCCTTACCTGTTTCGTGGCCGCTGCAGCTGCACTCACATATAACTCCCAGGATCAAACTGTGCTCAGCCCAGGTAAGTTGCAAGAGGAGGCGCCAGAAAACTTCAGGACCCGCCTTAAGAAGAGCCCGCTGTCAACCCTCCGCCCTCCGCCCTCCGCCCTCCTCTTCTCCCCTGAGGCTCTACACGTGGCCATGACAGCTGGCCTGGCCCCGCCCCAGAGGTGTCTTGACCTCAGGTGGGGCAGGCACAGGCAGGGAGGGGTGTGTGTAGTGATGGAGGGGGCGTTGAGAAGCGACTGGCCTGGCAGGCGCCGGTTTAGGGTGTGTGTGTGTGTGTGTGTGTGTGTGTGTGTGTGTGTGTGTGTGTGTAGGGGCCCTAAGCTCCTAGCTTGGCCCTTCCCATATACCGTGTGATCAGGAGGATGCCTAGACCAAGGTGTGCTGCGGACCTCCCTTTAACCCTGTGCAGGAAGGAGGAAACAGTGGGTTGGTAGAGACTGTGAGAAAGGAGAGCTTGGGTCTTGGTAAAGGACACACTAGTGGGTAGAAGACCCTTCCCCAGACCTATTCTGTGGATCTGCCTTCTTTCCCCTTTACAAGGCTGAGAATGAGGCTTCTGATGCCAGGGAGAACAATTGAGGGCCCTGGAGGGCTCAGTCTAGGGCTGTTGCTCTGCTTCTCTGTGATTCACCTTCCAAGAAAGCTCAGTTAGGTGGAGGGTGGGAAGGCAACCCCCTCCTTCTTTTTGTCTCCAACGCCTGAGGGAGTGTCCAGCCAGGATGAGTGGCTCTGGTGGCCGAGTCCCATATGAGCAGGTTGGTGTGAAATGCTTTCAGCCTGGAGACACATGGTGACCCGAACAGGCTTGCCCAGTGTCCCTATCAGGCTCTGCAGTCTACTTTGTGGATTTTTTTTTCTTCATATCTTGTGGTTTTGAACTACCATGATGGGCCAGTGCACCCGTCACAGCAGGAAGCTGAATAAAGTGGTCCAAGGCTCCCCATCTTTTTTTTCCCCCTTGGTTTTTTGAGACAGGGTTTCTCTGTCTAACAGCCTTGGCTGTCCCAGACTCCCTTTGTAGGCCAGGCTGGCCTCGAACTCACAGAGATCCTCCTGCCTCTGCCTCCCAAGTGCTGGGATTAATGGTTTGCGCCACCACCACCGGTGTCTCCTCTTCTTGAAAGTGGCATTGAGAGAGGTCCTCAAGTATCCATATGGTCCAGCAGATGCCAGACTTTGAATACCACTTTATTTTTGAGTAAAGAAATGGGCTAGCTGCAAGCTAAGGCAGCCTTGGCCTGTAGGCCGTAGCTTAGAGGGGGGGTAGGAGAACTGACTGCTGAGCTTCTTGGGTGGTTAGGCTACATGGGGGAGAAGCAGCCCTGTAGCTCAGTTGGTACACTGCTTGCCCACCATGTAGGAAGTGCTGGGTTTGTTTTCTTTTGTTCTTTGCGTTTGGCCTTTTTGGTTCACAGGCCACTACTTCCTTGAGCTTAACTGGGCCAGAACACTGGTTTTCAGTTTCAGCCTTCCCACAGACCTTGCCCACCCTTTTCTGCCCACCCTCTGCTTTTTGACACAACCGGCATTCCCGGAGGGATGGCATCTCTCTCTCTCTTTTTTTAAAGATTTATTTATTATTATGTATACAGTGCTGAAGAGGGCATCAGATCACGTTATAGATGGTTGTGAGCCACCGTGTGGTTGCTGGGAATTGAACTCATGACCTCTGGAAAAACAGTCAATGCTCTTAACTGCTGAGCCATCTCTCCCGCCCCCGGGATGGCATCTCTTTGTGTATCTCTTGGAAGGACTGTCTTCCTCAGTCCTCTGCCGTGATGGGCTGCGTTCCTCCACCTGCACACCTGGGGTGAATCTCCTTATGCTGCATGCTTCTTTTTGGATTTGATATTATTTTGGTGAAGGATTTGGCGCCTGTGCTCATGAGGGCTACTGACCTGCAGCTGTCATATCCTATCCTTGTACTGGCTTTGGCATCGGCGCCAGGGCAATAGATGAAGTCAGGAACATCCCTCTAGTGTCTGTCTTCTGAAAGCGAGTGTGGGGAACTGGTGTGACTTCATCTTTAACTATTTTTTTTTTTTTTAAGATTTATTTATTAATATATAGTCTCTTGCCTGCACGTATGCCAAAAGAGGGCGCCAGATCTCATTGTAGATGGTTGTGGGCCACCATGTGGTTGCTGGGAATTGAGCTCAGGACCTTTGGAAGAGTAAGCAGCGCTCTTAACCTCTGAGCCATCTCATCTTTAACTACTTCACACCCTTCTTTCTGCAGTGAACCATCCTGGCGCTGCCTGCTTCTCGAGATAATTGCTGCCCCTGTCTGCCGGATCCCTGGATAATTCCACACTGATAGAGACCCAACCAGCTGAGGGTTGGAGGAAATTGAGTCTGTACAGGCTTTTTGCCACTATTTCCTAAGCATAACAAGCGTTATAAAAAAAATGTTACATTAGATTAGATAAGTTAATTATGTGAGAAGATGTATGCAGGGCCTACACAAACATACCATTTTATATAAGGGACTTGAACATTATGCAGATTTGGCCATGAGAAGGGAGGGGTCCTGTGACTAACCAATTCAATTCCCCCTGAGAGACTGACAGACAGGGTGGCATTTCTTTAATACATATCCACAGCTCTTTCTCAGCTTCCTGCTTTCTTCCCCGACCCCACTCCCCTTCTCTTTCTTTAGCAGAGTCTCACCACATAGACCCGGTTGACTGGAAGCTCACAGCCCCCTGCCACTGCATCCTGAGTGCCGGGAAGCATAGGTGAGTGCCACTGAGCTGGCACGGCAGTTCCTTTTAAGCTTTGAACACATTATTTCTCTGGCTGATGTCCCGTATTTACCCTTCTAAGATAAGGGACTCCCCCAGGCAGAATGTTTAAGGATACATTCAAAACAAGACAAAAAGCTCTTACTCTTTTTGCTGTGCCCTGTACTATCCCTCAGGAGAGAAGAGGGGGAAACTGATAAAACAAACAAGCAAAAAGTTTATTTTTCCTGGTAGAAACTCCACCTCGTGTGCATATGTGTGTTTGTCTCTGTGTGGGCGTGTCCTAGTTAGCAACTGGCAGCTTGACACAGCCTAGGATCACAACAACAAGTCTCAACTGGGTAAATGACCTTTTATCAGGTTGGCTCGTGAATGAGTCTGTGAGGTGTTGTCTTAATAGTCCACTGTGGGTGGTGCTATTTCTTGGGCAGGTGGTCCTGAGCAAGCGACTGTCACAGGGAGCTGAGCACAGCCTGTGAGCTAGCCAGCAAGCGATATTCCTTCCTGGGTTCTGCGAGAGAAAGTTCCTGCTCTGGCTTCCCTTCTGACAGACTGTGACCTAGAAGTACAAGATGAAAGAAACCCTTCCCTCTCCTAAGTAGCTTTGGGTCAGAATTGTTTATCAGCGTGATAGAAAGCAAACTACAAGCCGGGCGTGGTGGCGCACGCCTTTAATCCCAGCACTCGGGAGGCAGAGGCAGGAGGATTGCTGTGAGTTCGAGCCCAGCCTGGTCTACAAAGCGAGTCCAGGACGGCCAAGGCTACATAGAGAAACCCTGTCTCAAAAAAGGCTACATAGAGAAACCCTGTCTCGAAAAACCAAAAAAAAAAAAAAAAAAAAAAAAAAGAAGAAGAAAAAAAAACAGAAAGCAAACTACACCAGAGCATGTGTGTGTGTGTGTGTGTGTGTAGGTCTGTGTGAATGTATGTAAGCAAGAGATCAGCTTCAGGTGTGTAGCATGAAGAACCTTGGTTCTATTTTTGGGACAGGGGTCCCTCAATGGGACCAATTAGGGTAGGCTGGCTAGCCAACAAGCCTCGGGGACCTGCCGTCACTTTCTCAGCACGGGTCATGCCTCTGCACACTGTGCTTTTTAGGTGGGCGCTGGAGGTTGAACTGAGGTTCTCGTGTCTCCTCAGTCTCAGAGAACCCCATCCTTTATCAGTAAAATACATTCATTGAGCACCCCTGCCCTTAGACACTGGGATGCAGAAACGAAGGGACAGGGTTGCTGACTCCAAGGAGGTCATTGTCTATGAGGAGGAAAAGCTCCCGTCTCGGCCACTATCCTACACGACAGCCATCAGTGAGCTACAGCTGTTGGCCTGCTCCACACTGAGGCGTGCTTTGGGGGGTGAGGGGGCGGTGCGGGTAAATCGTGATTCAGACCTTAGTGGCTTAGCATGAAGGATGCCAGATATAGTATTTGTAATTAGCTTTTTATTTATTTATTGTGTGAGGTGGAGCAGGGCACTGTGCCATGCCTGGCATGCATATGGCGGTCAGAAGACGATTTGCAGGAGTCAGCTCTCGCCCTTCCACCACAGGAGTTCTGCAGATCAAACTCAGGTCATCGAGCTTGGCAGCAAGGGCCTTTCCCCTTCTGCTGAGCCGTCTCACCAGCCTCTCTTACTCACAGTGTTTTATCTCAGTGTTGTGTTGAAATGACGATGCTTTGTGGATCCGTGGGTTAAGTAAAATAGGCGATTAAAATTAATTTCATCTGTATCAAATTACCACAAACCCAGTGACTTTAAACAACCAAAATACATTGTCTCACAGTCATGAGGCCCCAATCTGGCCGGGACATGTTGCTTTTGGAGGCTAGAGGGAAGAATTCATTCCCCGACTTTTGTAGCTTTTTTGGGGGGCTGCCCTGGAGTCCTTGAATTTATAGCTGCATCACTGTCACCTTCCCCTTTGTCTTCATCTCTCCCTGTGTCAGGGTGTGGTGGCGCAGGCCTGTAGTCCCAGCACTCTGGGAGGCAGAGGCAGGTGGATCTCTGTGAGTTCGAGGCCAGCCTGGTCTACAAAGCGAGTCTAGGACAGCCAAGGCTACACAGAGAAACCCTGTCTCGAAAAACTAAACTAACCACAAACACAAAAACAAAAACAAAAAGGCCATTTGCGAAGGCACCTAGGGACCACATGGATAATCCAGGATTACTCTCCTCGCCTTGAAATCCTTAATTACAACTGCGAAGGTTCTTCTCCATCTCCCACAAATTAAAGGCTCTGGAGGGTAGGACCCGATGTGCTTGAGATCACTGGTGTGATTGTTATTCAGCCTGCTCTGTGGTTTGTAGTGTGTGTCTGTGGACCAGCATCAATGACCGTAATGACCCAAGAAGCCCAGGTCCAAAACGGGCAGATGGAATTGGAGGGACAATCCTAGGGACCCCTTGGAATGCTCTCTCAGTGGGGATACAGGTGAGCCTGGCTAAGTTGCTGGAAGAAGTATCCAGAGAGAATGTGTGCATGACATGGTCCCCACCTAACCTTCTGAGCCTGTGAACTAGACGTGGTGGCGTTTCTCAGACTCCCTTTTGCTGTTAGAAGCCCCCTGGTGTAGTCGCATCCACTGTGCAGACCTGGGGGTGAGGATTTGGGGGAGGAGGTGTCTTCCTCCTGCCTTGCAGCTTGCTGCTATTGGTCAGCAAGGTATGGTCTCTGGGACTTTCTTGGGTTTCGTTTTTCTTTTGTTCTGTTTTTTAGTTTTCCGAGACAAGGTTTCTCTCTGTGTAGCCTTGGCTGTCCTGGACTTGCTTTGTAGACCAGGCTGGCCTCAAACTCACACAGATCTGCCTGCCTCGGCCTCCCAAGTGCTGGGATTATAGGCATGTGACAAAGTGCCTTCTGTTCACACTAGAATGCCCCCCCCTAGCTACTTTCACATGATAAGACACCATGAGCAAGGCAACTTAGAATAGAAGGTATTTAGCCAGGCGAGATGGCGCACACAGAGGCAGGAGGCAGGAGGCAGGAGGATCGCTGTGAGTTTTGAGGCCAGCCTGCAAGTCCAGGACAGCCAAGACTACACAGAGAAACCGTGTGTGTGTGTGTGTGTGTGTGTGTGTGTGTGTGTGTGTGTGTGTGTCTGTGTGTGTGTGCCTATCAGGGCTATTCTCATTCAAACCAGCATGACCCCTTTCCATGTAGGTGAGTAATGCAATGGGTTGGGCCAAGAGAACAATAGACCATTATAGGTTCACCTAGGTAGCCTGGGTTTTCTGCTGTGAGCAATGAATACAAGGAAAGCTATGGAAGGAAAAGGCACAGGGAGGAAATGGAATGACATAGTCATGCCTCAGGAGAGTCTTTGTTTAAGGGGAGGCTGGGCAGCCCCACAGGCAGAAGGGCAGCTTGCACTCTCTCTCTCTCTCTCTCTCTCTCTCTCTCTCTCTCTCTCTCTCTCTCTCTCTCTCTCTCTCTGTTTCTTTCTCTCCGTTTGTTTGTTGGTTAGTTTTTTTGGTGACAGGGTTTCTTTGAGTAGCCTTGGCTGCCCTGGACTTACTTGTAGACCAAGCTGTCCTCGAACTCACGGAGATCCACCTGCCTCCGCCTCCCTGAGTGCTGGGATTACCGGCGTGCACCACACCGCCCGGCTTCTCTCTCTGTTTTTTGAGACAAGGTTTTCATTATGTAGCCGTGGCCTCAAACCTGCAATCCTCCTGCTCAGCCTCCCAAGTGCTGGAATCGCAGGCATATTCCACTGCGCCTGGCTTGTGACTGACCTCAGAGTCTGGGGAGAGCGTCTTGTAACAGACCTGGGTGTTTAAGCCTCCCAAACATCAGAGGCTTTATTGGCAGCATACCATTCTGAGATGAAGAGCAGGAAGGACTCTCCAGCAGAGACTGTTGAGGTCATCTTGGTAACCAAGGACCTCCTCATTAAGGCCAGATGACAGAGCAGGAAAAGACCACAGACACAGTCTCAGGCTGTCTGAATTCACATAGCTGCCATTGCTATAGTGTACCACAGAAAAAGACAGGAGGTTTTCATGTACTTTGAAGTCCCTCTGAGCCAGCAGCCTTTAGCTCTTTCTCCTTGAGTGGAAGGGAGAAGGAACAGATAACTCAGGCTCTTTTTTTTTTTTTTTTAAATGTATACAATGTTCTGCCTGCATGTACTCCTGCACACCAGAAGAAGGCACCAGATCTCATTATAGATGGTTGTGAGCCACTGTGTAGTTGCTGGGAATTGAACTCAGGACCATTGGAAGAGCAGACAGTGCTCCTTAACCTCTGAGCCATCTCTCCAGTCCCTTCTCTTCTCTTCTTTTTTTCTTTTCTTCCCTCGTCCTCTTCCTTCTTTGGTTTTTCGAGACAGGGTTTCTCTGTGTAGACCTGGCTGTCCTGAAACTTGCTCTGTAGACCAGGTTGGGCTCGAACTCCCAGAGATCCTCCTGCCTCTGCCTCCCAAGTGCTGGGGTTAAAGGTGAGGCAAGCTCTTCTTTTTCTAGAGGAGGAGATCATGTTCTTTACAACGGGGCAGCTCACGCCTCCGATGACCCTTGCAGAGCTGTGACTTCTCACCTATAACCAGACACACTCCTGAAGCCTTCAGCTGACCCCTTGCCCCTATAGGCCAGGCCAGGCCCAGTCCCGGAACATCTTTATGATTCATGTCCACACCCAGGGCAGGGTCGGTAGGGCCTGTGTAGTCTCTGGGGCCGGGACTGGAAGGGATACAGACGTTGCCAACATCCCTCAATTCAATCTTTATTGTTCATATAAAACCATCAATAAAAAAAAGTGTGGAGTAATCGCAGCAGCTCCCATCTACTTGTGATGTGCCTACATAGAACTTTATGGAAATGTTCATAAGCTACACATGTGAATGCCTATGAGTACTCACATTATTAAAACTTGCCCACTATAAAGCATGCATACAACATGTAAGTCCATACAGGATATTATGCACATCTTAAAATTACATAACAAGCTACAAAAACAAATAACAACAACAAACCAAAATACATAGACCATGACAAAAAACAAAACAAAACAAAAAAACAAAAACAAAAACAAAAAACAAAAAAAAAAAAACCCAAAAAAACCAATATCTTAAAATGATTTCATGGTGTTTCATTTAGCTCAAATCCCTTTTTTTGCTCTCACGATGAGAACAACGTGATAGAATATGCTTGTTTATTTTTGAAAAATCTTGGTTTTATACTTTGTGGGGTAGGGATTCAAATGTCTCATTTTTAAGTCTGGTTTATTTCAAAGTTCAGTTTTTAATGGCTGCCAGGGATGGAAACCAGGCCTCAAGAAGACTACCTAGATCCAGACGGACGAGGTGCATTGTGGGACTCTGCTCAGGAAATCGTGACATTCATTTTCAATTTTCAGTTCCATCCACTAATTATGGAGAGGTTTTGTTCAAAATTGGCTTGCAAATTCTCATCTTCTCTCATGTCAATCAGTTGTTCTTAGGAAGAAACTGGAATAATGTTGCATTTTAATACTTCCAGCAAATGGAGTTTAAACCCACTCAAACTCTTCATTTAGAAGTTTTGGGTTTTTTTTTTTTTTTTTTTTTTTCTGTTCCTTGTTTGAAGGGCAGATAGGAAAGATCTTTGAAATGCATGAAATTTTCATCACCAAAACCATGAAATAACGAGACCGCTTTTAAACTTAGTCTTCAAATTCCTTGATGGATTATGCTCCTTTTCCAATGGCCGCTTACTCAATGGCTCTTCTAACCTCACCTTTAGCCTGGCAAACAGAGATGCCACCTGCAGCAATTTCCACAGCCCACTTGATAGGCATGTCTTAATCTGTGACATGAAGATGTGTCTTCACACTGAAGGAGTTGCTCCTGTTTTCTTGCTGTCTGCTTACAAGAAATCTTTCAGTCATTTGCCTCCATGCAAGTGTGTGTGTGTGTGTGTGTGTGTGTGTGTGTGTGTGTGTGTGTGTGTAAGGTTTCACTGTAGTCCAGGCTGACCTGGAACTAACTTTGAACTTGTAGGTGGCCCTCCTGCCTCAGCCTCCCAAGTGCTAAAATTACCAGCATAAGCCACCATGCCCTACAAACCTTATTTTTATTTTATTTATTTATTTATTTTTTGAGACAGGGTTTCTCTGTGTAGCCTTAGCTGTCCTGGACTCACTTTGTAGACCAGGCTGGCCTCAAACTCACAGCGATCCACCTGCCTCTGCCTCCTGAGTGCTGGGATTAAAGGCGTGTGCCACCACAGCTAGCTCAAACCTTACTTTTTATTTTTATTATTTTTTGGTTTTTCGAGACAGGGTTTCTCTGTGTAGCCTTGGCCATCCTGGACTCACTTTGTAGACCAGGCTGGCCTCAAACTCACAGCGATCCGCCTGCTTCTGCCTCCCGAGTGCTGGGAATCAAGGCGTGCGCCACCACGCCCGGTTTAAACCTTACTTTTTAAGAAAGAGTATTTAGTTTAATCAGGCACTGTAAGCTGTGATTTCATTGGGACCTGGCACATGTAAGCATTAGCATGCCACAGTATATTAAAAGTAAGCAACAGAGGGAGGGTAAGTCTGTCAGGTCCTCTGCTTAATGGAACATTCTCGCTCCTTCCAGCAACTGACTCATGCAGGGATATAACAGGCCAGCAATCAGAGAGACGTGGGTCAGGCTACACGCCAGATGTCAGAAGTCCTGAGCTTCCCGCTTGTGGATAGAAATACATATATATTAAAGTCTAATGTTCCTTCCCAACATTCTGTGCAATGCTGCCTGGAGGCCCATTGACTTGTCACCGAGTGACAGAGCCAGACTGAGCTCAGGCTTGGCTTTCTAGGGTCCTTGTCACTGTTATGTGACTGTGGAGCAGGTGGGTGGTGAGATAGATCTCTTTCCTCCTACCCCCCCTCTACCTCACCCACACTGGGTCTATACTATGTCTATGACTTCAGAAATGTGGCCAATGGGATATAACCATGCTACATTCCGGAGCCAGGCCTGGAACCCTGACATCTCTGCTGCGCTCTCTGGGGGCAGCACTGGGTGGGCCTGAAAGCCAGTGCCTTTGTGCTTGGTTTTGCCTGTACACACTTTCCCACACCCTTGCTCTCTCAGGACCAGCAGACAGAATCACAGACTCAGCATCACTCAGACGCGCTCAGGGCTGAGGAATTTGTGTTTGGCTTTGGGACCTGATTTGCTGATTCTTATACCCAAGAGCTAGAGCTAAAAAGAAAACCAGACACTGTCTACAAATAGACCAGCAGGGGTAGGGGGGTGGAGGTATGTCACTGTCACCCTCAGACCTGCCCTGCTTAAGCTCCTCAGTCTCCCTGAGGGAAGGTTAGGGACAATCTGAAGGGCATCTGTACCTGTGTCCTATCCCTGTTTAGGAGCAGCAGCTAGGGGTGGCCCGGAGTGGATGTCCTCAGCTAGTTTGTGAGCCATCCTGCATGGCTCTAGGCCCATTAGATGAGCAAATCTTCCTGCTGAGGCACTGTTGACTACACATAAGGTTAGGGAGATGGCACAGTGGGTAAAAGTGATTGCTGCTGCGCAAGTCTGAGGCCCTGAGGTCAATCTCTGCAAGGCACAGTGGATGATAGTTTGTCCTTTTATATGGTCCTGGGCAGGGCCACACCCCCCATGGCAGGTAAACAATGACATCACAAGTAGGCCGACTGAAGCAGACACGTCTCCACGTGCATGTGTCACTATTGATTATGTCAGATGAATGGTTAATTCTATACCTGCTCTAGCTCCCAATTAACGAGATGATTTATAATAAGCTTTGAAGCACTACAGCTGGGCGGAGTTTCATCTATTCTAACCTGTCTACGCTAGCCTACTTCCCAGCCATATGCCTTGTCACCTGTCTTCTAGTCTTTTTTGTTTGTTTGTTTGTTTTTTCGAGACAGGGTTTCTCTGTGTAGCCTTGGCTGTCCTGGACCAGGCTGGCCTCGAACTCACAGGTATCCACCTGCCTCTGCCTCCCGAGTGCTAGGATTACAGGCGCGCGCCACCACTGGCCGGCTCTGTCCTCTAGTCTTGCACTGGCCGCTCCTGCTCCACCTTTGTTCTCATGGTGTCTCCCTTATGGAGACTTCCTCATACTCTGGCAACCTTCTCCTCACAGCCTGGCCTCATGGCTACATCAGTCACAGCCACCTCACCACAACCCAGCAACCTCATCTCTAGCCTCCCTCCCTCCATCCAGGACTCCCCCTTGCTGGGATTGCAAGTCCCGCCTTAACTCCCCTGCCCACTCCCTATAGGCTGTTCAGCTCTTTGTTGACCAATCAGAGATGATGCAGAACAATTTTTTTACACAGCATTGAGACAGAAGATTCCTGAATAGCAATGACAATTCCAGAATCTGTTAGCATTCAGCTCCTTGCTGGTTCAGCAATTAACAGTGGAATATACAGAGACACGCCTTAATACAATGTGAATGAAGGTCACCTCGCCATCTTTCCCTTTTGGTCCAAGAAATGGCTTTTTCCTCTCACTCAATAAACTACATAAAATAAGAAAAACTATAGAAATCATCAGGTGGGCTGGAGAGATGGCTCAGAGGTTAAGAGCACTGACTGCTCCTCCAGAGCCCTGAGTTCAAATCCCAGCAAAAACAGGATGGTTCACAGCCATCTATAGTGCGATCTGGTGCCCTCTTCTGGCTTGCAGGTGTACATGCAGGTAGAGCATTGTATATGTAACAACAAATAAATAAATCTTTTAAAAAAATTATCAGGTGAGAATTACATTCACAATGTCCAGTCCATTTGTATTTGGCAACTTTGGAGAAAGTATTTCATTATCTATCTTGGTGAGTCCAAAGTTCTGTCCCTAAATCACTTACCTTCTAAACCTTTACATCTTCTACCTTTCATAACTCACAACTACCAACTTTAAAACACCTGTTTACAGCTTTCTCCAACCTTCAAATAATACCTTCTTATGCCCTCTAACCTTTTTTGTTTGTTTGTTTGTTTTTTGGTTTTTCGAGACAGGGTTTCTCTGTGTAGCCTTGGCCATCCTGGACTCACTTTGTAGACCAGGCTGGCCTCGAACTCACAGCGATCTGCCTGCCTCTGCCTCCCGAGTGCTGGGATTAAAGGCATGCATCAGCACGCCTGGCTGTTTGTTTTGAGACAGGGTTTCTCTGTGTTAGCCTTGGCTGTTCTGGACTCACTTTGTAGACCAGGCTGGCCTTGAACTAAGAGTGATCTGCCTTAGCCGGGTGTGGTGGCGCACGCCTTTAATCCCAGCACTCGGGAGGCAGAGGCAGGCGGATTGCTGTGAGTTCGAGGCCAGCCTGGTCTACAAAGTGAGTCCAGGAAAGCCAGGTCTACACAGAGAAACCCTGTCTCGAAAAACCAAAAAAAAAAAAAAAAAAAAAAAAAAAAAAAAAAAGAGTGATCTGCCTGCTTCTGCCTCCTTAAAGGTGTGCACACCACCTCTGTCCAGCTTTGGTTTAAATCTTAAACACCCAGCACTTGGGAGGCAGAGGCAGGCAGATCACTGTGAGTTCGAGGCCAGCCTGGTCTACAGAGTGAGTCCAGGACAGCCAAGGCTACACCGAGAAACCCTGTCTAAAAAAAAAAAAACAAAAACAAAAACAAAAAAAACAAAAAACAAAAAACAAAAGAAAACAAAACAAAAACACCCAAAAGAAGAAAGAAAAAACGAACGGACATGCTCTGGCTATGTTAGTCCAGGCTGGACTCAAACTTGACACAAGATCCTCCTGTCTCAGCAACCGGAGCACTGGGACTGTAGCTGTGGGGTCAGCCCACCTGACTGAAAGACTCCAACAGCTTGGAATGAGGAAGCCTGTCTCAGAAAACAAGGGAGAGACTCCTGAGTAACCAATGATACCCTTCCCACCCCGTTGTCCTCTGGTTTCCACCTGCATGCTCACACACATGTGCACTGATACACAAGCATGCTTATACATGTGTGCACATACATGAACATGCTCATGCATGCACACAAAATGTGAGCATGCTCACACGTGTGCACAATACATGAGCATGCTTATACATGTGTGTATGCCCATGAACATGCTCACACAAAGTAAATGGGCATTGATTTAAGCCACTAACTTGGTGTTTTCTCCTTTTTTTTTCTTCCTGATAACATAGTAATAAGAATCCAAACCATAAGTTCAAATATTCAAAAGTCCTACGTCAAACTCAATCACTGTTAAAGTATGTTCTATCTGTCTATTGTGACATATGTCTTCACAATACTCACAGTGATTGGGGTCATGGTCATAGTTCTCCTGTAATTAGGAGTTCTGTGCCAGGAGGCAGCTGCCTGGGGGAGGGTTAGCCCCTTGGATCGTAGGCCTTGTTTGTGGTCTCATTTTTCTTATCTCATTTCTGTTTCCATCTTGGACCAGAAGGTGTGGATAGCCCATCCCAGAGAAGCCAAATTCCGTTCACTCCCCAGCAAGCAGTGGGGCCCTTGGGAGCAGGGTGTGGTTTGCTTTGGTTTCCTGCCTGATTAGGGAGGAATGCTGTGGAAATCTGTGTGCAAGGAGAGACCTAGAGCGGAGACCGCAGCTCTGGGCAGGCATGACCACTTGGACCCATAGACTCCCTCATCCTCCAAGGGCAGCAAGAGTTGTCAGCTCCTTTAATAGCTGAGGGAAAGGACCTCTCATGTTGCCATTTCTTTTCTTTTTTTTAAAAAATAATTTATTTTTATGTGCATTGGTGTTTTGCCCGCATGAATGTCTGTGTGAGGGTGTCAGATTTTGTAGTTACAGAAAGGTGTGAGCTGCCATGTGGGTGCTGGGAATTGAACCCAGGTCCTTTGGAAGAGCAGTCAGTGCTCTTAACCGCTGAGCCATCTCTCCAGCCCCCATGTTGCCATTTCTTGTGGTAAAATGCATACGCCATAACTTCCACGAATGGCATTCAGGACCTTCATCATATCCTGTGAACGTTGTTTCTGTCTAGTTCTGAACTTTTTTTTTCACTCCAAAAGGAAGTTTATGTCCATTAAACACTTACTCTTCTCCCTCTGGCCCAGGTCCAGGCCACTACTAATGCATGCCCTATCTTTGTGGCGTCACCTATTCTGAATATTGTATACAAAGGGAATGATTCAACAAGTGGCCTTCGGTGTCTAGATTTGCTCTTTTAAGTGTGACTTCAGGCTCCTCTGCATTGTGGCATTGATTCATTCCTTTTTATGTCCATGTGACCCGGTGTTACACAGCTAGACCGTGTTAGCATCTCTGGGCTCGGGGTGGGGAGAAGCCAGCTAGTAACTCTACCTCTGTCCCTTTCTGCTCTATGCCTTTTGGGACCTGTCACAGTAGAGTATGCTACTGAAGCCTGGGGACTCCAGGAAACGGCCAGTCTCCCAGTGTCTCCTGGTCTCTGCAACCTGATCCTGAATGCTGCCTGGTGACGTCAGACACAGCTGGTGTAGACCTGTCCCTGGAGGTTCCAGAAACTGGTTCTCAGTTCTCTCTGGTCAGGGTGTTCCAGTTGAGTTCAGGAAAAGCCACAGCCTGTTTGTGGTGACAGTTCTGAGGTCACAGAGGGTGTCAAGGGACGAGGTCCATGGCCTTGGGAGTTGGGGTTGCCTCACTGATGTGTGTGGACTCTAGAGACTAGTCTGGCTTGGCACCAGGGGAGGCAGAAGGCCTTGAGAGCGGCTTAGATCTTCATCCGAGGAGTTCATTTTTTTTTCAGAGAAACTTAATCTCATATTGTTTGTTCTCTGTAGATTCCTCAACTGAGGAAACCGCTGGAATCTTTCTTGAGGGGGAATTTGTCCCCAGAGCCCCCTCCCAACTCTCTAGTGGGAGAGTGCCAAGACTTCAGTCACTGCCACCAACTCCAGTAAACCCCAAACCACAGGAATGCACACGGGTTACCTGAGGACAACAAAAGGAGGTGGCTGGGCAGCGAGTGAGCAGCAGGCTGTCAGCCTGTGCTATGTGTGTGGGATGGTTGTGTTTTGACAAGGGCATTTGGACTTGGGGTCCCCGGACCTCAGTGTTGATCCAACCCCTGCCACTCTGGTCATGAAATCTTGGGTGGCTGACTCTATGACTGACCACACTCACCTGGCCAATTCTGCCCTCTGCCTGACTCAAGTGAGGAACTGACCTTGGCCAGGAAAGAAGAGCTACAGCTGGGGGTGTTGGGAGGCACAGGGGTTGCTAGGCTTCAGGCTCCAGGCTCCAGGCTCCACAGGCTTCAGGCTCCAGGCTCCAGGCTCCACAGGCTCCAGGCTCCAGGCTCCACAGGCTTCAGGCTTCAGGCTTCAGGCTCCAGGCTCCAGACTCCAGGCTCCAGGCTCCACAGGCTCCAGGCTTCAGGCTCCAGGCTCCAGGCTCCACAGGCTGAGCTAGAGAAGTACTAAGCAACATCTCTAGGCCTTAAAAAAAATGGCTTTAAAGATGGATCTTGTAAACGACCAAAAACCAAAAACTAAAAACCAAAACCAAAACCAAACCAAACCAAAAGATCAACAGAGGAGGCCGTGGGTGAGAGTGTCTGAGATGTGAGTGTCAATCACAAAGACTGGAGGAGAAAGACCACAGAGCCAAATCATCATGGCCAAATTAATTACATCGGGCAATTAATGCAAGCTTTTTTTATTGATTATTTGGGAATCTCATATTATGCACCCAGTCCAGTCCTCATCCTCCCCTGTGCTCACTCCCAAAAAAAAAAAAAAAAAAAGAAAGAAAGAAAAGGAAACACAAAAGAGGGAGAAAAGAAAAAAACCAAGTCTATTTTGTGTTGTCTATATACTTGCTGGAGCATGGAAGTCCTAGTGGATAGCCCGCCAGGGGAGGACGAGTCTTTGTTCACCTGCATCCTTGCTGGATAGCACCAACTGAGGAGAGCCCTGTGGTGGCCAGGGAGGGGTGGGGCCTGTGTCACCCTAAAGCAAACATTTTTATTCACGTTCACGGGCTGCCTCCTCCTAAGGTAGAGTTCAAGACATCCACATTGGACGTGAGGAAGATAAGGGCTTTTGTAGCTAAAGGGTAGAGGGTCTCCAAATGGATCTGGCAGGCAATAGGCAGGGTAACGGAAACAGAACTATCTTGATTTTGAGATATCTTGATTTTGAGATATGTAGCCCAGGTTAGGAGACTTTGGGGGACTGGCTTTAAATACCTGATCCTCCTGTCTCTATCTCCTAAGTGCTAGGATTACAGGTATGAGCCGCCATCCCTGACAGTTTTTTATTGTTACAAAAAATAGTTTTAGTTCTATATATCAATGTGTTTAATTTTCACCTAAGTAATGTTTATAACCTTTAGCTATAGCAAGCTTAATCATATATATGTATAAATAGATGGATATTATTATTATTATTATTATATTATTCTTCACAATTTTTTTTCTTATGGCATACTTGAACTACCTTTTGGTTTTGTCTTCACCTTTCCCATTTTGGAAAAATTCTTTATTTAATACAAAAAGTTATCATTTAAAATCTTCTGTTACAGCTGGGCATGGTGGCACACACCTTTAATCCCAGCACTCTGGAGGCAGAGGCAGGTGGATTGCTGTGAGTTAAAGGCCAGCCTGGTCTACAAAGCGAGTCCGGAACAGCCAAGGCTACACAGAGAGACCCTGTCTCGAAAAACCAAAAAAAAAAAAATCTTCTGTTACCTAAGAATATTTCCTTTATTTTTTTGTTAAAAATAGTTCTCCCCTCCCCCTCTGCGCCCACAGCAGGTATTAAAGATTGAACACAGGTCCTTGAACTGAGCTGCAGCTTCCGTGCTCTTAATCATAGGCCCAAATTGGCCTTGAACCCGTTCAGTAGTCCACTCAGGCCTTGAACTGCAATTCTCCTGCAGCAGTATCCTGAGCAGCTAGAATCATAGGCCTTCATCAGCAACCCAGCAAAACCACATTTTTCAGGGCTAGAGAGATGGCTGGCTCAGCAGTAAAGAGTTCTCGCTGTTCTCCCAAAGGACCCAAGTTTGGTTCCCATCACCGAAGTAAATCCAAAGATATAACAGAATGAAATAAATACAGACCATCAATTTGTCTGGCCAAACCTTTGCTGTTTGTTGTTATGGCGGTGGTTGTGGTTGTTATTCCAGTGAATCTCATCACTGCATAGAATGTTTGGCTTTTATATGTTCTTCCTAGACCTAAACCACTTTGATAATTTACTCATGCTGAACCTAGGGCCTTGTGCGTACTGCTGAGCTGTATCACTAGCCCTGATAATTCCTCTTGGTGTAGGGTAAGTTGAGACAGGAACCTTGAGTAACCAGCTTTATTAAGGAGAGGCAGGTGCGTGTTTGAGACATGGTAGAGAGGAAGGAGTTGTCAGGCCAGGGATGAATACATTGGTTCTTGAGACCAGAGTAGAAAGAGAATAGGTTTGTTGAATATCGTGCAAAGGGACAGTAGGCTAGGCAAGAACAAGGAACTGTAGCATAAGGCAGTGGTTTCGGGGAGAAAGGCTGTGGCAGAGGAGCCACGTGGTAAATTATTTTGTATGCAGTCTCCTGGCACGGAACGGGGATGCTTTGCCAGTGTGGGTGCTGCTGGAGTTTTCAGGATCAAGCCTGGGCCCTGGCAGGTTTAACAAACTAGGCTCAGCTACTCATTTTGAATATGCCAATTAAAGGGTAGGGGAGAGAAGAACATCCGCAGTTGAGAGCACCTGCTGCTCTTGCAGAGGAGTGGGTTTGGGTTCCCAACACCCATATAGGATGCTCCACAGCTTTCTGTGACGCTTTCTGTAACTACAGTTCCAAGGGATCCAACACCTTCTTCTGGCTTCTGTGGGCACCTGTATGTACACAGTATACAGGTGTATACTCAAACACAAAACACATAAAAATAAGTACATTTTATTTATTTATTTATTTATTTTTTGTTTTTGGTTTTGGTTTTTCGAGACAAGGTCTCTCTGTGTTAGCCTTGGCTGTCCTGGAGTCACTTTGTAGACCAGGCTGGCCTCAAACCCACAGTAATCCTCCTGCCTCTGCCTCCCGAGTGCTGGGATTACAGGCGTGCGCCACCACGCCCGGCTAATAAGTACATTTTAAAAAGAGAGAGAAGCCGGGCGTGGTGGCGCACGCCTTTAATCCCAGCACTTGGGAGGCAGAGGCAGGTGGATCACTGTGAGTTTGAGGCCAGCCTGGTCTACAAAGTGAGTCCAGGACAGCCAAGGCTACACAGAGAAACCCTGTCTCGAAAAACCAAAAAAAAAAAAAAAAAAAAAAAACAGTTATGAAGGAGCAATGAAAAGAATGTTATGGTTGAGGGCCACCAACACACAAGGCACTGTATTAAAGGGCCGCCGCAGCATTAGGAGGGCTGAGAACCACTGCTGTAGTGCCTTACAGAAACCCTATTCCGTGTTAACAACCAGCCGGTTTCGTTTTCCCAAAGCCTTAAGACAACATTCCATTATGTTCCTCAACTCAGCCACCCATCCTTTTTCTGACCGGCTGCTTTGTCTGCCTCCTTCCTGCTGACCTTGCTGCCTATTCCTGTCTGCATTGGTTCCTCATGGATTAAACCTTGACTCTGAGAATTCTACTCAGCAGTAGTTCCAAGTATGCTGTGTCCTCTTTTATAAACCGTTGACACTCTATCCATCCTATGCCATCTACTTCCCAGCGCAGGAGTGGCTGCTGCTAAGACGTTCTTTAATTTGTGGACTATTGAGCTGGAGAGATGGCTCAGTGGCTAAGAGCACTGGCTGTCTTTGCCGAGGACCTGGGTTCAATTCCCAGTACTGCACAACAGCTTATAACTGTCTGTAACTCCAGTTCCAGGAAATTTGATGCCCTCTTCTGGCATAGACATGCATGTAAGCAAAGTTATTTGTGGACTATTGCTCTACCTGTTTCTAGCCTGTGACTAGGTCTCATAGCCATTCACATAATGATGAGATTGGAAAGATTAGAAAACAAATTAGGTTCCAGTACTCTTTGGATAGCAAAATCATTAAATAAGCTTTAGTTTTTAAGACTTGCACAAGTTAATCTCATTAAAGGGGGTGAAGTCAAGACTTAGTTGAGAGCAGCAAGTGGTTACATTAAGCCCATTTATTACCTTAACTAACATAGAGCCTTGGGTTACTATAATTACCTCTTCTCTGTTTGTTATCCAACTGGGCTATCAATGTTCTTTGTTGTTGTTGTTTTGGTTTTTGCAGTCAAGGTTTCTCTGTGTGGCCTTGGGTGTCCAGGACTCAATTTGTAGACCAGGCTGGTCTCGAACTCACAAAGATCCGCCTGCCTCTGCCTCTCTGGGATTCCAGGTGTGCGCCTCCGAGGCTGGAGTTATCAAAGCTCTTTGTACACATAGTTTCTACCTTTTTCCCTCATCTTTAAATACAGAAAATGTTTTAAAGTAAAATCAAGGACCATCTTAAGCACCTTAAAAGGAGTGTTTGTTTCCTCCCCATCACACCTACCAGCGTCATGAAGGAAAATGATTGGCTGCTAGGACTGTGGTAAGGGCCTCAGGAAAATGGCTCAGCAAGTCAAGGCTTCTGCTGCCAAGCTTGAGAGCCTGAGCTTGATCCCCAGAACCCACATGGTTGAAGGAGAAAAGATTCTGACAGGCTGTTCTCTGACGTTCATGTGCATACCAAGAGGCAGGCACGTTTGCACACACACCCACACCCACGCACACTCATATAAATTAATGCGATTTTTTTTTTTTTTTGGTTTTTCGAGACAGGGTTTCTCTGTGTAGCCTTGGCCATCCTGGACTCACTTTGTAGACCAGGCTGGCCTCGAACTCACAGCAATATGCCTGCCTCTGCCTCCCGAGTGCTGGGATTAAAGGCGTGCGCCACCACACCCGGCAATGCAATTTTTTAAAAATAATTTTTAATTTAATTTTAATTTATGTGCGTTGGTTTCAGATCTTGGAGTTACAGACAGTTGTGAGCTGCCATGTGGGTGCTGGGAATTGAACCAGGGTTCTCTGGAAGAGCAGGCAGTGCTCTTAAACACTGAGCCATCTCGCCAGCCCCCAATTAGTGCAATTTTTTAAAAAAAGAATTAAAACAAGTATCAACAGCTCTGCCTATCCCTCAGTTCACACAGTGGCCCTGCAGCACTGTACATTTAAAATTAACCATCATGTCAGGTGGTGGTAGTGCGTACCTTTAATCTCAGCAGGCAGGTGGATTTCTGTGAGTTCGAGGCCAGCCTGCTCTACAAAGTGAGTCCAGGATAGCCAAGGCTACACAGAGAAACCAAAATAAATAAATAAGTAAAATTAACCATCAGGGGGCTAAAATGACGAGTCAATGATTAAGAGGGCTTGCTGACGTTGTAGAGAATCTGGTGACCACACCCGCTGTACCTTCAGCTCCAGAGCATCTTCTGGTCTCCACAGGCACCTGCCCACATATGCACATACACACAAACATGCACATATAAATAAAAAACAAGTCTTTAAAGTACTCCACAACAATCAGCTTATACATAGAAAGCAGCTTCATGTTTAAATTATTCATTTACTCAATTAACAGGCTGTTGATCTTTTTTTTTTTTTTATGGTATGATATCTTTGTTCTGGGAGTGAAGAAAATAAAATAAAATATTTGTCCCTTGGGTGCTTAATGGCTTACAAACAAGTGACAGGAATAAGATGCATGCACAGATCCATAAATAATAATAATAATGTTTTAACTGTATTTGTTTTATTCAAATATTAGGAATACACATCACTTTCTAAAAATGAAATAAATATTTAAGACCTAGGAGTAGAGATGTAGTTTGGTTAATAGATGTAGCTTACTTAGATTGTAGGAAGCCGTGGTTTGAGAGCTCACCACATTAAAAGAGAAAACAAACAAACAAACAAACAAAAACCAACTGGGCTTAGTGGCAAATATTCACTTGTAATTCCAGTACTCCAGAGGTAGAGACAGGAGGATGAGAAGTTCAAGATAATTCTGTGCTAAGTAGTTTAAGCCCACCTTAGACACTATATAAGCTAGTCTCAAGAAAAGGGCTGAGTGTGGTGGTGCACGCCTTTGATCCCAACACTCGGGAGGCAGAGGCAGGCCAATCACTGTGAGTTTGAGGTCAGCCTGGTCTACAAAGTGTGTCCAGGACACCCAAGGCCACACGGAGAAAGCCTGTCTCAAAACCCAAAAAACAAACATACATTGTCTGCACATAGAGGAAAGCACCCAATCTCAGATGACAAGCAATTCACCCTGACTCACGTGGGCAGATCGCACATCCATCCCAATACTCATAGACCTAAACTTTGTGCTCAGAGAAGCCGGGAGGCACCAGGGATTTCAAGTTGGGCAGGAGGACCCAGTGAGAAGTGTGTTTTGGAAATTTTTGTTTGTTTTGTCTTTTTTGTTTGTTTGTTTTTGTCTTATGTTTTTGTTTTTTGTTTTTAACAGACAGAGCTTATACCCCTGGCTTTACTGGAACTTGCTCTCTGTAGACCAGGCTGGCCTCAAACTCCCAGAGATCTACCTGCCTCTGCCTCCTGAGTGCTACGTTTAAAAGTGTGCGCCACCTAGACTGGCCTGTGTTTTGGAAATTTTTTCTTGGCTGTATCAGAGATGGCCTGCTAGGGTAAGAGGGCAGCTGGGGAGCTGAGCAAGTGATGGGATGAGATATTTGAGAAATGAAAGCTTTAAAATGTCACAGGGCTGGAGAGATGGCTCAACGGTTAAGAGCACTAGCTGCTCTTCCAGCGGACCTGGGTTGGACCCCTAGCACCCAGATGGCAGCTCACAACATCTGTAACTCCGGCCTTAGGAGATCTGATGTCCTCTTCTGGCCTCCAAGGGCGTCAGGCCCCTATGTGGTGCACAACTATGAGTGCAGGAAAAACACCCATATACGTTTTTAAAAATTAAAAAAAAAATTGGCCGGGGCGTGGTGGTGCATGCCTTTAATCCCAGCACTCAGGAGGCAGAGTCAGGCAGATCGCTGTGAGTTCGGGCCAGCCTGGTCTACATAGCGAGTCCAGGATGGCCAAGATAACATAGAGAAACCCTGTCTCGAAAAACCAAAATAATAATAATAATAAAAATAAAATAATAATAATAGAAAAAAAGATTTCTTTTAGATGATGCGTTTATGTGTGTGTTTGTGTGTTGTGCACATTTAAGTGCTGGTGCCTGTGGAGGCCGGAAGACAGCCCTGTATCCCTTGGAGTAGCGTTACAAGTAGTTGTGAGCCTCCCTATGTGGTTGCCAGGAACCAAACTCAGATCCTCCCTAAGAACTGCGCATGTGCCAGGAACCAAACTCAGGTCCTCCCTAAGAACTGCGCATGCTCTTAACTACTGAGCCGTCTCTCTAGTCCCTTTAGTACGGTTCCTGCTGCAAAATCAATTCATTGATACTTTGTAATTTTGCTACTGTTATGAACCGTAGTGTAGATGTCTGATATGCAGTCCCTTGGGGGATCGTGACCCACAGGTTGAGAACCACCACTCTAGCCCCTGTGTTGTACTTTTTTTTTTTTTAAAGAATGGGGCTGCAGATGATGGCTTGAAAACCTTCTAGGCAGCCGGGAGTTGGTAGCACATGCCTTTAATCCCAGCACTCGGAAGGCAGAGGCAGGCGGATCTCTGTAAATTCGAGGCCAGCCTGGTCTACAAAGTGAGTCCAGGACAGCCAAGGCTACACAGAGAAACCCTGTCTCAAAAATAAAAAAAATTTAAAAGAAAGAAAGAACCTTCTAGACACTAAATGCACATTGAATCAGAAGTGCTGAGGGATGTTCACTTTTACTCACTGCTGTGTCCTCGGGCCATAGCATTAGTGCTGGCACACAGACAGGTGCTCAATCAATGTTTGTTGAGTGGCCCTCTCGCAGGTTCAAAAGCCAATGATTAAGTGAATCTGTGAATGAATTGCCTACCCCACCCAGACGGGAAAGTGCGGCTTTGATCAGATTCTCCCGTTTCTGAGAAAACCACCCGGTTTCCTGTGGCTTTGATCTGGAGCCTTAATTCTCAACTGCCCCGCCCCAGTCAACAGCCCTGGCTGATCATTTCCTCTTGTTTGACCACCTTATCTCTCTTCCCCAAATAATCCTTGGCTTTCTCTTTCTAGGTGACGCTTCTCCGTGGCCCCACCCTCTGGCTCTCCCGATTAAGCCCTCTCCAAACGCAAGCCTCCTGGGGTGCCAGGATTTTTTTTTTTTTTTTTCTGGGTCAGGCTCTAAGCTTCCAGGAGGGCAGAGGTCAGGACCGGGCCTAGGTACTGATCCACAGCCTGCTGACGTTTATTAGGTCAGGAGTGGGAGGAGGCTCGGGCATGGAGGCTTGATCGGGACAGAATGACCAAGAAAATGTACAATCACAGATGATCCACGGAGGGACAGTGACAGTTTGCAAACAAGAGATCTGATTTTGGAGTATCAGGGGGGACTCCCCCAGTGAACAAAAACCAACCAACAAGAACCCGCGAAGACTGAGCGAATGTAAAAAAAAAAAAAAAAAAAAAAAAAAAAGCCGGGCGTGGTGGCGCACGCCTTTAATCCCAGCACTCGGGAGGCAGAGGCAGGCGGATCGCTGTGAGTTCAAGGCCAGCCTGGTCTACAAAGTGAGTCCAGGATGGCCAAGGCTACACAGAGAAACCCTGTCTCGAAAAATCAAAAAAAAGAACCCGCGAAGACAATAGGTTTTAGCTAAGCAAAGAGGGATTCCGAGGAGCTTGCAGGTGGCAGCAACTATGCGCACATGTCATTGCAAAGGTCCTGAGGTGGGCAGCAGCAGGGGTGGCCTGCTAGAGGGGCTGAAGTAAACACAGAGCAGCTCAAGCTAAGGGTGAAACGAGGCAAAGGAGGCAGGCCCTGTGCATCAGACTAGACATTTTTGGCTTTATCTCTAGAGCAGCAGGCAGCAACAGGACCTTTGAATAGGCAATGATGACCCTGTGTTTTGAAAGGCCCTGTGCTGTAGTGTGGCTAACAGACAGGGCAAAGGGTCAAGTGAGGAGCAGGCGCCAAGGCTGTAGCTCCTCAGAGAGAGAGGGTGGGGTGGGGTGAGGTGGGTGGGCGTCGTCTGGGTAGTGGTGGAGGAGCTGCAAGCACGTGACTGCATTTGGATGATCCTGCGTTTGGATGAGCACTCTCAGGTGTCTGCGGCACTGGACTTTGCCTCCCCTCCCGTCCGCTGTTTGTCTTCCTGGGGAAGACAACCTAGAGGCAAGTCAGGTTCAAAGAGCAAAGTCCTGAGGTATGCTTCTCAGAACGCACATGCCGAGGGCACGTGGGATGGGGGGCGCGGGAGAAGCTCTCTTTCTCTCTCACATGCCGCAGTGAGAACAGGACCCCTGGGGGAAAGCCGCCATTAAGGTCTCCCCCACCACAGGAATCTTCAGCATTCTTGGTGCTAGGGATCCTAACTCTGTGGGCATGCCCCATGTCCTGGCAAAGACCCCATCCTTAAAGTGGCAGGCTTGAGGGCCGTTCCTGGAGGGTCTCGGGCTTGCTGAGTCCACTGGAGGGGCACCCAGACTTGGTTCCCTCTTCCTGCTTCTGACTCATGCTCTTGGAAGTTCATTCCTTTGTAACTTGATTACTCACGAACCTCCACCCTTCCCACGCAGGTGCGTGCCTGCCCTTCCAGGTTTTGGGTGCATAAACCACACACACACACACACACACACACACACACACACACACACACACATCCCTACCTCCCCTTCCACCCCAGAGTGATGTCTGAATCTCCCCTTCAAGGATTATGGCTGTTCCTTTGGCGAAGCTCCTAGGAGCCCACCAGGAGTATTTGCTGCAACCCGTGTGTGTGGGCGACAGGCGTGTGGGTAGGTTGTAGGACCTCTAGCCCCTGCCTCACTGCACGTCCTTGAGACTGAGGGCTATCTGTGACTCTGAAGGGCTCATCTGCGGGGGTGGGGGTGGGGGGCCAGGGCAGCATGGGGTATAGGAGAGTGTTTTCTCATCAAAGTCCCAGGGGAACAGGTCACCCTGGAAGCCCAGGCCCACTCCCTGCTGTGACTATGAATGGACTCAGTGTTAATGGGGATGCTAGGGACCTGGGGAGCCTGGTCTCCAGCTGTCTCTTCCTTTCCTAGCTGCCCTGGGGGGTAGAGGGCTGATTTTTGTCAATCCATTCTTTGGAATCTGTGTCCCCACCCAGCTTCACAGGCGTGCAGACTGACTGCTGAGCAGACCTTAGGGGAAGGGGAAGGTGTGGAATTTAGGTTGCAAGTCAGAGGGAGGAGAGCTTCTGTGGCCTTCCAGGGGGTCTGAAAGGGGAGTGGTGGTGCTGGTGGTGCTGGTGGTGGTGCTGGTGGTGTGTGTGTGTGTGTGGTGTATGTGTGTGTGTGTGTGGTGTATGTGTGTGTGTATGGTATCTGACGTGGGTCCATCATTTTATCCCCAAGGCTGCCTGCTCAAGGGATGCAGTCCAGGATGGTTCTCGCTGGCCTGAGCTGCCCACTCAGGGGACAGCTCCCCTTCCTGATCTTACTACATTTTGGTGTCTACCCATCACCCTGGATCATAGTTAAAGATGTCCAAGAGAAGTGAACACACATTTTAAAAAAGATTTGTTTATTTATTCTTACGTATATAAGTTTCTATCTGCATGTACACCTGCAGGCCAGAAGAGGGCACCAGATCTCATTATAGATGGTTGTGAGCCACCATGTGGTTGCTGGGAACTGAACTCAGGACCTCTGGAAGAGCAGGCAGTGTTCTTAACCACTGAGACATCTCTCTGGCTCCTGTGAGCACACATCTTAAGGAAATATATGACTACTGGGGACATCAGGAGTCATAAGCTTCTAAGGATAGATAAACAAAATGGCCACAGGGACCACTCAGAGGTGCACAAGAGGCCATGGGATGCTCAGAGCACATGGTGGCAGATTCAAATTCTCTTCGAGAAGGGACTAAGGAAAACTAGCTCTCAAACTGGGCAGGGCAGAGCCACCCGGGTTACAATAGACAGAGTATAAGGCTCGGACAACTGAGAATGGAGAGTGACCAGTGGCCTCAGAGAAAGGCTCGGTTTTAATCCATGCAGAGTCTTCTCCTGACTATGCCAAGAACAGAACTAACAGAAGTTCCCTTGGCCCTACCCCAAGGTGCCAAAATCCAAAGACCTGAGTCCCTTGGCATCAAAGTCTCTCTGGGGCACCATTTTTGGGTGGGCTGCCTAATCTCTTGTAACTGGGCTGGCTGTGAGTTATCTCGAAAAACAAGATGCCTGACCTTGGGCCTCAGTTTCCTCACTTGCAAAAGCCTCATGGCGCTGAAGCAGGACCATGGAGGCAGAGCCTGCGCACTCTGTAACGACATCCTGGGGTGTGAACTGTACTCTCAAATCATCTGCTGCCCCTGGAGAGCCCCGGCCCATTCTGACCTTCACAGAGTGTGTACACACTTTCCTTCACGTTGGGGATGCCTCACCAACCACCCCCCCCAAGCCTCCTCAGGATGAGCGGTACCATGTGGAATGTCCTCCAGTGAGCCGCAGGAAACAGAGGCCCCGAAGAACGGAATTCCCTGTGGTCACCTTACCTCCATGGAGACCTAGAGCTACAAACACACACATATCCTGCAGAGATACGAGTAATTCACCACACCCTGCAGAATGCTTTGCCCAGAGAGAGCAGTCTCTTCAAGCCCTTTAGTCAGCATCTCCCTCGCTGCAAGCACCCAGGGGCAGTGTGGACTAGCGACAGGGCTGTTTGTCCTCTGAGTTCTGTCTTCCCCATGCAAGTGTGGAGACGCTAGTATTGGAGTCCTCTTCCACTCCTGAAAGCTTTGGTCAAGGCTCCCTGCTAAGCTCAGCCTTACCATTTATCAAATGGGGATGTTAGACTCACCCTTATATGGTGGCTGGGAGAAACCCTGTCTCCAAAAACCTAAAATAAATAAATAAATGTAAAAAAAAAATTTAATGTATTGATTATTCTCCTCTGCACTCTAAGGAAGTGCTGATTTATTGGAGCAGTCCGAGAGTATTTCCAACATAAAACAGAGAAGAGGGAGAGAGAAAGAGGGTCTGGGAAAGACTTGGTGAGGAGAGAAATTAGGTCTCACTGTGGAAACTGAGCTGGCCTGGAATTTGCTATGTGGACCGGGCTGGCCTTGAATTCTCAGAGATCCACCTGCCCCTGCTTCTGCGGATTAAAGGCGCAACCACTCCTGCCTTGAAAGCACCAGTCTAGGTGTGTGGGGACTTAAGAGGCACGTTGGAGGAGGGGCAGGTGGGTCTTTGTGAGTTTGAGCCTAGCCTGGTCTACACAGCAAGTTCCAGGCCAGCCAGGGCTACATGGTGAGATCTTCCACTGAGATCTCACTAGTCCTGTCCTTGCCTCCTCTGCCTCCTCTGTTGGCTTGCAGGCTCCTCGATGACAGGGACTTGGAGTTCTTTGTTAGATGGTGACAATTAGTGTGGACTATTGTCTTTGTGACCTTGGGCTCTGCCTGAAGCGCCAGAACAGAGAGTTCTGCTCATGGTTGGATCCTATCCCTGTGTTTGCCTGAGCCCGTGTTTGAGAAGGGAGAAGGTGAGGGAGTTGGCAGAGCACAAAGTGTCTCTCTCCTGTCATGTGCTGCCCAAGGAGATTGAGAGAATAACAGAAAACCAGCCTGCCCCAGCCCAGCCCCAGAGCTAGACATGTCATTTTGGCGCATGGAAAAAAAAAAAAAGAAAGAAAGAAAGAAAAAGAAAACTCCCAGCTCCACCCAGGAGGTTCTCAAGAGTTCCAGGTAAGCTGTGTCTGGCCCAACTATCTTTCCTCCTCTGACTGTCTCATGGGGTGGGGCAGGGGCCAAGCCAAACCAAAGCTCTATCTCGTGGCAGAGAACGTGCTTGCTTGTGTTTGGCAGGGCGGCAGGGAGTGGGAGTGGAGGTCACAGTGACAAACAGCTCAGAAGCGTCTGCAAGAAAGGAACTAAGTGTTTGCATTGTGGACGAGTTCGGATCTGTCCCTGTGGGTCATAGTTTGGGCAGTGTCGCTCGGTGCGGCATTGAGTTAAAGCGGCTCAAACTTGGGTATAGTTTGTTTCAGGTCTGTGAAATCCAAGCGTGGATTGAACGCTCACAGGTGCACATCGTAGTGCATGTGGGGTTGAAAAATGTGAGGTCAGGACACCATAGGCAATTCTCCCCCCGTGGAAGTGGAGGCGTGTGTGCACCTGGCCCTGCACATTGCAAGGAAAGTGGCGCTTTGACGAGGGTGTGAGTAGGTGCTGTGGGACGTGAGACACACAGGATGGAGACGGTAAACTTCTTGAGAGGTTGGGAAAAGACTCTTAATGTGGCTGATCTCAATCTTGAGGAATGAATGCATGGGTGACTCAGTGGTTAAGGGCATTTGATTTTGTGAAGACCCGGGTTCAATTCCCAGCACCTACAGGGTAGCTCACAACTAACTGTCTGGAACTGCAGTTCCAGGGCACCTCCTGCCCTCCACAGAGACTGCATGCCCGTGGTGCACAGACATACATGGAGGCAAAGCATCCAAATACATAAAATAAAAAATAAATAAAACTTAAAAAGAAAGAAGGAGTAACTGAGTAGGGACTTAAGAGGTGAAGAAAGGCCGGGTGTGGTGGCGTATGCCTTTAATCCCAGCACTCGGAGGCAGAGGCAGGCAGATCGCTGTGAGTTCGAGGCCAGCCTGGTCTACAAAGTGAGTCCAGGATGGCCAAGGCTACACAGAGAAACCCTGTCTCGAAAAAAACCAAAAAAAAAAAAAAAAAAAAAAAAAAAAAAGAAGAGGTGGAGAAGGGGGCTAGAGAGATGGCTCAACGGTTAAGAGCCCTGGCTGCTTTTCCAGAGGTCCTGAGTTCAATTCCCAGCAACCACATGGTGGCTCATAACCATCTAGAATGTGATCTGGTGCCCTCTTCTGGCAAGTAAGGACACATGCAGGCAAGAACATTGTATACATAATAAATAAATCTTTGGTTTTTTAAGTTTTTCCAGACAGGGTTTCTCTGTGTAGCCTTGGCTGTCCTGACTCACTTTGTAGACCAGGCTGTCCTCGAACTCACGGTGATCCGCCTGCCTCTGCCTCTACACAGAGAAGCCTTGTCTCAAAAAACCAACCCCCCCCAAAAAAAAGGGTGTGTAGAAACAGAGCAAAATGGGGGGATGAGAGGGTGGTTAGAAATAGAGCAAGTGGCTTAGTATGAAGTGGGGAGGAGGATCAGTACTGAGTACTCAGTAGTCACCAAGTGCTGTGCTGGGTGCTTTGCCTGTATCATCTCATTCCATGCTATGGCATTCTAAGCAGCTTGGTACAAATGAAGTGGATTGGCTTGGAGGATGTGGATGGTTGAGTCAGGGTGAATTAGGTTTGTTTGATTGTGTGTGTGTGTGTGTGTATGTGTGTGTGTGTGTGTGTGTGTGTGTGTGTGTGTGTGTGTGTTTTAACTACGCCAGTGGTGTCCTGAACATATTCTACAAGATTTATATTCCATACTGTTTAGGGCTCTATAGAGGTAATTTAAGGACATGTTGGATTTTAGTCTCATATTTAAAAGTATGATCAACAGATACTGAGATGTGTTATGTAACAAAAGGCATCTCTTCCATGCCTGTGCCTATTTTTGAGTTCTTTATGAATGTATCACTGATAAGAGAGGCTGCACAAACTGTTCAGGTGCATAGGAAGCTGTGGCAATTGGGGATGGGAAGATGGCTCAGGAGGTGAAGTGTTTGGCACACAAGATTGAAGACCTGAGTTTGGATCCTCAATACTCGAGTTAAAAAGCTGGGCACAGCAGCACTTGCCTGTAATCACAGGCCCAGGGAGGTGGAGACAGAAGGAGCCTTGGGGGCTTGCTGGCTAGCCAGTCTAGCCAACTCAGTGGGCTCTAGGTTCAGGGAGAAACCCTGCCTCAAAACCAAACGGAACCGGACAAATACGGCTGGCTGGAGAGCTGTCTCAGTGGCTGAGAGCACCACTTGCTTTCGCAAGAAGACCCGAGTTCGATTCTCGGTATCTTCATGGGAACTCACAATCATCTGTAACTCCAGTTCCAGCAGACCTGAGACTCTGTTCTGCCCTCTTCAGACACTAGGCATGCACATGGTACAAAAAAAAAAAAAAAAGAAAAAAGAATGAAATCTTTAAAATATATCTCCTGTGCTGGCAAGATGGCTGAGTGGTTAAGAGCCCTTTCTGCTCTTGCAGAAGGCCTAGAGGTTCAGTTCCTGGCACCTACATGGCAGCTCACAACCGTCTGGTAACTCCAGTCCCAGGGGATCTGATGCCTTCTTCTGAGCTCAGTGGGCATCAGGCACACAGGCAAAAGGTACTCATGCACAAATAATAATAAAAATAAGCCTAAAAACAATCTCCAAATCTAAGATGGAGGGAAATGCCAGAAATCTACGTTGGGTCTCCACACTCATTTGCACACACACACGAATATGCACATAAATACTTCCACAAGCAAAGTAAATAAATCTACAAGTGAGCACCCTCCAAGCCAACTGGTCTCCATTACAAGGCAGTTGGATTTCTAATTCAAATCCCCCCTCCTCCCTCTTCTTTCCGAAATGCCTTCACAGTGAATAGTAAACGAAAAAGGAACTTCAAGGGGAACTAGGTTTGGTAAAGGGTGGCAGCTGAGTGAGCAGGGCAGTGGAGGCTGCAGTCTGGCATGCATATGGCAGAGCTTGTAGCTGGAGAGGAAGCTGAGCTGCCTGGAGGAGCTTGGGGAAGCTTAGGACTTTGATGTACCCTGGTGCAGCAGAGAGCAAGTCTTACTGAAAGTCCGTAATGCAGTGGTTCTCAACCTTCCTGATGCTTTGACCCTTTAATACTGTTCCTCATGGCCTGGGGAGCCCTGGACCATATTTCACTGCTACTTCATAACTGTAACTTTGTAAATATCTGATGCAGCAGATCTGATGTGCAACCCCCATGGGGGTCTCAACCCACAGGTTGAGACTGGCTGCCTTAACAGACCGGCAAACTTCTCCCGTGACCGGTTAATGTGGACTGCTCAGCCAGCTAGGCATTTGCTGTGCTCCTCGTTTTGTTCCTTCTCCCATATTAGAGGATCTTCTTTGAAAAAATTAAATTGTCTGGGGGGGAGCAGGGCGTGGTGGTGCACACCTTTAATTCCCAGCACTTGGGAGGCAGAAGCAGGCGGATGGCAGTGCGTTTGAGGCCAGCTTGGTCTACAAAGTGAGTCCAGGACAGCCAAGGCTACACAGAGAAACCCTGTCTTGAAAAAACTAAAAAAAAAAAAAAAAAAAAAAAAAAAAAAGTCTGGGGTAAGATTTAAGGTGGCTCCTAGAACAAAGCTCATTGACGGCTGGCATTTAGAAGTCTCCAGGCAGCGAGGAGAACAGCCCGCTGGGAAACAAAGCCCTCCATTCATATGCTCTTATCCATGAGCACAGGGTTTCCAGGAAACTTTGTACTGCTGTGTTCTTGAAGGTGAATGGCCAGCCAGCCATAAGCCAGGAGCTATTTGAGGAAGCCTGAAATATGAACTAGAAAGACTAAGATAAATAAACTGAAAATAGGACCTCTAAAGAAACAGAAAACAGTTCATAGGCAGGAAGGAACTTTAAAAGAAAGAGTTCAACAAGATACTGTATCTATTAAACATCAGTGAGGTGAAAAGGGAACAAACAGCCGGAAAAAAAAATCAGTTGGACAAGTGTGTGTGTGTGTGTATGTGTGTGTGTGTGTATGTGTGTGTGTGTGTGTGTGTGTGTGTGTGTGTGTGTGTGTGTGTATAAACTCAATGAAATGTTGAAATAGGAAACAAGGCACGAAGAGGGAGAATCAGAATTTTTGTTACAGGGAAGATAGAGTTAAGCCAGCACAGCAGTGCATGCCTGGAATCCCAGTGCTTGGGGAGGCAGAGGCAGGTGGATATACAAAAGTCAGTCCAGGACAGCAGGGCTCAGTTACTACAAAAAAACAAAAGCAAAAACAAAAACAAAAGCAAAAACAAAAACAAACAAACAAACAAACAAACAAAAACCCCAGAACAATAACAAATAAGTATTTCAGGGAGAAGAAAGCAAATATTAGTAACTATTTCAGGGAGAAGAAAAAAAAGCAAAAACCAAAAACAACAAAAGACAAACAAACAAAAAAACGGTTTTCAAAATAGAAAACTAGACAGAACTTCATAGACTGAAAGATTTACAATTTTAAGACTAACAGGGCTTGTTAAACGTCCACTATTAAAAAACAAGCAAACAGGGGACTGGAGAGTGGCTCAGTGGTTAAGAGCATTGTCTGCTCTTCCAGAGGTCCTGAGTTTATACTCCAAGCAACCACATGGTGGCTCACAACCATCTAGAATGTGATCTGATGCCCTCTTCTGGCCTGCAATGTATATGCAGGCAGAACACTGTATACATAATAAATAAATATTAAAACAAACAAACAAACAAACAAACAAACCCCCAAAACAGAATTTAGAGAGCATAGAATGCCTGGGTAAATAAGACTAAGATTCCAGAGAAGGCAAAACATCACCTGTAAAAGAAGACAAACCAAGGGCTAGAGTGATGGCTCAGTGTTGAGAATACTTACTACTCTTCCAGAGGACCCAAGTTTGATTGCCAGCACCTACATGAGGAGACTTATAACCAGTGACTGTAGATCAGAAAAACACCAGACTTCCCACTAGGAAGAAATTCTAGATGCCAACTGGCAGTAAAGCAACGTGGCCAAAGTTCTGAAGGAAAATGACTTTCTTTCTTTTTTAAAGATTTATTTATTTATTATGTACACAATGTTCTGCCAGTATGTATGACTGCAGGCCAGAAGAGGGCACCAGATCTCATCATAGATGGTTATGAGCCCCTATGTGGTTGCTGGGAGTTGAACTCAGGACCTCTGGAAGAGCAGCCAGGGCTCTTAACCTCTGAGCCATCTCTAAAGCCCAGAAAATGACTTTCTATTTAAAATTCAATACCCAGCTAAACTGTCTATTGGGAGTGGGGCAAATTAGATTTAAGAAACATTCAAGCTGTCCGGTGGTGGCTTACACGTTTAATTCTATCCAGCACTTGTGAGACAGAGGCAAGCAGAGCTCTGCAAATTCAAGACCAGTCTGGTCTACAGAGAGAGTTCCAGAACAACCAGGGTGTCTTTAAAAACCACAACAAAGCAAAACAAAAACCAAACAGAATATTTGCTTCCCCCTTGTTCCACATCCTAGGAAGTTATTTGAACATTTATTGCAATAAAACAAAGGAGAAAATAAGAAAAGGAAAACCCTGATAGTAGTCAGTTTGTAAATTAGCTTAGTTTATAATTATAATTAGCTAATTGGCTGTGTTTTCTTTTTGTTAGGCTTATGTATCAGGGTTATATTAGTTCTGCAATATGAGTTTTCTGGGTCTTTTTTTTTTTTTTTTTTTTTAATGTTTTGAAAGTGATTGTCTAGAGATAATCTCTTGAGAAGGGGGGCGGGGGATAAAGAAACAATGCCCCTAGATCTTGTAAGGAAAGTAGTTTCCACCCAGGCAATGGTGGTGGTGGCACAAGCCTTTAATCCTAGCACTCAGGAGGCAGATGCAGGTGGATCTCTGAGTTCAAGGCCATTCAGGTCTACATAGCGAGTTCCAGGACAGTCAGGGCTACATGGAGAAACTCTGTCCTGAAAAACAAAACCAAACAAAAGAAAGAAAGGGAAAAAAGAAAAGAAAAGAAAAAAGAAAGCAGTTCTTTGACAATTCTTTTTCTTTTCTTTTTTTGGTTTTTCGAGACAGGGTCTCTCTGTGTTAGCCTTGGCTGTCCTGGACTCGCTTTGTAGATCAGACTGGCCTCGAACTCACAGCGATCTTCCTGCCTCTGCCTCCCGAGTGCTGGGATTAAAGTTGTGTGCCACGATACCCAGGCTGACAATTATTTTTCAGTGTCTTCTTTTATTCTTCTTCTTCCATGACCTTGGTAGCAGGTCATTGTCTCTGTTTGATACTCTCTCTTTCATTGTTTAAAGGAATCTACTTTGACACGTTTAAAAATAAGTTCCAGAGTTTGCATTTCAGAACAGCAGGGCCTGTAGCTGATGAGGTTTCTAGAAAGGCTCTTGTTAAGGTTTAGCTGTCCCTTTGTCCTCCTGTCTGCAGAGTGGGGAAAGGTGGAGGAGCCTTGAGACAAAGCCACTGTCTTGGGTGGGGCCAGACTGAAGGAGCGGGGGTGGGGGGGTGGGGGGTGGGGGTGGGGGGGCAAGGTGGGGTGGGGGAGGGGAGTCCTGATGATACCTCAGAGCTCCACACAGGCCCAGAACCACCCACCCCTGGATTTCCTGTTAGGGGAGAAAAACATTCCGCTTTGTAGTTTTGAGTTACTGATTGTTCAGTTTTCTGAGATTCACTTTCAATCGAAATACCCTTAAACCTAGGAGCTGCTTCCTGGAACACTGGTGTTTTTAGATTCTGTGAAAAGTACCCGCCGAGTGAGTTGAAAGCTAGTCTGAAGGGAGACAACCCTCTCCCCTGCCGCTTCAGGAACCCACTTTACTTTCGCTTGGAGGTTTTGGGGTCAGAAACTTTCAGAGGACCCTGTTGGTGCGCTCTCCCTGATTTCCCACGGTGGGAGCAGGTGGCACCCCCTGGGTGTGGGGTGTTGGGAAAGGGACCCAAGCCGGCTGGAGCCTGCAAGGCTCCTCCTGTTTCCTGAGATGTTCTCTCCGTTCCTGCCTTCTCCGGCATCCAGGCCAACCCAGCTCCTCCTGGGGAGAACTTCAATAGCCCAGCTGCCAGCCCCGCCCGCCGAGTGGGTGGGTTATTTCAAAGCAAGGGGGTTAGAAATAGGAAGCCCATTTGGGCTTTGGGTCCTAGCCACATCCTCTAGTCCATCTGGCCCCCAAAGAAAGCTGACATTTTAGTCCCTGTGTGTCTCCTGTGACTATTTCTCTCTCTCTCTCTTTTTTTTTTTTTTTTTTTTTTTTTTTTGGGTTTTTCGAGACAGGGTTTCTGTGACTATTTCTCAATTGGATCAAAACATGAAGAAGGTCGGGGGTGGGGGGGACGGGACTAACCAGCACCCACAAACCCTAACCCCTGTTTAATACTTAGCCACAATGGGAGAAGCCCCAAGATTGAAAATAAACCACTGGTTTAAAATGTTTGATGATTTTTTTTACACTTCATTGTTCATGTATCTTTTGATCTTACCATTAGATATATTTAATTATTAAAGAGTATTTATTTATTTTATTTTATACGCATGTTTCGTCTGCATGGATGTATGTGCATCCCATGTGTGCCTCTGGTGCCCTCAGAGGCCAGAAGTAGGTGCTAGACCCCCAGATCCCCAGGAAGTGGATTTAAGGATGACTACGAGTCACCATGTGTGTGTGCTGGGAATCGAACTTGGGTCCTCTACAAGAGTAATAGTTGCTCCAAACCTCTAAGCCATCTCTGTCCTCCAATATATTTAACTTTTTTTTTTGTTTTGTTTTTCGTTTTTCGAGGCAGGGTTTCTCTGTGTAGCCTTGGCCATCCTGGACTCACTTTGTAGACCAGGCTGGCCTCCAACTCACAGCGATCCGCCTGCCTCTGCCTCCCGAGTGCTGGGATCAAAGGCGTGCGCCACCACGCCTGGCTCTATTTAACTTTTAATTTAAGCTATTAATAAAGTAAGCACCTGGGCTGAGAACTATGAAACCCTCCTGTGTTGTGGCCAGAAACATCAAGCCACAGAGGCAGTGAGTGATTGATAGGTGCCATGCCAAGCTTTAACAGTCTTGTATTTGTTTAAATTTATTTATTATTTATTTATTTAGTACCGGTATTGCTGAGCACTGTGCTGGAGGCCTTGTCATCCAAGACTGTAAAACCAACCTGAGGGGCTAAAGAAATGGCCCAGTGGTTAAGAGCACTCTCTGCTTTTCCAGGGGCCCTGAGTTCAGTTCCCAGTAACCACATGGTGGCTCACAACCATCTATAACATGATCTGGTGCCCTCTTCTGGCGTGCAAGTGTACCTGTAGATACTGCACTCACATACACCATACACAGAAGAAAACAAACAAAAAACAAAAGACAAAACAACAAAACAACAACAACAACAAAACAACTTGATAAGTGGGTGTGATGATGCCCATTTGTAATCCCAGAACTCGGCAAGCTGGGGCAGGAGGGTTGCTGTAAATTTGAGACTACCCTAGGATACATATAGTGAGTACCAGTCCAGCCAGGGCTTTCGGTAAGAGCTTGTCTGGAAAAAACAAACTCCCAAAACAACCACCACCACAACAAAAGAGGCACTCAAGCTAACAAGTAAAACCCAGTACAGCCAGGGAGAGCTTGGAGGTTGAGTCTCCTGGAAGCACCAGACCACACAGGAGCAATTACAGGCGTCTTATTCTTTTAATTACTGTAACTGTAAAACACCAACGATTGGATTAGACACGCATTCCTACTAGCTCTCACTCATCCACACTCATGGAAAACCTTGCTGGCTGATCCAACAGCCACACACAGAGGTGCCACCGATAACACAGTGGTGTTCCAGCCACTCTGCTTGGGAAACGAGAGAGAGGCTTCCGAAGGGCTGGCAGGGTTTCAGGTTTAAAAGAAAGAAAGGAAAAAGGACCAAGCCTTTTTTCTAAAAGTTACAAATTAAGAACATGTTTGCTGCAAAGTTAAGCAATACAGAAAGTGTGTGTCTGTTCCCGTTGCCCTCCCCACCCCCCACCCCCCGCAACTTGGAAAATTGCAATAATGGACGGATGCATATTCTTTGAGTAGTTACAGAGTCTAGGAGGGGAGGGATGGTGTGTGTCAAACAAGTATTCGTTAACTGAACTAATGATTAAGAAATAATCCTCGGGGCTGGAGAGATGGCTCAGAGGTTAAAAGCACTGTCTGCTCTTCCAAAGGTTCCTGAGTTCAATTCCCAGCAACCACATGGTGGCTCACAACCATCTATAATGAGATCTGGTACCCTCTTCTGGCATACAGGCACACATGCGTACAGAATATGTATAAATAAGTAAATAAATCTTTAAAAAAAAAAAAAAGAAAAGAAAGAATCCTCACCTGGGAGGCAGAGGCAGGCAGATTGCTGTGAGTTCAAGGCCAGTCTGGTCTACGAAGCAAGTCCAGGACAGCCAGGGCTACACAGAGAGACCCTGTGTCGAAAAAACAAACAAACAAACAAAACAAAACAGAATCCACTCCTTACGGTATATTTACTTGCTTCCAATTGTTGAGCTGTTATGATGATGTCTGCCACCATTTTCCTGGACTGCACGGGGTGGCTAGAGCTGCAGCCCTAGGAGTTCCACCCCCCCCCCCAGGAAGCCTTTGGAACAATCATGGACCAAAGTTTGGGGGGCATTAGCCTCCACATAACCTTGGCTGTGTTGCCAGCTAACCCCCCGGGACACCTGTGTCTTATTTGGGACTTACCCTCAACTAAAAAAGTATTTGTTACTCATTTGAAATGCACATTTCATGGGGCTTCTGGAGTTTTATTTGCTAAATCTGGCATTTCTAATCCTTTGGCTGTGGGCAACTCACAACTGTAGCAGGAAGCGGCAACAGGAACATTTTTTGTTTGGGGCTCCTCGTTTCTTGACGGCAGAGACTTGGAGAAGAGTCCTGGCTCCCCCACTCTCCTCCAGCACCCTGACTATGTGGAGTGAAACCAGCCTCCCCAGGACCCAGCCCGTGTAAAGAGTAACCTACTTGCACAACTGCATTCCCCCCCACCCCACCCCGAGACCAGGATTTCTCTGCCTCCCAAGTGCTGGGATTAAAGGTGTGCACGACCACCACCCCCTACCAAGCTCTGTACCTGCAATTAATTCTATTCTGTCTACTTCAGCCTGACCTCCCTGCCTCTCTCCCCTCCACTGGCCTTGCAAAGGTGGGCTTGCTTTGTCCATAGGACAGAACCAGCTCATGGTGTTCAGGAGTGTAGTGAGAGCCCGTGGGAGAAGGGAAGTGCCTCCCAATCCTGCCTTGGTGTAAGAATTGCCAATTAAAGATGCTAGCCCAAGGGACTAGACAGTTAACTCAGTGATTAAGAGCACCTGATGTTGCAAAGGACCTGGATTCTTGCCTTCAACACCAGGCATGAATGTGGTACACAGACATACATGCAGGCAAAACACTCATACACGTGAACTAATAAAAACAAATAAATATTAAGTGCCATTACCACACTTGCCATGGAGTAGTGGCTGACACTTGTAGTCCCTGCGCTTGGACACTTTGATCCTGAGGTTGATGGATGGTGCTGAGTTTCAAAACCAGCCTGGGTGACAGTGGTTGAAACCTGCCCAGGAGCTATAAAGTGAGACTTTGCCTTAAAAAAAAAAAGGGGGGGGGGAGGCTGGAGAGATGGCTCAGCGGGTTAAGAGCACTGACTGCTCTTCCAGAGGTCCTGAGTTCAATTCCCAGCAACCACATGGTGGCTCACAACCATCTAGAATGTGATCTGATGCCCTCTTCTGGCCTGCAGGTGTACATGTAGGCATACATAATTAAAAAAAAAAAAAAACCGGCTAGTGGTGGCACACGCCTTTAATCCCAGCACTGGGGAGGCAGAGGCAGGTGGATCCTGTGAGTTCGAGACCAGCCTGGTCTACAATGTGAGTTCAGAACAGTCAGAGAGTCTACACAGAGAAACCCTGTCTCAAAAAAAAAAAAAAAAAAAAGAAAGAAAGAAAGAAAGCAAGCCAACAAAAACAACAAAACAAGGGGGGGTGTGAAGCTTCCTCTTGATCGGCATCAGATATCTCCAGGGAAGGGGCCATTGCCCTGGTAGACCCTGGCCTTGTCTGCACAGAAGTGTGCTCTGAGTTCTGCAGTCTCCGTGGGAACCTGGCAGGAGAGGTTTGGAAGCAAGGAGAGGGAGATCAAGGAGAGGAGGAAGGACAAGCAGCCAAGAGCCAGAAAGGAAGGGAGAGCCTGGTGCAGTTGAGCTGGAACGCAGAAGCTAAGAGAAGACAGGCCAGGACTGAGGCTGGACAGCGTAGCCGAGGCCACATCTGCTCGGGACTTGCTGGCTGACTTAGAATTCAACCTAAAAAGTGACAGGACCGGCCTGAAAGCAAGGAACCAAATGAGCCCCTTTCAAAGGCGAGCCTAGGGGTTGCCTCCTCGCTGGGACACTTGGCTTCTGGAATGTCACACTGCTCCCCATTCTGCCCCCTGACCCCTAGTCTGGCAAAAAGCCACTCACATATGCAGGTCCAGCAGGGGCTGTGTGTGAAGGGTGTGTGGTAGGGAGCGTGGAGGCGTTCAGTGCCCTCTGTGGTGCAGGCAGGAGACTTGTGAGAAGAAGTTACAGGCATTCAGGACAGAGGAAGAATATTTCCATATTAGACAAGTCCCTTCAGCAAATATTTTTTTGTTTTGTTTTGTTTTGTTATTGAGACGATGCTATATGTGGTGGGCACAGCACAGGGCCCCCTGTGAGCTCCCTCAAGTGTGCGGTGGATTTAGCGGCTTGCTTTCTAATGAATAAAACATGGTAATCTAATCCCAGCACTCGGGAGGCCGAGGCAGGTGGATCGTTGTGAATTCGAGGCCAGCCTGGTCTTCAGAGAGAGAGAGAGAGTTCAAGACAACCAAGGCTACACAGAGAAACTGTGTCTCGAAAAACCAAAAAAGAGTCTATCTTGGACATGGGCAGAGAGCTCCCTTCCCCCACAAGCAGAGTTGGTTGAAAAGCTAGTTAGGTTGGGAGGGCCCAGGGGTTCAATGTATAGTAGACGGGCTCTCTGCTCCGTCCCGCGGTTCCACAGCTGTGTTTTCCCAGGCTTGATTGCCCATTGTGTAGCCGTCCCAGTTTTTGAAACCACTTCCCTGTTCTGGTTCCCAGCTTTTGACCTTTAAAGAAAGACTTCCATGCATGTGTTTATGCAGATTAATGCTTGGCTCCCATTCCAATTGTTTCCTTGGGATAAAGTCCCAGGAATGAGCCGACTGGGTCAAAGGGGGGTGGAGTGGGTGGGTAGGAGGGGCGGGAGAAGAGCTTTTTGCCCTTTGCTAGGAATTGCTTTATTGATTTCTAACGACGCCAGAGCAGCTCAACAGCAATGCTTTACAAACTGCGAGGGGTCAGCTTCAGGGCGACACGTATTCACACCCAGAAGATCAACTCCCAGGTCCTTCGCAGCTACACAAGAGGATGAATTCTTTCTACTGCCTCAGTAGAAAGAATTGTCTGCTTATGAATCCCAGCATGGCCTCAACTAACCAAGAACCAATACTGACTTTTAACTTGTGATCCTCCAGCCTCTGCCCCCTGGGTGTTGGAGTTATAACCTTGTGTCACCTCCCCACGTTGGTTCTGAGTTAGGATTCTGACTTTGCCATTGAGTGTCCCTGGGCAAGTTGCTGTAACTGCCTGACACGTTGTTTTTCCTTGCATCTATAAAGCAGAGACTTTAGTGATTCTGACCCCCATAAGAATGAGAGAAGCGGGGCTGGAGAGACGGATCATAGGTTAAGGGGCACTGACTGCTCTTCCAGAGGACCTGGGTTCATATCCCAGTACCCACACATCAGCTCACAACTGTCCATAACTCTGAGATCTGGCACTCTCACATAGACATACATGCAGGCACCAAATGCCCATAAAATAAAAGGTGAATACAATTTTGAAAAAAGGAGGAGGGCCTGGAGAATTGGACGAACAATTAAGAGCACTTGTTCTTGCAGAGGACCCAGGTTTTATTCCCAGCACCCACACAGCTCACAATAGTTTATAACTTCAATTTCACGGGCTCTGACACCCTCTTCTGACTTCTGAGGGCACCAGGCATGGATGTGGTGCACGTGCAGGCTAAACATCTGTTCACATAAGGTAATACATCTACAAAAAGGTAAAAGGCAACAACAGGAAGACTAAACGGAGTGCCGTTGATTATAGAGCAAGTGATGGGACGGGGCTAGGTGACACACGGTCCACCAGTACGCAGGGGTTTGTTTGCATCACAAGGTGGCTCAGCCTCTGTTTCCATCTCCGCCCTGTACACATCCTCTGCTGCTGACTTTCCACAAGAGACTCTCATTTCATGTTCTTCAAAATTTCCCTGAGCATCTCCATGTCTCTCTGAGGCCAAATAGTAGTAATCTTGGTGCTGAGACCTTGAGTCTGATAGTCTTTGGATGCCCCCTTGTGGACATTTGTTTTCATTTGCATTCTCTCAGCTAAAATGATGTGTGTATGCATGCATGTGTTTGTGCGTGTGTGTGTGTGTGTGTGTGTGTGTGTGTGTCTATGTGTGTCTGTGTGTATTCTCTGTTTTCTGGCTAAGGAAGGATGGCTCTACAGAGTCTCTGCTTACACATATATGTGTGCGTATATATGTATACATGTACACCTGATATCACTATTCCCATCATGGGACCCTCATGTGACATGTGATTGGCTGGACAAGGCCATTGGTATACACTCTGATTACTTCATTTTTGCTCATTCAGATGGACACTCCTCAAGTGCCTACTGTGCGCCTCTGAAGAGGCTACAGCGACCAAAGCAGAACTGTTTCTGCCCCTTCACTATTAGATGAGACAGATAGCCAAGTGCATCACTGCAAACCAGAGCCTCTTAGACGGCAGGGATGTTGCCTGGCAGAGGACACTCTGCAGCTGACCCATGACAACGTGCAAGGCCATGTCTGAGTTTCTTCTAGCTTAAGCCAGGGGGGTTTGGCCACTATACCCACATTTTCTATCGACTTTGATGCTGTCTGATCTTTATTCACTCAGCCAGAGGAATTCTTTTTCTTCCATCCTTCTGTCATGCTCCACCCGCTTCCCTGAAGAAATGAAAACCAGATTGCGTGGTTTAAGCAGGAAAACACTGCTATACTCACGCAGGCCACAGAGCCATGTTTCTGCACTCTCACCCCTGCCCTCCTGGGAACCTGCAGCTGCCCAGGCCCGAAGTGACACATCAGGTGGATGAGGAGTGGGGGCTGAGTGGAGGGTCCTTGAGGGGATGTCACTGAGCTTGTCAGATCTCAATTCCAGTTCAGCAACGTCCACACTCACCTGGACTGCTATGGTGATTCGGCTGGGCATATGAGAAGTGCTCTCTGCTCTGAAGGGGACCCAGGAAGCTCTCAGAGAAAAGAGACTAAAAGGCAATTACAATGAGGCTGTTTAATGTGGCTCAGACACTTGTACTACAGGGGCGAAGGTGTGACTAGGACATTGACAGTTGCCTGTAGGTGACTCTGCATTCCATTATAATCAGAATGTAGCTTGCTCACTGAGTGACTTTGGCCAAATGAGCTAGTTTTGTTTTGTTTTCTTTCTTTTTTTTTTTCCCCCCCAGTATGGATGAAAAGTCTATGCCACTGAGCATTAACAGCATCTTTCTGTCTGCCTGCTTGTCTTTCTTTCAGATTTTGAAATAGGATTTTGCTGTTACCCAGGCTGGCCTTGAATTCACTCTGTAGCCCAGGCTGTCCTTGAACTTGTGATTGTTGGGCCACAGGTACCTGTGGAGATGCTATGAGGGCGGACTGACACGGGATTAGGAAAGTGTTTATCTGCAGGCCGCACAAGCATTAGAAGCCACATTAAAAAAAAAAAAAAAAGCCATACACCTGTAATCTCAGCTTTTGGGGGGTGGGGGGAAGCAAGGAGGCTCCCGGGGGGCCAGCCAGCCCCCAGCCAGCCAAGATGAATCAGTTCAGAGAGACCCTGTCCCAAAAACTTAGGTGAAAGTGGCTGAAAAAGGTACTCAGTGTTAACCTCTGGCCTAACACACATGCACACATATATGTAGCCACATAGGCACACCCAAACACACACACACACACACACACACACACTCACACACACAGAGTTCCTAGCATCCAGGAAGCACTCCCAAAGTTGGTAGCAATTTGTATTGGTCTGGATAGGCTAACAGGATAACAAACAGGCCCGGGAATGGTGACTTGCTTAGAGAGAATTGAGTGCTTCTTGTCCTAGTTTCCTCTAAGGAAATGCCAGGGTAGGCAGTGGAGGTGCTCAGAGACCAGCTTGCTGCTGACAGTCTGCCACCTTCCCTGGGTGACTTTCAAGATCATGTTGGCCATGGGTGTCAGCCTAGTGGACGGGGAAGAGAGAATGAAGGCACGCCAACTTTGCCTCACGTCCCTGGGGTGAGAATGGATCATGTGGGTCCATCTTACTGCTGTGGGGGGCTTTGGAGATATGGTCCCTGGCTGGCCACTGCATTCCCAGGGTCAATCCTAGACACTGTGGAGGGAAGTCAGAGTCGTCAGTGGACAAGGGCGTCTCCTCCTCCTCCTCCTCCTCCTGTTGCTACCTTCTTGCAGAACACACTGTCACAGCCCTGGGTGGGTCACAGTGTCTGTGGGTGTGAGTGTGGGTGTGTGGGGTCAGTTCTAGCATAGGGGCGGGGGAGATGTATCCTGGCTGGGGATCAGGCAGTGCTGCTCAGGGTGGGTGGAGTACAGGAGTTGGGGGAGGGTCCTCTGAGTCAGGATTTCCACAGAGAGAGACAGCAGCCAGCAGGGAGGACACGGGGTCACGGGGAGTCACAGGACTCCCCACGACCAGCCAGGAGGCAGGAAAGCGCAGGCCTGGAGGGTCTGGGGCAGAAAGGGCTGGAGAGGTGTGCTGGGGGTCCACTACAAAGGACTGTCAAGGTGAGGGCGTGGAACTCTGGAGTCCTGGCTCGTCTTCATGCAGTGCCGTCCAGGAGAGTGGGTGGGTGGTTATGGGAGTAAGAAACAAGAGATGCAGGGAGGAGATTGTGGGGATGAAGAGCAAGAAGGTGTGGGGGTGTGGGGGGAGATAGCAAGCCGTGGAGGAGAAGGAGGAGGGAGAGAGTGGGGCCTTGACTGGACGTGGTACCCATCTTTGACTCCGAGGCTCCCTCGGCAGTCACCTAGCAGCCCTTTTCCAGCAGGGTTGCCAGCTTGGGGCCCAGCTCTCTACAGCCCAGCTGCGCAAGGAGAAGCCTTATCTCCTCTTCTTTGCTTTGTTCTCCTTCCAGGAAGGAAGTGGCTCCAGCAGCCCGTGGGTGGGACATTCCTTGGCTTTGCCTACTGTTCCCAGATTTTTCGTGATTCCTGGTGACAGAGCTGGCATCTCTAACGAGCCTTGGAGAGGGGCAGGATCTTTCTCAGGAACACTCTGAACCCAAGGAAGCCAGAGGCTGGTTTTTCCAGTTACCTCAGCGCTCTGGGTTCGAGAGCCGCCTCCAGCGGGGGAAACCTGGGCTGGGAAACCCTGAGGGTACAGTAGGTGGGGACTGCGGAGCAATGACAGAATACCGCAAGCTCCATGAAGAACCAACACCAACAAGGCACACACATGTAGAGAAAGGTGGAAAATTCACTTGGGGAAGAGGGTGACACTTATAATTCTAACAAGTGACGTAGGTTTCTGATGGCTGGGGTGGTAGGAAGATGTTGGGAGATGAAACTCTAAATTAAGGAAGACTCAGGCCCCCCCTCCCTGCCCCGCCATCCCCCCTCCCGTTTTTCGAGACAGGGTTTCTCTGTGTAGCCTTGGCTGTCCTGGACTCACTTTGTAGACCAGGCTGACCTGGAACTCACAGCGATCCGCACCTGCCTCTGCCTCCTGAGTGTTGGGATTACAGGCGTGCGCCACTACGCCCGGCAACTCAGGACTTCTTAGGGGCACCTGAGTGTAGATGTTAGCTGCCAGGTAGGAAGTCAAGGGGGTCCCGGGAGGGAGTGAGTCAGACGGAGGAGGAAAAGGTGTATCAGAGCCTTGTGTTTCACTGGGTAGCCAGTTGAGCCTCTCGAGGCTTCTGGTTGAGCATGAAGGCCATAGGCTGGACACTTCTCCAAGCAGCCTTTGCCCTGGCATGAGATCCTTTTTGACGTCAGGGCAATTTCGAAGGTGGTCCATGGGGTTGTCACTGCCTGGTAACTGCACAGACCACATCTAGAGGCCAAAGGACTTTGGGAGAGGAAGGTTTTGCTCTGATCTCAAGAATCAGTTCATGTTCACTTAAAGGCTTATGGTCCTGAGAAATAATCAGACTGGGGCTTGCCCCCACTTCACTGACTGGGTCCTGGGCACAGTAGTAGGTACCTTTTGGGCCTTAGTTTCCTCAGTGTGACATGGGCTGACAGCACCGCCTGCTTCTGATAAAATGAGATCACTGCCTTGGCCCTGCTCGCAATTGTGTTTAAAAAGTGTAAGTTCCCCTCAAATTGGGATTAGCATGGGTGGATCAGGGATCCGTACTGCTGATAGCTCAGCTGGGGCAATGTTGAGGAGGTGGCTTGGATCCTTCAAACCCGGCCCTGTACTATCTAGGAGGAGTGCTATTCCTTCTCAGGCCTCCCAGGCTCCATTCCTGCCTCTCTGCCCTGATGTCAGGAAGGACACTTAAGGCTCCAGGGCCTGGTGCCATTCGTTCTGTTCGCACGTCATGTGCCGCCCAATCAACCTGGCAGGAGTAATCAGGCTCTAGAGGCTGTGGGCCCCTGGGAGAGATGGACTTGGCACAGGATAGCAAGGGAGGCTGGGAGCAGGGCCTCAAGCCCAGGCTGGCCCAGTGCAAGGGCAGGAATCCAGGTCGTCAGCAGGTGCTCCCTGACAAGTTAGCCATCTCCCCACTTATTTTGTCCGCTTTCCTGGTAGCAGGGTAGACAAAGAGCTTGTAGGACAAAGCTTGCTTGCCAAAGTACATGGGAAGGGGGTGCTGGCTCCTCTGCTGTTCTTGGAAGGAGGCTTGAAGAGACTTTTGGCCTCTCATCTCCAGACTTGGCATGTGGCAGTGGCACCAGACTCGTCTTGGTTCTAAATCTGGGCCTGCATCTCATGGACTGCGTGATGTTGCATGTGGTACTGATTTCTTCCAGCCTCAGTTTCTTCCGGCTTCCAGCTTCCTGGAATGGGGATAAATCCTCGGCATTGTGAGAATGGAATTGCTAAGAGTTGCAGAGTTAACATAGTGACCACACAAATCCGGAGCCCAGGAAGCATCAGTTTCCTTCCCCACCCCCTCCTTCCCTCCCTCCCTCCCTCCGTCTCTCCCTCTATTCTCTTTCCTTCCAGTCAGAGTTTGAAATGGGAGACCTGTTGGCAGGTAGAGGAAGGGCCTTCTGCATCCCCCTCCCCCATAGAACCCCTCAGACCCCAGGCCAGGAGACTGAGGAACAGTAGGGAATTGGTGACCTGACTCCTGGGTGCAGAATTTTAATCTGGAGATGACGTCCATTTTAGCCTGGACCACCTCTGGGGACAGACTTTTCTGTATCCCTTGTCTTTGGGCCTCACTGAGGCTGGGACAAGCAGGTTGGCCGGCTGGAGTAAGAGAAGGGATGGAAGCTAGCTGGCCTGGCCTGTTTCCTCTCTCTAGGACTAGTGTCTTCTATCAAAACTCACCAGTCTGGATGGCCCAGCTCACTCTGCCAGCCAATTTAGACAGAGCCAGAAGCTAATTGACACTAAAAATGCTAATAGCAATAAATGAATCAATGAGAGTCACCCCCAGGGGGCTTGGTGGCTGCTAATGGCTTTCAGGTTCTGCCAGCTGCTTTCAGAACTGCTCAATTCCCTTGAGCTAGATCTGTCTTGGGCTCAGTCATTTAGCGCTCTCAGAACTCGGCTTCAAACTGGGAGTTCAAGAATGCTGGCTGTTGAAGAGTGTAGGGCCCAAACAGGTGGGTCTAGAACACTAATTAACCAGAGGGCCAAGGCCCAGCCAGGGCAGGAGGCCCAAGAGCATGCAGCACTGGTACTGTGTAGGTTGTGGTGGGAGACAGGGCGCAACGTGGAATCATTCTGTCCGTGGGATGAGCTGTCCCATGGCCCTCTCTGACACGGGCGACATTGCATCTACCTTATCAGACTCTCTGGACACCTCAGATGCTTTTGGTTGGAGGTTATAATCAGGTAGGATACAATCTCCCTGGACAGCTTTTGGGGCAGGATATAGCTCTTAGAAACTTGGGCCTGGCTGGGCGTGGTGGTGCATGCCTTTAATCCCAGCGCTTGGGAGGCAGAAGCAGGCAGATGGCTGTGAGTTCCAGGCCAGGCTGGTCTACAATGCGAGTCCAGGACAGCCAAGGCTACACAGAGAAACTCTGTCTGAAACACACTACTGAGCTCAACTCAGGCCTGAGATTTTTTTGTTTGTTTGTTTGGTTGGTTTGTAGGCCAGGCTGGCTTCGAACTCATAGTGATTCGCCTGTCGCTGTTTCCTGAGTGCTGGCATTACAGGCACGTGCCAAAACGCCCGGTATCAGTCTCATTGGACTGGGAAGGACCTGGGGTCATGTGAAGATGCAAATTCTGATCCTATGTGTGTGGAACCTGGGGCTTACTTTGTGTATGAGTTCCCAGTTGATGGGGGCTGCTGCTGCTGCTATGTGTAACTGGGAGAAGGAGCAAAGGACTATGGGAAGGACACTTTCCTCACCGTGATCTCAGAGGTCTCCTCTGGCTCCTCTGGCATCTCTCAGCCCATGGTAGGAGGGAGATGAATTCATGCACTCACTGCTGCTCCAGCATATGTAGCCCAGTAGAGGAAGACAATTAGTCTTTAATGGGGGTCAGTAATAACATCAGTCACCACTGAGAACTTACTGTAAATGCCTTATCACATCTCCATTGCAGAATCTGGGCCCCAAGATGTTTTTGAGGCTGGAGGAAGCCTAAATCTGGGAGAGTTTGGGGATGGGAGACATTGGCTATCTGTCTCCTCAGACGCTTAGGTAGTGATGAGGAATTTATTTATTTTTCTTAAGATTTATTTATTTATTATTATGTATACAGAGCTCTGCTTGCATGTCCACCTGCATGCCAGAGGAGAGGGTATGAGATCACATTCTAGATGGTTGTGAGCCACCATGTGGTTGCTGGGAATTGAACTCATGACCTCTGGAAGAGCAGGCAGTGCTCTTAAGCGCTGAGCCATCTCTCCAGCCCCGTAATGAGGAATTTATTAATCCTTTTCTTGGTCCAGGAGCCCACCTCACTGACAGAGGTGCAGGTGGAATTGACCTTGGGTAGGGAGGCACGGAGTAGCTGTGATGGCCCTGAAGTGCCCCTGGCCAACCGCAGGTAAACATTAAACTAAGAGACTTCCCTCTGGGGCTGGGTTCCTGTCGAGGAGAGAAAGTTTCCATTGTGTGCGTAACACCCACATGCTCTTTATCTTTTCCTGTCTGCAGAAAATCAGGTCAATGGTTTCGCAGTTGTCATTGACCTCAAGGTACGGGAGGGAGGTGGCTAGGGCTGCCATAGCCTGAGCTGCAGGGCCCCCAGAAACTAGTGGAAATGGCTGCCCACCTTCGGAGAGGGTGCTGCTCACTCCATGGCCCTTCCAGCCTCTCTCTGGAGGGCTTCTCTCTTTTTTCTCTCTGCCTTGGTGGGTGTGAACTCTCCTCTGGTCACTGGCTGTGGGGTGGTGGGGACTGTGGCTGCTCTGTGGCAGGAGGAGGTGGGAGTGTGACTTTCCCTATGGTAATAACCGTGGTAGCGCCACCGAGCACTTTCACACTTGTGTCTTTATCTTGCCCACAACAGAAAGCCCGAGAAGGCAAAGAATACGAGATCACCGGGCACGGCCCCCCCTGGTGTTACCATGTGTGACTGGTGCTGATGGCAGTGGAAAGCTACTTCAAAGCCATCCCAAGTCTCACTCTGGCCTCATACTCTCCTTCTGGACACCCTGAGGGCACCTCAGAATACCGCCTCAGAAATGGAAGGAAAACTGGACCCACGGCTCTTGGTGGTAGCAAAGGTGTCTCTAGTAGCCTCATGTTGGATCACCAGAGTGACCTCAGCTCGATCTTTTGGTTCTGTCACAGGTGTCATTGTGTCCCTCATTGTCAAAGAACAGGATGAGGCATGGACTTGCTTCCTGGGTCTAAGCTCAGTGCTGTGGGGGCAGGGCTGGACACTCTGGGCCCAGCAGCTCTCCATGGTTTTTCGAGACAGGGTTTCTCTGTGTAGCCTTGCCTGTCCTAGACTCGCTTTGTAGACCAGCCTGGCCTCGAACTCACAGTGATCCTCCTTCCTCTGCCTCCCAAGTGCTGGGATTAAAGGTGCCACCATTCTCGTTCTCCCTTGTTCTTAAAAAGCACATTGCCCCCTCCACTGCCCGCCCCGTTCTCTAACCCCTCCCACCTCTGCTTTCGGTTCCCAAGTTGTTTCTGGAGGCTCAGATGAGGGAGGCTGCAGATCTGATCCAACCTTCACCCCATCCGGTTGCTGAGAGCCTCCCCGCAGCGACACCCTCCACCCCCCCCTCAGCCCCCAGCTAAGCCAGAAATCATCTGTTAGCCATCCAGAGTGCTGGATTGCCAGATGAGACTCTCCCACCTCTTCCTGGAATTGAGCCCCTGGCCCTCCACTCCTCGTCACCCCCTCCTCCCCCAGTGCTCTCTTTGGGAGGTTCAAGGACAGTCTAAGGTATTTCTGGGTGCCTCTTAGGCAGCTCTCCTGCAGAGGAGGCAGGGGTTGGTGCCAAGGACCTTGTTCTGGGAGGTGAATCCAGGCATGACTTCTACAGGTCAGCTCAGTGGCCTGTGCTGGGCATGGCCCGGGGAGCAGAGCAAAGTAGCTAGCTGTGAGGTGATGAGGCTGACACTGCACAGACCCTGCTGGAAATTACAGAGTGCTGGGGAGGGAAAACAAACTGGGGTTTCAGTTCCCATGGAAACAGCATCTATTTGCATAGATCTCTGCGTCAGAGCCTTGAACTCCTGTGTGTGTGTGTGTGTGTGTGTGTGTGTGTGTGTGTGTGTGTGTGTGTGTGTTGGGGGTGGGTGAACATTGGAGGGCAAGGTCATCTGTTTACTGTCTGGGACTGTTCCAGAATAGCCTCAAAATAAAATAAAATAAAAAAATAAAAAGAAAGAAAGAAAAGTTCCCCCATCCTTCATCCATAATAAAGAAATCTTATCCAAGGATCTTTTGGTCTAGATGGATCTTTTCAGAGCAGGTTTTTTTTTTTTTTTTAAGATTTTAAATTTATAATTTAATATGTCAAGGGTATAGGATGACTCCAAGTTCGCCATTCATACAGTTATTAAACAAAGTGATGGTGTTATTTATTATTTATTTTTAAGCTTCTGATGTGACTGACACTGGGCTATGTGTACCAATCAGGAGCAGTTTGGTACTTGCTAAGTGTGGTGTGGTGCAGTGCGAGAAGCCTTTCTTCTTGGAAGGTGCTGGGCTCAGATGGGGCTGGCAGCAGTGTGGCTTCTCTGTGGAGAACATCAAAGCACAGGAACTTGGCAACGCCAACCCCACCCCCGCTTCACTCCATAATCAAAGCCAGTGACTTCTGTCCTCTAGTGTCAAGGGGGCCAGTCTCCACATCTTTTTGCTTGTTTTTTGTTTTGTTTTGTTTTCCCCCAGGACAGGGTTTCTCTGTGTAGCCTTGGCTGTCCTGGATTTGCTTTGTATACCAGGCTGGCCTTGAACTCACAGCGATCTGCCTGCCTCTGCCTCCCCAGTGCTGGGATTAAAGGCGTGCGCCACCACACCCGGCTTATTTTTGTTTTTTGAGACAGGGTTTCTGTGTGTAGCCTTGGCTGTCCTGGACTCACTTTGTAGATCAGACTATCCTTGAACTCACGGAGATGCTGGGATTAAATGCGTGCACCACCATGCCCAGCTCAATCTCTACATTTTATAGAGCAACAAACAAACCAACCAACCAACAAACAAACCCAGAATTGCTGAGTGAGCTACGGCAGAAGGTAGAGGATCTTTCTGGCTATCATTCGCACAGTGTCCAGTGCCTCTGTCTCCATCACATCACGTGTTCCTAAGAGTTCTACACTCACTGGTCATCTAATAGATCCTCTGAAGCAGCATGCCTACTTTCAAACAGAAAAAAGGAACACTCAGGAAGCACTTGTCAGGGCCACACGGATGATACACGATGAGGACAGGGTGCAGACGGGGGACTAAAGCTCTCTCTCAGACTCCTCCTTCCTCTCAAGGGGGCACCTGGTGACCAGACCTCCCATCCTGGCTGGCCTCCAGCCAGCCTGCTGTTGTTTCCCCCTTCCTCCCTCAAATGGGAAGCAGCTGTGCTGGTGAAGAGGCGGCTGGGGGTGGATACAGGCTGTGTTGGATCTGGTCACCGTGTATGCTAGAGGTTGTGGGTTTTGTTGGTGGTGGTGGTGGATTTTTCGAGACGGGGTTTCTCTGCGTAGCCTTGGCTGCCCTGGACTCGCTTTGTAGGCCAAACTGGCCTCGAACTCACAGGGATCCGCCTGCCTCTGCCTCCTGAGTGCTGGGACTAAAGGCGTGTGTGCCAACCACGCCCAGTTCCGAGGTTGGGTATCTGAAGAGTCACAGGCACCACCTCTGAGGCTCGCCGGTTGTTTCATTCTTCCATGGTTTAGTTTTCCTCACAGCGAGTCAACAGGAATGCTGGGCAGAAGTTCAAGTGACCTATGCCTTCCCCCTTGTAGGAATTATTCTAACAGCCATGCCTCCTTGTAGGAATTCTAAGAGAATTCCGTTTCCTGGGCCTTTGAGATGGCCTAGTGCGTAAAGGCACTTGCCTCAGGTTTTCTGTTGGTAGCCACTCAGGCGGTCTTTTATCCTTTGGTGGGTGACTGAAAGTTTGTGTTTGCCTGTTTGCTTGCTTGCTTGCTTGAATTGGTTGGTCACTATGTGGCTAAGAATGATCTTGAACTTCTGATTCTCCCGCCTTCGTTTCTCAAGTGCTGGAAGTACAGGCATTTAACTGCCACACTGAGTTTGTGTGGAGCTTGTGCCTGGTACGAAAGCATTCCGCTAATTGAGCAATAGTTCCCAGCCTTTTGTTTGAACTTTTCTGAGACAGAGTCTTGATCTGTAGCCCAGGCTGGGCTTCAGATTCTTCTGTCTTCCTCCCTCAGCCTCCTGAATGTCACGGGGGGGGGGGGGGGGGGGGGGGGAGAGGGGGAGGGGTGATGGGGGTGGTGGTGTTACAGACATGGACTGAGTTGTTTTTCTGGGTCACCCTTTGAGCATCTGGTATCACCTAACAGAACACGGAGGGGCTTCTGGGAAGGGGCAGAGCCTAGAGCTGTTTCTTACAGGCAAGACGGGATGGGGTGGGGGGACGGGGGAATGCGTAGAGAACAGAGGAAGAAAACCTTGGGGGCCTTGGGGTCTGTTTGGCTTGTAGCTGGAGCTACAGGATCAAAAGGAAGGGAGGAGGAACGTTGAAAGTCCCTGAAGGGAGGGTGGGCCTTGAACTACGTCCACCTCCCATGTCTGCATCTGGCTGGGAAGTGAGGGGAGAAATAAACACATTATGAAGGTCTGCTGTTAATGAGGGGGTCTGGAGTTTCTGAAGCAAGAATCAGATTGCAGGGCGAGAAGGCAAACTGTTGAGTGGTGGGAGAGCCCAGGAGACCATGCACACCCCACAAGCCTGCAATGTAGGCAATGTTTTCTCATTCCACGGAGACAGAGACTGAGGCCAGGCAAGTTCAGTGGCGAGTCCAAGGCCACCTAGGTAGTAAGAGGAAGGGGGTGAGGGTGGGGTGGGGGAGTCTTTTCCCCTACCTCTTGGAAAGGGATTGAATGTTCATGTGAAAGAGGATAGGAGCTCTGACTTGTGTGGGTTCGAGACCCCCCTTGAGCTCTTACAGAACAGTGTGACTCAGGCCAGTTCCCTAGAGGCTCTGTTCTTGCCCCTGCCCGCCGGTTTTGGTTATCGCTCTTCCTCTGCACCCAGGCTCTCACTCCAAGCGCTTCCTCCTTGATTCTGTTAGTCTCAGCCGCAGGGGCGATGGGCGAGCCCCCAGCCCACAAACAGAGGCCAGCTGGAACAGCTGAGGGAACAGTGGAGGAGATTAACCGGCTCTTTCCCATGCCTAAGTCAATCTAATCAGTTGAGCTCTGTTGCTGAGCCCTGTCACGGGTGTCCCTGACCCGTTCTGGGGAAGGATTGGGCCACGGTGTGTGCACACACAGGGGAGCCCCTGTGGCACCGATGTGTGTGGGGTCTGTGAGTTTGTTCCTCTCTGTGTATGCACTACATGAATTTTTTTGCCTTTCAGTGTTTATGCTTTTTAAGCATACTGCACACATGATTTACTTACGCACTGATACTAGTAACTTTGGCTTTTGTAAATTGAAGAACAAAATGCAAAATATCCACGTTCAACTCCTTGTTTAAAAAAATACTAAAAACGCTGGGTGCGGTGGCGCATGCCTGTAATCTCAGCACTTGGGAGGTAGAGGCAGGCGGATTGCTGTGAGTTCGAGGACAGCCTGGTCTACAAAGTGAGTTCAGGACAGCCAGGGCTACACAGAGAGACCCTGTTTTGAAAAATAAAAGCAGAAGGAAAAAAAATACTAAAAAACCCCCCAAAAAACCCAAAACTTTGGGCCTGGAGAGGTGGCTCAGTTGTTAAGAGCTCTGGTTGTTCGTTTGCAGGGCCCAAGTTTGACTCTCAGCACTCACATGGCAGCTCACAATTGTCTGTCACTCCAGTCCCATGGCATCTAATCTTATGGCTTTCATGGACATCAGGGTACACAGACATATGTGCAGACAAAACACCAATATATGTAAAATAAAACAGAAAATTTAAAAGTCATTTAAAAATACTGAACGTTCGGGGACTGGAGAGATGGCTCAGAGGTTAAGAGCACTGGCTGCTCTTCCAGAGGTCCTGAGCTCAATTCCCAGCAACCACATGGTGGCTCATAACCATCTATAATGAGATCTTGGTGCCCTCTTCTAGTGTGCAAGTGTACCAGAACGTTGTATACATAGGAAATAAATAAATCTTTATATAAAAAAAATACTGCCAAGAAGAGACTTGATACCCTATGAGCATATACAGGGGGAGGTAATCCCCCTCAGGAACAGTCATGGGGGCGGGGAATAAGGGGAAAATGGGAGAGAGGGAAGAATGGGAGGATACAAGGGATGGGATAACCATTGAGATGTAACAAGAATAAATTAATTAAAAAAAAATTGAATGTTTCAAAATGGAGAGGACAAGCTATGTGAAACACATGACTCTTGTTTTTTGTTTGTTTGTTTGTTTTGGTTTTTCAAAACAGGATCTCTCTGTGTTAGCCTTGGCTGTCCTGGACTCGCTTTGTAGACCAGGCTGGCCTTGAACTCACAGCGATCCGACTGCCTCTGCCTCCTGAGTGCTGGGATTAAAGGCATGTGCCGCCACGGCCGGCTACACATAGTTCTTGTGATATGTGTCACAGCTGATGAAGTTGGCCCTTGACACAGGTGAGTGCCCTCATGTGTTTTGTGTGCAGCTGTGTGACTTATGTATGATTGATATGTATCATCTGTGCAGTGGTGTTTCTTGTGGGATTGTTGAGTGCCTACTTATATGAGTTGTCTGTGAGGCTGCTCTGTGTGTGTGTGCGTGTATTCTTGTGTGTGTGTGTGTGTGTGTGTGTGTGTATGGTGTATATGTGTTAACTCAGCCATGAAATCTGAATGCTTAGAGGGGTTTGGTGGTACATGCCTTTAATCCCAGCACTCTGGGAGGCAGAGGTAGGCATATTGCTGTGAGTTTGAGACCAGCCTGGTCTACATAGGGAGTCCAGGGCAGCCAAGGCTACACAGAGAAACGCTGTCTCAAAAAACAAAACAAAACAAAAAATCAAAATCTGAACACTTTTCTCACACCCCTCAGGCAGCAACCAGTACCTATCAAAGGAAAGGTGTGTTTTATTTTTGGCGCCTTTTACTGCTGTTCCCATAATGCTTCAGGAGGCTCTTGTTTGATTGCCTTTGTTGGAAGGGTGACAAATACTTCCTTCCACCTGCTGCTGCTGCTGGCCCCACCAGAAACCACAGCTGGGGGTGGAGTAGCTTCCTTGGCCCCTCACCACTCCAATTGGCATCAACATGCCCAGAGATGTGCCCGAGGGTGGGGTGGTGGGGGTAGGGTAGGGGTGGGGCCTCCAGACCCCACCCAGTCACTGTGCCCATTGCATGCACCTCAGAACTGGAGGGGGTGGGTGAAAACACATGGCCTCTGGCTTTGGTGGAGCTAGAGCTGGGAGGTGACTTGCCCCTGTTCTCCAGTGACTCCATGACAGAACCAGGAGGCCTGAGGAGGTCTATGTGAGAACAGGGCCCAGAGGGGAGACAGCGTGACCAGTCTGTTGTAGCACTTGCTTTGTTGCTCCTTGAAGGTGGTATTCTCCATTGTTTGACTATATCTCCAGCCAGGACAACACTCACTCTGCATCCAGCATGCTCTGAGAGGTGCTGGGTGTACCTAGCACGATGCCCAACACTTATCTCCAGAAGTATTTGATAAGATTAAGCAGCTATGTGCTTAAAATGCTGCCTTTGGGGGCTGCCTAGAGTGGGCTGAAATTCTTTAATAGTTTTATTTTTTAATTTTTTGGTTTTTCGAGACAGCGTTTCTAGACTCACTTTGTAGACCAGGCTGGCCTTGAACTCACAGCGATCCACCTACCTCTGCCTCCTGAGTGCTGGGATTAAAGGTGTGCGCCACCACGCCTGGCTATTTTTTTATTTTTTGCCTTTGTCAATTCCCCTCTCTGAGCCTTACTTTCCCATTTGTAAAATGGGCCCCCAGTACAGTTGCTGAGAGAATCTAATAAAATAAGGTTGAATACATAGTATAAACAAAGTGGGTAATACACTCCTTTTTTTGTTTTGTTTTTTTGTTTTTCGTGACAGGGTTTCTCTGTGGAGCCCTGGCTGTCCTGGACTTGCTATATAGACCAGGCTGGCCTTGAACTCACAGAGATCTGCCTGCCTCTGCCTCTGCCTCTGCCTCCTGAGTGCTAGGATTAAAGGCATGCACCACCACGCCTGGCTGGCACTTGGCAAATGTCAGCCCACCTCCTCTCTTCCTCAAAGCATCCAGCTTCTCCCCAGCCCCGTGACTCCTGCTATCCCTTCCTCAATCAAGCTCTGGAGCTCTTCCAGTCCACCGCCTGCCCAGGGTTGGTTCTTCTGGGGGTCACTGGTGGGAAAGGAGTGACTGAGAGAGAGGCTATGGGCAGAGCAGGCAGCTTTTACTCCCTGACCCCGAGGATGCCAGCAGCGCCCCAGTCACAGAGACTCTGTGAAGTCAGGGTGTGAGGAGCAGGGGGAGGTGGTGGACAGTGGTGACAGCTCAAACAAGATGCCCACCAGTCAGCTGTGGGAGCTGTCATGCAGGAGGGAACCACCAGACTTCACCACAGGCCTGGAGCTAGCCAGGCTGCAGAGGACACCCTCAAACTAGAAGGCACCCCTGTTCCAGTCACTGGACTACAGCTGTATAAACGATCCCAGTCTACCACGCTTGAGGTCTCAGGTGCTTTGAAACTTAGGGAAGAGGTTTGGGGACATTTCATCCGCAACATCTGTTGAGCCTCACAATGGCAGATGTTTGCATACAGCAAACATACGGTGTTCTGGCCTAGGCACCCTGTGACACCGAGTGAGAAGTCTCCTCACCTGCTCTCTTGATAGAGAACTTGGGTATCTGACCTTGGCATCTACTACCCATATGCTGTGAGCCAAGAACTGGGCTGGGCGGGTTGGAAGCTATGAAAGTGGGGTGTCACAGTGGCACAGCAGCCTGGCCAATGAACTCCGTGGGATTAGTGGCCAATAGACAAAACAAGGTACTAGCCATTTTCAAAGTGCACATGGGAGGGGGCGAGCCTGACATCATCAGGGAAGTGTGACCAGGTCGTATACCATAAGCCAGAGGTGGGACCCTGTAGCCCATGTCCATCCTCTCATATCTGAGGTGGCAGAAAGCTGCTTTTGTCAGTGCCCTTGTCTGTGACTCTGCGGTGGCTTCCACTGGGCTGGGCAGATAGGGTTTCTGTGGGGGTGGGTGTTGGGAGCCTTTGGTTTTCTGAGGCCAGACAGGCTATTCTTTTTGTGGGGAGTGCCCAGGATCATCCCCGCCCCTGGATTTTTCTAGAGACTCAGTCTAAGGAAGCATGGCCATTTTTAACCTTCCCCTAAATAAAACAAACAAACTAACATCTACGGGCTATGAGGGTGAGAGGCTTGAGGGTGTGTGTTCTCGTATGTGTGCGTGCATACGTGTGTGCACACACACATGAGCTCTTCTTCCCACCAAAGATACTCTCCAAGTCTGATCTCTAATAGACACCCTCTTAGACGTCCTCATCCATGTCCCTCCTTGACCTCTGTGCTTTATTCCCATCACCACCAACCCACAGGCTTGTTCCTTCCTTGCCAATTCTATCCTTGACTCAAAAAAAAAAAAAAAAAAAAGCAAGCGAGTACCTAGTTCCCAAAGATCATGACTCATTAATGTCAGGAACTATCTAAGGGGCAAGAGAGGTTCTTCTGAAGGACGGATGCTGGCAGCCTGGCTTGAGGGTGAGTGGCTAGGGGTTTGGGTGGGGGTGGGATGCAAGTGGGAGCTCTGAGTTCAAAGAGCTCCTAGCACAGAGGAGACTTCCTTCTCTGCTTGCCTAGATGTTTCACCTGGCCACCTGATGGGAAGGCCAGCCTCCCTCACCTGAAAGATGTCCTCCAGTTGGCTGTGGATTGTGAACGAATGGAAGGGGGGCCGAGGGGGTTGAAGACGGTGGCCTTGAGGTTCTTTGTTTGTTTTTTCGAGACAGGGTTTCTCTGTGTAGCCTTGGCTGTCCTAGACTCACTTTGTAGACCAGGCTGGCCTTGAACTCACAGAGATCCACCTGCTTCTGCCTCCCGAGTGCTGGGATTAAAGGTGTGCGCCACCATCGCCCGGCGGCTTGCCTTGAGGTTCTTTGTTTTCCTTTGTGTGTATGTGTGTCTGTCTGTGCAGGTGGAGGCTGGAGATTGGCACGGCCGGGGGTGGGGGGTGGGTGTAGGGTCCTCTATTGTTCTCCATTTCCTTATTGATCCATCGGCTTATTACCTACTTACTGAGAAGTGGTCTCTATTGAACCTGAAGCGTCTGCTTTCAGTTAGACTTGGCTGGCCAGCGCCTCCGGAACATGCCTTTCTCCATCCTCCCCCTAGGCCCCCAGCCTGGCCTGTGGGAGAGTTGTGAATCTGGACTCCCGGGTCTCATGTTGGCACAGCAAACACTCAACCCACTGAGCCATCTCTCTGACCCACCCCTTTCTCTTAAAGAAACATTTGATTTTATTTTTTAAAAGATTTATTTACACCCGGGCGTGGTGGCACACGTCTTTAATCCTAGCACTCGGGAGGCAGGGGCAGGCCGACCTCTGAGTCTGAGGCCAGCCTGGCCTACAGATTGAGTTCCAGGACAGCCAGGGCTACATAGAGAGACCCTGCCTCAAAAAAAAAACAAAAACAGAACACAACAAAAGATGAATTTTCATTTTATGTATATGAGTGTCTTGCCTGCATGCATGCCTCTGTACCCCACGTGTACAGTGCCAGCTGAGGGCATCAGATCATCTGGGACTGGAATTGCAAGCAGTTAATAGCTGCCACATGGATGCCGGGAGCTGAACCTGGGTCCTCTGGAAGAACAGCTTAACCACTGAGCCACCTCTCTGGCCCTGTCATGTTTTGTTTTTTTAAAAAAGATTTATTTATTTATTATGTATACAACACTCTGCCTGCATGCAGGCCAGAAGAGGGCACCAGATCTCATTATAGATGGTTATAAGCCACCATGTAGTTTCTGGGAATTGAACTCAGGACCATTGGCAAAGCAGTCAGTACCCTTAACCTCTGAGCCATCTCACCAGCCCCAGCCCTGTTATGTTTTAAAGCTATAATTTCTCAACTATCTCCCACAAAATGATGTCACTTGCCTGAGTGTTTCTAAGTATTTTAATTTTGTCGATGAATTTCTTCCTGACCTCAACCCTGGGAGGTAGGTGCTGCTGAACATCCCCATTATGCAGATTTGGAAACTGAGGCATTGTAAAGGAGTCAGGTCCTGAGCCAGGCCGTCTGGCTGTGGAGTGGGAGCATCCCCACTAGCTCACCGTGGGCTCCAAGCTAAGCGCTAAGCGTTTCACCCAAGTCTTCCCTGTTTTGCAAGCGAGAAATCTGAGACTCAGAGCCGCTGAGCAACAGTTGAAGGTCACACAGCTGGGGAGCAGCAGGCTTGAGAGTCAGAGCTGGCCGGCCTCCAGGGCCTCTGTTTCAGCCCTGCCAGACCCTAAGGCTCCACAGGCAGTTTAAGCAACCTCCCGTCAATGGCTGTGTCTCTTTGGGTGAGGCAGCCCCTTTCTCCATCCATCTAGGGAAGGCAGGGGTCAGCCCCTGCTTCTTGAGGTCCCCAGCAGCTTGCTGAACCTACAAGCTGAGATGTGGTCTCAGCCCTTTCAGTTGAAAGGGCAGCTTTGTGGCCTGGGAATATCCAGGGAGGATCCAAGTGGGGGCTGGTGCGTGCGTGCGTGCGTGCGTGCGTGCGTGCGTGCGTGCGTGTGTGTGTGTGTGTGTGTGTGTTAGGGGCTTCGGGCCATTGTAGAGTGTGAGGAGGCTCACATTTAGGGAGATGGGCTCAAAGGAGAATGAGAAAAAAAAGAGCGGGTGGGCTTCCTTGGGGGTTGTTTTCTCTTATCCTGGGGGTCACCCCTTCAGTTCAAGGCAGGCACAAGAGTGCATCCAACCAGGCCTTTAGGGGTCAGGCCAGCGTGGAGCTGAGGTTAGAACTTCTGAGACACTGCTCAGAATTAACACTGCTAGGGGTTATGTTGTTTCTGTAAATATTTGGAGATGGCCAGTTATACTAGAAAAATGTAGTTGAAGCCAGGGTGGCGTGTTTGTGTGGTTGGCCTAGCTTCCTTTTCCATGACCGCTCTGTTGCATTCCTCCCCTGTAGGAATCAAGGGTTGTTTTCCCCTCAGTAACCTCACTGGGAATATACGCACCCACGTGCACTCTGGCAGGTTCCCCTTGGGGACCTACATGTTCAGCGGCATCGCTTTCCTGCCACATGCTTGTGGTCACACAGTCGCAGCCGGACCTTTTAATATTTGATACCCGTCATCCCAAATGCCGCTGCGCACCCGGCTGCACTTGCGCCAGGCTCATTCCTCCCAGGGCGTTGATTCCAGGACCTGGAGGCTGCCTGACAAATTGTGTTAAAATCTCTCTAACCCCATGCATCCTGTGGAGGAGGGTAACGGGTGTGTTTTGTGGTTCCAACAATAGAGCATGGGCATTGTTATGGGGCAGGCTCCATTTTCTTTTTGCTTGGGAAACTGGAGCTTTGCTTTTGTGTGAATCCCTCCCCTTCTCATTCCCATCCCCCATCCTGCCTCCTGCCTCAGAGTGATTAGGGTGCCAAGCCTTCAAACACTCCCCTAAGTATCACAGGTTGGACCAACCTCTTGGGCTTGGAGAAGTTAGGGCTATGGTTAGGCCCCGGGGCACAATGACAAGGACACTTGGCTTGTGGGAGGTGAGGTGAGGGTAGACAGAGTCTGGTCCTCTTCCTCTGCTCTCCTTACTGCTATCTTTTGAGTGTGTGTGTGTGTGTCCTCCCAATAACCCTGTGTTTGAACTTGAACCCTATCGTGATGGTTTTGGAGGGCAGAGCTCTTGGTAGATAACTGGATGCTCATGAAGGCCCCACCCTGACAAACAGGTTTGATGCCTAATAAAGGGGCCTTTGTGGACTTCTGCTCACTGTCTCTTGTCCAGAACTGTAAGAAATAGATTTCTAGTGTTTATAAGTTACCCAGACTGTGGTATTTTGTTACAGGAAATAGGACCGGAGTAAGGTGTGCATTACTGTGGGCCAAGGTTACTAGTGTCCAGAAAGGACGGCACTGAGTGGTCCCAGCTCTCAAGTACCCAGCAAAGAGTCCCATGCCGCCTGTGCCATCTGTCTCATCCTAGCTCCCTCACGCTAGAATGCCATGCCCTCTGATCTTCCCACCAAACACGAGTTCCTAGAGGTGGGAGGGGGCGTCTGTCTGCGCCAAGTCTGAAGGGGCCGGAGAAGGGTCAAGGCTGTTCTGGGCTATCCTGGTACAGCAAACATCCCAGGATACAAGTGTTGCTGCGGTCAACTGAGTTCCCAGGAACAGGGGCTCCCGGGACAACTGGGTCTTTCCAATCTCTGCTCAGAGTGGCCTCCTATGTGCACTGCTGCCTGCAAGGGCCTGGGCCCCATCCCATGGGCTCTGCAAGTGTGTTTGCAAGACAGACAGACAGCCTGTCTTCACTCTCTTGCCACCTCTTGCAGTCTTCTGGGCTTTTATCTCTGGAGGTACTCAATGACCTCGTGTCTCTATGTGCTGAGAAAGGAAGGCTTGGGTGCGGGGGTGGGGGGTGGAGGAGTGGGGGGGAGCAAGGACTGTCAGGTGGCATGGGGGATTACCAAAGAGCTCACTGGCTTGCCGTTTATTGAAGAATTTTCCCCCTTCCTTTAAAGACGTTCTTTCCCCAAGGGAAATTTTTTTATTTGTGTCTGAGTAAGATGTGTGCTCTTATAAATCGAAAGCAGAACACAAGGAAAGGTTTCTGTTGCTGACAGAGAACAAAGAAGCAGCTCGCAGGCAGGCCTTTGTCAGCCAGCAGGGGGTCATCTTCTCTTGTTCTCCTGACCTTTCTCCCTGGCCTTTTCTCCCATCCTTGAGGAGAGACCCAACCACTTGTCATCACCATCCGGAGCCTCAGCTGGGGCTGCATACAGCCTGATGTTGTGGCCTGGCCCTCAGGAAACATCATCCATTCCTGAGGAGAGCTGAGGAGGAGGTAGAAGGGGAGGGACAGAGGTGCTCTGAGGGAGCATCGAGGGAGACTGCCATCTCTTGCCAGCTTGATGACAGTAGGAAAGGAGGTGGGAGGAGGGTGTTCAGTCCCTGTCAGTCAGACCAGTCAATGGCTCCCAGGGTGTGATCCTACCAACTTGGGTTTGGAGACAAAAACCCCGGGTTTCTGGACTATGTGACCCCCAGTCCTTGGGTCTATGGGACATCATCGCTCCAGGCTGGAAGAAGGTTCATTCTGAGGCCTCAGGAGTTTACTCCACTACCAGGGTGTTCACCGGCCCCACGCCCTTCACTCCAGAAGGTGTGATGGCCTCTCAGCTTTCACTTTTGGCTGTCAGTTTGGGCACAGCTGTCCTGGTTTGGGTATTGACTTCTCGGCCTCATCTCTTTCAGCCATGGTTGAGGTAGCATGCATGGGTTGGGGTTAAGCTGTTTCTTAGGCCCCAAGGTTTTAGCCTGACTGGCCAGAACTGATCTTCCCTCAGCAGCTCTTTGGTGGGTCTTGAGTCCTTGCATAGGCCCTCCCCCTCAGTCCCTACCTTAGGGCCCCTGGGAAGAGGTCCCTGAAGTCCATGCAGGGGAGCCCCCTATGGGGAGAAGGTGGTGGTGGTCTCGGCCTCCAGGCTCATGGAGGCGTGCCGCACATGGCGGCAGGAAGACCATTGCCGGAGCTGTTCCTGGCTGAGGCAGCCCAGGTCCTTGAAGAGCTTAAAGAGGTCACTCCGGAACTTGACACCAATGAAGGCATACAAGAAAGGGTTGACACAGCATCGGACAGAAGCCAGGCTGTAGGTGACATCATAGGCAATGTTGAGCTGCTTGCTGACTTCACAGCTGCTGTTGGTGATGTTGAAATTGGCCACCGTCTGGGCCAGGACCACCCCATTGTAGGGCAGCTGGAAGACTACGAAGACCACAACCACAGCTATGATCACCTTGATGGCCTTGTTCCGTCCAAAGTTTCGTGCCTGAAGCAGGGTGCGGATGATGACAAAGTAGCAGAAAATCATAACCAGCAGCGGCACTAGAAACCCGATAAGCATCTGGGCCACTTGGGTGACGATCAAGGTCTCCACCTGGTCGATGATAAGGGAGCATCTCCACGCGTCCTCGTTGCTTCTCTTCTGGAGGCCGCTGTACAGCAGCTCTGGGGTGGCAAGCAATAGGGCCAGCATCCAGATGCCCACACAGGACAGCTTGCTGATGAGAAGCACGCGGGCGCGGTGGCGGTGTGCGGACACGGCCTGGACAATGGCCACGTAGCGGTCGATGCTAATGCACAGGAGCAGGAGCATGCCGCTAAAGAAGCTGATCTTGTAGATGCCAAAGATGCTCTTACACAGGGAGACACCAAAGATCCAGGACTTGGCTTCGCTGTAGGCCCAGAAGGGGAGGGTCAGGAGGAAGAGGATGTCTGCCACCGCCAGGTTGAGCAGGTAGGTGTCCGTCATGGTTTTGAGCCTCTTGAAGTAGATGTATGTCAGCACCACCAGCCCGTTGCCCAGCAGGCCCACAAAGCAAATGACTGAATACACGAGAGGGAGGAACCAGGCCTTAAAGTTCCGCACATCTCTCTTGAAGCACACAGACTCATACAGAGTGTAGTCCACCGTGGTGTTCTCACCGATGTAATCATCTGTGACCTCATCTTGGCAGAAACATACCTGAGGGGAAAGGAAACACCTGTCAAGCTAGCAGTCCAGACCTGGCTGGCTCTTTGCTTAGGGTGATGGTGGTGGTACCTCTTGGGAACTTCAAATTCTTGCAGATTCTCAGACCTTAGACCCACTCAGCCAGCATCTCAGAAGATGGAGCCCTAGAACCAATATTTCCCCCCCCCCTCAAACTCTGAGTGCGTCTTGGATTTGAAATCAACACATCTCCCACCTTACCACGTGGGGGCTGGAGACTTGACTCATGGGTTGCTCTCTCAGAGAATCCCAATTTGGTTCCCAATACCCACATGGTGCCTCATAGCCATCTCTAACTCCATCCAGTTTCATGGGCTCCGGTACCCAATTCTGACCCTTTCAGGCAGCAGGCATGCATGTGGCACACTTTCATGCAAGCAGGCAAAAACCGTTTATACACATAAAATAAAAGTAAGTCTAAATAATGTTTTTTTTAGCATTTATGTTTTGTTAAAGTGTCCATCCTGTCTGGGTAGGCTGACAGGACCAGGAGTCTCTACTTCTACACTTCAGTAGTAAAGTTCTGATTGTGTCAACTCTTGGGACAGCTAGTCTCATCCATACTGATGGTGGATTGGACATAATCTAGACCTTTGGGGGGGTCTGCTGAGCCCTGAGCTGGAAAAGACATATCTCTTCTCTGTCTGGGAGACTGAGGCAAATCCTGACTCCTGTGCTGGGTTATTGGGTTCAGGAGCCCCCAATTTTGGTTCCCTCTTTGTCTTTAGAGGGTTTATCTTACTCTATGGCAATGCTGTGAGATTGAAGGGGTATGTGTGCCTGTGTTTTGGAGCCCCTTTTTAGGTCCTGGTGGAGTTACTTTTGGGAGGGAGCTACAAAATGCCTCAGCTTTTGAGGGAAAATGCTCTGTTAGGGTCAAGGTTGAGAAAGGTCTGAAGCTGGGAGAGAAGATGCAAGCTCCTGGGTAGGAAAACATTTGAGCTGAGAGACCATGCCTATGATTGTGGACCGCCCATATGACACATGGAGATTGGCACGGCTCCGTGGTACCCACCCTATTCAGGTCGGTGTGTATACAAATGTACCCCCCTCCCCATGGCAGGACCAAGGGGGCGGAGCTCCTGCAGTGTGACTGACTGCCTTGCTAGTTAGTGCCCCTGGGAGGAAACAGCTCTCTTCTCCCACTCTCCCTCTGTTCCCACTCTCCCCTCACACCTCTTTGCCTCTCTTCCGGCAGATCCCAATCAGCAGGGCTCAGCTGTTCTGGGCTTTTTTTAGCCCTTTTGCCGGGGCGGGCGGGCTGCAGGGTGTGTGTGTGGGGGAAGGTTCAGCAGCTGCTGTGGTTTTTATCAATGAAGGGGGAGCCTGCTGACTGCCTGCATAGGATAGATGGACCACTGTAGGTGAAGTGGGTGGGGTGGTTAGAAGGCCCACTTTGGAAAGCTCTTGGTTCCTTCTTGGGGTAGGGGACTTTCATCCACTCGGTGGCAACCCACAAATTGCACTGTCACTGTGGGCCTGGCAACAGGGTGAGGACAAAGTGGTGTTCAGGAGCCTTGGGGGGGGGGAGGTGGTGGGGGGAGGACAGTGCTAACTTGAGAAGTCCACAGCAACCTTTTTTTGCCCTGGTCCAAGTGTGACTGCAGCCTGGTAGCCCTGGGAGAGGTTAACTGCCCTTGGCTCCACATGAACGGGTCTGACTTAGGTCTGAGGCCCAGTGACTTAAGGGGTTTCTAGACCTTTTGGAGAACAGAACTCCCAGCTTTTATGAAGTGTGCTCCACCCCAACCCCCCAGTCTTGTCCTCTTCCCCATCCCTTGCTCCTGCTCCGCACCCCTCCCCCCTGAACCCCCCAGGGCTTGCCGCCTCTGCAGCCCACAGCCCCACCACATCCGGCCCTGTCTGAACAACCCCCCCTTTCCCCCAAGTGAAAGACAAAAAACCAGCCACAGATGTCTTCAGCCTTCCCTGGCCTTCCAGGCAGCAGTACAGGATGGGGCGGGGGGGGGGGGGGAGAGGGGGGGAGGGGGGGGAGGGGGTGCGGTGGGGGGGAGTGGTGATGGGGAAGGGGCCAAGCTAAGGGCTGCAGCCCAAGCTCCAGGGGACCTCTGAGATGGGGTTTGGGGAACAGTGCCCAGCCTCAGGCCTGCCTCTGGCCTGAGCTCCTGGAAAGCTGCCTCTCTGGTCTCCAGACCTGGGGGGGGGGGGGGGGAAGGGGAAAGAGTGGGGAAGTCAAACTCTAAAGCATTGCTTCTCCAGGCTGGCTTTGGCCATTTCCCTACTTTCAGAGAATTCCCGCCCCAACAGAGGACATTTGACTCTAAGGTTATCTCCTGACTCTGGTGCTTGGTGGGGCACACCTTCAGCCTCCATCGCTGGCACAGAGAATGGAGCAGCTCTTCTCTCTGCAGAATCCAGAGCCCCTATGTGTGCCCCATCCACTGTCCTCCCCACTGGGTCCCAGGCTCCACCATTCTTTCTCTCCCCTCTCCTCACAGGCAGGCCACATGGCTCTCTACTTTGTGAATGGAAAAACGAGAATGAAATTGCAAGGAGAACCTTGGACCAAAAGGCAAGAGGAGACAACTTTGGGTGACTGGAAAGTAACCAGATCACCAGCTCCTTTTGCTCAGCTCACAGGTGAACGTATGTGCAAAACCAGGCCTCCCTGACATCTCACATCTCTTGTTTCTGTCTCCCGGATGAAGAGGCAGGAGGTGGGGAGATGAAGGAGGGGGTAGGTTACTTCTCCCTGGGCCTTACTTTAAAAGGGGACAAAGGAAGTCCAGAGATTTCACGCCCGCCCCTGCCCCCCCCCATCCCCTCCTAGGGGACCCTTAGTTTAATGAATGGCAGGTGCGTTTTTTGTCTGGGCCTTTCCCTTCCTTCTGGCAAACTGTTATTGTCTCAGCATCCCTGGCTAGGGAGGGGATATTAAAGGAGGGAAGAGAGCTTCCTGTCTCAGGAAACCTCACCTGGAAAATGACAAGGAGAGCCACTGCCAGCACGTTTTTCCTGGGTTTCCCTATAAGAGACAAAAGAGATGGAGTTACTGCCTGGTGGAAACAACGCTCTGTTACTAAGGAAAGTGGGGGTGGCTGAAGGGGAGTGGGGTGCGCCACTGGGAACTTTCATCCCAGGCTCTCCAGGCACCGAGTTTGCTGAAAGAGAACATCAGAACCAGATTGTGTGTTTGAACACCTGGCTGGCTGCCCAGCATCCTTGTCTTCACCTCCCTCCCTCTCTCCCTCTCTCCCTCCCTCCTTCCCTTCCTCCTTCACTCCCAGGTCTGGGAAAGAAGCGGAAACAGCTTCTCACCCCCTGCCCTGGCCCAGGCTAGCTGCTGCTGGTTTGCAGGATCCTCTGTGTGCCAACAATCCCTCCAGACCCCTGGCTCCACACAGGGTCCTGAACTGGCCCCCCACCCCTTCCCAGACCACATGATGCAGGGCCCTGTGGTGGTCAGGGTGTATGCACACATATGCAGCACTGCCTTGCTGTCAGGATCTACTGGCCTGGGAACATTTCTTAGTGGCCAGGCACATGGACAGCCACACGAGAAACCTCATGAATGTTCTAAGGAAATGGAGAACGGTTCTCTCTCCTTTAACTTGCTTTCGAATCCCCTGTAGACAGAAACCCCTGGTTAGAACAGGCCTTCTGGGTGCCACGGATAGCTCCTTATTCTGCTTGGAGCAGAGCCTTGGGCCAACCTGGCTTTTGTGTCCTCCTAACAGCTAAGCCAGAGGACAACTGAGAAAGTAATTTATGCAGACATTTTATTGCCTCCGCCTCTCCCACCAAGGGACCCTCCCTCTGCCTTCTCTGTCATTGAGACCCTTCACCAGTCCTTGAGTCCCAGTTCCCCAAATCCACAGGAGAGTGAGTCCCTGTGATGGAATACGTGAATGTGAGTGCCATCCAAGGCTGGACTTGGAGACCAGAACAGGACTTTGCTCTAGGCGGCTGTTTTCAGGAGGCTGGGGGCCCTCTGGAGGCCAAGGAAGCAGCACAAACCTAGAGGGTCTGTGTCCTAGGCCATAGCACCACCTGCTGGAGCCCAAGCGACATGACACCCAGGGTGTCCAACATGTGCGCCCAGGCTGGGGATCCAAAGCCTGGCCACTCTTGGTCCAGGCATGAAGAGCATCAGATAGACGCTTTCCCCATCTGCATATTCTCCTTCATGCCACCTAGGCACGTCTTACTAAAGTATAACCCTGCTGTCTATCTCCACCATGCCTCTCCCCTCAATCCCCAAGGAGTCTCTTCCTAGCTGTGAAGATGGAGAGACACATGCTTAGCACGGTGGTGCTCAAACTGACAACTATCTGCTTGAAGTCCCTGCCTCCTTAGCTCCATTATTTTCTGGGGACAGATAGCCACCATCCCCTTGTCATCAGTGTGTACCAGAACATTTGCAGACCGGAGTGGAAACATCATCATGTGGGCTCACAGCTCATCTCTCTCTTAACCCCACCCCTCCTCACCCGCTTCTAACTGAATTACCCCTGGAGCCCCCCGAGCTTGAGGCCACATGTCCATACTTAACCACATTCTTGTTAGGGTCTGATGCACAGCCCGCCCTCCCCTGACTCATTTCAGAGCTCGACGTTCGAGGTTTCTTTCAACACGTCAACATCTTTCGGTTACTGTAGAGAAAGCCTGATCTGACTGTCACTGAGAGCGAGAGAAACTTCTCGGGGGTGATGTGGGGCAAGAGCCGTTTCTGTTTTACTCTGTCCACCCCTTTTCCTGAGTCCTGTCCTAGTCCTTTTGCAGGTGCTGTGAGGAGGGGGCTCTCGGGTGCGTGAATGAAATTGATTTCTCATTTCAGGGATGTTGGATGTGGGGTAGGGGTAAGGGGGGGGGGCTGGTGAGCTAGGGTCCTGTAGACCCAGGACAGGCCATTTTCAAGCCAGTTAACAGGAATTCCAATGTGTGGTGGCAGAGGGACTTGGTCAGTGGCAGTGAGTCAGATAGCTCCTGCCTGTCAGTCATACTGCAACTGCTCATGGGCAGCAGCAGTGAGAATGTCAGGGTTAAGGAGCAGTCGAGTGAGGTGTTGGGTGTTTCCTGAGTCCTTGGCTTTGCAGAGTGAGTATGGTGAGAGGAAAATTCCCTAGCATTCCAGCCCGCCGCCCACTCCCTCCCCCCCCCCCCGCCCCAGCTTGGGAAGCCTTCTCCCCCGAAGTTCCTAAAACTCCCACCTGCTCTTTTCCCCAGTCCCTCCAGGCTGCTCAGGAAACCATAGCTGCTTATCATCTGGCCCCAGAGACACCCCTCTGGACCTTCTCAGCCACTGTGGGGACATGAGAAAAGGATGGAGCCAGGGAAGTGTCAAGGGATCCAGAGAGCGGATGGGAGGCAGGGATGTGAGAGCTGGTGGAATCTTGTCATTAGGGTACCAACTCTTTCACTCACCGATAAAGTTGGTATAGGTGAGCTCTCACTGCAGTGCGCTGCCCACGCATGGGATGGGTGCTCTCATCCTGGTCCTCATGGGTACAGTGTAAGGTAGCCATGACAACCAGCCCCCACATGAGGAACCAGAAGCACAAGGCTTCCCCAGGGTTACCCAACTGGCTCTTTAGCTGTGGAAACCTCATTCCTAGCCACTCTTAGTGAGGCTCTCCCCTTTACCACATCTTGGGAACTTCTAAACCTGATTCCTTCTGTATTGTAGAGCACAGAAGCTCAGAGATGTTACGTTGCTTGGCTGGAGTGGCAAAGCTGCTATAAAAGCTGGATCAGAGAGGTGAATGGGAGATCTAGCCTGGGCTCTCACGACTGAGTCCGGAGACATTTCTCATGAGCCTCCTGGCTAGAGGGCCCTCCACAGATCAAGGCAACTCTTGCCGTCTTTTTCTGTCACGGGCCACTCATTTCCTATTGCTTTTACACACCTCTGTCTCTTGAAGTTGGTCCCTCCTCTGTCCTGACATAAGGATTTGCTTGTTTCCCCCTACTCCTTCCAAAACACACATTTTATCCATTTACCCATTTATTTGGAAAGGGGGCCTGGAACCTTTGCTGGCTCCCATTCCTTTTAAGATGACGTATGGACTCCCTGATGCCGTCACACAGACCCATGGGGAGTGCCCAGCCTGGCAGGCTTCTTAGCACCTCCGCTTGCCCTGACTCCCGTTGGGCCTGCATCTTTTCTTCTCTCTTGGCCCTCTATAGCCTTCACTAGAGGTGACTGACTGTGAGCCCAAGGTCTGTGTGTGTGTGTGTGTGTGTGTGTGTGTGTGCAGTCACTTGCTGCCTTATTTCTTTTCTGAGACCTGGAGTTCCCCAGTTCTGAAGACTGGCCAGCAAGCCCTAGGCATCCTACTAGTCCCTCCCTACGCCTGGTATTACCTGTGTGCGCTGCCACCCTGAGCTTTTAAACATGGACTCTGAGGCTCCAAACTTGGGTCCCCATGTTTGTGTGTATCACTGTCCTGCTGAGCAGATGCTCCAGGTCTTCTGTGTTCCCTTTGTTGACTTATGGCTCTAGAGTCTGATGCTCCCGCCGCATCCTGGCTCTTGGGTCATCTTTACTTTGTTTGATGACTTCTACACACCCTTCAAAATATAACGTAAGTGCTTCCCTAACCTTTTTTTTTTTTTTTTTTAAATCTTGTCCTCATGTCTCAGGGAGTGCTGTATCTCAACAGTTGGTGTAACACATTGACATATATGCTACTCTCCCCACCCGACTGGCCATTCATAAAATTCTCAGTGAGTAACACAGATGACTGGAAGAAAATACCATGCAAAGAGAAGAGGGCTTTCTCCCACCTACCCTGTTCTCCACACTAGGTTTCGGGGCCGGGGGGTGGGGGGACGGCCACAAGGGACTGACCCTGAATCCCCTTATGTCACCATCCATGGCTAAAGCGTGAGACACAAGACTCATGGGTTCATTTGTTCTTATCTCTGACTTTGAGAAGCCTGTGCTGAGATCGGTTTCTCGAAGGAGGGGAGGGCACATTTAGGGCTGCTCATTCAAATCGTGAGAGAGGCCAGCTCAGCCCCGGTTTGGAGTTTTTCATTTTGTATAACAGAAACCCGGCCTCTTCACCCATCTCTTGTCCCTGCTGGGTAGACGAAGAGTGAAAAACAGATTCTTTGTGGCCCACCCGTCCTTCCAACGGCCCTGGAGACTGTTTTGAGCAAATGTTTTTAAGCAGTTTCCCCTCACACCAGCATTTCAGAGTTAGCTATTGGGGTGCTTTTTAAAAGAAAAATAACTTGCTTATTAACTTGTACTTTATGTACGTTGGCATTTGTCTGCATTTGTGAGAGAGCTGGATTCATTGGAACTGAAGTTCTTGGCAGTTGTGAGCTGCCATGTGGGCACTGGGAATTGAACCCAGGTCCTCTGCAAGAACTACTGAGCCATCTCTCCAGCCCTATTGGCGTGCTTTTAAGTTCAATAAAAAACCAAACACTATCCCTTCTTTTAGGACCGGGGGTTGTCCTGCCCCACCTACTGCCCCCTCCCCCTGTACCAAAGCCAGGAGTCTAGCATCCCCAAACCTAGCCCAGTGTCTCTGTGCCAAGGAAGGCAGGTGTCTGCCTCCTTTTGTTGTTAAAACATTTAGACCTTGAACAGGCTGACTGGGATAGGTGAAACTTTTTTTTTTAAAGTAATCTTTTTTTTTTACTTAATGTACACTGATATTTTGCCTGCATTTGTGAGAGAGCTGGAGCCCCTGGCACTGGAGTTACAGACCTCTGTGAGCTGCCATGTGGGTGCTGGGAATTGAACCCAGGTCCGCTGAGCTATCTCTCTAGATCGGGATGGGAGAATGTATGCTATGGAAATTGGCAAGTGCTATAAATTCAGAACCTTTCCTCTATCCTGGGAGTCACATCTTAGAGGAAGATGGAGAAGGTCTTAAGTGGATGGTATGGGCACTCTGGGACTGTGGCTGGTGGAGGCAGAGACCTGGGGAATGGGCTTAGAAAGCAGGCTGGTGGGAGGAGAAGATGGAATAGACATATTTGAAATCTAAAACCCACTTGAAGTGATTGATTCCGTCTGTCCGTCCATCTGTCCGTCCATCTGTCCGTCCATCCATCCATCCATCCATCCATCCATCCATCCATCCATCCCATCACGCCCTCAACATTTCATACCTACATCCCAAAACATCTGGGAGGCGGAGATGTTAAGAATCAGATTCTGCTTCCCATGAGATCACAACCAGCAGGGATGGTCACCGCAGCTGGATCCAGACCCAGGGTGCAGTGCATGCTGGGCAGGGGAGGCAGAGATAAAGGCGCTGCTGTTCGCTGCTGTGGTGTGGCGGGAGGCGTGTGAGGGCAGCACCAGGGAACCTTCACTTTTTAAAGCCAACCCCTTGTGGCTTTGAGGCCACACGGTGCTGCTTTACTTGCTGGGGAGCGGAACCCTCTAGGAACCTGGCCCCTTGAGCCTCAGCTGGCTCTGACTCTGCAGCTGAGATTGAAGATTTGTAGCTGGGGTATCTGGAGCTGCCCTACCCCACTCAGCGTCTCCTGGGACTGCTGGTAGTTTGCTAGAGTAGGTACGGAGGCTAGGCTGAAGGAAGGCGTTTTTATAGAGAGGAGCGGTCTGCAGGACTGTGGGGTGTGTGTGTGTGTGTGTGTGTGTGTGTGTGTGTGTGTGTGTGTGTGTTTGGGCGGGCTGTGCTGTGCTTGGAGGTCTGGCTACAGCCTCTCTAAGTGGAATGCCCCCCCACCCCCAGACCACTCAATTTTATGTCAGTCACTTGTTCTTTAACTTACAAGAGGCAAAAAGCTAATGGGATGTGTAGAAGAAAAGAAAGGAGACTGGGGGGTTGGAGTGGGGTAGAGGGACAAAGAAAGACAGAGACTGAGAGACAGAGATAGACAGACAGAGCCAGGGATAGAGAGACCAGATAGACAGACAGACTGAGAGGCAGACGCTGCAGCTTGCATTTGTATTGCATGACGCACAACACCATTCCCTCCATTTTACTCTTTTTATAACCCAATGGGCATGGGGATTCGAACCCTAGTTTAAATAGGAGAGAAAGGGGGGGCTTGGAGAGGGAGCAGGGTGTCCTGAGCTCTCTAAGGAGAAGTTTCTTAGTCTCCAGAGATGTCAGAGAGCATCCCATCACTACCAGCTGAGAATGAGTTCCATCCAGGTCAACAAGGTCAGCCTGCCACTCTCTTCAAATTCCTTGCTGCTTTAGGAGACACTTTATTCTCTTGGCTTCTGTGGCTGTTCCCTGGCTTGGGTCTGAAAGAGCAGGTGCACCCTCTCTGGGCCAATAGGATGGCATCCTCTGAGGGCAGCCGCCAGTTCACACCAAAACTGCCTTGATTTCTCTGGTGTGTCCCCTCACGACCCCATCCCCTATCCCAAGTTCATTGCCTAGAGTCTGGTTTTGTGTCAAAAGGTAGCTTCTCCTCAGACGAGGAGGTTTACTCACCCAGATCCATGATGCCTTCTGGGCAGCTGAAGTTAACACAGAAAGGCCACGCTTGTGTCTCTGTCTCTGTCTCCAGCTACCCTCGTCTGGGGAGGAAGTGGTTTGAGCCCCTTTTAAGTTGTGAGAGAAGCCATCCTCTTCCCTGCCCCTCCCACCCCTGCCCCACCCCTGCTCCTCCCTCATAGTCTTCTGGGACCACAGGGTCTAAGAAGAGTGACAGAGTGACAGTCCCACTCAGTGGCCATAGGATCCTGAATCATCACATCATTTGCATGCAGAAAGCCCCTGGTGGTACCTTGTAGACTCAGCCTGGGGTTGTTTACATCAGTGAGTGCCTGGGTGGCAGCTGTGGGGCGAGGCACGGTGCCCTTATGTTTTGGATGAAATGCTTTTTATTTCAGTATGAACTTGACCAGCAGCTACTCTCCCAGTAGCTGTTAGATAGCAGCCCCCACCCCCCGCCCCCAACATCCACTTGCATAATCGGGGTGAGGGCCCTTGGGTGGTCTGGCTATCAAGGATGGGTCAGCAAGGCTTCAGTGACACAACCACAAAGTGAAAGTTTATGAGTTTATTTTTAGTACTTAATCTAAATACTATAGTGCTTAGATGCTAGATATAAGGGTGCCTGGAGCCCCTATGGTTTCTCCAGCAACAGAGAAGGCATCAGGTCTAAGCCATCATCCAAACTAATTCCCAATGAAGAACTTTTATTACTATTATTATTGTTGTTGTTGTTGCTATTGTTGTTATTATTATTATTATTATTGACAGTGTCTTTTTTTGTTTTGTTTTTTCGATACAGGCTCTCTCTGTGTTAGTCTCAGTTGTCCTGGACTTGCTTTGTAGACCAGGCTGGCCTTGAACTCACAGTGATCCACCTGCCTCTACCCACCCCCAGCGAGACGGTGTCTTCTGTATCATATAGTTAGGCTGGCTTCACACTTGCAATGTAGCTGAGGGTGACCTTGAACCTGAGGAGGTCCTCTACCTCCTTGGTGCTGTGATTACAGGCATGTGATACCACACCAGATCCCGCCCCCCCAACACAGGGAGACCCCTAATTAGTGTTTTAAATAAAAAGAAAATATTTGTATTGATTTTATTGTTGTTGCACATGTTTGCATTCATATGCATGCGAACTTCACGTCACTGCGGTTGTATGTGAAGATCAGAGGGCAACTTCAGGCATCAGTCTTCTTTCCTTTTGTTGGAAGCAGAGCATCCATCTTGTGTGCCCCTTTCCACACTACGAGGTGAGCTGTCCTTCAAGGTTCTGGGGACTCTTGTCTCCTCCTCCAATCTCCCGGGAGGAGTGCTGGGATGCCCCTGCGACTGTCAGGCTTCTTAGAGGAGGTTCTGGCGATTTGGACTCAGTTCTTCTGAGCTCTAGAGCAAATATCTCAACGTCCCATTTCCAGGAGAGACACCTACAGACTTTTAATCTCTAGCCACTGGTGGGAGTCAGATTCAGTGAGGGACAGTAGCTCACACGGACTTCAGAATGACTTAGCCTTACTTCTATATTAAACAGTTAAAAACAGTCGCCATGGCAACATAATGCTTTTAGCACTCTCATGATACCCTTATTCTGCTCAGAATATAGGGACTACATTTCCCAGACTACTTTCCCTCTGGCTTCTGGGGAGAATTAGCCAATGAGGATGTACTGACTGGCAACTGCAGGCTGAAAGAAAGGGATATGTCAGGATGTGTCTTTTTTTTGTTTTGTTTTGTTTTTTTGAGACAAGGTTTCTCTGTGTAACAGCCCTGGCTGTCCTGGACTTGCTTTGTAAACCAGGCTGTCCTCAAGCTTACAGAGATCCTCCTGCCTCTGCCTCCTGAGTGCTGGGATTAAAGGCCTGAGCCACCATGCTCGCTGTCTTTTTTTCTGTCTTTCTTTCTTTTAAAAAACAACAGCCTTATTTATATATAGTTCTTATCTAAATTCATCTTTTAAAAAGATTCATTAATTTTTATTTTATGTTTATGTTTACCTGGATGTATTTATGTGTGCCTAGAGCCTGTGGAGGTCAGAAGAAGGTGTCAGAGCCTCTGGAACTGGAGCTATAGGAAGCTGTGAGCTGCCATGTGGGTGCTGGGAACCGAACCTGGGTTCCTTGCAAGAGCATCAAGTGCTCTTAACTGTTTAGCCACCTCAGCCCCAACATTTTTGATTTTTTCGAAACAGGGTCTCTCTGTGTAGCCTTGGCTGTCCTGGACTCACTTTGTAGACCAGGCTGGCCTCGAACTCACAGCGATCCGCCTGCCTCTGCCTCCCGAGTGCTGGGACTAAAGGTGTGTGCCACCAACGCCCGGCCTCAGCCCCAACACTTAACCCTTTTAAAGTAGAGATTTCAGTGGTGTTTACACAGTCACAGGGTTTACTTCATCACAGTAAACTCTGAACCATATTTTAGTCAAGTCTCCTGCCATTATTACCGACTCTCATTTACTCTCTACTTGTACACATAGCCACTCATAGTCACAGATCTACTTTCTTTCTGTAGATTTGCTTCTGTTGGTTATTCACATAAATAGATATAGATGACCTTTGTGTCTGTCTTTTTTTTTTTTTTTTTTTTTTTTTTTGAGACAAGGTTTCTCTGTGTAGCCTTGGCTGTCCTGGATGGACTCCCTTTGTAGACCAGGCTGGCCTTGAACTCACAACGATCCGCCTGCCTCTGCCTCCCGAGTGCTGGGATTAAAGGCGTGCGCCACCACGCCTGGCCTGTCTTTTTTAAATTAGGGTCATCTATATGTAGCATGTTTCAATTCTTTGTTCCTTTTCTACGGCTGAATAATATTCCACTGCATGGATATATCACATTTGGTTATTTGGATTGTTTCTACTGTTTACTATCATGAATATTGTTGCTATGGATATTTATTTGTGTACAAGTTTTTTTTTTTTTTGCAGGGGGTGGGGTGGGTGTATGGTTTGTCATATTTACTCTTCTATTCCTGTGAATAGACACCATGACCAAAGCAACTTATAAAGGAAATAATTTAATTGGGGCCTTACAGTTTCAGAGGGTGAGCCCATGGAGATCATGGTCGGGGGCATGGCAACAAGCCAGGAAAACAACAGGATATGGGAGCAGTAGCTGAGAGTTTTTATGTTGA